>NW_028295812.1:4800000-5444980 GCF_964341445.2 Mesoplodon mirus
ATTTCTGGTTTTTACCCTTTTTGTGGATGTCCCTTTGGATCGGTGGGAAGTGATACTTCTTTGTAGTGCAGACTTACATTGTCCGCTTGCTTGCTTGGCCAAAAAGGGCGTATGCGTTTTCTCCTGAATATACTCAGGAGAAAACACATACGCCATTTTTGGCCATGTGCATCATTGTCGAAGTTGTGCCCCTCTTCCTGTGCTTTAAAGGCAATTCCAACGTACCTCTTGAAATCTGTTTCCTGCTATTCTGCCTCGCTTTCAAGTCCGCCTCGTTGCCTTCCCTCAACAGATTTTTGGATGATAGTTGTCCTTTATTACTCTGCCAGTTTGTGAATTGCTCTGCCCTATAGCTCCATTTTTTAACTCGTTTTTTTTGTGAGCTGAACAAAAGTCCCATATTTTGGTTTAGGACCTATACTGGTTCCGGGTGGGTGGCTGAGACTTTGGTAAATTCTTCTTCCTCCCGGGAAATAAGAGTGACATGTGCCCGTTCAAATGCCATCAGCTACTCTCTCATTGGTTCTCCCTCTTCCCTTTCATCCTTTGCCAAATTGGCAACCTGCACGAACCAGGAGGTTAAAGGTTCTGTGTCTCCAAGTTGGGAGATTGATAGTAAAGCAGTTGGAAAGTCAAACTGGAGCACAAGGAGATGGACTATTCGTTGAGTTTTAGAAACCTTTCATATTAACAGTGTGTCCATTCTCTAGGTTTCCCATACATGTTATAGCTATACTAATATTCCCTTCAACCTGGAGAGTTGGGACCCATGGAACAGGTGCCATGCATTACTGCTATAAAGGGTATGCTTTTGCTCACCCAATCTCACCAATCCTCTCAGTCCCATGTGTCCAGCCTTATGCCACATCCAGCTGTCATTGTAGATAGGATCATTCCAGGTTTCATCAGAGACCCTGAAGGAATTGTATAGAATTTCCCTTTTTTTTGTTTTTCAAATTCCTTTTCATAGTGGGTTTGAGCTGATTCTCACTGCCATGTTTATGCCAGTCTAGACACACTTGATTCCCTTATGGAGACATATCATTACATAGGTTTTAAGATTCTTACTAGTCAGATATATACCTCTGCGGAAAATATGGGGTTTTGAGTCCCTTTCAGTGAGGAAGTTGTAGGTCTTCTCTATTCCATAGTTGGTTTTTGGAACGGTAACTGTGCTTATATCAAACTCTGTATTATGCATCACCCCACCTCTCCTTCCCCCTTAAGCAGGCATAAGAGTGTTTTCTAAATGTGAGACTCTGTTCTCTTTCCTAACTCAGTTCATGTGTAGCCATGTTTACAGGATCTTCATAAGTGATATCTTATGATAAGTTTCTTTTTCTGTGTGACTTATTTCACTTAGAATCATCGTACCTGAATCCACTCATTTTGCTGCTACTGGTCTTATGACATTGATTTCATGGCTGAGGGATATTCCATCATACGTAAATACCACAATTTTTTGAACCATTTTTATATTTCCTGGGATATTTAAGGTGTACCCAAGGTGAGGTTCTTGTAAGCTGTGGAGGCCTAAATTTTGGGGTGGCTCTGTCTTATTGATTTTCAGATTTCCCAAGGTATATTCCCTAGACTCGAAGTGCCCTTGGCTCTGTAGCTCTGTTGTTTACTTGTTTTAGGGAACACAACGCACTCCTCCAGAGAGGCAGTTGGCAATTTACATCCCGCCCATCAGCATAGCAAGGCTCCCAGTTCTCCAGGGCCTGTCTTGCATTTCTGTTTTTTAAACATTTTGCGAATATCCCTTTTGACTTGTGGAAGTGATACTACTTTGTAGACCAGGTTTGTATTGCCCGCTTGCTTGCTTGGCCAAAAAGGGAGTATGCGTTTTCTCCTGAATATATTAAGGACAAAACGCATACGCCCTTTTTGGCCAAGTGCATCATTGTCGAAGTTGTGTCCCTCTTCCTGTGCTTTAAAGGTGATTCCAACGTACCTCTTGAAATGTGTTTCCTGCTACTCTGCCTCCCTTTCAAGTTCGCCTCACTGCCTTCCCTCAACCGATTTTTGGACGATAGTTGCCCTTTATTACTCGGCCTGTTTGTGAATTGCTGTGCCACTGAGCTCCATTTTGTAACTCGTTTTTTGTGAGCTGAACGCAAGTCCAATATTTTGGTTCAGGACCTATACTGGTTCCCAGTGGTTGGCTGAGACTTTGGTTAATTCTTCTTCCTCCCGAGAAATAAGAGTGACATGTGCCCATCCAAATGCCTAACAGCTACTCTCTCATTGGTTCTCCCTCTTCCCTTTCATCCTATGCGAAATTGGCAACATGTGCCAACCAGGAGGTTAAAGGTGCTGTCTCTCCAAGTTGGGAGATTGATAGTAAAGCAGTTGGAAAGTCAAATGGAGCACCAGGAGAGGGACTATTCATTGAGATTTAGAAATCTTTTGTATTCACAGTGTGTCATTCTCTAGTTTTCCCATACATGTTATAGCTGTAGTAATATTCCCTTCAACCTGGAGAGTTGGGACCCATGGAATGTGTGCCATGCATTATTGCTTTAAAGTGTCTGCATTTGCACACCCAATCTCACCAATCCTCTCAGTCCCATGTTTCCAGCCTTATGCCACCTCCAGCTGTCGTTGTAGATAGTGTCATTCCAGGTTTCATCAGAGACCCTGAAGGAATTGTAAAGAATGTCCCTGTTTTTTTTTTTGGTTTGTTTTTGAAATTCCTTTTTATAGTGGGTTTGAGCTGATTCTCGCTGCCATGATTATGCCAGTCTAGACACACTTGTTTGCCTTATGGAGACATATCAATACACAGGTTTTAAGATTCTTAATAGTCAGATATATTCCTCTGTGGGAAATATGGGATTTTGAGTCCCTTTCACTGAGGAAGGTGTAGGTCTTGTCTATTCCATAGTTGGTTTTTGAAACGGTACCTGTGCTTATATCAAACTCTGGTTTTATGCATCACCCCACCTCTCCTTCCCCCTTAAGAAGGCATAAGAGTGTTTTCTAAATGTGAGACTCTGTTCTCTTTCCTAACTCAGTTCATGTGTAGCCATGTTTACAGGATCTTCATAAGTGATATCTTATGATATGTTTCTTTTTCTGTGTGACTTATTTCACTTAGAATCATCATACATGAATCCACTCATTTTGCTGCTACTGGTCTTATGACATTGATTTCATGGCTGAGGGATATTCCATCGTACGTAAGTACCACAATCTTTTGATCCATTTTTATCTTTCCTGGATAACTTAAGGTGTACGCAAGTTGAGGTTCTTGTAATCAGTGCAGGCCTAAATTTTGGGGTGGCTCTGTCTTATTGATTTTCAGTTTTCCCAAGGTATATTCCCTAGACTCGAAGTGCCCTTGGCTCTGTATCTCTGTTGTTTACTTGTTTTAGGGAACACAATGCACTCCTCTAGAGAGGCAGTTGGCAATTTACTTCAGGCCCATCAGCATAACAAGGCTCCCTGTTCTCCAGGGCCTGTCTTGCCTTTCTGGTTTTTACCCATTTTGTGGATGTCCCTTTTGACTCGTGGGAAGTGGTACTTCTTTGTATTTCAGTTTTGCATTGCCCGCTTGCTTGCTTGGCCAAAAAGGGTGTATGCGTTTTCTCCTGAATATATTCAGGAGAAAACTCTTACGCCCTTTTTGGCCAGGTGCATCATTGTCGAAGTTGTGCCCCTATTCCTGTGATTTAAAGGTGATTCGAAAGTACCTCGTGAAATGTGTTTCCTGCTATTCTGCCTCCCTTTAAAGTTCGCCTCGATGCCTTCCCTCAACAGATTTTTGGATGATAGTTGCCCTTTATTACTCTGCCAGTTTGTGAATTGCTGTGCCCCTTTGCTCCATGTTGTAACTAGTTTTTTGTGAGCTGAACGAAAGTCCAATATTTTGGTTCAGGACCTATAATGGTTCCCGGTGGTTGGCTGAGACTTTGGTTAATCCTTCTTCTTCCGGGGAAATAAGAGTGACATGTGCCCATCCAAAAGCCTATCAGCTACTCTCTCATTGGTTCTCCCTCTTCCCTTTCATCCTATGCCAAATTGGCAACCTGTGCAAACCAGGAGGTTAAAGGTGCTGTCTCTCCAAGTTGGGAGATTGATAGTAAAGCAGTTGGAAAGTCAAATTGGACCACCAGGAGAGGGACTATTCATTGAGTTTTAGAAACATTTTGTATTCACTGTGTGTCCATTCTCTAGGTTTCCCACGCATGTTATATCTGTAGTAATATTCCCTTCAACCTGGAGAGTTGGGACCCATGGAAAGGGTGCCATGCATTATTGCTTTAAAGAGTCTGCATTTGCTCACCCAATCTCACCAATCCTCTCAGTCCCATGCGTCCAGCCTTATGCCACATCCAGCTGTCATTGTAGATAGTGTCATTCCAGGTTTCATCAGATACCCTGAAGGAATTGTAAAGAATTTCCCTGTTTTTTTTTGGTTTGTTTTTGAAATTCCTTTTTATAGAGGCTTTGAGCTGATTCTCGCTGCCATGATTATGCCAGTCTAGACACACTTGATTGCCTTATGGAGACATGTCAATACACAGGTTTTAAGATTCTTAATAATCAGATATATTCCTCTACGGGAGATATGGGGTTTTGAGTCCGTTTCACTGAAGAAGGTGTAGGTCTTGTCTATTCCATAGTTGGTTTTGGGAAAGGAACCTCTGCTTATATCAAACTCTGGTTTTATGCATCACCCCACCTCTCCTTCCCCGTTAAGAAGGCATAAGAGTGTTTTCTAAATATGAGACTCTCTTCTCTTTCCTAACTCAGTTCATGTGTAGCCACGTTTACAGGTTCTTCATAAGTGATATCTTATGATACGTTTCTTTTTCTGTGTGACTTATTTCACTTAGAATCATCGTACCTGAATCCACTCATTTTGCTGCTACTGGTCTTATGACATTGATTTCATGGCTGAGGGATATTCCATCATACGTAAGTACCACAATTTTTTGAACCATTTTTATCTTTCCTGGGATACTTAAGGTGTACCCACGTTGAGGTTCTTGTAAGCTGTGCAGCCCTAAATTGTGGACTGGCTCTGTCTTATTGATTTTCAGTTTGCCCAAGGTATATTCCCTAGACGGGGAGTGCCTTTGGCTCTGTAGCTCTGTTGTTTACTTGTTTTAGGGAACACAATGCACTCCTCCAGAGAGGCAGTTGACAACTTACATCCCGCCCATCAGCATAACAAGGCTCCCTGTTCTCCAAGGCCTGTCTTGCCTTTCTGGTTTTTACCCATTTTGTGGATGTCCCTTTTGACCGGTGGGAAGTGATACTTCTTTGTAGTGCAGATTTGCATTGCCCGCTTGCTTGCTTGGCCAAAAAGTGCGTATGCGTTTTCTCCTGCATTTATTCAGGAGAAAATGCATACGCCCTTTTTGGCCAAGTGCATCATTGTCGAAGTTGTGCCCCTCTTCCTCTGCTTTACAGATGATTCCAACGTACCTCTTGAAATCTGTTTCCTGCTATTCGGCCTGATTTTCGGGTTCGCTGCACTGCCTTCCCTCAACAGATTTCTGGAACATAGTTGGCCTTTATTACTCTGCCAGTTTGTGAATTGCTCTGCCCCTGAGCTCCATTTTTCAACTCGTTTTTTGTGAGCTGAAAGCAAGTCCAAATTTTTGGTTCAGGACCTATACTGGATCCCGGTGTGTGATTCAGACTTTGGATAATTATTCTTCCTGCCGGGCAATTAGAGTGACATGTGCCTGTCCAAATGCCTAACAGCTACTCTGTCATTTGTTCTCCCTCTTACCTTTGATCCTCTGCCAAATTGGCAACCTGTGCGAACCAGGAGGTTAAAGGGGCTGTCTCTCCAAGTTGGGAGATTGATAATAAAGCAGTTGGAAAGTCAAACCGGAGCATCAGGAGAGGGACTATTCGTTGAGATTTAGAAACCTTTCGTATTCACAGTGTCCATTATCTAGGTTTCCCGTACATGTTATAGCTGTAGTAATATTCCCTTCAACCTGGAGAGTTGGGACCCATGGAATGGGTGCCATGCATTATTGCTTTAAAGGGTCTGAATTTGCTCACGAATCTCACCAATCCTCTCAGTCCCATGTGTCCAGCCTTATGCCACCTCCAGCTGTCGTTCTAGATAGGGTCATTCCAAGTTTCATCAGAGACCCTGAAGGAATTGTAAAGAATTCCGCTGTTTCTCAGTTTTGTTTTTGAAATTCCTTTTTATAGTGGGTTTGAGCTGATTCTCGCTGCCATCTTTATGCCAGTCTAGACACACTTGATTCCCTTACGGAGACATATCAATACGTAGGTTTTAAGATTCTTTCTAGTCAGATATATTCCTCTGCAGGAAATATGGGGTTTTCAGTGCCTTTCACTGAGGAAGGTGTAGGACTTTTCTATTCCATACTTGGTTGTGGAACGGTACCTGTGCTTATATCAAACTCTGGGTATATGCATCACCCCACCTCTACTTCCCCCTTAAGCAGGCATAAGAGTGTTTTCTAAATGTGAGACTCTCTTCTCTTTCCTAACTCAGTTCATGTGTAGCCATGTTTACAGGATCTTCATAAGTGATATCTTATGATACGTTTCTTTTTCTGTGTGACTTATTTCACTTAGAATCATCATAGCTGAATCCACTCATTTTGCTGCTACTGGTGTTATGACATTGATTTCATGGCTGAGGCATATTCCATCGTACGTAAGTACCACAATTTTTTGAACCATTTTTATATTTCCTGCGATATTTAATGTGTACCCAAGTTGAGGTTCTTGTAAGCAGTGCAGCCCTAAATTTTGCGGTGGCTCTGTCTTATTGATTTTCAGTTTTCCCAAGGTATATTCCCTAGACTGGAAGTGTCCTTGGCTCTGTAGCTCTGTTGTTTACTTGTTTTAGGGAACACAATGCACTCCTCCAGAGAGGCAGTTGGCAATTTACATCCCGCCCATCAGCATAACAAGGCTCCCTGTTCTCCAGGGCCTGTCTTGAATTTCTGGTTTTTACCCTCTTTGTGTATGTCCCTTTGGACAGGTGGGAAGTGATACTTCTTTGTAGTGCAGACTTACATTGTCCGCTTGCTTGCTTGGCCAAAAAGAGCGTATGTGTTTTCTCCTGAATATACTCAGGAAAAAACGCCTACACCCTTTTTGGACAAGTGCATCATTGTCGAAGTTGTGCCCCTCTTCCTGTGCTTTAAAGGCGATTCCAACGTACATCTTGAAATCCGCTTCCTGCTATTCTGCCTCACTTTCAAGTCCGCCTCGTTGCCTTCCCTCAACAGATTTTTGGATGACATTTGTCCTTTATTACACTGCCAGTTGGTGAATTGCTCTGCCCTATAGCTCCTTTTTTTAACTCGTTTTTTGTGAGCTTAACGCCAGTCCCATATTTTGGTTCAGGACCTATACTGGTTCCCAGTCGTTGGCTGAGTCTTTGGTTAATTCTTCTTCATCCCGGGAAATAAGAGTGACATGTGCCCGTCCAAATGCCTAACAGCTACTCTCTATATGGTTCTCCCTCTTCCGTTTCATCATTTGCCAAATTGGCAACCTGTGCGAAACAGGAGGTTAAAGGTGCTGTCTCTCCAGGTTGGGAGATTGATAGTAAGGCAGTTGGAAAGTCAAGCCGGAGCACCAGGAGAGGGACTGTTCGTTGAGCTTTAGAGATATTTCGTATTCACAGAGTGTCCATTCTCTAGGTTTCCCATACATGTTATAGCTGTAGTAATATTCCCTACAACCTGGAGAGTTGGGACCCATGGAATGGGTTCCATGCATTATTGCTTTAAAGGGTCTGCATTTGCTCACGAATCTCACCAATCCTCTCAGTCCCATGTGTCCAGCCTTATGCCACCTCCAGCTGTCGTTCTAGATAGGGTCATTCCAAGTTTCATCAGAGACCCTGAAGGAATTGTAAAGAATTTCCCTGTTTTTTTGTTTTGTTTTAGAAATTCCTTTCTATAGTGTGTTTGAGCTGATTCTCGCTGCCATGATTATGCCAGTCTAGAAACACTTGATTCCCTTATGGAGACATATCAATACATAGGTTTTAAGATTCTTACTAGTCAGATATATTCCTCTGCGGGAAATATGGGGTTTGAGTCCCTTTCACTGAGGAAGGTTTAGGTCTGGTCTATTCCATAGTTGGTTTTTGGAACGGTACCTGTGCTTATATCAAACTCTGGGTTTATGCATCTCCCCACCTCTCCTTCCCCCTTAAGCAGGCATAAGAGTGTTTTCTAAATGTGAGACTCTGTTCTCTTTCCTAACTCAGTACATGTGTAGCCATGTTTACAGGAACTTCATAAGTGATATCTTATGATACGTTTATTTTTCTGTGTGACTTATTTCACTTAGAATCATCGTACCTGTATCCACTCATTTAGCTGCTACTGGTCTTATGACATTGATTTCAGGGCTGATGGATATTCCATTGTACGTAAGTACCACAATTTTTGAACCATTTTTATATTTCCTGGGATATTTAAGGTGTACCCAAGTTGAGGTTCTTCTAAGCAGTGCAGCCCTAAATTTCGGGGTGGCTCTGTCTTATTGATTTTCAGTTTTCCCATGGTACATTCCCTAGACTGGAAGTGTCCTTGGCTCTGTAGCTCTGTTGTTTACTTGTTTTAGGGAACACAATGCACTCCTCCAGAGAGGCAGTTGGTAATTTACATCCCGCCCTTCTGAATAACAAGGCTCCGTGTTCTCAAGGGCCTGTCTTGAATTTCTGGTTTATACCCTTTTTGTGGATGTCCCTTTGGACCGGTGGGAAGTGACACTTATTTGTAGTGCAGGATTCCATTGTCCGCTTGCTTGCTTGGCAAAAAGGGCGTATTCGTTTTCTCCTGAATATACTCAGGAGAAAATTCATACGCCATTTTTGGCCATGTGCATCATTGTCGAAGTTGTGCCCCTCTTCCTGTGCTTTAAAGGCAATTCCAACGTACCTCTTGAAATCTGTTTCCTGCTATTCTGCCTTGCTTTCAAGTCCGCCTCGTTGCCTTCCCTCAACAGATTTTTGGATGATAGTTGTCCTTTATTACTCTGCCAGTTTGTGAATTGCTCTGCCCTATAGCTCCATTTTTTAACTCGTTTTTTTGTGAGCTGAACAAAAGTCCCATATTTTGGTTTAGGACCTATACTGGTTCCGGGTGGGTGGCTGAGACTTTGGTAAATACTTCTTCCTCCCGGGAAATAAGAGTGACATGTTCCCGTTCAAATGCCTAACAGCTACTCTCTCATTGGTTCTCCCTCTTCCCTTTCATCCTTTGCAAATTAGCAACGTGTGCGAACCAGGAGGTTAAAGGTGCTGTCTCTCCAAGTTGGGAGATTGATAGAAAAGCAGTTAGAAAGTGAAACTGGAGCACCAGGAGAGGGACTATTCGTTGAGTTTTAGAAACCTTTCGTATTCACAGTGTGTCCATTCTCTAGGTTTCCCATACATGTTATAGCTGTAGTAATATTCCCTTCAACCTGGAGAGTTGGGACCCATGAAATGGGTGCTATGCATTATTGCTTTAAAGTGTCTGCATTTGCTCACAAATCTCACACATTCTCTCAGTCCCATGTGTCCAGCCTTATGCCACCTCCAGCTGTCATTGTAGATAGGGTCATTCCAAGTTTCATCAGAGACCCTGAAGGAATTGTAAAGAATTTCGCTGTTTTTTTGTTTTGTTTTTGAAATTCCGTTTTATCGTGAGTTTCAGCTGATTCTCGCTGCCATGATTATGCCAGGCTAGAAACAATTGATTCCCTTACAGAGACATATCAATACATAGGTTTTAAGATTCTTACTAGTCAGATATATTCCTCTGTGTGAAATATGGGATTTTGAATCCCTTTCACTGAGGAAGTTGTAAGTCTTCTCGATTCCATAGTTGGTTTTTGGAACGATACCTGTGCTTATATCAAACTCTGGTTTTATGCCTCACCCCACCTCACCTTCCCCCTTAAGTAGGCATAAGAGTTTTTTTCTAAATGTGAGACTCTGTTCTCTTGCCTAACTCAGTTCATGTGTAGCCATGTTTACAGGATCTTCATAAGTGATATCTAATGATACGTTTCTTTTTCTGTGTGACTTATTTCACTTAGAATGATCATACCTGAATCCACTCATTTTGCTGCTACTGGTCTTATTACATTGATATCTTGGCTGAGGGATATTCCATCGTACGAAAGTACCACAATTTTTTGAACCATTTTTATATTTCCTGGGATACTTAAGGTGTACCCAAGTTGAGTTTCTTGTAAGCAGTGCAGCCCTAAATTTCGGGGTGGCTCTGTCTTATTGATTTTCAGTTTTCCCAAGGTATATTCCCTAGACTGGAAGTGTCCTTGGCTCTGTAGCTCTGTTGTTCACTTGTTTTAGGGAACACAATACACAACTCCAGAGAGGCAGTTGGCAATTTACATCCCGCCCATCAGCATAACAAGGCTCCCTGTTCTCCAGGGCCTGTCTTGAATTTCTGCTTTTTACCCTTTTTGTGGATGTCCCTTTGGACCGGTGGGAAGTGATACTTCTTTGTAGTGCAGACTTATATTGTCCGCTTGCTTGCTTCCCCAAAATGGGCGTATGCGTTTTCTCCTGCATATACCCAGGAGAAAACGCATACACCCCTTTTGGCCAAGTGCATTATTGTCGAAGTTGTGCCTCTCTTCCTGTGCTTTAAAGGCGATTCCAACGTACCACTTGAAATCTGTTTCCTGGTATTCTGCCTCATTTTCAAGTCCGCCTCGTTGCTTTCCCTCAACAGATTTTTGGATGATAGTTGTCCTTTATTACTCTGCCAGTTTGTGAAATGCTCCGCCCTATAGCTCCATTTCTTAACTCGTTTATTGTGAGCTGAACGCAAGTCCAATATTTTGGTTTAGGACCTATACTGTTTCCCGGAGGGTGGCTGAGACTTTGGTCAATTCTTCTTCCTCCCGGGAAATAAGAGTGACATATGCCCGTCCAAATGCCTAACAGCTACTCTCTCTTTGGTTCTCCTTCTTCCCTTTCATCCTTTGCCAAATTGGCAACATGTGCGAAGCAGGAGGTTAAAGGTGCTCTCTCTCCAAGTTGGGAGGTTGAAAGTAAAGCAGTTAGAAAGTCAAACTGGAGCACCTGGAGAGGGATTATTCGTTGAGATTTAGAAACCTTTCGTATTCACAGTGTTTCCATTCTCTAGGTTTCCCATACATGTTATAGCTGTAGTAATATTCCCTACATTCTGGAGAGTTGGGACCCATGGAATGGGTGCCATGCATTATTGCTTTAAAGGGTCTGCATTTGCTCATGAATCTCACCAATCCTCTCAGTCCCATGTGTCCAGCCTTATGCCACCTCCAGCTGTCGTTTTAGATAGGGTCATTCCAAGATTCATCAGAGACCCTGAAGGAATTGTAAAGAATTTCACTGTTTTTTTGTTTTGTTTTTGAAATTCCTTTTTATAGTGGGTGTGAGCTGATTCTCGGTGCTATCTTTGTGCCAGTCTAGACGCACTTGATTCCCCTACGGAGACATAACAATACATAGGTTTTAAGATTCTTACTAGTCAGATATATTCCTCTGTGGGAAATATGGGGTTTTGAGTCCCTTTCACTGAGGAAGGTGTAGGTCTTGTCTATTCCATACTTGGTTTTTGGAACGGTACCTGTGCTTATATCAAACTCTGGGTTTATGCATCACCCCACCTCTCCTTCCCCCTTAAGCAGGCATAAGAGTGTTTTCTAAATGTGAGACTCTCTTCTCTTTCCTAACTCAGTTCATGTGTAGCCATGTTTACAGGATCATCATAAGTGATATCTTATGATAAGTTTCTTTTTCTGTGTGACTTATTTCACTTAGAATCATCGTACCTGGATCCACTCATTTAGCTGCTACTGGTCTTATGACATTGATTTCATGGCTGAGGGATATTCCATCGTACGTAAGTACCACAATTTTTTGAACCATTTTTATATTTCCTGGGATATTTAAGGTGTACCCAAGTTGAGGTTCTTGTAAGCAGTGCAGCCCTAAAATTTGTGGTGGTTCTGTCTTATTGATTTTCAGTTTTCCCAAGGTATATTCCCCAGACTGGAAGTGTCCTTGGCTCTGTAGCTCTGTTGTTTACTTGTTTTAGGGAACACAATGCACTCCTCCAGAGAGGCAGTTGGCAATTTCCATCCCGCCCATCAGCATAACAAGGCTCCCTGTTCTCCAGGGCCTGTCTTGAATTTCTGGTTTTTACCCTTTTTGTGGATGTCCCTTTGGATCGGTGGGAAGTGATACTTCTTTGTAGTGCAGACTTACATTGTCCGCTTGCTTGCTTGGCCAAAAAGGGCGTATGCGTTTTCTCCTGAATATACTCAGGAGAAAACACATACGCCATTTTTGGCCATGTGCATCATTGTCGAAGTTGTGCCCCTCTTCCTGTGCTTTAAAGGCAATTCCAACGTACCTCTTGAAATCTGTTTCCTGCTATTCTGCCTCGCTTTCAAGTCCGCCTCGTTGCCTTCCCTCAACAGATTTTTGGATGATAGTTGTCCTTTATTACTCTGCCAGTTTGTGAATTGCTCTGCCCTATAGCTCCATTTTTTAACTCGTTTTTTTTGTGAGCTGAACAAAAGTCCCATATTTTGGTTTAGGACCTATACTGGTTCCGGGTGGGTGGCTGAGACTTTGGTAAATTCTTCTTCCTCCCGGGAAATAAGAGTGACATGTGCCCGTTCAAATGCCATCAGCTACTCTCTCATTGGTTCTCCCTCTTCCCTTTCATCCTTTGCCAAATTGGCAACCTGCACGAACCAGGAGGTTAAAGGTTCTGTGTCTCCAAGTTGGGAGATTGATAGTAAAGCAGTTGGAAAGTCAAACTGGAGCACAAGGAGATGGACTATTCGTTGAGTTTTAGAAACCTTTCATATTAACAGTGTGTCCATTCTCTAGGTTTCCCATACATGTTATAGCTATACTAATATTCCCTTCAACCTGGAGAGTTGGGACCCATGGAACAGGTGCCATGCATTACTGCTATAAAGGGTATGCTTTTGCTCACCCAATCTCACCAATCCTCTCAGTCCCATGTGTCCAGCCTTATGCCACATCCAGCTGTCATTGTAGATAGGATCATTCCAGGTTTCATCAGAGACCCTGAAGGAATTGTATAGAATTTCCCTTTTTTTTTGTTTTTCAAATTCCTTTTCATACTGGGTTTGAGCTGATTCTCACTGCCATGTTTATGCCAGTCTAGACACACTTGATTCCCTTATGGAGACATATCATTACATAGGTTTTAAGATTCTTACTAGTCAGATATATACCTCTGCGGAAAATATGGGGTTTTGAGTCCCTTTCAGTGAGGAAGTTGTAGGTCTTCTCTATTCCATAGTTGGTTTTTGGAACGGTAACTGTGCTTATATCAAACTCTGTATTATGCATCACCCCACCTCTCCTTCCCCCTTAAGCAGGCATAAGAGTGTTTTCTAAATGTGAGACTCTGTTCTCTTTCCTAACTCAGTTCATGTGTAGCCATGTTTACAGGATCTTCATAAGTGATATCTTATGATAAGTTTCTTTTTCTGTGTGACTTATTTCACTTAGAATCATCGTACCTGAATCCACTCATTTTGCTGCTACTGGTCTTATGACATTGATTTCATGGCTGAGGGATATTCCATCGTATGTAAGTACCACAATTTTTTGAACCATTTTTATATTTCCTGGGATATTTAAGGTGTACCCAAGTTGAGGTTCTTGTAAGCAGTGCAGCCCTAAAATTTGTGGTGGTTCTGTCTTATTGATTTTCAGTTTTCCCAAGGTATATTCCCCAGACTGGATGTGTCCTTGGCTCTGTAGCTCTGTTGTTTACTTGTTTTAGGGAACACAATGCACTCCTCCAGAGAGGCAGTTGGCAATTTCCATCCCGCCAATCAGCATAACAAGGCTCCCTGTTCTCCAGGGCCTGTCTTGAATTTCTGGTTTTTACCCTTTTTGTGGATGTCCCTTTGGATCGGTGGGAAGTGATACTTCTTTGTAGTGCAGACTTACATTGTCCGCTTGCTTGCTTGGCCAAAAAGGGCGTATGCGTTTTCTCCTGAATATACTCAGGAGAAAACACATACGCCATTTTTGGCCATGTGCATCATTGTCGAAGTTGTGCCCCTCTTCCTGTGCTTTAAAGGCAATTCCAACGTACCTCTTGAAATCTGTTTCCTGCTATTCTGCCTCGCTTTCAAGTCCGCCTCGTTGCCTTCCCTCAACAGATTTTTGGATGATAGTTGTCCTTTATTACTCTGCCAGTTTGTGAATTGCTCTGCCCTATAGCTCCATTTTTTAACTCGTTTTTTTTGTGAGCTGAACAAAAGTCCCATATTTTGGTTTAGGACCTATACTGGTTCCGGGTGGGTGGCTGAGACTTTGGTAAATTCTTCTTCCTCCCGGGAAATAAGAGTGACATGTGCCCGTTCAAATGCCATCAGCTACTCTCTCATTGGTTCTCCCTCTTCCCTTTCATCCTTTGCCAAATTGGCAACCTGCACGAACCAGGAGGTTAAAGGTTCTGTGTCTCCAAGTTGGGAGATTGATAGTAAAGCAGTTGGAAAGTCAAACTGGAGCACAAGGAGATGGACTATTCGTTGAGTTTTAGAAACCTTTCATATTAACAGTGTGTCCATTCTCTAGGTTTCCCATACATGTTATAGCTATACTAATATTCCCTTCAACCTGGAGAGTTGGGACCCATGGAACAGGTGCCATGCATTACTGCTATAAAGGGTATGCTTTTGCTCACCCAATCTCACCAATCCTCTCAGTCCCATGTGTCCAGCCTTATGCCACATCCAGCTGTCATTGTAGATAGGATCATTCCAGGTTTCATCAGAGACCCTGAAGGAATTGTATAGAATTTCCCTTTTTTTTGTTTTTCAAATTCCTTTTCATAGTGGGTTTGAGCTGATTCTCACTGCCATGTTTATGCCAGTCTAGACACACTTGATTCCCTTATGGAGACATATCATTACATAGGTTTTAAGATTCTTACTAGTCAGATATATACCTCTGCGGAAAATATGGGGTTTTGAGTCCCTTTCAGTGAGGAAGTTGTAGGTCTTCTCTATTCCATAGTTGGTTTTTGGAACGGTAACTGTGCTTATATCAAACTCTGTATTATGCATCACCCCACCTCTCCTTCCCCCTTAAGCAGGCATAAGAGTGTTTTCTAAATGTGAGACTCTGTTCTCTTTCCTAACTCAGTTCATGTGTAGCCATGTTTACAGGATCTTCATAAGTGATATCTTATGATAAGTTTCTTTTTCTGTGTGACTTATTTCACTTAGAATCATCGTACCTGAATCCACTCATTTTGCTGCTACTGGTCTTATGACATTGATTTCATGGCTGAGGGATATTCCATCATACGTAAATACCACAATTTTTTGAACCATTTTTATATTTCCTGGGATATTTAAGGTGTACCCAAGGTGAGGTTCTTGTAAGCTGTGGAGGCCTAAATTTTGGGGTGGCTCTGTCTTATTGATTTTCAGATTTCCCAAGGTTTATTCCCTAGACTCGAAGTGCCCTTGGCTCTGTAGCTCTGTTGTTTACTTGTTTTAGGGAACACAACGCACTCCTCCAGGGAGGCAGTTGGCAATTTACATCCCGCCCATCAGCATAGCAAGGCTCCCAGTTCTCGAGGGCCTGTCTTGCATTTCTGTTTTTTAAACATTTTGCGAATATCCCTTTTGACTTGTGGAAGTGATACTTCTTTGTAGACCAGATTTGTATTGCCCGCTTGCTTGCTTGGCCAAAAAGGGCGTATGCGTTTTCTCCTGAATATATTAAGGACAAAACGCATACGCCCTTTTTGGCCAAGTGCATCATTGTCCAAGTTGTGTCCCTCTTCCTGTGCTTTAAAGGTGATTCCTACGTACCTCTTGAAATGTGTTTCCTGCTACTCTGCCTCCCTTTCAAGTTCGCCTCACTGCCTTCCCTCAACCGATTTTTGGACGATAGTTGCCCTTTATTACTCGGCCTGTTTGTGAATTGCTGTGCCACTGAGCTCCATTTTGTAACTCATTTTTGTGAGCTGAACGCAAGTCCAATATTTTGGTTCAGGACCTATACTGGTTCCCAGTGGTTGGCTGAGACTTTGGTTAATTCTTCTTCCTCCCGAGAAATAAGAGTGACATGTGCCCATCCAAATGCCTAACAGCTACTCTCTCATTGGTTCTCCCTCTTCCCTTTCATCCTATGCCAAATTGTCAACCTGTGCAAACCAGGAGGTTAAAGGTGCTGTCTCTCCAAGTTGGGAGATTGATAGTAAAGCAGTTGGAAAGTCAAATTGGACCACCAGGAGAGGGACTATTCATTGAGTTTTAGAAACATTTTGTATTCACAGTGTGTCCATTCTCTAGGTTTCCCATACATGTTATATCTGTAGTAATATTCCCTTCAACCTGGAGAGTTGGGACCCATGGAAAGGGTGCCATGCATTATTGCTTTAAAGAGTCTGCATTTGCTCACCCAATCTCACCAATCCTCTCAGTCCCATGCGTCCAGCCTTATGCCACATCCAGCTGTCATTGTAGATAGTGTCATTCCAGGTTTCATCAGAGACCCTGAAGGAATTGTAAAGAATTTGCCTGTTTTTTTTGGTTTGTTTTTGAAATTCCTTTTTATAGAGGCTTTGAGCTGATTCTCGCTGCCATGATTATGCCAGTCTAGACACACTTGATTGCCGTATGGAGACATGTCAATACACAGGTTTTAAGATTCTTAATAATCAGATATATTCCTCTGCAGGAGATATGGGGTTTTGAGTCCGTTTCACTGAAGAAGGTGTAGGTCTTGTCTATTCCATAGTTGGTTTTGGGAAAGGAACCTGTGCTTATATCAAACTCTGGTTTTATGCATCACCCCACCTCTCCTTCCCCGTTAAGAAGGCATAAGAGTGTTTTCTAAATATGAGACTCTCTTCTCTTTCCTAACTCAGTTCATGTGTAGCCATGTTTACAGGATCTTCATAAGTGATATCTTATGATATGTTTCTTTTTCTGTGTGACTTATTTCACTTAGAATCATCATACATGAATCCACTCATTTTGCTGCTACTGGTCTTATGACATTGATTTCATGGCTGAGGGATATTCCATCATACGTAAGTACCACAATTTTTTGAACCATTTTTATCTTTCCTGGGATACTTAAGGTGTACCCACGTTGAGGTTCTTGTAAGCTGTGCAGCCCTAAATTGTGGACTGGCTCTGTCTTATTGATTTTCAGTTTGCCCAAGGTATATTCCCTAGACGGGGAGTGCCTTTGGCTCTGTAGCTCTGTTGTTTACTTGTTTTAGGGAACACAATGCACTCCTCCAGAGGGGCAGTTGACAACTTACATTCCGCCCATCAGCATAACAAGGCTCCCTGTTCTCCAAGGCCTGTCTTGCCTTTCTGGTTTTTACCCATTTTGTGGATGTCCCTTTTGACCGGTGGGAAGTGATACTTCTTTGTAGTGCAGATTTGCATTGCCCGCTTGCTTGCTTGGCCAAAAAGTGCGTATGCGTTTTCTCCTGCATATATTCAGGAGAAAATGCATACGCCCTTTTTGGCCAAGTGCATCATTGTCGAAGTTGTGCCCCTCTTCCTCTGCTTTACAGATGATTCCAACGTACCTCTTGAAATCTGTTTCCTGCTATTCGGCCTGATTTTCGGGTTCGCTGCACTGCCTTCCCTCAACAGATTTCTGGAACATAGTTGGCCTTTATTACTCTGCCAGTTTGTGAATTGCTCTGCCCCTGAGCTCCATTTTTCAACTCGTTTTTTGTGAGCTGAAAGCAAGTCCAAATTTTTGGTTCAGGACCTATACTGGATCCCGGTGTGTGATTCAGACTTTGGATAATTATTCTTCCTGCCGGGCAATTAGAGTGACATGTGCCTGTCCAAATGCCTAACAGCTACTCTGTCATTTGTTCTCCCTCTTACCTTTGATCCTCTGCCAAATTGGCAACCTGTGCGAACCAGGAGGTTAAAGGGGCTGTCTCTCCAAGTTGGGAGATTGATAGTAAAGCAGTTGGAAAGTCAAACCGGAGCATCAGGAGAGGGACTATTCGTTGAGTTTTAGAAAACTTTCGTATTCACAGTGTCCATTATCTAGGTTTCCCGTACATGTTATAGCTGTAGTAATATTCCCTTCAACCTGGAGAGTTGGGACCCATGGAATGGGTGCCATGCATTATTGCTTTAAAGGGTCTGAATTTGCTCACGAATCTCACCAATCCTCTCAGTCCCATGTGTCCAGCCTTATGCCACCTCCAGCTGTCGTTCTAGATAGGGTCATTCCAAGTTTCATCAGAGACCCTGAAGGAATTGTAAAGAATTCCGCTGTTTCTCAGTTTTGTTTTTGAAATTCCTTTTTATAGTGGGTTTGAGCTGATTCTCGCTGCCATCTTTATGCCAGTCTAGACACACTTGATTCCCTTACGGAGACATATCAATACGTAGGTTTTAAGATTCTTTCTAGTCAGATATATTCCTCTGCAGGAAATATGGGGTTTTCAGTGCCTTTCAATGAGGAAGGTGTAGGTCTTTTCTATTCCATACTTGGTTGTGGAACGGTACCTGTGCTTATATCAAACTCTGGGTATATGCATCACCCCACCTCTACTTCCCCCTTAAGCAGGCATAAGAGTGTTTTCTAAATGTGAGACTCTCTTCTCTTTCCTAACTCAGTTCATGTGTAGCCATGTTTACAGGATCTTCATAAGTGATATCTTATGATACGTTTCTTTTTCTGTGTGACTTATTTCACTTAGAATCATCATAGCTGAATCCACTCATTTTGCTGCTACTGGTGTTATGACATTGATTTCATGGCTGAGGCATATTCCATCGTACGTAAGTACCACAATTTTTTGAACCATTTTTATATTTCCTGCGATATTTAATGTGTACCCAAGTTGAGGTTCTTGTAAGCAGTGCAGCCCTAAATTTTGCGGTGGCTCTGTCTTATTGATTTTCAGTTTTCCCAAGGTATATTCCCTAGACTGGAAGTGTCCTTGGCTCTGTAGCTCTGTTGTTTACTTGTTTTAGGGAACACAATGCACTCCTCCAGAGAGGCAGTTGGCAATTTACATCCCGCCCATCAGCATAACAAGGCTCCCTGTTCTCCAGGGCCTGTCTTGAATTTCTGGTTTTTACCCTCTTTGTGTATGTCCCTTTGGACAGGTGGGAAGTGATACTTCTTTGTAGTGCAGACTTACATTGTCCGCTTGCTTGCTTGGCCAAAAAGAGCGTATGTGTTTTCTCCTGAATATACTCAGGAAAAAACGCCTACACCCTTTTTGGACAAGTGCATCATTGTCGAAGCTGTGCCCCTCTTCCTGTGCTTTAAAGGCGATTCCAACGTACATCTTGAAATCTGTTTCCTGCTATTCTGCCTCACTTTCAAGTCCGCCTCGTTGCCTTCCCTCAACAGATTTTTGGATGACATTTGTCCTTTATTACACTGCCAGTTGGTGAATTGCTCTGCCCTATAGCTCTTTTTTTTAACTCGTTTTTTGTGAGCTTAACGCCAGTCCCATATTTTGGTTCAGGACCTATACTGGTTCCCAGTCGTTGGCTGAGTCTTTGGTTAATTCTTCTTCATCCCGGGAAATAAGAGTGACATGTGCCCGTCCAAATGCCTAACAGCTACTCTCTATATGGTTCTCCCTCTTCCGTTTCATCATTTGCCAAATTGGCAACCTGTGCGAAACAGGAGGTTAAAGGTGCTGTCTCTCCAGGTTGGGAGATTGATAGTAAGGCAGTTGGAAAGTCAAGCCGGAGCACCAGGAGAGGGACTGTTCGTTGAGCTTTAGAGATATTTCGTATTCACAGAGTGTCCATTCTCTAGGTTTCCCATACATGTTATAGCTGTAGTAATATTCCCTACAACCTGGAGAGTTGGGACCCATGGAATGGGTTCCATGCATTATTGCTTTAAAGGGTCTGCATTTGCTCACGAATCTCACCAATCCTCTCAGTCCCATGTGTCCAGCCTTATGCCACCTCCAGCTGTCGTTCTAGATAGGGTCATTCCAAGTTTCATCAGAGACCCTGAAGGAATTGTAAAGAATTTCCCTGTTTTTTTGTTTTGTTTTAGAAATTCCTTTCTATAGTGTGTTTGAGCTGATTCTCGCTGCCATGATTATGCCAGTCTAGAAACACTTGATTCCCTTATGGAGACATATCAATACATAGGTTTTAAGATTCTTACTAGTCAGATATATTCCTCTGCGGGAAATATGGGGTTTTGAGTCCCTTTCACTGAGGAAGGTTTAGGTCTGGTCTATTCCATAGTTGGTTTTTGGAACGGTACCTGTGCTTATATCAAACTCTGGGTTTATGCATCTCCCCACCTCTCCTTCCCCCTTAAGCAGGCATAAGAATGTTTACTAAATGTGAGACTCCGTTCTCTTTCCTAACTCAGTACATGTGTAGCCATGTTTACAGGAACTTCATAAGTGATATCTTATGATACGTTTATTTTTCTGTGTGACTTATTTCACTTAGAATCATCATACCTGTATCCACTCATTTAGCTGCTACTGGTCTTATGACATTGATTTCAGGGCTGATGGATATTCCATTGTACGTAAGTACCACAATTTTTGAACCATTTTTATATTTCCTGGGATATTTAAGGTGTACCCAAGTTGAGGTTCTTCTAAGCAGTGCAGCCCTAAATTTCGGGGTGGCTCTGTCTTATTGATTTTCAGTTTTCCCAAGGTACATTCCCTAGACTGGAAGTGTCCTTGGCTCTGTAGCTCTGTTGTTTACTTGTTTTAGGGAACACAATGCACTCCTCCAGAGAGGCAGTTGGTAATTTACATCCCGCCCTTCTGAATAACAAGGCTCCGTGTTCTCAAGGGCCTGTCTTGAATTTCTGGTTTATACCCTTTTTGTGGATGTCCCTTTGGACCGGTGGGAAGTGACACTTATTTGTAGTGCAGGATTACATTGTCCGCTTGCTTGCTTGGCAAAAAGGGCGTATTCGTTTTCTCCTGAATATACTCAGGAGAAAATTCATACGCCATTTTTGGCCATGTGCATCATTGTCGAAGTTGTGCCCCTCTTCCTGTGCTTTAAAGGCAATTCCAACGTACCTCTTGAAATCTGTTTCCTGCTATTCTGCCTTGCTTTCAAGTCCGCCTCGTTGCCTTCCCTCAACAGATTTTTGGATGATAGTTTTCCTTTATTACTCTGCCAGTTTGTGAATTGCTCTGCCCTATAGCTCCATTTTTTAACTCTTTTTTTGTGAGCTGAACAAAAGTCCCATATTTTGGTTTAGGACCTATACTGGTTCCGGGTGGGTGGCTGAGACTTTGGTAAATACTTCTTCCTCCCGGGAAATAAGAGTGACATGTTCCCGTTCAAATGCCTAACAGCTACTCTCTCATTGGTTCTCCCTCTTCCCTTTCATCCTTTGCAAATTAGCAACGTGTGCGAACCAGGAGGTTAAAGGTGCTGTCTCTCCAAGTTGGGAGATTGATAGAAAAGCAGTTAGAAAGTGAAACTGGAGCACCAGGAGAGGGACTATTCGTTGAGTTTTAGAAACCTTTCGTATTCACAGTGTGTCCATTCTCTAGGTTTCCCATACATGTTATAGCTGTAGTAATATTCCCTTCAACCTGGAGAGTTGGGACCCATGAAATGGGTGCTATGCATTATTGCTTTAAAGTGTCTGCATTTGCTCACGAATCTCACACATTCTCTCAGTCCCATGTGTCCAGCCTTATGCCACCTCCAGCTGTCATTGTAGATAGGGTCATTCCAAGTTTCATCAGAGACCCTGAAGGAATTGTAAAGAATTTCGCTGTTTTTTTGTTTTGTTTTTGAAATTCCGTTTTATCGTGAGTTTGAGCTGATTCTCGCTGCCATGATTATGCCAGGCTAGAAACAATTGATTCCCTTACAGAGACATATCAATACATAGGTTTTAAGATTCTTACTAGTCAGATATATTCCTCTGTGTGAAATATGGGATTTTGAATCCCCTTCACTGAGGAAGTTGTAAGTCTTCTCTATTCCATAGTTGGTTTTTGGAACGATATCTGTGCTTATATCAAACTCTGGTTTTATGCCTCACCCCACCTCACCTTCCCCCTTAAGTAGGCATAAGAGTTTTTTCTAAATGTGAGACTCTGTTCTCTTGCCTAACTCAGTTCATGTGTAGCCATGTTTACAGGATCTTCATAAGTGATATCTAATGATACGTTTCTTTTTCTGTGTGACTTATTTCACTTAGAATGATCATACCTGAATCCACTCATTTTGCTGCTACTGGTCTTATTACATTGATATCTTGGCTGAGGGATATTCCATCGTACGAAAGTACCACAATTTTTGAACCCTTTTTATATTTCCTGGGATACTTAAGGTGTACCCAAGTTGAGTTTCTTGTAAGCAGTGCAGCCCTAAATTTCGGGGTGGCTCTGTCTTATTGATTTTCAGTTTTCCCAAGGTATATTCCCTAGACTGGAAGTGTCCTTGGCTCTGTAGCTCTGTTGTTTACTTGTTTTAGGGAACACAATACACAACTCCAGAGAGGCAGTTGGCAATTTACATCCCGCCCATCAGCATAACAAGGCTCCCTGTTCTCCAGGGCCTGTCTTGAATTTCTGCTTTTTACCCTTTTTGTGGATGTCCCTTTGGACCGGTGGGAAGTGATACTTCTTTGTAGTGCAGACTTATATTGTCCGCTTGCTTGCTTCCCCAAAATGGGCGTATGCGTTTTCTCCTGCATATACCCAGGAGAAAACGCATACACCCCTTTTGGCCAAGTGCATTATTGTCGAAGTTGTGCCTCTCTTCCTGTGCTTTAAAGGCGATTCCAACGTACCACTTGAAATCTGTTTCCTGGTATTCTGCCTCATTTTCAAGTCCGCCTCGTTGCTTTCCCTCAACAGATTTTTGGATGATAGTTGTCCTTTATTACTCTGCCAGTTTGTGAAATGCTCCGCCCTATAGCTCCATTTCTTAACTCGTTTATTGTGAGCTGAACGCAAGTCCAATATTTTGGTTTAGGACCTATACTGTTTCCCGGAGGGTGGCTGAGACTTTGGTCAATTCTTCTTCCTCCCGGGAAATAAGAGTGACATATGCCCGTCCAAATGCCTAACAGCTACTCTCTCTTTGGTTCTCCCTCTTCCCTTTCATCCTTTGCCAAATTGGCAACATGTGCGAAGCAGGAGGTTAAAGGTGCTCTCTCTCCAAGTTGGGAGGTTGAAAGTAAAGCAGTTAGAAAGTCAAACTGGAGCACCTGGAGAGGGATTATTCGTTGAGATTTAGAAACCTTTCGTATTCACAGTGTTTCCATTCTCTAGGTTTCCCATACATGTTATAGCTGTAGTAATATTCCCTACATTCTGGAGAGTTGGGACCCATGGAATGGGTGCCATGCATTATTGCTTTAAAGGGTCTGCATTTGCTCATGAATCTCACCAATCCTCTCAGTCCCATGTGTCCAGCCTTATGCCACCTCCAGCTGTCGTTCTAGATAGGGTCATTCCAAGATTCATCAGAGACCCTGAAGGAATTGTAAAGAATTTCACTGTTTTTTTGTTTTGTTTATGAAATTCCTTTTTATAGTGGGTGTGAGCTGATTCTCGGTGCTATCTTTGTGCCAGTCTAGACGCACTTGATTCCCCTACGGAGACATAACAATACATAGGTTTTAAAATTCTTACTAGTCAGATATATTCCTCTGTGGGAAATATGGGGTTTTGAGTCCCTTTCACTGAGGAAGGTGTAGGTCTTGTCTATTCCATACTTGGTTTTTGGAACGGTACCTGTGCTTATATCAAACTCTGGGTTTATGCATCACCCCACCTCTCCTTCCCCCTTAAGCAGGCATAAGAGTGTTTTCTAAATGTGAGACTCTCTTCTCTTTCCTAACTCAGTTCATGTGTAGCCATGTTTACAGGATCATCATAAGTGATATCTTATGATAAGTTTCTTTTTCTGTGTGACTTATTTCATTTAGAATCATCGTACCTGAATCCACTCATTTAGCTGCTATTGGTCTTATGACATTGATTTCATGGCTGAGGGATATTCCATCATATGTAAGTACCACAATTTTTTGAACCATTTTTATATTTCCTGGGATATTTAAGGTGTACCCAAGTTGAGGTTCTTGTAAGCAGTGCAGCCCTAAAATTTGTGGTGGTTCTGTCTTATTGATTTTCAGTTTTCCCAAGGTATATTCCCCAGACAGGAAGTGTCCTTGGCTCTGTAGCTCTGTTGTTTACTTGTTTTAGGGAACACAATGCACTCCTCCAGAGAGGCAGTTGGCAATTTCCATCCCGCCCATCAGCATAACAAGGCTCCCTGTTCTCCAGGGCCTGTCTTGAATTTCTGGTTTTTACCCTTTTTGTGGATGTCCCTTTGGATCGGTGGGAAGTGATACTTCTTTGTAGTGCAGACTTACATTGTCCGCTTGCTTGCTTGGCCAAAAAGGGCGTATGCGTTTTCTCCTGAATATACTCAGGAGAAAACACATACGCCATTTTTGGCCATGTGCATCATTGTCGAAGTTGTGCCCCTCTTCCTGTGCTTTAAAGGCAATTCCAACGTACCTCTTGAAATCTGTTTCCTGCTATTCTGCCTCGCTTTCAAGTCCGCCTCGTTGCCTTCCCTCAACAGATTTTTGGATGATAGTTGTCCTTTATTACTCTGCCAGTTTGTGAATTGCTCTGCCCTATAGCTCCATTTTTTAACTCGTTTTTTTTGTGAGCTGAACAAAAGTCCCATATTTTGGTTTAGGACCTATACTGGTTCCGGGTGGGTGGCTGAGACTTTGGTAAATTCTTCTTCCTCCCGGGAAATAAGAGTGACATGTGCCCGTTCAAATGCCATCAGCTACTCTCTCATTGGTTCTCCCTCTTCCCTTTCATCCTTTGCCAAATTGGCAACCTGCACGAACCAGGAGGTTAAAGGTTCTGTGTCTCCAAGTTGGGAGATTGATAGTAAAGCAGTTGGAAAGTCAAACTGGAGCACAAGGAGATGGACTATTCGTTGAGTTTTAGAAACCTTTCATATTAACAGTGTGTCCATTCTCTAGGTTTCCCATACATGTTATAGCTATACTAATATTCCCTTCAACCTGGAGAGTTGGGACCCATGGAACAGGTGCCATGCATTACTGCTATAAAGGGTATGCTTTTGCTCACCCAATCTCACCAATCCTCTCAGTCCCATGTGTCCAGCCTTATGCCACATCCAGCTGTCATTGTAGATAGGATCATTCCAGGTTTCATCAGAGACCCTGAAGGAATTGTATAGAATTTCCCTTTTTTTTTGTTTTTCAAATTCCTTTTCATAGTGGGTTTGAGCTGATTCTCACTGCCATGTTTATGCCAGTCTAGACACACTTGATTCCCTTATGGAGACATATCATTACATAGGTTTTAAGATTCTTACTAGTCAGATATATACCTCTGCGGAAAATATGGGGTTTTGAGTCCCTTTCAGTGAGGAAGTTGTAGGTCTTCTCTATTCCATAGTTGGTTTTTGGAACGGTAACTGTGCTTATATCAAACTCTGTATTATGCATCACCCCACCTCTCCTTCCCCCTTAAGCAGGCATAAGAGTGTTTTCTAAATGTGAGACTCTGTTCTCTTTCCTAACTCAGTTCATGTGTAGCCATGTTTACAGGATCTTCATAAGTGATATCTTATGATACGTTTCTTTTTCTGTGTGACTTATTTCACTTAGAATCATCGTACCTGAATCCACTCATTTTGCTGCTACTGGTCTTATGACATTGATTTCATGGCTGAGGGATATTCCATCATACGTAAATACCACAATTTTTTGAACCATTTTTATATTTCCTGGGATATTTAAGGTGTACCCAAGGTGAGGTTCTTGTAAGCTGTGGAGGCCTAAATTTTGGGGTGGCTCTGTCTTATTGATTTTCAGATTTCCCAAGGTATATTCCCTAGACTCGAAGTGCCCTTGGCTCTGTAGCTCTGTTGTTTACTTGTTTTAGGGAACACAACGCACTCCTCCAGAGAGGCAGTTGGCAATTTACATCCCGCCCATCAGCATAGCAAGGCTCCCAGTTCTCCAGGGCCTGTCTTGCATTTCTGTTTTTTAAACATTTTGCGAATATCCCTTTTGACTTGTGGAAGTGATACTTCTTTGTAGACCAGATTTGTATTGCCCGCTTGCTTGCTTGGCCAAAAAGGGCGTATGCGTTTTCTCCTGAATATATTAAGGACAAAACGCATACGCCCTTTTTGGCCAAGTGCATCATTGTCGAAGTTTTGTCCCTCTTCCTGTGCTTTAAAGGTGATTCCAACGTACCTCTTGAAATGTGTTTCCTGCTACTCTGCCTCCCTTTCAAGTTCGCCTCACTGCCTTCCCTCAACCGATTTTTGGACGATAGTTGCCCTTTATTACTCGGCCTGTTTGTGAATTGCTGTGCCACTGAGCTCCATTTTGTAACTCGTTTTTTGTGAGCTGAACGCAAGTCCAATATTTTGGTTCAGGACCTATACTGGTTCCCAGTGGTTGGCTGAGACTTTGGTTAATTCTTCTTCCTCCCGAGAAATAAGAGTGACATGTGCCCATCCAAATGCCTAACAGCTACTCTCTCATTGGTTCTCCCTCTTCCCTTTCATCCTATGCGAAATTGGCAACATGTGCCAACCAGGAGGTTAAAGGTGCTGTCTCTCCAAGTTGGGAGATTGATAGTAAAGCAGTTGGAAAGTCAAATTGGAGCACCAGGAGAGGGACTATTCATTGAGATTTAGAAATCTTTTGTATTCACAGTGTGTCATTCTCTAGTTTTCCCATACATGTTATAGCTGTAGTAATATTCCCTTCAACCTGGAGAGTTGGGACCCATGGAATGTGTGCCATGCATTATTGCTTTAAAGTGTCTGCATTTGCACACCCAATCTCACCAATCCTCTCAGTCCCATGTTTCCAGCCTTATGCCACCTCCAGCTGTCGTTGTAGATAGTGTCATTCCAGGTTTCATCAGAGACCCTGAAGGAATTGTAAAGAATGTCCCTGTTTTTTTTTGGTTTGTTTTTGAAATTCCTTTTTATAGTGGGTTTGAGCTGATTCTCGCTGCCATGATTATGCCAGTCTAGACACACTTGTTTACCTTATGGAGACATATCAATACACAGGTTTTAAGATTCTTAATAGTCAGATATATTCCTCTGTTGGAAATATGGGATTTTGAGTCCCTTTCACTGAGGAAGGTGTAGGTCTTGTCTATTCCATAGTTGGTTTTTGAAACGGTACCTGTGCTTATATCAAACTCTGGTTTTATGCATCACCCCACCTCTCCTTCCCCCTTAAGAAGGCATAAGAGTGTTTTCTAAATGTGAGACTCTGTTCTCTTTCCTAACTCAGTTCATGTGTAGCCATGTTTACAGGATCTTCATAAGTGATATCTTATGATATGTTTCTTTTTCTGTGTGACTTATTTCACTTAGAATCATCATACATGAATCCACTCATTTTGCTGCTACTGGTCTTATGACATTGATTTCATGGCTGAGGGATATTCCATCGTACGTAAGTACCACAATCTTTTGATCCATTTTTATCTTTCCTGGATAACTTAAGGTGTACGCAAGTTGAGGTTCTTGTAATCAGTGCAGGCCTAAATTTTGGGGTGGCTCTGTCTTATTGATTTTCAGTTTTCCCAAGGTATATTCCCTAGACTCGAAGTGCCCTTGGCTCTGTATCTCTGTTGTTTACTTGTTTTAGGGAACACAATGCACTCCTCTAGAGAGGCAGTTGGCAATTTACTTCAGGCCCATCAGCATAACAAGGCTCCCTGTTCTCCAGGGCCTGTCTTGCCTTTCTGGTTTTTACCCATTTTGTGGATGTCCCTTTTGACTCGTGGGAAGTGGTACTTCTTTGTATTTCAGTTTTGCATTGCCCGCTTGCTTGCTTGGCCAAAAAGGGTGTATGCGTTTTCTCCTGAATATATTCAGGAGAAAACTCTTACGCCCTTTTTGGCCAGGTGCATCATTGTCGAAGTTGTGCCCCTATTCCTGTGATTTAAAGGTGATTCGAAAGTACCTCGTGAAATGTGTTTCCTGCTATTCTGCCTCCCTTTACAGTTCGCCTCGATGCCTTCCCTCAATAGATTTTTGGATGATAGTTGCCCTTTATTACTCTGCCAGTTTGTGAATTGCTGTGCCCCTTTGCTCCATGTTGTAACTAGTTTTTTGTGAGCTGAACGAAAGTCCAATATTTTGGTTCAGGACCTATAATGGTTCCCGGTGGTTGGCTGAGACTTTGGTTAATCCTTCTTCTTCCGGGGAAATAAGAGTGACATGTGCCCATCCAAAAGCCTATCAGCTACTCTCTCATTGGTTCTCCCTCTTCCCTTTCATCCTATGCCAAATTGGCAACCTGTGCAAACCAGGAGGTTAAAGGTGCTGTCTCTCCAAGTTGGGAGATTGATAGTAAAGCAGTTGGAAAGTCAAATTGGACCACCAGGAGAGGGACTATTCATTGAGTTTTAGAAACATTTTGTATTCACAGTGTGTCCATTCTCTAGGTTTCCCATACATGTTATATCTGTAGTAATATTCCCTTCAACCTGGAGAGTTGGGACCCATGGAAAGGGTGCCATGCATTATTGCTTTAAAGAGTCTGCATTTGCTCACCCAATCTCACCAATCCTCTCAGTCCCATGCGTCCAGCCTTATGCCACATCCAGCTGTCATTGTAGATAGTGTCATTCCAGGTTTCATCAGAGACCCTGAAGGAATTGTAAAGAATTTCCCTGTTTTTTTTTGGTTTGTTTTTGAAATTCCTTTTTATAGAGGCTTTGAGCTGATTCTCGCTGCCATGATTATGCCAGTCTAGACACACTTGATTGCCTTATGGAGACATGTCAATACACAGGTTTTAAGATTCTTAATAATCAGATATATTCCTCTGCGGGAGATATGGGGTTTTGAGTCCGTTTCACTGAAGAAGGTGTAGGTCTTGTCTATTCCATAGTTGGTTTTGGGAAAGGAACCTCTGCTTATATCAAACTCTGGTTTTATGCATCACCCCACCTCTCCTTCCCAGTTAAGAAGGCATAAGAGTGTTTTCTAAATATGAGACTCTCTTCTCTTTCCTAACTCAGTTCATGTGTAGCCATGTTTACAGGATATCTATAAGTGATATCTTATGATAAGTTTCTTTTTCTGTGTGACTTATTTCACTTAGAATCATCGTACCTGAATCCACTCATTTTGCTGCTACTGGTCTTATGACATTGATTTCATGGCTGAGGGATATTCCATCATACGTAAGTACCACAATTTTTTGAACCATTTTTATCTTTCCTGGGATACTTAAGGTGTACCCACGTTGAGGTTCTTGTAAGCTGTGCAGCCCTAAATTGTGGACTGGCTCTGTCTTATTGATTTTCAGTTTGCCCAAGGTATATTCCCTAGACGGGGAGTGCCTTTGGCTCTGTAGCTCTGTTGTTTACTTGTTTAGGGAACACAATGCACTCCTCCAGAGAGGCAGTTGACAACTTACATCCCGCCCATCAGCATAACAAGGCTCCCTGTTCTCCAAGGCCTGTCTTGCCTTTCTGGTTTTTACCCATTTTGTGGATGTCCCTTTTGACCGGTGGGAAGTGATACTTCTTTGTAGTGCAGATTTGCATTGCCCGCTTGCTTGCTTGGCCAAAAAGTGCGTATGCGTATTCTCCTGCATTTATTCAGGAGAAAATGCATACGCCCTTTTTGGCCAAGTGCATCATTGTCGAAGTTGTGCCCCTCTTCCTCTGCTTTACAGATGATTCCAACGTACCTCTTGAAATCTGTTTCCTGCTATTCGGCCTGATTTTCGGGTTCGCTGCACTGCCTTCCCTCAACAGATTTCTGGAACATAGTTGGCCTTTATTACTCTGCCAGTTTGTGAATTGCTCTGCCCCTGAGCTCCATTTTTCAACTCGTTTTTTGTGAGCTGAAAGCAAGTCCAAATTTTTGGTTCAGGACCTATACTGGATCCCGGTGTGTGATTCAGACTTTGGATAATTATTCTTCCTGCCGGGCAATTAGAGTGACATGTGCCTGTCCAAATGCCTAACAGCTACTCTGTCATTTGTTCTCCCTCTTACCTTTGATCCTCTGCCAAATTGGCAACCTGTGCGAACCAGGAGGTTAAAGGGGCTGTCTCTCCAAGTTGGGAGATTGATAGTAAAGCAGTTGGAAAGTCAAACCGGAGCATCAGGAGAGGGACTATTCGTTGAGTTTTAGAAACCTTTCGTATTCACAGTGTCCATTATCTAGGTTTCCCATACATGTTATAGCTGTAGTAATATTCCCTTCAACCTGGAGAGTTGGGACCCATGGAATGGGTGCCATGCATTATTGCTTTAAAGGGTCTGAATTTGCTCACGAATCTCACCAATCCTCTCAGTCCCATGTGTCCAGCCTTATGCCACCTCCAGCTGTTGTTCTAGATAGGGTCATTCCAAGTTTCATCAGAGACCCTGAAGGAATTGTAAAGAATTCCGCTGTTTCTCAGTTTTGTTTTTGAAATTCCTTTTTATAGTGGGTTTGAGCTGATTCTCGCTGCCATCTTTATGCCAGTCTAGACACACTTGATTCCCTTACGGAGACATATCAATACGTAGGTTTTAAGATTCTTTCTAGTCAGATATATTCCTCTGCAGGAAATATGGGGTTTTCAGTGCCTTTCAATGAGGAAGGTGTAGGTCTTTTCTATTCCATACTTGGTTGTGGAACGGTACCTGTGCTTATATCAAACTCTGGGTATATGCATCAGCCCACCTCTACTTCCCCCTTAAGCAGGCATAAGAGTGTTTTCTAAATGTGAGACTCTCTTCTCTTTCCTAACTCAGTTCATGTGTAGCCATGTTTACAGGATCTTCATAAGTGATATCTTATGATACGTTTCTTTTTCTGTGTGACTTATTTCACTTAGAATCATCATAGCTGAATCCACTCATTTTGCTGCTACTGGTGTTATGACATTGATTTCATGGCTGAGGCATATTCCATCGTACGTAAGTACCACAATTTTTTGAACCATTTTTATATTTCCTGCGATATTTAATGTGTACCCAAGTTGAGGTTCTTGTAAGCAGTGCAGCCCTAAATTTTGCGGTGGCTCTGTCTTATTGATTTTCAGTTTTCCCAAGGTATATTCCCTAGACTGGAAGTGTCCTTGGCTCTGTAGCTCTGTTGTTTACTTGTTTTAGGGAACACAATGCACTCCTCCAGAGAGGCAGTTGGCAATTTACATCCCGCCCATCAGCATAACAAGGCTCCCTGTTCTCCAGGGCCTGTATTGAATTTCTGGTTTTTACCCTCTTTGTGTATGTCCCTTTGGACAGGTGGGAAGTGATACTTCTTTGTAGTGCAGACTTACATTGTCCGCTTGCTTGCTTGGCCAAAAAGAGCGTATGTGTTTTCTCCTGAATATACTCAGGAAAAAACGCCTACACCCTTTTTGGACAAGTGCATCATTGTCGAAGTTGTGCCCCTCTTCCTGTGCTTTAAAGGCGATTCCAACGTACATCTTGAAATCCGTTTCCTGCTATTCTGCCTCACTTTCAAGTCCGCCTCGTTGCCTTCCCTCAACAGATTTTTGGATGACATTTGTCCTTTATTACACTGCCAGTTGGTGAATTGCTCTGCCCTATAGCTCCTTTTTTTAACTCGTTTTTTGTGAGCTTAACGCCAGTCCCATATTTTGGTTCAGGACCTATACTGGTTCCCAGTCGTTGGCTGAGTCTTTGGTTAATTCTTCTTCATCCCGGGAAATAAGAGTGACATGTGCCCGTCCAAATGCCTAACAGCTACTCTCTATATGGTTCTCCCTCTTCCGTTTCATCATTTGCCAAATTGGCAACCTGTGCGAAACAGGAGGTTAAAGGTGCTGTCTCTCCAGGTTGGGAGATTGATAGTAAGGCAGTTGGAAAGTCAAGCCGGAGCACCAGGAGAGGGACTGTTCGTTGAGCTTTAGAGATATTTCGTATTCACAGAGTGTCCATTCTCTAGGTTTCCCATACATGTTATAGCTGTAGTAATATTCCCTACAACCTGGAGAGTTGGGACCCATGGAATGGGTTCCATGCATTATTGCTTTAAAGGGTCTGCATTTGCTCACGAATCTCACCAATCCTCTCAGTCCCATGTGTCCAGCCTTATGCCACCTCCAGCTGTCGTTCTAGATAGGGTCATTCCAAGTTTCATCAGAGACCCTGAAGGAATTGTAAAGAATTTCCCTGTTTTTTTGTTTTGTTTTAGAAATTCCTTTCTATAGTGTGTTTGAGCTGATTCTCGCTGCCATGATTATGCCAGTCTAGAAACACTTGATTCCCTTATGGAGACATATCAATACATAGGTTTTAAGATTCTTACTAGTCAGATATATTCCTCTGCGGGAAATATGGGGTTTTGAGTCCCTTTCACTGAGGAAGGTTTAGGTCTGGTCTATTCCATAGTTGGTTTTTGGAACGGTACCTGTGCTTATATCAAACTCTGGGTTTATGCATCTCCCCACCTCTCCTTCCCCCTTAAGCAGGCATAAGAGTGTTTTCTAAATGTGAGACTCTGTTCTCTTTCCTAACTCAGTACATGTGTAGCCATGTTTACAGGAACTTCATAAGTGATATCTTATGATACGTTTATTTTTCTGTGTGACTTATTTCACTTAGAATCATCGTACCTGTATCCACTCATTTAGCTGCTACTGGTCTTATGACATTGATTTCAGGGCTGATGGATATTCCATTGTACGTAAGTACCACAATTTTTGAACCATTTTTATATTTCCTGGGATATTTAAGGTGTACCCAAGTTGAGGTTCTTCTAAGCAGTGCAGCCCTAAATTTCGGGGTGGCTCTGTCTTATTGATTTTCAGTTTTCCCAAGGTACATTCCCTAGACTGGAAGTGTCCTTGGCTCTGTAGCTCTGTTGTTTACTTGTTTTAGGGAACACAATGCACTCCTCCAGAGAGGCAGTTGGTAATTTACATCCCGCCCTTCTGAATAACAAGGCTCCGTGTTCTCAAGGGCCTGTCTTGAATTTCTGGTTTATACCCTTTTTGTGGATGTCCCTTTGGACCGGTGGGAAGTGACACTTATTTGTAGTGCAGGATTCCATTGTCCGCTTGCTTGCTTGGCAAAAAGGGCGTATTCGTTTTCTCCTGAATATACTCAGGAGAAAATTCATACGCCATTTTTGGCCATGTGCATCATTGTCGAAGTTGTGCCCCTCTTCCTGTGCTTTAAAGGCAATTCCAACGTACCTCTTGAAATCTGTTTCCTGCTATTTTGCCTTGCTTTCAAGTCCGCCTCGTTGCCTTCCCTCAACAGATTTTTGGATGATAGTTGTCCTTTATTACTCTGCCAGTTTGTGAATTGCTCTGCCCTATAGCTCCATTTTTTAACTCGTTTTTTTGTGAGCTGAACAAAAGTCCCATATTTTGGTTTAGGACCTATACTGGTTCCGGGTGGGTGGCTGAGACTTTGGTAAATACTTCTTCCTCCCGGGAAATAAGAGTGACATGTTCCCGTTCAAATGCCTAACAGCTACTCTCTCATTGGTTCTCCCTCTTCCCTTTCATCCTTTGCAAATTAGCAACGTGTGCGAACCAGGAGGTTAAAGGTGCTGTCTCTCCAAGTTGGGAGATTGATAGAAAAGCAGTTAGAAAGTGAAACTGGAGCACCAGGAGAGGGACTATTCGTTGAGTTTTAGAAACCTTTCGTATTCACAGTGTGTCCATTCTCTAGGTTTCCCATACATGTTATAGCTGTAGTAATATTCCCTTCAACCTGGAGAGTTGGGACCCATGAAATGGGTGCTATGCATTATTGCTTTAAAGTGTCTGCATTTGCTCACGAATCTCACACATTCTCTCAGTCCCATGTGTCCAGCCTTATGCCACCTCCAGCTTTCATTGTAGATAGGGTCATTCCAAGTTTCATCAGAGACCCTGAAGGAATTGTAAAGAATTTCGCTGTTTTTTTGTTTTGTTTTTGAAATTCCGTTTTATCGTGAGTTTGAGCTGATTCTCGCTGCCATGATTATGCCAGGCTAGAAACAATTGATTCCCTTACAGAGACATATCAATACATAGGTTTTAAGATTCTTACTAGTCAGATATATTCCTCTGTGTGAAATATGGGATTTTGAATCCCTTTCACTGAGGAAGTTGTAAGTCTTCTCGATTCCATAGTTGGTTTTTGGAACGATACCTGTGCTTATATCAAACTCTGGTTTTATGCCTCACCCCACCTCACCTTCCCCCTTAAGTAGGCATAAGAGTTTTTTCTAAATGTGAGACTCTGTTCTCTTGCCTAACTCAGTTCATGTGTAGCCATGTTTACAGGATCTTCATAAGTGATATCTAATGATACGTTTCTTTTTCTGTGTGACTTATTTCACTTAGAATGATCATACCTGAATCCACTCATTTTGCTGCTACTGGTCTTATTACATTGATATCTTGGCTGAGGGATATTCCATCGTACGAAAGTACCACAATTTTTTGAACCATTTTTATATTTCCTGGGATACTTAAGGTGTACCCAAGTTGAGTTTCTTGTAAGCAGTGCAGCCCTAAATTTCGGGGTGGCTCTGTCTTATTGATTTTCAGTTTTCCCAAGGTATATTCCCTAGACTGGAAGTGTCCTTGGCTCTGTAGCTCTGTTGTTTACTTGTTTTAGGGAACACAATACACAACTCCAGAGAGGCAGTTGGCAATTTACATCCCGCCCATCAGCATAACAAGGCTCCCTGTTCTCCAGGGCCTGTCTTGAATTTCTGCTTTTTACCCTTTTTGTGGATGTCCCTTTGGACCGGTGGGAAGTGATACTTCTTTGTAGTGCAGACTTATATTGTCCGCTTGCTTGCTTCCCCAAAATGGGCGTATGCGTTTTCTCCTGCATATACCCAGGAGAAAACGCATACACCCCTTTTGGCCAAGTGCATTATTGTCGAAGTTGTGCCTCTCTTCCTGTGCTTTAAAGGCGATTCCAATGTACCACTTGAAATCTGTTTCCTGGTATTCTGCCTCATTTTCAAGTCCGCCTCGTTGCTTTCCCTCAACAGATTTTTGGATGATAGTTGTCCATTCTTACTCTGCCAGTTTGTGAAATGCTCCGCCCTATAGCTCCATTTCTTAACTCGTTTATTGTGAGCTGAACGCAAGTCCAATATTTTGGTTTAGGACCTATACTGTTTCCCGGAGGGTGGCTGAGACTTTGGTCAATTCTTCTTCCTCCCGGGAAATAAGAGTGACATATGCCCGTCCAAATGCCTAACAGCTACTCTCTCTTTGGTTCTCCCTCTTCCCTTTCATCCTTTGCCAAATTGGCAACATGTGCGAAGCAGGAGGTTAAAGGTGCTCTCTCTCCAAGTTGGGAGGTTGAAAGTAAAGCAGTTAGAAAGTCAAACTGGAGCACCTGGAGAGGGATTATTCGTTGAGATTTAGAAACCTTTCGTATTCACAGTGTTTCCATTCTCTAGGTTTCCCATACATGTTATAGCTGTAGTAATATTCCCTACATTCTGGAGAGTTGGTACCCATGGAATGGGTGCCATGCATTATTGCTTTAAAGGGTCTGCATTTGCTCATGAATCTCACCAATCCTCTCAGTCCCATGTGTCCAGCCTTATGCCACCTCCAGCTGTCATTCTAGATAGGGTCATTCCAAGATTCATCAGAGACCCTGAAGGAATTGTAAAGAATTTCACTGTTTTTTTGTTTTGTTTTTGAAATTCCTTTTTATAGTGGGTGTGAGCTGATTCTCGGTGCTATCTTTGTGCCAGTCTAGACGCACTTGATTCCCCTACGGAGACATAACAATACATAGGTTTTAAGATTCTTACTAGTCAGATATATTCCTCTGTGGGAAATATGGGGTTTTGAGTCCCTTTCACTGAGGAAGGTGTAGGTCTTGTCTATTCCATACTTGGTTTTTGGAACGGTACCTGTGCTTATATCAAACTCTGGGTTTATGCATCACCCCACCTCTCCTTCCCCCTTAAGCAGGCATAAGAGTGTTTTCTAAATGTGAGACTCTCTTCTCTTTCCTAACTCAGTTCATGTGTAGCCATGTTTACAGGATCATCATAAGTGATATCTTATGATAAGTTTCTTTTTCTGTGTGACTTATTTCACTTAGAATCATCGTACCTGAATCCACTCATTTAGCTGCTACTGGTCTTATGACATTGATTTCATGGCTGAGGGATATTTCATCGTACGTAAATACCACAATTTTTTGAACCATTTTTATATTTCCTGGGATATTTAAGGTGTACCCAAGTTGAGGTTCTTGTAAGCAGTGCAGCCCTAAAATTTGTGGTGGTTCTGTCTTATTGATTTTCAGTTTTCCCAAGGTATATTCCCCAGACTGGAAGTGTCCTTGGCTCTGTAGCTCTGTTGTTTACTTGTTTTAGGGAACACAATGCACTCCTCCAGAGAGGCAGTTGGCAATTTCCATCCCGCCCATCAGCATAACAAGGCTCCCTGTTCTCCAGGGCCTGTCTTGAATTTCTGGTTTTTACCCTTTTTGTGGATGTCCCTTTGGATCGGTGGGAAGTGATACTTCTTTGTAGTGCAGACTTACATTGTCCGCTTGCTTGCTTGGCCAAAAAGGGCGTATGCGTTTTCTCCTGAATATACTCAGGAGAAAACACATACGCCATTTTTGGCCATGTGCATCATTGTCGAAGTTGTGCCCCTCTTCCTGTGCTTTAAAGGCAATTCCAACGTACCTCTTGAAATCTGTTTCCTGCTATTCTGCCTCGCTTTCAAGTCCGCCTCGTTGCCTTCCCTCAACAGATTTTTGGATGATAGTTGTCCTTTATTACTCTGCCAGTTTGTGAATTGCTCTGCCCTATAGCTCCATTTTTTAACTCGTTTTTTTTTTGTGAGCTGAACAAAAGTCCCATATTTTGGTTTAGGACCTATACTTGTTCTGGGTGGGTGGCTGAGACTTTGGTAAATTCTTCTTCCTCCCGGGAAATAAGAGTGACATGTGCCCGTTCAAATGCCATCAGCTACTCTCTCATTGGTTCTCTCTCTTCCCTTTCATCCTTTGCAAATTAGCAACGTGTGCGAACCAGGAGGTTAAATGTGCTGTCTCTTCAAGTTGGGAGATTGATAGTAAAGCTGTTAGAAAGTGAAACTGGAGCACCAGGAGAGGGACTATTCGTTGAGATTTAGAAACCTTTCATATTCACAGTGTGTCCATTCTCTAGGTTTCCCATACATGTTATAGCTGTAGTAATATTCCCTTCAACCCGGAGAGTTCGGACCCATGGAATGTGTGCCATGCATTATTGCTTTAAAAGGTCTGCATTTGCTCACCCAGTCTCACCAATCCTCTCAGTCCTATGTGTCCAGCCTTATGCCACATGCTGCTGTCGTTGTAGATAGGGTCATTACAGGTTTCATCAGAGACTCTGAAGGAATTGTAAAGAATTTCCCTTTTTTTTTGTTTTTCAAATTCATTTTTATAGTGGGTTTGAGCTGATTCTCGCTGCCAAGTTTATGCCTGTCTAGACGCACTTGATTCCCTAAAAGAGACCTATCAATACATAGGTTTTAAGATTATTACTAGTCAGATATATTCCTCTGCGGGAAATATGGGGTTCTGAGTCCCTTTCACTGAGGAAGGTGTAGGTCTTGTCTATTCCATAGTTGGTTTTTTGAACGGTAATTGTGCTTATATCAAACTCTGGTTTTATGCATCACCCAACCTCTCCTTCCCCCTTAAGCAGGCATAAGAGTGTTTTCTAAATGTGAGACTCTGTTCTCTTTCCTAACTCAGTTCATGTGTAGCCATGTTTACAGGATCTTCATAAGTATTATCTTATGATAAGTTTCTTTTTCTGTGTGACTTATTTCACTTAGAATCATCGTACCTGAATCCACTCATTTTGCTGCTACTGGTATTATGACATTGATTTCATGGCTGAGGGATATTCCATCGTACGTAAGTACCACAGTTTTTTGAACAATTTTTTTCTTTCCTGGGATACTTAAGGTGAACCCAAGTTGAGGTTCTTGTAAGCAGTGCAGCCCTAAATTTTGGGGTGGCTCTGTCTTATTGATTTTCAGTTTTCCAAAGGTATATTCCCTAGACTGGAAGTGCACTTGGCTCTGTAGCTCTGTTGTTTACTTTTTTAGGGAACACAATGCACTCCTCCAGAGAGGCAGTTGGCAGTTTACATCCCGCCCATCAGCATAACAAGGCTGCCTGTTCTCCAGTGCCTGTCTTGCCTTTCCGTTTTTACCCATTTTGTGGATGTCCCTTTTGACCGGTGGGATGTGATACTTCTTTGTAGTGCAGATTTGCATTGCCCTCTTGCTTGCTTGGCCAAAAAGGGCGTATGCGTTTTCTCCTGAATATATTCAGGGCAAAACGCATACGCCCTTTTTGGCCAAGTGCATCATTGTCTAAGTTGTGCACCTATTCCTTTGCTTTACAGGCGATTCCTACGTACCTCTTGAAATCTGATTCCTGCTATTCTGCCTCACTTTCAAGTCAGCCTCATTGCCTTCCCTCAAAAGATTTTTGGACGATAGTTGCCCTTTATTACTCTGCCAGTTTGTGAATTGCTGTGCCCATGAGCTCCATTTTTAACTCGTTTTTTCTGAGCTGAACGCAAGTCCAATATTTTGTTTCAGGACCTATACTGGTTCCCGGTGGGTGGTTGAGACTTTGGTAAATTCTTCTTCCTCCCGGGAAATTAGAGTGACATGTGACCGTCCAAATTCATAACAGCTACTCTCTCATTGTTTCTCCCTCTTCCCTTTCATTCTTTGCCAAATTGGCAAGCTGTGCAAACCAGGAAGTTAAAGGTGCTCTCTCTCCAAGTTGGGAGATTGATAGTAAAGCAGTTGGAATGTCAAACTTGAGCACCAGGAGAGGGACTATTCGTTGAGATTTAGAAACCTTTCGTATTCACAGTGTGTCCATTCTCTAGGTTTCCGTACATGTTTTAGCTGTAGTAATATTCCCTTCAACCTGGAGAGTTGGGACACATAGAATGGGTGCCATGCATTATTGCTTTAAAGGGTCTGCGTTTGCTCACCCAATCTCACCAATCCTCTCAGTCCCATGTGTCCAGCCTTATGCCACAACCAGCTGTCGTTGTAGATAGGGTCATTCCAGGTTTCATCAGATACCCTGAAGGAATTATAAAGTATTTCCTTGTTTTTTGGTTTTGTTTTTCAAATTCCTTTTTATAGTTGGTTTGAGCTGATTCTCGCTGCCAGGTTTATGGCAGTCTAGACACACTTGATTCCCTTATGGAGACATATCAATACATAGGTTTAAGATTCCTACTAGTCAGATATATTCCTCTGCGGGAAATATGGGGTTTCGAGTCCCTTTCCCTGAGGAAGGTGTAGGTCTTGTCTATTCCATACTTGGTTTTTGGAACTCTACCTGTGCATATATCAAACTCTGGTTTTATGCATCACCCCACCTTTCCATCCCTCTTAAGCAGGCATAAGAATGTTTTCTAAATGTGAGACTCTGTTCTCTTTCCTAACTCAGTTCATGTGTAGCCATGTTTACAGTATCTTCATGAGTGATATCTTATGATACGTTTCTTTTTCTGTGTGACTTATTTCACTTAGAATCATCGTACCTGTATCCACTCATTTTGCTGCTACTGGTCTTATGACATTGATTTCATGGCTGAGGGATATTCCATCATACGTAAGTAACACAATTTTTTGAACCCTTTTTATATTTCCTGGGATATTTAAGGTGTACCCAAGTTGAGGTTTTTGTAAGCAGTGCAGCCCTGAATTTTGGTGTGGATGTGTCTTATTTATTTTCAGTTTTCCCAAGGTATATTCAATAGACTGGAAGTGCCCTTGGCTCTATAGCTCTGTTGTTTACTTGTTTTAGGGAACACAATGCACTCCTCCAGAGAGGCAGTTGGCAATTTACATCCTGCCCATCAGCATAACAAGGCTCCCTGTTCTCCAGGGCCTGTCTTGCCTTTCTGGTTTTTACCCATTTTGTGGATGTCCCTTTTGACCGGTGGGAAGTGATACTTCTTTGTAGTGCAGATTTGCATTGCCTGCTTGCTTGCTTGTCCAAAAAGGGCATATGCGTTTTCTCCTGCATCTATGCCCGTGAAAACCCATATGCCCTTTATGGCCATTTCCATAATTTTCGAAGTTGTAATGCTTTTCCTGTTTTTAAAGGCGATTCCAATGTACCTCTTGAAATCTATTTCATGCCATTCTGCCTCATTTTCCCTTCCGCCTCGTGGCTTTCCCTCAACAGATTTTTGGAAGAGAGTAGTCCTTTATAACTCTGCAGGTTAGTGAATTGCTGTGGCCCTGAGCTCCATTTTTCAACTCGCGTTTTTGTGATCTGACCGCAAATCAACAGTTTTGCTTCTGGACTTATACTGGTTCTGGGGGGCAGGCTGAGACTTTGGTTAATTCCTCTTTGTGACGGAAAATTAGAGAGACATATGGCCGTCCAAATGCCTACAGCTACTCTCTCATTGGTTCTCTCTCTTCCCGTATATCCTCTGCACAATTTGCCAACTGTGCGTACCAGGAGGATATAGGGGCTGACTTTCCAAGTTGGGAGATTGATAGTAAAGCAGTTGGAATGTCAAACTGGAGCACAAGGAGAGAAAAAAGTAGTAGAGTTTTAGAAACCTTTCACCATCAGATGGTTTCCATTCTCTAGGTTCCCATACACGTTATAACTGTAGTGATATTCCCTTCTACCTGGAGAGATGGGAACCATGGAATGGGTGGCAGGCACTATTGCTTTAAAGGGTCTGCATTTTTTCACCCAATCTCACCAATCCTCTCAGTCCCAAGTGACCAGCCTTATGCCACATCCAGCTGTCATTGTAGATACGGTCATTCCAGGTTTCATCAGAATCCCTGAAGTTATTGTGTAAGAATTTTACAGTTTTTATGTTTTGTTTTGAAATTCATTTTTATAGTGGGTTTGAGCTGATTCTCACTGCCATGTTTATGTCGTTCTAGACACACTTGGTTCCCTTACGGAGACATATCAATACATAGGTTTTAAAATTCTTACTAGTCAGATATATTTCTCTGAGGGGAATAGGGATGTTGAGTTCCATTCACTGAGGAAGGAGTAGGGCTTGTCTCTTCTGTTTTTGGATTATGGAACGGTACCTGTGCTAATATCAATCTTATGTTTTGTGCATCTCCCCACCTCTCCTTCCCCTTAAGCAAGCGTTATATTGTTTTCTAAATCTGATACTCTGTTCTCTTCCCTAAATCAGTTCATATGTAGCCAAGTTTACATTCCCTTCATAAGTGATATCTAATGTCAGAATGCACCATGGCCGTTCTCATAATAATGCTCCATGACCCCTGTCATCACAATGCACCATGCCCAGGTTATCAAAATGCTCCATGTCCCTTGTCATCACAATTCTCCACGTCCTTGTCATCACAGTGCTACATGACACTTCTCATCAAAATGTTACATGCTCTTGTCATCACAATTCTCCATCCACTTGACATTGCAATGCTCCAGGCACTTGTCATCACAATGCTCCATGCACATGTCATCACAAAGCTCCATGCCCTTGTCATCACAATGCTCAATTACCTTTGTCATCAGAATCCTCCATGACACTAGGCATCACAATGCTCCATGCCATTGATATCACAGCGGGCCACTACATATGTCATCAGAATGCTCCCTGACACCTCTCTTCACAATACTGCATGACCTGGTCATCACAATGCTCCATGCCCTTGTCATCACAATGCGCCATTCCAACTGTCATCGCAATAATCCATGAAACATATTAGACCATTGTTCCATGCTCTTGTCATCACAATGCTCCATGCTCTTGTTATCACAATTCTTCATGAACCCTGTCATCACAATGCTCCATGACACTTGTCAGTATGTTCCTTGAACCCTGTCATGACAAGGCTCCATGCCTTTTTCATCACAATGTTCCATGCCCTTTCCATCACAGTGCTCCAAGACCATGTAATCACAATGCTCCATGCCCTTGTCATCACAAAACTCAAGGACGCATGCCATCAGAATGCTCCTTGGTCTTCTCCTCACAATGTGCCATGCCCTTGTCATCACAATGTTCCAAGACCCCTGTAATCACAATGCTCCATGCCCCTTTTCATCAGTATGCTCCATGAGACTTGTCATCACAAGGCTCCATGGTTTTGTCATCACAATGCTCCAGGACATTGTCATCACAATGCTTCTCGACCTTGTCATGAAAATTTTCAATTGCCCTTGTCATCATAATGCTCCAAGCCCTAATCATCAAAATGCTCCATTATATTTGTCCGCACATTTCTCCATTACATTTGGCTTCACAATGCTCCATGCCATTGTCATCACAATGGACCATGACATATGTCATCACAGTGCTCCCTGACACCTGTCTTCACAATACTCCTTGACCTTCTCATCACAATGCTCCATGCCCTTGTCATCACAATGCACCATGCCCAATGTCATCACAATAATCTATGAAACTTGTCAGACCAATGCTCCATGCCCCTGTCAACACAATGCTCCATGCCCTTGTCATCACAATGCTCCATGACCCCTGTCATCACAATGCTCAGTGACTCCAGTCATCACAATGATTCATAACGTTTGTCATCACTATTGTCCATGCCCGCATCATCACAAGGCTCTGTGACTTTTGTAACCACAATGTTCCATGAACTTTTCATCACAATTCTCTGTGACCCTTGTCATCACAATGCTCCATGTCTTTGTCAGAACAATGGTCTATGACCATTGTCATCACAATGTGCCACGCGCATTTCATCACAGCCGACCACAAACTTTTCATTGCAATGCTCCATAAACCTTGTAATCACAATGGTCCATGGACTTCTCATCAAAATGCTCTCTCACCAGAGATATCACAATATTCCATCACTAGTCATCACAATACTCCCTCACACCTGGAATCACAATGTTCCATGACCCTGTCATCACAGTGCTACATCCACTTATCTGCACAATGTTCCATGACCCCTGACATCACAATGTTCCATAACCCCTGTCAGCAAAATGCTCCATGACCCTTTTCATCCGAAAGATCCAAGACCCCTGACATCACAATGTTCTATAAACACTGCCATCACAATATTCCATTACAATTCTTATCAAATTGCTGCATGACCCGTTCATCAAAATGCTCCCTGCCCTTCTCATCACAATGCACCATGCCCTTGTCATCAAAATGCTCCATGACTTGTCATCACAAAGCTCCATGTCCCATGGCATCACAATGCTCCATGTCACTGTCATCACAATGCTCCCTGAACACTCTCATCACATTGCTCCATGTCCTTGTCATCACAAAGCTCCATGACATTTGTCATCACAATGCTCGATGCCTTTCTCATCAAAATGCTCCATGCCTTTTTCATTACAATCCTGCATGACCCATGTATCACAGTGTTCCGTGCCCTTGTCATCACAATGCTCCATGCCCACTCTCATCACAATAATCCATGAAACATTTCAGACCAATGTTCCATACCCTTCTCATCAAAATGCTCCATTACCCCTGTCATAACAATGCACCATGACTCTTGGCATCACAATGTTCCACTACCTAGTCATCACAAGGTTCCATGACACTTGTCATCACAATGCTCAAGACCCCTGAAATCAAAATGCTGCATGCCCTTGTCATCACAAAGCTCCATGACGCATGTCATCAGAAAGTTCCATGGCCTTCTCATCACAATGCTCCATTCCCATGTCATCACAATGCTCCAAGACCCTTGTAATCACAGTGCTCCATGACCCTTTTCATCTCAATGCTCCATGAACCCTGTCATCACAATACACCATGCCCATCATCATAATGCTTCAGGCTATTGTCATCAGAATGAAATCAATATTCTCCATGACCTCTGTCATCATAATGCTCCAAACCCTTGTGATCACAATGTTCAATAACACTTATCATCTCAACACCCCATGACACTCATCATCACAATTATCCATGGTCTTCTCATCACAATGCTCCATGATCGTTGTCATCACAATGCTCAATACACTTGTCATCACAATGCTCCCTGACACTTGTCGTCAGTATGCTCCTTGAACCCTGTCATGACAAGGTTCCATGCCTTTTTCATCACAGTGATCCATGCCCTATTCATCACAATGCTCCAAGATCCCTGTAATCACAATGCTCCATGCCCTTGTCATCACAAAACTCCATGACGCATGTCATCAGAATGCTCCATGGCCTTCTCATCACAATGCTCCATGCCCTTCTCATCACAATGCTCCAAGACCCCTGTAATCACAATGCTCCATGCCCCTTTTCATCAGAATGTTCCATGAGACTTGTAATCACAATGCTTAATGGGCTTGTCAGCACAATGCTCAGTGACACATGTCGTCACAATGCACCATGTTCTTGTAATCACAGTGCTCCACAATCTTGTCATCACAATGCTCCTTAAAATTTGTCATCACAATGTTCCCTGCCCTTCTCATCACATTGCACAATGCCCTTGCCATCAAAATGCTCCATGACCATTGTCATCACAAAGATCCATGACACTTAGCATCACAATGCTCCATTTCATTGTCATCACAATGCTCCATGAACGCTCTCATCACATTGCTCCATGCCGTTGTCTTCACAAAGCTCCATGACACATGTCTTCAGAATGCTCCATGGCCTTCTCATCACAATGCTGCATGCCCTTGCCATCAAAAGGCTCAATTACCCCTGTGATAACAATGCTCCATGACCACTGCCATTCACGATGTTCCATGGTCCTGTCATCACAAAGCTCCATGACCCTTGTCATCACAATGCTCCAATAACCCTGTAATCACAATCCTCTATGCCTCTTTTCATCTCAATGATCCATGAACCCTGTCATCAAAATGCGCCATGCCCATCATCATAATGCTTCATGCGATTGTCATCACAATGAAATCAAAATGCTCCATGACCTCTGTCATAACAATGCTCCAAACACTTGTGATCACAATATACAATATCACTTTTCATCACAATGTCCCATGACTCTCGTCATCACAATTATCAATGGTCTTCTCATCACAATGCTCCATGACCTTTGTTATCACAATGCTCAATACACTTGTCATCAAAATGCTCCCTGACACTTGTTGTCTGTATCCTCCTTGAATCCTGACATGACAAGGTCCCATGCCTTTTTCATCACAATGATCCATGTCCTTTTCATCACAATGCTCCAAGACCCATGTAATCTCAATGCTCCATGCCCTTGTCATCACAAAGCTCAATGACACATGCCATCAGAATGCTCCTTGGTCTTCTCCTCACAATGCTACATGCCCTTGTCCTCACAGTGTTCGAAGACACCTGTAATCACAATGCTCCATGGTTGTCCTCAAAAAACTCCATGACGCATGTCATCAGAATGCTCCATGGCCTCTCATCACAATGCTCCATGCCCTAGTCATCACAGTGCTCCAAGACCCCAGTAATCACAATGCTCCATGCCCCTTTTCTTCAGAATGCTCTATGAGACTTTTCATCACAAGTCTCCATGGTCTTCTCTTCACAATGCTCCAGGACCTTGTCATCACCATGCTCCATTCCCTTATAATCACAATGCTCCATGACCCCTGTCATCACAATAATCCATGAAAATTTTCAGCCCAATGCACCACGACCTACTCATCAAAATGCACCATGACCACTGTCATCACAACACTCCATGTCACCTGAGAACACAATGATTCGGGACTCTTGTCATCACAATGCTCCATTCCCTAGTCATCACAATGCTCCATGACCCCTGTCGTCAAAGAACTCCATGAACATTTTCAGCCCAGTGCTCCAAGACGCTTGTCATCACAATGATCCATGCCCTTGTCATCCCAATGCTCCATGACCCCTGTATTCACAATGCTCCGTGACGCTTGTCATCACAGTGCTCCATGACACATGTCATCACAATGCTCCATGCCTTTGTCAGCAAAATGCTACATGACCTTGTCATTACAATGCGCTCTGCGCTTGTAATCACAATACTCCATTTCCATTGTCATCACAATCCTCCATGAAACTTGGGATCAGGTTGTTTCATGCCCTTGTCATCATAATGCTCCATGCTCCTTGAAATCAAAATGATCCATGACCACTGTCATCACAATGCTCCAAACACTTGTGATCACAGTGTTCCATAACACTTGTCATCACAATGCTCCATGATGCCTGTCATCACAATACTCCATGCCCTTTTCAACGCAATGCTCCATGACCTTTGTCATCACAATTGTCAATACACTTGTCATCAAAATGCTCCCTGACACTTGTCATCAGAATGCTCCTTGAATCCTGTCACGAAAAGGCTCCATGCCCCTTTCATCACAATTCCCCATGCCGTTTTCATCACAATGCGCCATTCCATGGTCATCAAAATAGTCCACAAGATTGTCATCAGAATGCTCAATGCCATTGTCATCACAATTCTCCATGCACTTGTCAGCACAATACTCCCTGACACTTGTCATCACAATGCTCCAAGCCATTGTCATCACAATGCTCCATTACCTTTCTCATCAGAATCCTCCATGACAATAGGCATCACAATGCTCATGCCATTGTCATCACAATGGGCCATTACATATGTCATCACAATGCTCCCTGACACCTGTCTTCACAATACTGCATGACCTGGTCATCACAATTCTCCATGCCCTTGTCATCACAGTGCGCCATTCCAACTGTCATCGCAATAATCCATGAAACTTTAGACCAATGTTCCATGCCCTTGTCATCACAGTGCTCCTTGCCCTTGTTATCACAATGCTCCATGACCCCTGTCATCACAACGCTCTGTGACTCCAGTCGTCACAATGGTTCATGACCTTTTTCATCACAATGGTTTATGCCCTCGCCATCAACAATCTCTGTGAGCTTTTTAACCACAATGCTCCATGAACTTTTCATCACAATGCTCTTTGACCCTTGTCATCACAATGCTCTATGCCTTTCTCAGCACAATGCCCCATGACCCTTGTCATCACAATGCTCCATGCGCTTGTCAGCACAATGCTCCATGACACATGTCATCACAATGCTCCATGACACTTGTCATCACAATGCTCCGTGACTCCAGTCATCTCAAAGCTTCATAACGTTTGTCATCACAATGGTCCATGCCCGCGTGATTACAAGGCTCTGTGACCTTTGAAACCACAATGCTCCATGAACATTTCATCACAATTCTCTGTGACCCTTGTCATCACAATGCTCCATGTCTTTGTCAGAGCAATGCTCCATGACCATAGTCTTCAAAATGTGCCACGCGCATTTCATCACAATGGTCCACAACCTTGTCACTGCAATGCTCCATAAACCTTGTAATCACAATGGTCCATGCACTTCTCATCAAAGTGCTCTCTAACCAGAGATAACACAGTGTTTTATCACTAGTCATCACAATTCTCCCTCACCACTGTAATCACAATGTTCCATGGACCTGTCATCACACTGCTACATCCCCTTATCATCACAATGTTCCATGACCCCTGTCATCAAAATGTTCCATGACCCTTTTCATCACAAAGCTCAAAGACGCCTGACATCACAATGTTCTATAACCCCTGCAATCAAAATGTTCCATTACACTATTCATCAAATTGCTGCATGATCCGGTCATCAAAATGCTCCCTGCCCTTCTCATCACAATGCACCATGCCCTTGTCATCAAAATGCTCCATGACTTGTCATCACAAAGCTCCATGACCCTTGGCCTCACAATGCTCCATGTCATTGTCATCACAATGATCTATGAACCCTCTCATCACATTGCTCAATGCCCTTGTCACCACAAAGCTCCATGACACTTGTCATCACAATGCTCGATGCCCTTCTCATCTCAATGGTGCATGCTCTTGTCATTACAATCCTGCATGACCCATGTAACATAGTGTTCCGTACCCTTGTCATCACAATGCTCCATGCAAACTCTCATCACAATAATCCATGAAACATTTCAGAACAATGTTCCATGCCGTTCTCATCACCATGCTCCATTACCCCTGTCATAACAATGCACCATGACAACTGTCATCACAATGTTCCACGGCCTAGTCATCACAAGGTTCTATGACACTTGTCATCACAATGCTGAAGACCCATGTAATCACAATGCTCCATGCCCATGTCATCACCAAGCTCCATGACGCATGTCATCAGAATGTTCCATGGCCTTCTCATCAAAATGCTCCATGCCCTTTTCATCACAATCCTCAATGACCCATGTATCACAGTGTTCCGTGCCCTTGTCATCACAAGGCTCCATGCCCACTCTCATCATAATAATCCATGAAACATTTCAGGCCCATGCTCAATGCCCTTCTCATTAGAAGGCCCCATTACCTCTGTCATAACAATGCTGATTACGCCTGCCAACACAATGTTCCACGGCCTTGTCATCACAAGTCTCCATGACCCTTGTCATCACAATGCTCCAAGGACCCTGTAATCACAATGCTCCATGCCCTTTTCATCACAAAGCTCCATGACACATGTCATCAGAATGTTCCATAGACTTCTCATCACAATGCTCCATGCCCTTGTCATCACAATGCTCCAAGACCCCTGTATTCAAAATGCTCCATGCCCCTTTGCATCTCAATGCTCCATGAACCCTGTCATCACAATGCACCATGCCCATCATCATAATGCTTCAGGCTATTGTCATCACAATGAAATCAAAATTATCCATGACGTCTGTCATCATAATGCTCCAAACCCTTGTGATCACAATGTTCCATAACACTTATCATCACAAATCCCCATGACGCTCATCATCACAATTATCCATGGTATTCTCATCACAATGCTCCATGACCTTTGTCATCACAAGGCTCAATACACTTGTCATCACAATGCTCCCTGACACTTGTCGTCAGTATGCTCCTTGAACCCTGCCATGACAAGGCTCCATGCCTTTTTCATCACCATGATCCGTGCCCTTTTCATCAGAATGCTCCAAGATCACTGTAATCACAATGCTCCATGTGCTTGTCATCACAAAACTCCATGAAGCATGTCATCAGAATGCTCCATGGCTTTCTCATCACAATGCTCTATGCCCTAGTCATCAAAATGCTCCAAGACCCCTGTAATCACAATGCTCCATGCCCCTTTTCGTCAGAATTCTCCAAGAGACTTGTCATCACAAGTCTCCATGGTCATCTCATCACAATGCTCCAGGACCTTGTCATCACCATTCTCCATTCCCTTGTCATCACAATGATCCATGACCACTGTCATCATAATAATCCATTAATATATTCAGCCCAATGCTCCACGACCTACACATCACAATGCTCCATGGCCAATATCATCACAGTGCTCCATGACCACTGTCATCACAACACTCCATGACTCCTGACAGCACAATGATCTGGGACTCTTGTCATCACAATGCTCCATGTCATTGTCATCACAATGCTCTATGAACCCTCTCAAAACATTGCTCCATGCCGTGGTCATCACAGAGCTCCATGACACATGTCATCACAATGCTCGATGCCCTTCTCATCACAATGCTCCATGCCCTGTCATTACATTCCTGCATGACCCATGTATTATAGTGTTCCGTACCCTTGTCATCACAATGCTCCATGCCCACTCTCATCACAATAATTCATGAAACATTTCAGACCAATATTCCATGTCTTTCTCATCACAATGCTCCATTAACCCTTTCATAACAATGCACCATGACCCCCGCCATCACAATGTTCCACGGCCTAGTCATCACATGTTTCCAGGACAATTGACATCACCATGCTCAAGACGCCTGAAATCACAATGCTCCATGCCCTTGTCATCACAAAGCTCCATGACGCATGTCATCAGAAAGTTCCATGGCCTTCTCATCTCAATGCTCCTTGCCCTTGTCATCACAATGCTCCAAGACCATTGTAATCACAATGTTCCATGTCCCTTTTCATATCAATGCTCCATGAACCCTGTCATCACAATGCACCATGCCCATCATCATAATGCTTCAGGCTATTGTCATCACAATGAAATCAAAATGCTCCATGACCTCTGTCATCATAATACTCCGAAACCTTGTGATCACAAAGTTCCATAACACTTATCATCACAACACCCCATGACGCTCATCATCACAATTATCCATGGCCTTCTCATCACAGTGCTCTATGATTTTTGTCATCACAATGCTCAATACACTTGTCATCACAATGCTCCCTGACACTTGTCTTCAGTATGCTCCTTGAAACCTGTCATGACAAGGCTCCATGCCTTTTTCATCACAATGATCCATGCCCTTTTCATCACAATGCTCCGTGACCCCTTTAATCACAATGCTCCATGCCTTTGTCAGAACAATGCTCCATAACACTTGTCATCACAGTGTGCCATGCACTTTTCATCACAATGATCCACAACCTTGTCATCGCTATGATCCATAAACCTTGTAATCAAAATGCTCCATGAACTTCTCATCCAAATGCTCTCTCACCTGAGATATCACAATGTTCCATCACTAGTTATCACAATGCACCCTCACCCCTGTAATCACAGTGTTCCATGACCCCTGTCATCACAATGCTACATCCCCTTATAAGCACAACGTTCCATGACCCCTGACATCACAATGTTCCATAACCCCTGTCATCAAAATGCTCCATGACACTTTTCATCCCAAAGCTCCATGACCCCTGGCATCACAATGTTCTATAACCCCTGTCATCAAAATGTTCCATTACACTTTTTATCAAATTGCTGCATGACCCTGTCATCAAAATGCTCCCTGCCCTGCTCATCACAATGCACCACACACTTGTCATCAAAATACTCCATGACCTTTGTCATCACAAAGCTCCATGACCCTTGGCATCACAATGCTCCATGGCTTTGTCATCACAATGCTGCATGAACACTCTCATCACATTGCTCCATGCCCTTGTCATCACAAAACTCCATGACACTTGTCATCACAATGTTCGATGCATTCTCATCACAATGCTCCATGCCCCTGTCATTACAATCCTCCATGACACATGTATCACAGTCTTCCGTGCCCTTGTCATCACAATGCTCCATGCCCACTCTCATCACAATAATCCATGAAATATTTCAGACCAATGCTCAATGCCCTTCTCATCAAAATGCTCCATTACATCTGTCATAACAATGATCCATGACCCCTGCCATCATGATGTTCCATGGCCTTTTCATCACAAGGCTCCATGACCCTTCTCATCACAATGCCCCAAGAACACTCTAATCACAAAGCTCTATGCCCCTTTTCATCTCAATGATTCATGAACCCTGTCATCACAATGCACCATGCCCATCATCATAATGCTTCCTGCTATTGTCATAACAATGAAATCAAAATGCTCCATGACCTCTGTCATAACAATGCTCCAAACCCTTGTGATCACAATATTCCATAACACTTGTCATCACAATGCCCCATGACGCTCGTCATCACAATTATCCATGGTCTTCTCATCACAATGCTCCATGACCTTTGTCATCACAATGCTCAATACACTTGTCATCCAATTGCTCCCTGACACTTGTTGTCTGTATGCTCCTTGAACCCTGTCATGACAGGGCTCCATGCCGTTTTCATCACAATGATCCATGCCCTTTTTATCACAATGCTCCAAGACCAATGTAATCCCGATGCTCCATGCCATTGTCATCACAAAGCTCAATGATGCATGCCATCAGAATGCTCCTTGGTCTTCTCCTCACAATGCTCCATGCCCTTGTCATCACAAAGTTCCAAGACCACTGTAATCACAATGCTCCATGCCCTTTTTCATAAGTATGTTCCATGAGACTTGTCATCACATGGCTCCATGGTTTTGTCATCATAATGCTCCAAGCCCTAGTCATCACAATGCTCCATTATATTTGTCATCATAATCCTCCATTACATTTGGCATCACAATGTTCCCTGCCATTGTCATCGCAATGGACCATGACATATTTCATCACAATGCTCCGTGACACCTGTGTTCAAAATACTCCATGACCTTCTCATCTCAATGCCCCATGCCCTTGTCATCACAATGCACCATGTCCACTGTCATCACAATAATCTATGAAACTTGTCAGACCAATGCTCCATTCCCCTGTCATCACAATGCTCCATGACTTTGTTATCACAGTGCTCCATGACCCCTGTCATCACAGTGCTCCGGGACTCCAGTCATCACAGTGCTTCATAACGTTTGTCATCACAGCGGTCCATGCCCGCGTCATCACAAGGCTCTGTGTCTTTTGTAACCACAATGCTCCATGAACTTTTCATCACAATGCTCCATGACCCTTGTCATCACAATGATCCTTGCCTTTGTCAGAACAATGCTCCATGACCCTTATCATCACAATGTGCCACGCGGTTTTCATCACAATGATCCACAACCTTGTCATCGCTATGCTCCATTAACCTTGTAATCACAATGCTCCATGCACTTCTCATCCAAATGCTCTCGCACCTGGGATATCACAATGATCTATCACTAGATATCACAATCCTCCCTCACCCCTGTAATCACAGTGTTCCATGACCTCTGTCATCACAATGCTACATCCCCTTATCAACACAATGTTCCATGACTCCTGACATCACAATGTTCCATAACCACTGTCATCAAAATGCTCGATGACGCTTTTCATCCCAAAGCTCCATGACCCATGGCATCACAATGTTCTATAACCCCTGTCATCAAAATGTTCCATTACACTTTTCATTAAATTGCTCCATGACCCTGTCATCAAAATGCTCCCTGCCCTTCTCATCACAATGCACCACACCCTTGACATCAAAATGCTCCATGACATTTGTCATCACAAAGCTCCATGACAATTGGCACCACAATGCTCCATATCATTGTCATCAAAATGCTCCATGAACCCTCTCATCACATTGCCCCATGCCCTTGCCATCACAAAGCTCCATCACACTTGTCATCACAATGCTCCATGCGCTTGTCATTACAATCTTCCATGACCCAAGTATCACAGTGTACCGTGCCCTTGTAATCACAATGCTCCATGCCCACTCTCATCACAATAATCCATGAAATATTTCAGACTAATGGTCAATGCCATTCTCATCACAATGGTCCAATACTTCTGTCGTAACAATGCTCCATGACCCCTGCCATCACAATGTTCCACGGCCTTGTCATCACAAGGCTCCATGACCCTTGTCATCACAATGCTCCAAGACCCCTGTAATCACAATGCTCCATGCCCGTTTTCATCAGAATGCTCCATGAGATTTCTCATCACAACTCTCCATGGTCATCTCATCACAATGCTCCAGGACCTTGTCATCACCATGCTCCATTCCCTAGTCATCACAATGCTCCATGACCCATGTCATACCAATACGCCATGAACATTTTCAGCCCAATGCTCCATGACCTTCTCATCACAATGCTCCATGACCAGTATCATCACAATGCTCCATGACCACTGTCATCACAACACTCCATGAAACGTGACAACACAATGATCCGGAACTCTTGTCATCACAATGCTCCAAGACCCCTGTAATCACAATATTCCATGAAATTTTTCAACCCAATGCTCCCTGACCCTTGTCATCACAATGATACATGCCCTTGTCATCCCAATGCTCCATGAACCCTCTATTCACAATGCTCCGTGACGCTTGTCATCACTGTGCTCCATGACACATGTTATCACAATGCTCCATGCCTTTGTCAGCAAAATGCTACATGACCTTGTCATTACAATGCTCTATGCGCTTGTCATCACAATACTCCTTTAACATTGTCATCACAATCCTCCATGAAACTTGGGATCACATTGCTTCATGCCCTTGTCATCACAATGCTCCCTGCTCCTTGAAATCAAAATGATCCATGACCTCTCTCATCACAATGTTCCAAACTCTTGTGATCACTATGTTCTATAACACTTGTCATCACAAAGCTCCATGATGCCTGTCATAACACATACTCCATGCCCTTTTTATAACAATGCTCCATGAATCTGTCATCACAATTCTCAGTACACTTGTCATCACATTGCTCCGTGACATTGTCGTCAGAATGCTCCTTAAAACCTGTCACAAAAAGGCTCCATGCCTTTTTCATCAAAATGCTCCATGGAATTGTCATCAAAATACTCCACCAGCTTGTGATCAGAATGCTCCATGACCCTTGTCATCACAATTCTCCATGCACTTGTCAGCACAATGCTCCCTGAAACCTGTCATCACAATGCTCCAAGCCCTTGTCATCACAATGCTCCATTACCTTTGTCATCAGAATACTCTATGACACTTGGCATCACAATTCTCCATGCCATTGTCATTACAATGGGACATTACTTATGTCATCACAATGCTCCCTGACACCTCTCTTCACAATACTGCATGACGTGGTCATCACAATGCTCCATGCCCTTGTTATCACAATGTTCCAAGTCCCCTGTAATCAGAATGCTCCAGACCCATTTTCATCAGTATGCTCCTTGAGACATGTCATCACAAGCCTACATGGTTTTCTCATCACAATGCTCTAGGACTTGTCATCACAATGCTTCACGACATTGTCATGAAAATTCTCAATGGCCCTTGTCTACATAATGCTCCATGCCCTAGTCATCACAATGCTCCATTATATTTGTCATCACATCCTCCATTACAATTGGCATCACAATGCTCCATGCTATTGTCATCGCAATGGACCATGACATATGTCATCACAATGCTCCCTGACACCTGCCTTCACAATACTCAATGCCCTTGTCTTCACAATGCTCCATGCTCTTGTCATCACAATGCACTATGTCCACTGTCATCACAATAATCTATGAAACATGTCAGACCTATGCTCCATGCCCCTGTCATCACAATGCTCCATGCCCTTGTCATCACAATGCTCCATGACCCCTGTCATCACAATGCTCCATGATTCCAGTCATCACTATGCTTCATAACGTTTGTCATCACAACGGTCCATGCCCGCATCATCACAAGGCTCTGTGACCTTTGTAACCACAATGCTCCATGAACATTACATCACAATGCCCTGAGACACTTGTCATCACAATACTCCATGCCTTTGTAAGAACATTGCTCCATGACCCTTGTCATCACAAAGTGCCATGTGCTTTTCATCACAATGATCCACAACCTTGTCATCGCTATGCTCCATTAACCTTGTAATCACAATGCTCCATGCACTTCTCATCCAAATGCTTTCTCACATGAGATATCACAATGTTCATCACTAGTCATCACAATCCTCCCTCACCCCTGTTATCACAATGTTCCATGACCCCTGTCATCACAATGCTACATCCCCTTATCAGCACAATGTTCCTTGACCCCTGACATCACAATGTTCCATAACCCCTGTCATCAAAATGCTCCATGACCCATTTCATCCCAAAGCTCCATGATCCCTGGCATCACAATATTCTATAACCCCTGTCATCAAAATGTTCCATTACACTTTTCATCAAATTGCTGCATGACCCTGTCATCAAAATGCTCCCTGCCCTTCTCATCACAATGCACCACACACTTGTCATCAAAATGCTCCATGACCGTTGTCATCACAAAGCTCCATGACCCTTGGCATCACAATACTCCATGTCATTGTCATCACAATGCTCCATGAACCCTCTCATCACATTGCTCCATGCCTTTGTCATCACAAAGCTCCATGACACTTGTCATCACAGTGCTCGATGCCATTCTCATCACAATTCTCCATGCCCTTGTCATTACAATCCTACATGACCCATGTATCACATTGTACCGTGCCCTTCTCATCACAATGCTCCATGCCCACTCTCATCACAATAATCCATGAAACATTTCAGACCAATGCTCAATGCCCTTCTCATCACAATGCTCCATTACCTCTGTCATAACAATGCTCTATGACCCCTGCCATCACAATGTACCAGGGCCTTGTCATCAAAAGGCTCCATGACCCTTGTCATCACAATGCTCCATGACCCCTGTAATCACAAAGCTCCATGCCCTTGTCATCACAAAGCTCCATGACGCATGCCATCAGAAAGTTCTATGGCTTTCTCCTCACAATGCTCCATGCCCTTGTCATCACAATGCTCCATGACCCCTGTAATCACAATGCTCCATGCCCCTTTTCATCAGAATGCTCCATGAGACTTGTCATCACAAGTCTCCATCGTCATCTCATTACAATACTCCAGGACCTTGTCATCACAATGCTCCATGACACCTGTCATCACAATACTCCATGAATATTTTCAACCCAATGCTCCATTACCTTCTCATCACAGTGCTCCATGACCAGTATCATCACAATGCTCCATGACCACTGTCATCACAATGCGCCATTCAACTGTCATCACAATAATCCATTAAACTTATTATACCAATGCTCCATGCCGTTGTCATCACAATGCTCCATGCCCTTGCTATCACAATGTTCCAAGACCCCTGTAATCACAATGCTCCATGCCCTTTTGCATCAGTATGCTCCATGAGACCTGTCATCACAAGCCTACATGGTTTTCTCATCACAATGCTCAAGGACATTTTCATCACAATGCTTCACGACATTGTCATGAAAATTCTCAAAGACCCTTGTCATCATAATGCTCCAAGCCCTAGTCATCACAATGCTCCATCTTTTTTGTCATCACAATCCTCCATTACATTTGGCATCACAATGCACCATGCCATTGTCATCGAAATGGACCATGACATATGTCATCAAAATGCTCCCTGACACCTGTCTTCACAATACTCCATGACTTTGTCATCAAAATGCTCCATGCCCTTGTCATCACAATGCTCCATTAACCCTGTCAACACAATGCTCCGTGACTCCAGTCATCACAATGCTTCATAACGTTTGTCATCACAACGGTCCATGCCTGCGTCATCACAAGTCTCTGTGACTTTTGTAACCACAATGCTCCATGAACATTTCAACACAGTGCTCCGTGACACTTGTCATCACAATGCTCCATGCCTTTGTCAGAAAAATACTCAATGACCATTGTCATCAAAACGTGCCACGGGCTTTCCATCACAATGAACCACAACCTTGTAATCGCTATGCTCCATAAACCTTGTAATCACAATGCTCCATGCACTTCTCATCCAAATGCTCTCTCACCTGAGATATAACCATGTTCCCTCACTAGTCATCACAATCCTCCCTCAACCCTGTAATCAAAATGTTCCATGACCACTGTCATCACCATGTTCCATTCCCTTGTCATCACAATGTTCCATGACCACTGTCATCACAATATTCCATGAACATTTTCAGCCAAATACTCCATGACCTTCTGATCATAATGCTCCATGACAAATATCATCACAATGTTCCATGACCACTGTCATCACAACACTCCATGAAGCCCGACAACACAATGATCAGGGACTCTTGTCATTACAATGCTCCATTCCCTAGTCGTCACAATGCTCCATGACCCCTGTCATCACAATACTCCATGAACATTTTCAGCCCAATGCTCCATGACACTTGGCATCACAATGATCCATGCCCTTGTCATCCCAATTCTCCATGACCCCTGTATTCACAATGCTCCGTGATGCTTGTCATCACAGTGCTCCATGACACCTGGCATCACAATGCTTCATGCCTTTGTCAGCAGAATGCTACATGACCTTGTCATTACAATGCTCTATGCGCTTGTCATCACAATACTCCATTACCATTATCATCACAATCCTCCATGAACCTTGGGATCACATTGCTTCATGCCCTTGTCATCAAAATGCTCCATGCTCCTTGAAATCAAAATGATCCATGACCTCTGTCATCACAATGCTCCAAACCCTTGTGGTAACCATGTTCCATAGCACTTGTCATCACAACGCTCCATGATGCCTGTCATCACAATACTCCATGCCCTTTTCATCACAATGCTCCATGAACTTTGTCATCACAATTCTCAATACATTGTCATCACAATGCTCCCTGACATTTGTCGTCAGAATGCTCCTTGAACCCTGTCACGAAAAGTCTCCATGCCATTTTCATCACAATGCCCCATGCCGTTTTCATCACAATGCTCCATGCCATTGTCATCAAAATACTCCACAAGCTTGTCAGCAGAATGCTCCATGACTCTTGTCATCACAATTCTCCATGCACTTGTCAGCACAATGCTCCCTGACCCTTGTCATCACAATGCTCCAAGCCATTGTCATCACAATGCTCCATTACGTTTGTCTTCTGAATCCTCCATGACACTTGGCATCACAATGCTCAATGCCATTGTCATCACAATGGGCCATTATATATGTCAGCACAATGCTCCCTGACATCTGTCTTCACAATACTGCATGACCTGGTCATCACAATGCTCCATGCCCTTGTCATCACAATGCGCCATTCCCACTGTCATCACAATAATCTCTGAAACTTATTAGAGCAATGCTCCATGCGCTTTTCATCACAATGCCCCATGACCCGTGTCATCACAATGCTCCGTGACTCCAGTCATCACAATGTTTCATAACGTTTGTCATCAGAATGGTCCATGCCCACGTCAACACAAGGCTCTGTGACATTTGTAACCACAATGCTCCATGAATATTTCATCACAAGGCTGCGTGAAACTTGTCATCACAATGCTCCATGTCTTTGTCAGAACAATGGTCCATGACCCTTGTCATCACAATGTGCCATGTCCTTTTCATCACAATGATCCACAACCTTGTCATCGCTATGCTCCATAAACCTTGTAATCACAATGCTCCATGCACTTCTCATCCAAGTGCTCTCTCACATAAGATATCACAATGTTCCATCACTAGTCATCACAATCCTCCCTCACCCCAGTTAGAACAATGTTCCATGACCACTGTCATCACAATGCTACATCCCCTTATCAGCAAAATGTTCCATGACCCCTGACATCACAATGTTCCATAACACCTGTCGTCAAAATGCTCCATCACCCTTTTCATCGCAAAGCTCCATGACATCTGGCATCACAATGTTCTATAACCACTGTCAACAAAATGTTCCATTAAAATTTTCATCAAATTGCTGCATGACCATGTCATCAAAATGCTCCCTGCCATTCTCAACACAATGCACCACACCCTTGTCATCAAAATGCTCCATGAACTTTGTCATCACAAAGCTTCATGACCCTTGGCATCACAATGCTCCATGACATTGCCATCACAATGCTCCATGAACACTTTCATCACATTGTTCCATGCGTTGTCATCACAAAGATCCATGACACTTGTCATCACAATGCTCGATGCCCTTCTCATCACAAGGCTCCATGCCCTTGTCATTACAATCCCCCATGACCCATGTATCACAGTGTACCATGCCCTTCTAATCACAATGCTCCATGCCCACTTTCATCACAATAATCCATGAAACATTTCAGACCAATGTTCAATGCCCTTCTCATCACAATGCTCCATTACTTCTGTCATAACAATGCTCCATGACCCCTGCCATCACAATGCTCCACGGCCAGGTCATCACAAGGCTCCATGACCCTTGTCATCACAATGCTCCAAATCCACTGTAATCACAATGCTCCATGCCCTTGTCATCACAAAGCTCCATGACGCATGTCATCAGAATGTTCCATGGACTTCTCCTGAGAGTGCTCCATGCCCTTGTCATCACAATGCTCCAAGACCCCTGTAATCACAATGCTCCATGCCTCTTTTCATCAGAATGCTCCATGAGACTTGTCATCACAAGTCTCCATGGTCATCTCATCACAATCCTCAAGTACCTTGTCATCACCATGCTCCATTCCCTTGTCATCACAATGCTCCTTGACACCTGGCATCACAATACTCCATGAACATTTTCAGCCAAATGCTCCATGACCTTCTAATCACAATGATCCATGGCAAATATCATCAAAATGCTCCATGACCACTGTCATCACAACACTCCATGACACCTGACAACACAATGATCCGGGACTCTTTTCATCACAATGCTCCATGACCCCTGTAATCACAATGTTCCATGACCCCTGTCATCACAATACTCCATGAATATTTTCAGCCCAATGCTCCATGACACTTGTCATCACAGTGATCCATGCCCTTGTCATCCCAATGCTCCATGACCCCTATATTCTAAATGCTCTGTGACGCTTGTCATCAAAGTGCACCATGACACATGTCATCACAATACTCCATGCCTTTGTCAGCAAAATGCTACATGACACTGTCCTTACAATGCTCTATGCGCTTATCATCACAATACTCCATTACCATAGTCATCACTATCCTCCAAGAACCTTGGGATCCCATTGCTTCATGCCCTAGTCATCACAATGCTCCATGCTCCTTGAAATCAAAAGTATCCATGACTTCTGTCATCGCAATGCTCCAAACACTTGTTATCACAATGTTCCATAACACTTGTCATCACAACGCTCCATGATGACCCTTATCACAATACTCCATGCCCTTTTCATCACAATGATCCATGACCTTTGTCATCACAATTCTCAATACACTTGTCATCACAATGCTCCCTGACACTTGTCGTCAGAATGCTCCTTGAACCCTGTCACGAAAAGGCTCCATGCCTTTTTCATCACAAAGCCCCATGCCATTTTCATCACAATGCTCCATGCCATTGTCATCAAAATACTCCACAAGCTTGTCAGCAGAATGCTCCATGACCCTTGTCATCACAATTCTCCATGCACTTGTCAGCACAATGCTCCCTGACCCTTGTCATCACAATGCTCCAAGCCATTGTCATCACAATGCTCCATTACCTTTGTTATCAGAATCCTCCATGACACTTGGCATCAGAATGCTCCATGCCACTGTCATCACAATGGGCCATTACATATGTCATCACAATGCTCCCTGACACCTCTATTTACAATACTGCATGACCTGGTCATCACAAGGCTCCATGCCCTTGTCATCACAATGTGCTGTTCCCACTCTCATCACAATAATACAAGAAACTTATTAGACCAATGCTCCATGCCCTTGTCATCACAAAGCTCCATGATGCCTGTCATCACAATATTCCATGCCCTTGTCATCACAATGCTCCATGACCTTGTTATCACAAAGTTCCAAGACCCAAGTAATCAGAATGCTCCATGCCCCTTTTGACCAGTATGCTCCATGAGACCTGTCATCACAAGGCTCCATGATTTTCTCATCACAATGCTCCAGGACCTTGTCATCACAATGCTTCATGACATTTTCATGAAAACTCACAATGGCCCTTGTCATCATAATGCTCCAAGCCCTAGTCATCACAATGCTCCATTATATTTGTCATCACAATCCTCCATTATGTTTGGCATCACAATGCTCCATGCCATTGTCATCGCAATGGACCATGACATAGGTCATCACAATGCTCCCTGACACCTGTCTTCAAAATATTCCATGCCCTTGTCATCACAATACTCCATGCACTTGTCATCAAAATGCACCATGTCAACTGTCATCACAATAATATATGAAACTTGTCAGACCGATGCTCCATGCACCTGTCATCACAATGCTCCATGCCCTTGTCATCACAATGCTCCATGACCCCTGTCATCACAATGCTCTGTGACTCCAGTCATCACAATGCTTCATAACGTTTGTCATCACAACGGTCCATGCCCGCGTCATCACAAGACTCTGTGACCTTTGTAACCACAATGCTCCATGAACTTTTCATCACAATGCTGCGTGACACTTGTCATCACAATGCTCCATGTCTTTGTCAGAACAATGCTCCATGACCCTTGTCATCACAATGTGCCATGCGCTTTTCATCACAAAGAACCACAACTTTGACATCGCTATGCTCCATAAACCTTCTAATCACAATGTTCCATGCAATTCTCATTCAAATGCTCTCTCACAACGGATATCACAATGTTCCATCACTTGTCATCACAATCCTCCCTCACCCCTGTTATCACAAGTTTCCATGACCCCTGTCATCACAATGCTACATCCCCTTATCAGCACAATGTTCCATGATCCCTGACATCACAATGTTCAATAACCCCTGTCATCAAAATACTCCATGACCCTTTTCATCCCAAAGCTCCATGACCCATGGCATCACAATGTTTTATAACCCCTGTCATCAAAATGTTCCATTACACTTTTCATCAAATTACTGCATGAACCTGTCATCAAAATGCTCCCTGCAATTCTCTTCACAATGCACCACACCCTTGTCATCAAAATGCTCCATGACATTTGTCATCACAAAGCTCCATGACACTTGGCATCACAATGCTCCATGTCATTGTCATCATAATGCTCCATGAACCCTCTCATCATATTGCTCAATGCCCTTGTCATCACAAAGCTCCATGACAATTGTCATCACAATGCTCGATGCCCGTCTCATCACAATGCTCCATGCCCTTGTCATTACAATCCCCCATGACCCATGTATCACAGTGTACGTGCCCTTGTCATCACAATGCTCCATGCCCACTCTCATCACAATAATTCAAGAAACATTTCAGACCAATGCTCAATGCCCATCTCATCACAATGCTCCATTACATCTGTCATAACAATGCTCCATGACCCCTGCCATCACATTGTTCCACGGACTTGTCATCACAAGGCTCCATGACCCTTGTCATCACAATGCTCCAAGACCCCTGTAATCACAATGCTCCATGCCCTTGTCATCACAAAGCTCCATGACGCATGTTATCAGAATGTTCCATGGCCTTCTCCTCACAGTGCTCCATGCCCTTGTCATCACAATGCTCCAAGACCCCTGTAATCACAATGCTCCATGCACCTTTTCATCAGAATGCTCCATGAGACTTGTCAACACAAGTCTCCATGGTCATCTCATCACAATGCTCCAGGACCTTGTCATCACCACGCTCCATTCCCTTGTCATCACAATGCTCCATGACACCTTTCATCACAATACTCCATGAACATTTTCAGCCCAATGCTCCATGACCTTCTAATCACAATGCTCCATGACCAATATCATCAAAATACTCCATGACCACTGTCATCAAAACACTCCATGACACCTGACAACACAATGATCTGGGACTCTTTTCATCACAATACTCCATGACCCCTGTCATCACAATACTCCATGAACAATTTCATCCCAATGATCCATGACCCTTGTCATCACAGTGATCCATTCCCTTGTCATCCCAGTGCTCCATGACCCTATATTCAAAATGCACTGTGATGCTTGTCATCAAAGTGCACCATGACACATGTCATCACAATGCTCCATGCCTTTCTCAGCAAAATGCTACATGACACTGTCCTTACAATGCTCTATGCGCTTGTCATCACAATACTCCATTACCATAGTCATCACAATCCTCCATGAACCTTGGGATCCCATTGCTTCATGCCCTAGTCATCACAGTGCTCCATGCTCCATGAAATCAAAATGATCCATGACCCCTGTCATCACAATGCTCCAAACCCTTGTGATCACAATGTTCCGTAACACTTGTCATCACAACGCTCCATAATGCCTGTCATCACAATACTCCATGCCCTTTTCATCACAATGCTCCATGACCTTTGTCATCACAATTCTCAATACACTTGTCATCACAATGCTCCCTGACACTTGTCATCAGAATGCTCCTTGAACCCTATCACGGAAAGGCTCCATGCAACTTTCATCACAAAGCCCCTTGCGGTTTTCATCACAATGCTCCATGTCATTGTCATCAAAATACTCCACAAGCTTATCATCAGAATGCTCCATGACGCTTGTCATCACAATTCTCCATGCACTTGTCAGCACAATGCTCCCTGACACTTGTCATCACAATGCCCCAAGCCATTGTCATCACAATGCTCCATTACCTTTGTCATCAGAATCCTACAAGACACTTGCCATCACAATGCTCCATGCCCTTGTCATCACAATGCGCCATTCTAAATGTCATCACAATAATCCATGAAACTTATTAGAACAATGCTCCATGCCTTTGTCATCACAAAGCTCCATGCCCTTGTTATCACAATGTTCCAAGACCCCTGTAATCAGAATGCTCCATGCCCCTTTTCATCAGTATGCTCCATGAGACTTGTCATCGCAAGGCTTCATGGTTTTCTCATCAAAATGATCCAGGAACTTTTCATCACAATGCTTCACGACATTGTCATGATAATTCTCCATGGCCGTTGTCATCATAATGCTCCAAGCCCTAGTCATCACAATGCTCCATTATATTTGTCATCAAAATCCTCCATTAAATTTGGCATCACAATGCTCCCTGCCATTGTCATCGCAATGGACCATGACAAATGTCATCACCATGCTCCCTGACACCTATCTTCACAATACTACATTCCCTTGTCATCACAATGCTCCATGCCCTTGTCATCACAATGCACCATGTCCACTGTCATCACAATAATCTATGAAACTTGTCAGACCAATGCTCCATGCCCTTGTCATCACAGTGCTCCATGCCCTTGTCATCAAAATGCTCCATGACCCCTGTCATCACAACGCTCCCTGACTCCAGTCATCACAATGCTTCATAACGTTTGTCATCACAACGGTGCATCCCCACGTCATCACAAGGCTCTGAGACCTTTGTAACCACAATGCTCCATGAACTTTTCATCACAATGATCTCTGACACTTGTCATCACAATGCTCCATGCCTTTGTCAGAACAATACTCCATGACACTTGTCATCACAATGTGCCATGCAATTTTCATCAAAATGATCCACAACGTTGTCATCGCTATGCTACATAAACATTGTAATCACAATGCTCCATGCACTTCTCATCCAAATGCTCTCTCACATGAGATATAACAATGTTCCATAACTAGTCATCATAATCCTCCCTCACCCGTGTAATCACAATGTTCCATGACCCCTGTCATCACAATGCTACATCCCCTTATCAGCACAATGTTCCATAACCCCTGTCATCAAAATGCTCCATGACCCATTTCATCCCAAAGCTCCATGACCCCTGGCATCACAATGTTCTATAACCCCTGTCAACAAAATGTTCTATGACAATTTTCATCAAATTGCTCCATGACCCTGTCATCAAAAATCTCCCTGCCCTTCTCATCACAATGCACCACACCCTTGTCATCAAAATACTCAATGACATTTGTCATCACAAAGCTCCATGACCCTAGGCATCACAATGCTCCTTGCCATTGTCATCACAATGCTCCATGAACCCTCTCATCATATTGCTCCATGCCCATGTCATCACAAAGCTCCATGACACTTGTCATCAAAATGCTCGAAGCCCGTCCCAGCACAATGCTCCATGCCCTTGTCATTACAATCCCCAATGCCCCATTTTTCACAGTGTACCGTGCCCTTGTCATCACAATGCTCCATGCACACTCTCATCACAATAATCCATGAAATATTTCAGAGAAATGCTCAATGCCCTTCACATCAAAATGCTCCATTACATCTGTCATAACAATGCTCCATGACCACTGCCATCACAATTTTCCACGGCCTTGTCATCAGAAGGCTCCATGACCCTTGTCATCACAATGCTCCAAGACCACTGTAATCACGATGCTCCATGCCCTTGTCATCACAAAGCTCCATGGCGCATGTCATCAGAATGTTCCATGGCCTTCTCCTCACAGTGCTCCATGCCCTTCTCATCACAATGCTCCAATACCCCTGTAATCACAATGCTCCATGACCCTTTTCATCAGAATCCTCCTAGAGACTTGTCATCACAAGTCTCCATGGTCTTCTCATCACAATGCTCCAGGAACTTGTCATCACCATGCTCCATTCCCTTGTCATCACAAAGCTCCATGACCACTGTCATCAAAATACTCCATGAACATTTTCAGCCCTATGCTCCATGACTTTCTCATCTCAATACTTCATGAAATATATCATCACAATCCTCCATAACCACTGTCATCACAACACACCCTGACACCTGACAACACAATGATCCGGGACTCTTGTCATCACAATGCTCCATGACCCCTGTCATCACAATACTCCATGAACATTTTCAGCCCAATGATCCATGACACTTGTCATCACAATGATCCATGCCCTTGTCATCCCTATGCTCCATGACCCCTGTATTCACAATGCTCCGTGATGCTTGTCATAACAGTGCTCCATGACACCTGTCATCACAAAGCTCCATGCCTTTGTCAGCAAAATGCTACATGACCTTGTCATTACAATGCTCTATGCGCTTCTCATCACAATACTCCATTACCATTGTCATCACAGGCCTCCAAGAACCTTGGGATCGCATTGCTTCATGCCCTAGTCCTCACAATGCTCCATGCTCCTTGAAATCAAAATGATCCATGACCTCTGTCATCGCAATGCTCCAAAACCTTGTGATCACAATGTTTCATAACACTTGTCATCACAACGCTCCATGATGCCTGTCATCACAGTACTCCATGCCCTTGTCATCACAATGCTCCATGCCCTTGTTATCACAAGGTTCCAAGACCCCTGTAATCAGAATGCTCCATGCCCCTTTTCATCAGTATGCTCCATGAGACCTGTCATCACAAGGCTCCATGGATTTCTCATCACAATTCTCCAGGACAGTGTCATCACAATGCCTCACGACATTGTCATGAAAATTCTCAATGGCCCTTGTCATCATAATGCTCCAAGCCCTAGTCATCACAATGCTCCATTATATTTGTCATCACAATCCTCCATTACATTCGGCATCACAATGCTCCATGCCACTGTCATCGCAATGGACCATGACATATGTCATCACAATGCTCCCTGACACCTGTCTTCACAATACTCCAAGCCCTTGTCATCACAATGCTCCATGCCCTTTTCATCACAATGCACCATGTCCACTGTCATCACAATAATCTATGAAACTTGTCAGACCAATGCTCCATGCCCCTCTCATCACAATGCTCCATGCCCTTGTCATCACAATGCTCCATGACCCCTGTAATCTCAATGCTCCGTGACTCCAGGCATCACAATGCTTCATAACGTTTGTCATCACAACGGTCCATGCCCGCGTCATCACAAGGCTTTGTAACCTTTGTAACCACAATGCTCCATGAACTTTTCATCACAATGCTCCGTGACCCTTGTCATCACAATGCTCCATGTCTTTGTCACAACAATGCTCCATGACCCTTGTCATCACAAAGTGCCATGCGTTTTTCATCACAGTGATCCACAACCTTGTCATCGCTATGCTCCATAAACCTTCTAATCACAATGCTCCATGCACTTTTCATTCAAATGGCCTCTCACATGAGATATCACAATGTACCATCACTAGTCATCACAATCCTCCCTCACCCCAGTAATCATAATGTTCCAGACACCTGTCATCAAAATGCTACATCCCCTTATCAGCACAATGTTCCATGACTGCTGACATCACAGTGTTCCATAACGCCTGTCATCAAAATGTTCCATGACCCCTTTCATCCCAAAGCACCATGACCCCTGTCATCACAATGCTCCGTGACTCCAGTCATCACAATGCTTCATAACGTTTGTCATCACAACGGTTCATGCCCGCGTCATCACAAGACTCTGTGACCTTTGTAAGCACAATGCTCCATGAACTTTTCATCACAATTCTCCGTGACCCTTGTCATCCCAATGCTCCATGTCTTTGTCACAACAATCCTACATGACCCTTGTCATCACAATGTGCCATCCGTTTTTCAACACAATGATCCACAACTTTGTCATCGCTATGCTCCATAAACCTTGGAATCACAATGATCCATGCAATTCTCATCCAAATGCTCTCTCACATGAGATATCACAATGTACCATCACTTGTCAACACAATCCTCCCTCACCCCTGTTATCACAATTTTCCATGACCCCTGTCATCACAATGCTACATCCCCTTATCAGCACAATGTTCCATGATCCCTGACATCACAATATTCAATAACCCCTGTCATCAAAATGCTCCATGACCCTTTTCATCCCAAAGATCCATGACACCTGGCATCACAATGTTCTATAACCACTGTCATCAAAATGTTCCATTACACTTTTCATCAAATTACTGCATGAACCTATCATCAAAATGCTTCCTGCCCTACTCATCACAATGCACCACACCTTTGTCATCACAATGCTCCATGACTTTTGTCATCAAAAAGCTCCATGACCCTTGGCATCACAATGCTCCATGTCATTGTCATCATAATGCTCCATGAACCCTCTCATCACATTGCTCAATGCCCTTGTCATCACAAAGCTCCATGACACTTGTCATCACAATGCTCGATGCCTTTCTCATCACAATGCTCCATGCCCTTGTCATTACAATCCCCCATGACCCATGTATCACAGTGTACGTGCCCTTGTCATCACAATGCTCCATGCCCACTCTCATCACAATAATCCATGAAACATTTCAGACCAATGCTCAATGCCCTACTCATCACAATGCTCCATTACAACTGTCATAACAATGCTCCATGACCCCTGCCATCACAATGTTCCATGGCCTTGTCATCACAAGGCTCCATGACCCTTGTCATCACAATGCTCCAAGACCTCTGTAATCACAATGCTCCATGCCCTTGTCATCACAAAGCTCCATGACGCATGTTATCAGAATGTTCCATGGCCTTCTCCTCACAGTGTTCCATGCTCTTGTCATCACAATGCTCCAAGACCCCTGTAATCACAATGCTCCATGCCCCTTTTCATCAGAATGCTCCTAGAGACTTGTCATCACAAGTCTCCATGGTCATCTCATCACAGTGCTCCAGGAACTTGTCATCACCATGCTCCATTCCCGAGTCATCACAATACTCCATGAATATTTTCAGCCATATGCTCCATGACCTTCTCATCACAATGCTCCATGACCAATATCATCACAATGCTCCATGACCACTGTCATCACAACACTCCATGACACCTGACAACACAATGATCCGGGACTCTTGTCATCACAATGCTCCATGACCCCTGTCATCAAAATACTCCTTGAACATTTTCAGCCCAATGCTCCATGACACTTGTCATCACAATGATCCATGCCCTTGTCATCCCTATGCTCCATGACCCCTGTATTCAAAATGCTCTCTGATGCTTGTCATCACAGTGCTCCATGACACCTGTCATCACAAAGCTCATGTCTTTGTCAGCAAAATGCTACATGACCTTGTCATTACAATGCTCTATGCGCTTGTCATCACAATAGTCCATTACCATTGTCATCACAATCCTCCATGAACATTGGGATCGCATTGCTTCATGCCCTAGTCATCACAATGCTCCATGCTCCTTGAAATCAAAATGATCCATGACCTCTGTCATCGCAATGCTCCCAAACCTTGTGATCACAATGTTCCATAACACTTGTCATCACAACGCTCCATGATGCCTGTCATCACAATACTCCATGCCCTTGTCATCACAATGCTCCATGCCCTTGTTACCACAATGTTCCAAGACCCCTGTAATCAGAATGCTCCATGCCCCTTTTCATCAGTATGCTCCATGAGACCTGTCATCACAAGGCTCCATGGTTTTCTCATCACAATTCTCCAGGACAATGTCATCACAATGCTTCACGACATTGTCATGAAAATTCTCAATGGCCCTTGTCATCATAATGCTCCAAGCCCTAGTCATCACAATGCTCCATTATATTTGTCATCACAATACTCCATTACATTTGGCATCACAATGCTAAATGCCACTGACATCGCAATGGACCATGACATATGTCATCACAATGCTCCCTGACACATGTCTTCACAATATTCCATGCCCTTGTCATCGCAATGCTCCATGCCCTAGTCATCACAATGCACCATGTCCACTGTCATCACAATAATCTATGAAACTTGTCAGACCAATGCTCCATGCCCCTCTCATCACAATGCTCCAAGCCCTTGTCATCTCAATGCTCCATGACCTCTGTCATCACAACGCTCCCTGACTCCAGTCATCACTATGCTTCATAATGTTTGTCATCACAACGGTCCATGCCCACGTCATCACAAGACTCTGTGACCTTTGTAACCACAATGCTCCATGAACTTTTCATCACAATGCTCCGTGACCCTTGTCATCACAATGCTCCATGTCTTTGTCACAACAATGCTCCATGACCCTTGTCATCACAAAGTGCCATGCGTTTTTCATCACAGTGATCCACAACCTTGTCATCGCTATGCTCCATAAACCTTCTAATCACAATGCTCCATGCACTTTTCATTCAAATGGCCTCTCACATGAGATATCACAATGTACCATCACTAGTCATCACAATCCTCCCTCACCCCAGTAATCATAATGTTCCAGACACCTGTCATCAAAATGCTACATCCCCTTATCAGCACAATGTTCCATGACTGCTGACATCACAGTGTTCCATAACGCCTGTCATCAAAATGTTCCATGACCCCTTTCATCCCAAAGCACCATGACCCCTGTCATCACAATGCTCCGTGACTCCAGTCATCACAATGCTTCATAACGTTTGTCATCACAACGGTTCATGCCCGCGTCATCACAAGACTCTGTGACCTTTGTAAGCACAATGCTCCATGAACTTTTCATCACAATTCTCCGTGACCCTTGTCATCCCAATGCTCCATGTCTTTGTCACAACAATCCTACATGACCCTTGTCATCACAATGTGCCATCCGTTTTTCAACACAATGATCCACAACTTTGTCATCGCTATGCTCCATAAACCTTGGAATCACAATGATCCATGCAATTCTCATCCAAATGCTCTCTCACATGAGATATCACAATGTACCATCACTTGTCAACACAATCCTCCCTCACCCCTGTTATCACAATTTTCCATGACCCCTGTCATCACAATGCTACATCCCCTTATCAGCACAATGTTCCATGATCCCTGACATCACAATATTCAATAACCCCTGTCATCAAAATGCTCCATGACCCTTTTCATCCCAAAGATCCATGACACCTGGCATCACAATGTTCTATAACCACTGTCATCAAAATGTTCCATTACACTTTTCATCAAATTACTGCATGAACCTATCATCAAAATGCTTCCTGCCCTACTCATCACAATGCACCACACCTTTGTCATCACAATGCTCCATGACTTTTGTCATCAAAAAGCTCCATGACCCTTGGCATCACAATGCTCCATGTCATTGTCATCATAATGCTCCATGAACCCTCTCATCACATTGCTCAATGCCCTTGTCATCACAAAGCTCCATGACACTTGTCATCACAATGCTCGATGCCTTTCTCATCACAATGCTCCATGCCCTTGTCATTACAATCCCCCATGACCCATGTATCACAGTGTACGTGCCCTTGTCATCACAATGCTCCATGCCCACTCTCATCACAATAATCCATGAAACATTTCAGACCAATGCTCAATGCCCTACTCATCACAATGCTCCATTACAACTGTCATAACAATGCTCCATGACCCCTGCCATCACAATGTTCCATGGCCTTGTCATCACAAGGCTCCATGACCCTTGTCATCACAATGCTCCAAGACCTCTGTAATCACAATGCTCCATGCCCTTGTCATCACAAAGCTCCATGACGCATGTTATCAGAATGTTCCATGGCCTTCTCCTCACAGTGTTCCATGCTCTTGTCATCACAATGCTCCAAGACCCCTGTAATCACAATGCTCCATGCCCCTTTTCATCAGAATGCTCCTAGAGACTTGTCATCACAAGTCTCCATGGTCATCTCATCACAGTGCTCCAGGAACTTGTCATCACCATGCTCCATTCCCGAGTCATCACAATACTCCATGAATATTTTCAGCCATATGCTCCATGACCTTCTCATCACAATGCTCCATGACCAATATCATCACAATGCTCCATGACCACTGTCATCACAACACTCCATGACACCTGACAACACAATGATCCGGGACTCTTGTCATCACAATGCTCCATGACCCCTGTCATCAAAATACTCCTTGAACATTTTCAGCCCAATGCTCCATGACACTTGTCATCACAATGATCCATGCCCTTGTCATCCCTATGCTCCATGACCCCTGTATTCAAAATGCTCTCTGATGCTTGTCATCACAGTGCTCCATGACACCTGTCATCACAAAGCTCATGTCTTTGTCAGCAAAATGCTACATGACCTTGTCATTACAATGCTCTATGCGCTTGTCATCACAATAGTCCATTACCATTGTCATCACAATCCTCCATGAACATTGGGATCGCATTGCTTCATGCCCTAGTCATCACAATGCTCCATGCTCCTTGAAATCAAAATGATCCATGACCTCTGTCATCGCAATGCTCCCAAACCTTGTGATCACAATGTTCCATAACACTTGTCATCACAACGCTCCATGATGCCTGTCATCACAATACTCCATGCCCTTGTCATCACAATGCTCCATGCCCTTGTTACCACAATGTTCCAAGACCCCTGTAATCAGAATGCTCCATGCCCCTTTTCATCAATATGCTCCATGAGACCTGTCATCACAAGGCTCCATGGTTTTCTCATCACAATTCTCCAGGACAATGTCATCACAATGCTTCACGACATTGTCATGAAAATTCTCAATGGCCCTTGTCATCATAATGCTCCAAGCCCTAGTCATCACAATGCTCCATTATATTTGTCATCACAATACTCCATTACATTTGGCATCACAATGCTAAATGCCACTGACATCGCAATGGACCATGACATATGTCATCACAATGCTCCCTGACACATGTCTTCACAATATTCCATGCCCTTGTCATCGCAATGCTCCATGCCCTAGTCATCACAATGCACCATGTCCACTGTCATCACAATAATCTATGAAACTTGTCAGACCAATGCTCCATGCCCCTCTCATCACAATGCTCCAAGCCCTTGTCATCTCAATGCTCCATGACCTCTGTCATCACAACGCTCCCTGACTCCAGTCATCACTATGCTTCATAACGTTTGTCATCACAACGGTCCATGACCGCGTCATCACAAGACTCTGTGACCTTTGTAACCACAATGCTCCATGAACTTTTCATCACAATGCTCCGTGACCCTTGTCATCACAATGCTCCATGTCTTTGTCACAACAATGCTCCATGACCCTTGTCATCACAATGTGCCATGCGCTTTTCATCACAATGATCCACAACTTTGTCATCGCTATGCTCCATAAACCTTGGAATCACAATGATCCATGCAATTCTCATCCAAATGCTCTCTCACATGAGATATCACAATGTACAATCACTTGTCATCACAATCCTCCCTCACCCCTGTTATCACAATTTTCCATGACCCCTGTCATCACAATGCTACATCCCTTTAACAGCACAATGTTCCATGATCCCTGACATCACAATATTCAATAAGCCCTGTCATCAAAATGCTCCATGACCCTTTACATCCCAAAGATCCATGACACCTGGCATCACAATGTTCTATAACCCCTGTCATCAAAATGTTCCATTACACTTTTCATCAAATTACTGCATGAACCTGTCATCAAAATGCTTCCTACCCTACTCATCACAATGCACCACACCTTTTTCATCAAAATGCTCCATGACTTTTGTCATCACAAAGCTCCATGACCCTTGGCATCACAATGCTCCATGTCATTGTCATCATAATGCTCCATGAACCCTCTCATCATATTGCTCAATGCCCTTGTCATCACAAAGCTCCATGACACTTGTCATCACAATGCTCGATGCCCTTCTCATCACAATGCTCCATGCCCTTGTCATTACAATCCCCCATGACCCATGTATAACAGTGTAGGTGCCCTTGTCATCACAATGCTCCATGCCCACTCTCATCACAATAATCCATGAAATATTTCAGACCAATGCTCAATGCCCTACTCATCACAATGCTCCATTACAACTGTCATAACAATGCTCCATGAACCCTGCCATCACAATGTTCCATGGCCTTGTCATCCAAAGCTCCATGACCCTTGACATCACAATGCATCAAGACCTCTGTAATCACAATGCTCCATGCCCTTGTCATCACAAAGCTCCATGACGCATGTTATCAGAATATTCCATGGCCTTCTCCTCACAGTGTTCCATGCTCTTGTCATCACAATGCTCCAAGACCCCTGTAATCACAATGCTCCATGCCCCTTTTCATCAGAATGCTCCTAGAGACTTGTCATCACAAGTCTCCATGGTCATCTCATCACAATGCTCCAGGAACTTGTCATCACCATGCTCCGTTCCCGAGTCATCACAATGCTCCATGACCCCTGTCATCACAATACTCCATGAATATTTTCAGCCATATGCTCCATGACCTTCTGATCACAATGCTCCATGACCAATATCATCACAATGCTCCATGACCACTGTCATCACAACACTCCATGACACCTGACAACACAATGATCCGGGACTCTTGTCATCACAATGCTCCATGACCCCTGTCATCACAATACTCCTTGAACATTTTCAGCCCAATGCTCCATGACACTTGTCATCACAATGATCCATGCCCTTGTCATCCCTATGCTCCATGACCCCTGTATTCACAATGCTCTGTGATGCTTTTCATCACAGTGCTCCATGACACCTGTCATCACAAAGCTCATGTCTTTGTCAGCAAAATGCTACATGACCTTGTCATTACAATGCTCTATGCGCTTGTCATCACAATACTCCATTACCATTGTCATCACAATCCTCCATGAACCTTGGGATCGCATTGCTTCATGCCCTAGTCATCACAATGCTCCATGCTCCTTGAAATCAAAATGATCCATGACCTCTGTCATCGCAATGCTCCAAAACCTTGTGATCACAATGTTCCATAACACTTGTCATCACAACGCTCCATGATGCCTGTCATCACAATACTCCATGCCCTTGTCATCACAATGCTCCATGCACTTGTTACCACAATGTTCCAAGACCCCTGTAATCAGAATGCTCCATGCCCCTTTTCATCAGTATGCTCCATGAGACCTGTCATCACAAGGCTCCATGGTTTTCTCATCACAATTCTCCAGGACAATGTCATCACAAAACTTCATGACATTGTCAAGAAAATTCTCAATGGCCCTTGTCATCATAATGCTCCAAGCCCTAGTCATCACAATGCTCCATTATATTTGTCATCACAATCCTCCATTACATTTGGCATCACAATGCTCCATGCCACTGACATCGCAATGGACCATGACATATGTCATCACAATGCTCCCTGACACATGTCTTCACAATATTCCATGCCCTTGTCATCGCAATGCTCCATGCCCTTGTCATCACAATGCACCATGTCCACTGTCATCACAATAATCTATGAAACTTGTCAGACCAATGCTCCATGCCCCTGTCATCACAATGCTCCAAGCCCTTGTCATCACAATGCTCCATGACCTCTGTCATCACAACGCTCCCTGACTCCAGTCATCACTATGCTTCATAACGTTTGTCATCACAACGGTCCATGCCCGCGTCATCACAAGACTCTGTGACCTTTGTAACCACAATGCTCCATGAACTTTTCATCACAATGCTCCGTGACCCTTGTCATCACAATGCTCCATGTCTTTGTCACAACAATGCTCCATGACCCTTGTCATCACAATGTGCCATGCGCTTTTCATCACAATGATCCACAACTTTGTCATCGCTATGCTCCATAAACCTTGGAATCACAATGATCCATGCAATTCTCATCCAAATGCTCTCTCACATGAGATATCACAATGTACCATCACTTGTCATCACAATCCTCCCTCACCCCTGTTATCACAATTTTCCATGACCCCTGTCATCACAATGCTACATCCCCTTATCAGCACAATGTTCCATGATCCCTGACATCACAATGTTCAATAACCCCTGTCATCAAAATGCTCCATGACACTTTCCATCCCACAGCTCCATGACACCTGGCATCACAATGTTCTATAACCCCTGTCATCAAAATGTTCCATTACACTTTTCATCAAGTTACTGCATGAACCTGTCATCAAAATGCTTCCTGCCCTACTCATCACAATGCACCACACACTTGTCATCAAAATGCTCCATGACATTTGTCATCACAAAGCTCCATGACCCTGGGCATCACAATGCTCCATGTCATTGTCATCATAATGCTCCATGAACCCTCTCATCACATTGCTCAATGCCCTTGTCATCACAAAGCTCCATGACACTTGTCATCACAATGCTCGATGCCCTTCTCATCACAATGATCCATGCCCTTGTCATTACAATCCCCCATGACCCATGTATCACAGTGTACGTGCCTTGTCATCACAATGCTCCATGCCCACTCTCATCACAATAATCCATGAAACATTTCAGACCAATGCTCAATGCCCTACTCATCACAATGCTCCATTACAACTGTCATAACAATGCTCCATGACCCCTGCCATCACAATGTTCCATGGCCTTGTCATCACAAGGCTCCCTGACGCATGTTATCAGAATGTTCCATGGAGTTCTCCTCACAGTGCTCCAGGCCCTTGTCATCACAATGCTCCAAGACCCCTGTAATCACAATGCTCCATGCCCCTTTTCATCAGAATGCTCCTAGAGACTTGTCATCACAAGTCACCATGGTCATCTCATCACAATGCTCCAGGACCTTGTCATCACCACGCTCCATTCCCTTGTCATCACAATGCTCCATGACACCTGTCATCACAATATTCCATGAACATTTTCACCCCAATGCTCCATGACCTTCTCATCACAATGTGCCATGACCAATATCATCACAATGTTCCATGACCACTGTCATCACAACACTCCATGAAACCTGACAACACAATGATCCAGGACTCTTGTCATCACAATGCTCCAAGACCCCTGTAATCACAATGCTCCTTGCCCGTTTTCATCAGAATGCTCCTTGAGACTTGTCATCACAAGTCTCCATGGTCAACTCATCACAGTGCTCCAGGACCTTGTCATCACCGTGCTTCATTCCCTTGTCATCACAATGCTCCATGACCCCTGTCATCACAATACTCCATGAACATTTTCAGCCCAGTGCTCCATGACACTTGTCATCACAATGATCCATGCCCTTGTCATCCCTATGCTCCATGACCCCTGTATACACAATGCTCCGTGATGCTTGTCATCACAGTGCTCCATGACACCTGTCATCACAAATCTCCATGCCTTTGTCAGCAAAATGCTACATGATCTTGTCATTACAATGCTCTATGCACTTTTCATCACAATGCATCATTACCATTGTCATCACAATCCTCCAAGAACATTGGGATCGCATTGCTTCATGCCCTAGTCATCACAATGCTCCATGCTCCCTGAAATCAAAATGATCCATGACCTCTGTCATCGCAATGCTCCAAACACTTGTGATCACAGTGATCCATAACACTTGTCATCACAAGGCTCCATGATGCCTGTCATCACAATACTCCATGCCCTTGTCATCACAATGCTCCAAGACCCCTGTAATCACAATGCTCCATGCCCCTTTTCATCAGAATGCTCCATGAGACTTGTCATCACAAGTCTCCTTGGTCTTCTCATCACAATGTTCCAGGACCTTGTCATCACAATGCTCCAGGACCCCTGTCATCACAATATTCAATAAACATTTTCAGCCCAATGCTCCATGACCTTCTCATCCCAATGCTCCATGACCCCTGTATTCACAATGCTCCGTGACGCTTGTCATCACAGTGCTCCATGACACATGTCATCACAATGCTCCATGCCTTTGTCAGCAAAATGCTACATGACCTTGTCATTACAATGCTCTATGTGCTTGTCATCACAAGACTCCATTACCATTGTCATCACAATCCTCCATGAACCTTGGGATCACATTGCTTCATGCCCTTGTCATCACAATGCTCCATGCTCTTTGAAAGCAAAATGAACCATGACCTCTGTCATCACAATGCTCCAAACCCTTGTGATCACAATGTTCCATAACACTTTTCATCACAACGCTCCATGATGCCTGTCAACACAATACTCCATGCCCTTTTCATCACAATGCTCCATGACCATTGTCATCACAATTCTCAATACACTTGTCATCACAATGCTCCCTGACACGTGTCGTCAGAATGCTCCTTGAACCCTGTCACGAAAGGCTCCATGCCTTATTCTTCACAAAGCCCCATGGAATTTTCATCACAATGCTCCGTGCCATTGTCATCAAAATACTCCACAAGTTTGTCATTATAATGCTCCATTACCATCGTCATCACAATTCTCCATGCACTTGTCAGCACAATGCTCCCTGACCCTTGTCATCACAATGCTCCAAACCATTGTCATCACAATGCTCCATTACATTTGTCATCAGAATCCTCCATGACACTTGGCATCACAATGCTCCATGCCATTGTCATCACATTAGGCCATTACATATGTCGTCACAATGCTCCCTGACACCTCTCTTCACACTATTCCATGACCTGGTCATCGCAATTTTCCATGCCCTTGTCATCACAATGTGCCATTCCAACTGTCATCACAATAATCCATGAAACTTATTAGACCAATGCTCGATGCCCTTGTCATCACAAAGCTCCATGCCCTTGTTATCACAATGTTCCAAGACCCCTGTAATCAGAATGTTCCATGCCCCTTTTCATCAGTATGCTCCATGAGACTTGTCATCAAAAGGCTCCATGGTTTTCTCATCACAATGCTCCAGGAACTTGTCATCACAATGCTTCACGACATTGTCATGAAAATTCTCAATGGCCCTTGTCATCATAATGCTCCAAGCCCTAGTCATCACAATGCTCCATTATATTTGTCATCACAATCCTCCTTTACATTTGGCATCACAATCCTCCATGCCATTGTCATCGCAATGGACCATGACATATGTCATCACAATGCTCCCTGACACCTGTCTTCACAATAGTCCCTGGCCTTCTCATCACAATGCTCCATGCCCTTGTCATCACAATGCACCATGTCAACTCTCATCACAATAATCTAGGAAACTTGTCAGACTAATGTTCCATGCCCCTGTCATCACAATGCTCCATGCCCTTGTCATCAAAATTCTCCATGATCCCTGTCATCACAATGCGCCCTGACTCCAGTCATCACAATGCTTCATAACGTTTGTCATCACAACGGTCCATGCCCGTGTCATCACAAGGCTCTGTGACAATTGTAACCACAATGCTCCATGAACATTTCATCACAATGCTCCGTGAACCTTCTCATCACAATGTTCCATGTCTTTTCAGAACAATGCTCCATGACCCTTGTCATCAAAATGTTCCATGTGATTTTCATCACAATGATCCACAACCTTGTCATTGTTATGCCCCATAAACATTGTAATCACAATGCTCCATGCACTTTTCATCCAAATGCTCTCTCACATGAGATATCACAATGTTCCATCACTAGTCATCACACTCCGCCCTCACCCCTGTAATAACAATGTTCCATGACCCCTGTCATCACAATGCTACATCCCCTTATCAGCACAATGTTCCATGAAACCTGACATCACAATTTTCCATAACCCCTGTCATCAAAGTGCTCCTTGACCCATTTCATCCCAAAGCTCCATGACCCCTGGCATCACAATGTTGTATAACCCCTGTCAACAAAATATTCCATTACACTTTTCATCAAATTGCTGCATGACCCTGTCATCAAAATGCTCCCTGCCCTTCTCATAACAATGCACCACACCCTTGGCATCAATATGCTCCATGACCTTTGTCATCACAAAGCTCAATGACCCTTGGAATCACAATGCTCCATGCCATTGTCATCACAAAGCTCCATGACGCATGTCATCAGAATGTTCCATGGACTTCTCCTCACAGTGCTCCATGCCCTTGTCATCACAATGCTAAAGACCCCTGTAATCACAATGCTCCATGCCCCTTTTCATCAGAATGCTCCTAGAGACTTGTCATCACAAGTCACCATGGTCATCTCATCACAATGCTCCAGGACCTTGTCATCACCACGCTCCATTCCCTTGTCATCACAATGCTCCATGACACCTGTCATCACAATATTCCATGAACATTTTCACCCCAATGCTCCATGACCTTCTCATCACAATGTGCCATGACCAATATCATCACAATGTTCCATGACCACTGTCATCACAACACTCCATGAAACCTGACAACACAATGATCCAGGACTCTTGTCATCACAATGCTCCAAGACCCCTGTAATCACAATGCTCCTTGCCCGTTTTCATCAGAATGCTCCTTGAGACTTGTCATCACAAGTCTCCATGGTCAACTCATCACAGTGCTCCAGGACCTTGTCATCACCGTGCTTCATTCCCTTGTCATCACAATGCTCCATGACCCCTGTCATCACAATACTCCATGAACATTTTCAGCCCAGTGCTCCATGACACTTGTCATCACAATGATCCATGCCCTTGTCATCCCTATGCTCCATGACCCCTGTATACACAATGCTCCGTGATGCTTGTCATCACAGTGCTCCATGACACCTGTCATCACAAATCTCCATGCCTTTGTCAGCAAAATGCTACATGATCTTGTCATTACAATGCTCTATGCACTTTTCATCACAATGCATCATTACCATTGTCATCACAATCCTCCAAGAACATTGGGATCGCATTGCTTCATGCCCTAGTCATCACAATGCTCCATGCTCCCTGAAATCAAAATGATCCATGACCTCTGTCATCGCAATGCTCCAAACACTTGTGATCACAGTGATCCATAACACTTGTCATCACAAGGCTCCATGATGCCTGTCATCACAATACTCCATGCCCTTGTCATCACAATGCTCCAAGACCCCTGTAATCACAATGCTCCATGCCCCTTTTCATCAGAATGCTCCATGAGACTTGTCATCACAAGTCTCCTTGGTCTTCTCATCACAATGTTCCAGGACCTTGTCATCACAATGCTCCAGGACCCCTGTCATCACAATATTCAATAAACATTTTCAGCCCAATGCTCCATGACCTTCTCATCCCAATGCTCCATGACCCCTGTATTCACAATGCTCCGTGACGCTTGTCATCACAGTGCTCCATGACACATGTCATCACAATGCTCCATGCCTTTGTCAGCAAAATGCTACATGACCTTGTCATTACAATGCTCTATGTGCTTGTCATCACAAGACTCCATTACCATTGTCATCACAATCCTCCATGAACCTTGGGATCACATTGCTTCATGCCCTTGTCATCACAATGCTCCATGCTCTTTGAAAGCAAAATGAACCATGACCTCTGTCATCACAATGCTCCAAACCCTTGTGATCACAATGTTCCATAACACTTTTCATCACAACGCTCCATGATGCCTGTCAACACAATACTCCATGCCCTTTTCATCACAATGCTCCATGACCATTGTCATCACAATTCTCAATACACTTGTCATCACAATGCTCCCTGACACGTGTCGTCAGAATGCTCCTTGAACCCTGTCACGAAAGGCTCCATGCCTTATTCTTCACAAAGCCCCATGGAATTTTCATCACAATGCTCCGTGCCATTGTCATCAAAATACTCCACAAGTTTGTCATTATAATGCTCCATTACCATCGTCATCACAATTCTCCATGCACTTGTCAGCACAATGCTCCCTGACCCTTGTCATCACAATGCTCCAAACCATTGTCATCACAATGCTCCATTACATTTGTCATCAGAATCCTCCATGACACTTGGCATCACAATGCTCCATGCCATTGTCATCACATTAGGCCATTACATATGTCGTCACAATGCTCCCTGACACCTCTCTTCACACTATTCCATGACCTGGTCATCGCAATTTTCCATGCCCTTGTCATCACAATGTGCCATTCCAACTGTCATCACAATAATCCATGAAACTTATTAGACCAATGCTCGATGCCCTTGTCATCACAAAGCTCCATGCCCTTGTTATCACAATGTTCCAAGACCCCTGTAATCAGAATGTTCCATGCCCCTTTTCATCAGTATGCTCCATGAGACTTGTCATCAAAAGGCTCCATGGTTTTCTCATCACAATGCTCCAGGAACTTGTCATCACAATGCTTCACGACATTGTCATGAAAATTCTCAATGGCCCTTGTCATCATAATGCTCCAAGCCCTAGTCATCACAATGCTCCATTATATTTGTCATCACAATCCTCCTTTACATTTGGCATCACAATCCTCCATGCCATTGTCATCGCAATGGACCATGACATATGTCATCACAATGCTCCCTGACACCTGTCTTCACAATAGTCCCTGGCCTTCTCATCACAATGCTCCATGCCCTTGTCATCACAATGCACCATGTCAACTCTCATCACAATAATCTAGGAAACTTGTCAGACTAATGTTCCATGCCCCTGTCATCACAATGCTCCATGCCCTTGTCATCAAAATTCTCCATGATCCCTGTCATCACAATGCGCCCTGACTCCAGTCATCACAATGCTTCATAACGTTTGTCATCACAACGGTCCATGCCCGTGTCATCACAAGGCTCTGTGACAATTGTAACCACAATGCTCCATGAACATTTCATCACAATGCTCCGTGAACCTTCTCATCACAATGTTCCATGTCTTTTCAGAACAATGCTCCATGACCCTTGTCATCAAAATGTTCCATGTGATTTTCATCACAATGATCCACAACCTTGTCATTGTTATGCCCCATAAACATTGTAATCACAATGCTCCATGCACTTTTCATCCAAATGCTCTCTCACATGAGATATCACAATGTTCCATCACTAGTCATCACACTCCGCCCTCACCCCTGTAATAACAATGTTCCATGACCCCTGTCATCACAATGCTACATCCCCTTATCAGCACAATGTTCCATGAAACCTGACATCACAATTTTCCATAACCCCTGTCATCAAAGTGCTCCTTGACCCATTTCATCCCAAAGCTCCATGACCCCTGGCATCACAATGTTGTATAACCCCTGTCAACAAAATATTCCATTACACTTTTCATCAAATTGCTGCATGACCCTGTCATCAAAATGCTCCCTGCCCTTCTCATAACAATGCACCACACCCTTGGCATCAATATGCTCCATGACCTTTGTCATCACAAAGCTCAATGACCCTTGGAATCACAATGCTCCATGCCATTGTCATCACAAAGCTCCATGACGCATGTCATCAGAATGTTCCATGGACTTCTCCTCACAGTGCTCCATGCCCTTGTCATCACAATGCTAAAGACCCCTGTAATCACAATGCTCCATGCCCCGTTTCATCAGAATGCTCCATGAGACTTGTCATCACAAGTCTCCATGGTCATCTCATCACAATGCTCCAGGACTTTGTCATCACCATGCTCCATTCCCTTGTCATCACAATGCTCCATGACACCTGTCATCACAATACTCCATGAACATTTTTAGCCCTATGCTCCATGACTTTCTCATCACAGTGCTCCATGACCAATATCTTCAAAATGCTGCATGACCACTGTCATCACAACACTCCATGACACCTGACAACACAATGATCTGGGACTCTTGTCATCACAATGCTCCAAGACCTCTGTAATCACAATGCCTCATGACTCCTGTCATCACAATACTCCATGAACATTTTCAGCCCAGTGCTCCATGACACTTGTCATCACAATGATCCATGCCCTTGTCATCCCAATTCTCCATGACCCCTGTATTCAAAATGCTCCGTGATGCTTGTCATCACAATGCTCCATGCCTTTGCAAGCAAAATGCTACATGACCTTTTCATTACAATGCTCTATGCGCTTGTCATCACAATACTCCATTACCAATGTCATCACAATCCTCCAAGATCCTTGGGATCCCATTGCTTCATGCCATAGTCATCACAATGCTACATGCTCCTAGAAATCAAAATGATCCATGACCTCTGTCATCGCAATGCTCCAAACACTTGTGATCACAATGTTCCATAACACTTGTCATCACAACGCACCATGATGCCTGTCACCACAATACTCCATGCCCTTGTCATCACAATGCTCCATGACCCTTGTCATCACAAAGTGCCATGCGTTTTTCATCACAGTGATCCACAACGTTGTCATCGCTATGCTCCATAAACCTTGTAATCACAATGCTCCATGCACTTCTCATCCAAATGCTCTCTCACATGAGATATCACAATGTTCCATCACAAGTCATCACAATCCTCCCTCACCCCAGTTATCACAATGTTCCATGACCCCTGTCATCCCAATGCTACATTCCCTTATCAGCACACTGTTCCCTGACCCCTGACATCACAGTGTTCCATAACGCCTGTCATCAAAATGTTCCATGACACTTTTCATCCCAAAGCTCCATGACACCTGGCATCACAATGTTCTATAACCTTTTCCATCAAAAGGTTCCATTACACTTTTCATCAAATTGCTGCATGACCCTGTCATCAAAATGCTCCCTGCCATTCTCATCACAATGCACCACACACTTGCCATCAAAATGCTCCATGACCTTTGTCATCACAAACCTCCATGACCCTCGGCATCACAATGCTCCATGTCATTGTCATCACAATGTTCCATGAACCCTCTAATCACATGGCTCCATGCCCTTGTCATCACAAAGCTCCATGACACCTGTCATTACAATGCTCTATGCCCTTCTCATCACAATGCTCCATGCCCTTTTCATTAGAACCCCCCATGACGCATGTATCACAGTGTACGTGCCCTTGTCATCACAATGCTCCATGCCCACTCTCATCACAATAATCCATGAAACATTTCAGACCAATGCTCAATGCCCTTCTCATCACAATGCTCCATTACCTCTGTCATAACAATGCTCCATGACCCCTGCCATCACAATGTTCCAAGGCCTTGTCATCACAAGGCTCCATGACCCTTGTCATCACAATAATCCAAGACCCCTGTAATCACAATGCTCCATGCCCTTGTCATCTCAGTGCTCCAAGATCCCTGTAATCACAATGCTCCATGCCCCATTTCATCTCAATGCTCCATGAACCCTGTTATCACAATGCTCCGTGACTCCAGTCATCACAATGCTTCATGACCTTTGTCATCACAATGGTCCATGCCCTTGTCATCAACAGTCTCTATGACCTTTTTAACCACAATGCTCCATGAACTTTTCATCACAATGCTCTTTGACCCTTGTCATCACAATGCTCTATGCCATTCTTAGCACAATGCTCCATGACCCTTGTCATCACAAAGCTCCATGCGCTTGTCAGCACAATGCTCCATCACACATGTATTCACAATGCACCATGCGCTTGTCATCACAGTGCTCCACAATATTGTCATCACAATGCTCCATAAACCTTGTCATCACAATGATCCATGCACTTCTCATCAAAATGCTCTCTCACCACTGATATCACAATGTTACATCACTATTTGACACAGTACTCCCTCACCCCTGTCATCACAATATTCCATGACTCCTCTCATCACAGTGCTATATGCACTTATCATCAGAATGTTCGATGACCCCTGACATCACAATGTTCCATAACCCGTGTCATCAAAATGTTCCTTGACACTTTTCATCAAATTCCTCCATGACCCTGTCATCACAATGCTCCCTGCACTTCTCATCACAATGCACAATGCAGTTGTCATCAAAATGCTCCATGACCCTTGTCATCACAAATATCCATGACACTTGGCATCACATTGCTCCATGCCCTTGTCATCACTAAGATCCATGACACATGTCATCAGAATGCTCCATGGCCTTCTCATCACAATGCTCCATGACATTTGTCATCACAATGCTCAATACACTTGTCATCAATATGCTCCCTGACACTTGTTGTCTGTATGGTCCTTGAACCATGTCATGACAAGACTCCATGCATTTTTCATCACGATGTTCCATGACCCCTGTAATCTCAGTGATCCAAGCGCTTGTGACCACAAAGCTCAATGACGCATGTCTTCAGAATGCTCCTTGGCCTCCTCTTCACAATGCTCCATGCCCTTGTCATCACAATGTTCCAAGACCCCTGTAATCACAATGGTCCATGCCCCTTTTCATCAGTATGCTATATGAGACTTGTCATCACAAGGCTCCATGGTTTTCTCATCACAATGCTCCAGGACCTTGTCATCACAATGCTTCACGACCTTGTCATGAAAATTCTCAATGGCCCTTGTCATCATAGTGCTCCAAGCCGTAGTCATCACAATGCCCCATTTTATTTGTCATCACAATCCTCCATTACATTTGGCATCACAATTTTCCATTCTATTTTCTTCGCAATGGACCATGACATATGTCATCACAATGCTCCCTGACACCTGTCTTCACAATACTCCATGACCTTCTCATCACCATGATCCATGCCCTTGTCATCACAATGAACCATGTCCACTGTCATCAAAATAATCTATGAAACTTGTCAGACCAGTGCTCCATGCCCCTCTCATCACAATGATCCATGCCCTTGTCATCACAATGCGCCATTCCAACTGTCATCGCAATAATCCATGAAACTTATTAGACCAATGTTCCATGCCCTTGTCATCAAAATGCTCGATGCCCTTGTTATCACAATGTTCCAAGAACCCTGTAATCAGAATTCTCCTTGCCCCTTTCATCAGTATGCTCCATGAGACTTGTCATCACAAGGCTCCATGGTTTTCTCATCACAATGCTCCAGGACCATGTCATGACAATGCTTCACTACCTTGTCATGAAAATTCTCAGTGGCCCTTGTCATCATAATGCTCCAAGTCCTATTCATCACAATGCTCCATTATATTTGTCATCACAATCCTCCATTACATTTGGCATCACAATGCTCCCTGCCATTGTCATCGCAATGGACCATGACATATGTCATCACAATGCTCTCTGACAACTCTCTTCAAAATACTCCATGACCTTCTCATCACAATGCTCCATGCCCTGGTCATCACAATGCACCATGTCCACTGTCATCACAATAATCTCTGAAAAGTGTAACCACAACGCTCCATGTCCCTGTCATCACAATGCTCCATGACCCCTGTCATCTCAATGCTCCGTGACTCCAGTCATCACAATGCTTCATAACGTTTGTCATCACAACGGTCCATGCCCACATCATCACAAGGCTCTGTGACCTTTGTAAACACAATGCTCCATGAAATTTTCATCACAATGCTCCGTGACACTTGTCATCACAATGCTCCATGCCTTTGTCAGAACAATGTTCCATGACCATTGTCATCACAACGTGCCACGCGTTTTTCATCACAATGATCCACAACCTTGTCATCGCTATGCTCCATAAATCTTGTATTCGCAATGCTCCATGCACTTCTCATCCAAATGCTCTCGCACCTGAGATATCACAATGTTCCATCACTAGTCATTACAATCCTCCCTCAACCCTGTAATCAAAATATTCCATGACCCCTGACATCACAATATTCCATAAACACTGTCATCAAAATGCTCCATGACACTTTTCAGCCCAAGGCTCCTTGACCCATGGCATCACAGTGTTCTGTAACCCCTGTCATCAAAATGTTCCATTACACTTTTCATCAAATTGCTGCATGACCCTGTCATCAAAATGCTCCCTCTCCTTCTCATCACAATGCACCACAAGCTTGTCATCAAAATGCTCCATGACCGTTGTCATCACAAAGCTCCATGACGCTTGGCATCACAATGCTCCATATCATTGTCATCAAAATGCTCCATGAAACCTCTCATCACATTGCTCCATGCCCTTGTCATCACAAAGCTCCATGACACTTGTCATCACAATGCTCGATGCCCTTCTCATCAAAATGCTCCATGCCCTTTTCATCACAATCCTCCATGACCCATGTATCACACTGTTCCGTGCCCTTGTCATCACAATGCTCCATGCCCACTCTCATCACAATAATCCATGAAATATTTCAGGCCAATGCTCAATGTCCTTCTCATCAGAATGCCCCATTACCTCTGTCATAACAATGCTGATTACCCCTGCCAACACAATGTTCCACGGCCTTGTCATCACAAGGCTCCATGACCCTTGTCATCACAATGCTCCAAGACCCCTGTAATCACAATGCTCCATGCCATTTTCGTCACAAAGCTCCATGACACATGTCATCAGAAAGTTCCATGGCCTTCTCATCACAATGCTCCATGCCCTTGTCATCACAATGCTCCAAGACCCCTGTAATCAAAATGCTCCATGCCCCTTTGCATCTCAATGCTCCATGAACCCTGTCATCACAATGAACCATGTCCATCATCATAATGCTTCAGGCTATTGTCATCACAATGAAATCAAAATTATCCATGACCTCTGTCATCATACTGCTCCAAACCCTTGTGATCACAATGTTCCATAACACTTATCATCACAAATCCCCATGACGCTCATCATCACAATTATCCATGGTATTCTCATCACAATGCTCCATGACCTTTGTCATCACAAGGCTCAATACACTTGTCATCACAATGCTCCCTGACACTTGTCGTCAGTATGCTCCTTGAACCCTGCTATGACAAGGCTCCATGCCGTTTTCATCACAATGATCCGTGCCCTTTTCATCACAATGCTCCAAGATCACTGTAATCACAATGCTCCATGTCCTTGTCATCACAAAACTCCAAGAAGCATGTCATCAGAATGCTCCATGGCTTTCTCATCACAATGCTCCATGCACTAGTCATCACAATGCTCCAAGACCCCTGTAATCACATTGCTCCATGCCCCTTTTCATCAGAATGCTCCGTGAGACTTGTCATCACAAGTCTCCATGGTCATCTCATCACAATGCTCCAGGACCTTGTCATTACCATTCTCCATTCCCTTGTCATCACAATGCTCCATGACCCCTGTCATCACAATAATCCATTAATATATTCAGCCCAATGCTCCACGACCTACACATCACAATGCTCCATGGCCAATATCATCACAATGCTCCATGACCACTGTCATCACAACACTCCATGACACCTGACAACACAATGATCTGGGACTCTTGTTATCACAATGCTCCATTTCCTACACATCACTATGCTCCGTGACCCCTGTCATCACAACACTCCATGAATATATTCAGCCCAGTGCTCCATGACACTTGTCATCACAATGATCCATGCCCTTGTCATCCCAATGCTCCATGACCCCTGTATTCACAATGCTCCATGACGCTTGTCATCAAAATGACCCATGACACATGTCATCACCATGATCCATGACTTTGTCAGCAAAATGCTACATGACATTGTCATTACAATGCTCTATGCGCTTGTCATCACATAACTCCATCTCCATTGTCATCACAATCCTCCATGAACCTTGGGATCACATTGCTTCATGCCCTTGTCATCACAATGCTACATGCTCCTTGAAATCAAAATGATCCATGACCTCTGTCATCACAATGCTCCAAACCCTTGTGATCACAATGTTCCATAACACTTGTCATCACAACGCTACATGATGCCTGTCATCACAATACTCCATGCCCTTTTTATCACAATGCTCCATGACTTTTGTCATCACCATTGTCAATATACATGTCATCACAATGCTCCCTGACATTGTCATCAGAATGATCTTGAACCCTGTCACGAAAAGGCTCCATGCCTTTTTCAACACAATGCCCCATGCCATTTTCATCACAATGCTCCATGCCATTGTCATCAAAATACTCCACAAGCTTGTCATCAGAATGCTCCATGACCATGGTCATCACAATTCTCCATGCACTTGTCAGCACAATGCTCCCTGAACTTTGTCATCTCAATGCTCCAAGCCATTGTCATCAAAATGCTCCATTACCTTTGTCATCAGTATCCTCCATGACACTTGGCATCACAATGCTCCATGCCATTGTCATCACAAAGGGCCATTACATATGTCATCACAATGCTCCGTGACACCACTTTTCACAATACTGCATGACCTGTTCATCACAATGCTCCATGCCCTTGTCATCACAATGCGCCATTCCAACTCTCATCGCAACAATCCATGAAACTTATTAGACTAATGTTCGATGCCCTTGTCATCTCAATGCTCCATGCCCTTTTTATCACAATGCTCCCTGACCCCTGTCATCACAATGCTCCGTGACACCAGTCATCACAATGCTTCATGACCTTTGTCATCACAATGGTCCATGCCGTCGTCATCAACAGTCTCTGTGACCATTTTAACCACAATGCTCCATGAACTTTTCATCACAATGCTCTTTGACACTTGTCATCACAATGCTCTATGCCTTTCTCAGCACAATGCTCCATGACCCTTGTCATCACAAAGCTCCATGCGCTTCTCAGCACAATGCTCCATGACACAGGTCATCACAATTCACCATCGCTTGTCATCAGAGTGCTCTACAATTTTGTCATCACAATGCTCCATAAACATTGTCATCACAAAGATCCATGACACTTGGCATCACAGTGCTCTATGTCATTGTCATCACAGTGCTCCATGAACGCTCTCATCACATTGCTCCATGCCCTTGTCTTCACGAAGCTCCATGTCACATGTCATCAGAATGCTCCATGGCATTCTCATCACAATGCTCTATGTGCTTTCCATCACAATGCTCCATTAACCCTGTCATAAAAATGCTCCATGACACCTGCCATCACGATGTTCCGTGGCCTTGTCATCACAAGGCTCCATGACCCTTCTCATCACAACACTCCAAGAACCCTGTAATCACATTGATCCATGCCCCTTTTCATCTCAATGTTCCATGAACCCTGTCATCACAATGCACCATGCCCATCATCATAATGCTTCATGCTATTGTCATCACAATGAAATCAAAATGCTCCGTGACCTCTGTCATAACAATGCTCCAAACCCTTGTGATCACAATATTCCATATCACTTGTCATCACAATGACCCATGACGCTCGTCATCACTATTATCCATGGTCTTCTTATCACAATGCTCCATGACCTTTGTCATCACAATGCTCCATGCACTTCTCATCAAAATGCTCTCTCACCACAGATATCCCAGTGTTACATCACTATTCGTCACAATACACCCTTACCCTTGTTATCACAATGTTCCATGACTCCTGTCATCACAATGCTACATGCACTTATCATCAAAATGTTCGATGACCCCTGACATCACAATGCTCCATAACCCCTTTCATCACAATGCTCCATGACCCTTTTCATCATAATGCTCCATGACCCCTGTCATCACAATGTTCCATAAACCCTGTCATCATAATTTTCCATGAACCTTTTCATCAAATTGCTCCATGACCCTGTCATCACAATGCTCCCTGCCCTTCTCATCACAATGTGCAACGCCCTTGTCATCAAAATGCTCCATGACCTTTGTCATCACAAAGATCCATTACCCTTGGCATCACAATGCTCCATGTCATTGTCATCACAATGCTCCATGAACACTCTCATCACATTGCTCCATGCCATTGTCATCACAAAGCTCCATGACACATGTCATCAGAATCCTCCATGGCCTTCTCATCACAATGCTCCATGCCCTTGCCGTCACAGTGCTCCATTCCCCCTGTGATAACAATGCTCCATGACCCGTGCCATCACGATGTTCCGTGGACTTGTCATCACAAGGCTCCATGACCCTTCTCATCACAATGCTCCAAGACCCCTGTCATCACAATGCACCATGCCCATCATCATAATGCTTCATGCTACTGTCATCACAATGAAATCAAAATGCTCCAAGACATCAGTCATAACAATGCTCCAAACAGTTGTGATCACAATGTTCCATAACACTCGTCCTCACAGTGCCCCATGACGCTCATCATCACAATTATCCATGGTCTTCTCATGACAATGCTCCATGACCTTTGTCATCACAATGCTCAATACACTTGTCATCAAAATGCTCCTTGACACTTGTTGTCTGTATGCTCATTGAACCCTGTCATGACAGGGCTCCATGGCTTTTTCATCAAAATGATCCATCCCCTTTTCATCACAATGCACCAAGACCCCTTTAAACACAATGCTCCATGCCCTTGTCATCACAAAGCACAATGAATCATGTCTTCAGAATGCTCCTTGGCCTTCTCCTCACAATGCTCCATGCCCATGTCATCACAGTGTTCCACGACCCCTGTAATCACAATGCTCCATGCCCCTTTTCATCACTATGCTCCATGAGAGTTGTCATAACAAATCTCTATGGATTTCTCATCACAGTGCTTTAGGACATTGTCATAACAATGCTTCACGACCATGTTTTGAATATTCTCAACGGCCCTTGTCATCATAAAGCTCCAAGCCCTAGTCATCACAATGCTCCATTATATTTGTCATCAAAATCCTCCATTACATTTGGCATCACAATGCTCCCTGCCATTGTCATTGCAATGGACCATGACATATGTCATCACAATGCTCCCTCACACCTTTCTTCACAATACTCCATGAACTTCTCATTACAATAATCCATGCCCATGTCATCACAATGCACCATGTCCACTGTCATCACAATAATCTATGAATTTTGTCAGAACAATGCTCCATGCCCCTGTCACCACAATGCTCCATGACCTTGTCATCACAATGCTCCATGACCCCTGTCATCACAATGCTCCGTGACTCCAGTCATCACAATGCTTCATAATATTTGTCATCACAATGGTCCTTGCCCACGTCAGCACAAGGCTCTGTGACCTTTATAACCACAATGCTCCATGACCCTTGCCATCAAAATACTCCATGCCTTTGTCAGAAAAATGCTCCATGAAACTTGTCATCACAATGTGCTACGGGCTTTTCATCACAACGGTCCACAAATTTGTCATGGTATTGCTCCATAAACCTTGTAATCACAATGCTCCATGCCCTTCTCATCACAATGCTCCATTACACCTGTCATAACAATGCTCAATGACCCCTTCCATCACGATGTTCCATGGCCTTGTCATCACAAGCCTCCATGACACTTGTCATCACAATGCTCCAAGACCCCTGTAATCACAATGCTCTATTCCCTTGTAATCACAAAGCTGCATGACACATGTCATCAGAATGTTCCATGGCCTTCTCATCAAAATGCTCCATGCCCTTGTCATCACAGTGCTCCAAGACCTCTGTAATCACAATGCTCCATGCCCCTTTTCAACTCCATGCTCCATGAACCCTGTCATCACAATGCATCATGCCAATCATCATAATGCTTCTTGATATTGTCAGCACAATGAAATCAAAATTCTTCATTACCTCTGTCATCACAATGCTCCATGACCCCTGTCATCACAATACACCAGGATCATATTCAGCCCAATTCTCCATGACCCTTGTCATCACAATGATCCATGCCCTTGTCATCCCAATGCTCCATGACCCCTGTATTCACAATGCTCCGTGACTCTTGTCATCACAGTGCTCCATGACACCTGTCATCACAATGCTCCATGACTTTGTCAGCAAAATGCTACATGACCTTGTCATTACAATGCTCTATGCGCTTGTCATTACAATACTCCATTTCCATTGTCATCAAAATCCTCCACGAACCTTGGGATCACATTGCTTCATGCCCAGGTCATCATAATGCTCCATGCTCCTTGAAATCAAAATGATCCATGACCACTGTCATCACAATGCTCCAAACAATTGTGATCCCAATGTTCCATAACACTTGTCATCACAATGATCCATGATGCTTGTCATCACAAAATTCCATGCCCTTTTCATCACAATGTTCCATGACCTTTGTCATCACAATTCTCAGTACACTTGTCATCACAATGCTCCCTGACACTTGTCATCAGAATGCTCCTTGAAACCTGTCACGAAAAGGCTCCATGCCTTTTTCATCACAATGCCCCATTCCATTTTCATGACAATGCTCCGTGACCATTGTCATCACAATGCTCCATGCCTTTGTCTGAAAAATATTCCATGACCCTTATCATCACAATGGGCCATTCACTTTTCATCACAACGGTCCAGAAACTTGTCATTGCAATGCTCCATAAACCTTGTAATCACAATGCTCCATACAATCCTCATCAAAATGCTCTCTCACCAGAGATATCACAGTGTTCCATCACTAGTCGTCACAATACTCCCTCACCCCTGTAATCACAATGTCCCATAACCCCTGTCATCACAATGCTACATCCCTTTATCACCACAATGATCCATGACCCCTGACATCACAATATTCTATAACCCGTCAGCAAAATGTTCCAAAACACTTTTCATCCTATTGCTGCATGACCCTGTCATCAAAATACTCCCTGCCCTTCTCATCACATTGCACCATGCACTTATCATCAAAATGCTCCATGACCTTTGTCATCACAAAGCGCCATGACACTTGGCATCACAATGCTCCATGTCATTGTCATCAAAATGCTCCATGAACCCTCTCATAACATTGCTCAATGCCCTTGTCATCACAAAGCTCCATGACACTTCTCATCACAATGCTCGATGCCCTTCTCATCACAATGCCCCATGACCTTGTCATTACAATCCTCCATGACCCATGTATCACAGTGTTCCATGCCCTTATCATCACAATGCTCTATGCCCACTCTCATCACAATAATCCATGAAACATTTCAGACCAATTCTCCATGCACTTCTCATCACAATGCACCTTTACCTCTGTCATAACAATGCTCCATGACACCTGCCATCACAATGTTCCCCGGCCTTGTCATCACAAGGCTCCATGACACTTGTCATCACAATGCTCCACGACCCCTCTAATCAAAATGCTCCATGCCCTTTTCATCAAAAAGCTACATGACACATGTCATCAGAATGTTCCATGGCCCTGTCACCACAATGCTCCATGCCCTTGTCATCACAATGCTCCAAGACCCTTGTAATCAAAATGCTCCATGAGATTTTTCATCTCAATGCTCCATGAACCCTGTCATCACAATGGACCATGCCCATCATCATAATGCTTCAGGCTATTTTCATCACAATGAAATCAATATGCTCCATGACCTCTGTCATCACAATGCTCCAATCCCTTGTGATCACAATGTTCCATAACACTTATCATCACAACACCCTATGACGCTCATCATCACAATTATCCATGGTCTTGTCATCACAATGCTCCATGACTTTTGTCATCACAATGCTCAGTACACTTGTCATCACAATGCTCCCTGACACTTGTCATCAGTCTGCTCCATTAACCCTGTCATGACACGTCTCCATGCCTTTTTCATCACAATGATCCATGCCCTTTTAATCACAATGCTCCAGGACCCCTGTAATCACAATGCTCCATGCTCTTGTCATCAGAAAACTCAATGACACATGTCATCAGAATGCTCCATGGCCTTCTCCTCACAATGCTCCTTGCCCTTGTCATCACAATGCTCCAAGACCCCTGTAATCACAATGCTCCATGTCCCTTTTCATCAGAGTGCTCCATGAGACTTGTCATCACAAGTCTCCATTGGATTCTCATAAAAGTGCTCCAGGAACTTGTCATCATAATGCTCCATGATCCCTGTCATCACGATACTCCATGAACATTTTCAGCCCAATGCTCTATGACCTTCTCATCAAAATGCTCCATGACCCCTGTCATCACAATACTCCATGAACATATTCAGCCCAATGCTCCATGACCGTTGTCATCACAATGATCCATGCCCTTGTCATCCCAATGCTCCATGACCTCTGTATTCACAGTGCTCCGTGATGCTTGTCATCACAGTGCTCCATGACACCTGTCATCACAATTCTCCATGCCCTTGTTATCACATTGTTCCATGACCCCTGTCATTACTATGCCCCGTGACTTCATTCATCACAATGCTTCATGACCTTTGTCATCTCAGTGGTCCATGCCCTCATCATCAACAGTCTCTGTGACCATTTTAACCACAATGCTCCATGAACTTTTCATCACAATTCTCTTTGACCCTTGTCATCACAATCCTCTCTGCCTTTCTCAGCACAATGCTCCATGACACTTCTCATCACAATGCTCCATGCGCTTGTCAGCACAATGTTCCATGACACATGTCATCAAAATGCACCATGTGCTTGTCATCACAGTGCTCCACAATCTTGTCATCACAATGCTCCATAAAACTTGTCATCACAATGCTCCATGCTCTTCTCATCAAAATGCTCTCTCACCACTGATATCACAATGTTACATCACTATTCCTCACAATACTCCCTCACCCTTGTCATCACAATGATCCATGACTCCTGTCATCACAATTGTACATGCACATATCATCACAATGTTCGATGACCCCTGACATCACAATGTTCCATAACCCCTGTCATCAAAATGCTCCCAAAACCTTTTCATCAAAATGCTCCATGACCACTGGCATCACAATGTTCAATAACCCCTGTCATCAAAATGTTCCATGACACATTTCATCCAATTGACCCATGACACTGTCATCACAATGCTCCCTGCCCTTCTCATCACAATGCACAACGCCCTTGTCATCAAAATCCTCCATGACCTTTGTCATCACAAAGATCCTTGACCCTTGGCATCACAATGCTCCATGTCATTTTCATTACAATGCTCCATGATCGCATTCATCACATTGCTCCATGCCGTTGTCATCACAAAGCTCCATGACACATGTCATCAGAATGCTCCATGGCCTTCTCATCACAATCCTCCATGCCATTGCCATCACAATGATCCATTACCCCTGTCATAACAATGCTCCATGACCCCTGCCATCACGATGTTCCATGGCCTTGTCATCACAAGGCTCCATGACCCTTCTCATCACAATGCTCCAAGACCCGGTAATCACAATGTTCCATGACCCCTGTCATCACAATGCTACATCCCCTTATCATCACAATGTTCCATGACACCTGACATCACAATGTTCCACAACCCCTGTCATCAAAATGCTCCATGACACTTTTTATCCCAAAGCTCCATGACCCCAGACATCACAATGTTCTATAACCCATGTCATCAAAATATTCCATTACAATTTTCATCAAATTGCTGCATGACACTGTCATCAAAATGCTCCCTGGCCTTCTCATCACAATGCACCACGCCCTTGTCATCAAAATGCTCCGTGACTTTTGTCATCACAAATCTCCTTGATCCTTGACATCACAATGCTCCTTGTCATTGTCATCACAATGCTCCATGAACCTTCTCATCACATTTCTCCATGCCCTTGTCATCACAAAGCTGCATGACACATGTCATCACAATGCTCGATGCCCTTCTCATTACTATGCTCCATGCCCTTGTCATTACAATCCTCTATGACCATTGTATCACAGTGTTCCGTGCTCTTGTCATCACAATGCTCCATGTCCACTCTCATCACAATAATCCATGAAACATTTCACACCAATGCTTCCTGTCCTTCTCATCACAATGCTCCATTACACCTGTTATAACAATGTTCCATGACCCCTGCCATCACAAAGTTCCACGGCCTTGTCATTCACAAGGCTCCATGACACTTGTCATCACAATGTTCCAAGACCCCTGTAATCACAATGCTCCATGCCCTTGTCATCACAAAGCTCCATGACGCATGTCATTAGAATGTTCCATGGACTTCTCATCACAATGCTCCAAGACACTTTTTATCACAGTGCTCCATGCCCCTTTTCATCTCAAACCTCCATGAATCCTATCATCACAATGCACCATGCCCATTATCATAATGCTTCAGGCTATTTTCCTCACAATGAAATCAAAATGCTCCATGACCTCTGTCATCACAATGCTCCAAACCATTGGGATCACAATGTTCCATAACACTTCTCATCACAACACCCCATGATGCTCATAATCACAATTATCCATGGTCTTCTCATCACTATGCTCCATAACCTTTGTCATCACAATGCTCCCTGACACTTGTAGTCAGTATGCTCCTTGAACACTGTCATGACAGGGCTCCATGCCTTTTTCATCACAATGATCCATGCCCTTTTCATCACAATGCTCCAAGACACCTGTAATCACAATGCTCCATGCACTTGTCATCACAGTGCTCCATGATGCATTCATCAGAATGCTTCGTGGCCTTCTCTTCACAATGCTTCATGCCCTTGTCATCACAATGCTCCAAGACCCCTGTAAACACAATGCTCCATGCCGCTTGTCATTATAGCACTCCATGACGCTCGTCATCACAATTATCCATGGTCTTCTCATCACAGTGCTCCACGGTCTTCCCATCACAATGCTCCATGCCCTGGTCATCACAATGCTCTATGTTCCCTTTCATCACAATTCTCCACGTTCTTGGCATCACTATGTTCCATGACACTTCCCATCACAGTGTTAAATGCTTTGTCATCACAATACTGCACAAGCTTGTCATCAGAATACTCGATGACCCTTGTCATCACAATGATCCATGACCCCTGTCATCACAATGCTCCATGAGACGTATCATCACAATGCTCCATGCCCCTTGTCATTACAGTGCTCCATGATGCTCGTCACCAGAATTATCCATGGTCTTCTCATCACAGTGCTCCACGGTCTTGCCATAACAATGCTCCATGCCCTGGTCATCACAATGCTCCATGTCCCTTGTCATCACAATTCTCCAGGTCCTTGTCATCACAATGCTCCATGACAGTTCTCATCCCCATGTTACATGCTCTTGTCATCACAATTCTCCATGCACTTGTCATCGCAATGTCCCATGACCCCTGTCATAGCAAGCTCCATGCCTTTGTCATCACAATGCTTCACGAACTTTTCATCAAAATTCTCAAAGTCTGTTGTCATCACAATGCTCCATGCCCTTGTCATCACAATGCTCCATGGCCCTTGTCATCACAATGCTCCAAGCCCTTGTCATCACAATGCTCCATTACCTTTGTCATCACAATCCTCCATAACACTCGGCATCACAATGCTCCATGCCATTGTCATCACAATGGAACATAAAATATGCCATCACAATGCTCTCTGACACCTGTCTTCACAATAATCCATGACCTTGTCATCACAGTGCTCCATGCCCTTGTCATCACAATGTGCCATGCCCTCTGTCAACACAATTATCCATGAAACTTGTCAGACCAATGCTCCATGCTCCTGTCATCACAATGCTACATGACCCCAGTCATCACAATGCTCCGTGTGTCCCGTCATCACAAGACTCCATGACCTGTGTCACCACAAAAGTCAATGCCCTCATCATCACAAGGCTCTGTGAAATTTGTCACCACAGTGCTCCATGAACTTTTCATCAAAATTCTCAATGTGATTGTCATCACAATGCTCCATGAACGCTCTCATCACATTGCTCCATGAACTTCTCATCACAAAGCTCCATGACGCATGTCATCAGAATGCTCCATGGCCTTCTCATCACAATGTTCCATGCACTTGCCATCACAATTCTCCATTAACCCTGTCATAACAATGCTCCATGACCCCTGCCATCACGATGATCCATGGACTTGTCAGCACAAGGCTCCATGACCCTTCTAATCACAATGCTCCAAGACCCCTGTAATCACAATCCTCCATGCCACTTTGCATCTCAATGATCCATGAACCCGGTCATCATCAAAATGTCCCATGCCGTTTTCATCACAATGCTCCATGCCATTGTCATCAAAATACTCTACAGGCTTGTCTTTAGAATTCTCCATGACCCTTGTCATCATAATTCTCCATACACTTGTCAGCACAATGCTCCCTGACCCTTGTCTTCACAATGCTCCTAGCCATTGTCATCACAATGCTCCATTACATTTGTCATCAGAATCCTCCATGACACTTGGCATCACAATGCTCCATGCCATTGTCATCACAATGGGCCATTACATATGTCATCACAATGCTCCCTGACACCTCTCTTCACAATACTGCATGACTTGGTCATCACAATGCTCCTTGCCCATGTCATCACAATGCGCCATTCGAACTGTCATCACAATAATCCATGAAACGTATTAGACCAATGATCCATGCCCGTGTCATCACAATGCTCCATGCACTTGTTATCACAAGGCTCCATGAACCCTGTCATCACAATGCTCCGTGACTCCAGTCATCACAATGCTCCATGACCTTTGTCATCACAATTTTCCATGCCCTCATCATCAACAGTCTCTGTGACCTTTTTAACCACAATGCTCCATGAACATTTCATCACAATGCTCTTTAACACTTGTCATCACAAAGCTCTATGCCTTTCTCAGCACAATGCTCCATGCCCTTGTCATCACAATGCTCCATGATCCTTGAAATCAAAATGATCCATAACCTCTGGCATCACAATTCTTCAAACCCTTGTGATCACAATGTTCCATAACACTTGTCATCACAACGCTCCATGATGCCTGTCATCACAATATTCCATGCCCTTTTCATAACAATGCTCCGTGACCCTTGTCATCACAATGCTCCATGCCTTTGTCAGAACAATGCTCCATGACCTTTTTCATCACAATGTGCCGTGCGCTTTTCATCACAATGATCCACAACCTTGTCAACGCTATGCTCCATAAACCTTGTAATCACAATGCTCTATGCACTTCTCATCCAAATGCTCTCTCACATGAGATATCACAATGTTCCATCACTAGTCATCACAATCCTCCCTCACCCCTGTTATCACAATGTTCCATGACCCCTGTCATCACAATGCTACATCCCCTTATCAGCACAATGTTCCTTGACCCCTGACATCACAATATTCCATAACCCCTGTCATCAAAATGCTCCATGATCCTTTTCATCCCAAAGCTCCATGATCCCTGGCATCACAATGTTCTATAACCACTGTCATCAAAATATTCCATTACACTTTTCATCAAATTGCTGCATGACCCTGTCATCAAAATTCTCCCTGCCCTTCTCATCACAATGCACCACACACTTGTCATCAAAATGCTCCATTACCTTTGTCATCACAAAGCTCCATGACCCTTGGCATCACAATGCTCAATGACATTGTCATCACAATGCTCCATGAACCCTCTCATCACATTGCTCCATGCCTTTGTCATCACAAAGCTGAATGACACTTGTCATCACAATGCTCAATGCCCTTCTCATCACAGTAATCTATGAAATATTTCAGACCAATGCTCAATGCCCTTATCATCACAATGATCCGTTACCTCTGTCATAACAATTCTCCATGACCCCTGCCATCACAATGTTCCATGGACTTGTCATCACAAAGCTCCATGAAGCATGCCATCAGAATGTTCCATGGCCTTCTCATCACAGTGCTACATGCCCTTGTCATGACAGTGCTCCAAGACACTTGTAATCACAATGCTCCATGCCACTTTTCATCTCAATGCTCCATGAACCCTGTCATCAAAATGCACCATGCCCATTATCGTAATGCTTCAGGCTATTGTCATCACAATGAAATCAAAATTATCCATGACCACTGTCATCATAATGCTCCAAACCCTTGTGATCACAAAGTGCCATAACTCTTATCATCACAACACCCTGTGACGCTCATCATCACAAATATCCATGGTCTTCTCATCACAATGCTCCATGACCTTTGTCATCACAATTCTCAGTACACAAGTCATCACAATGCTCCCTGACACATGTCATCAGTATGCTCCTTGAACCCTGTCATGACAAGGCTCCATGCCTTTTCATCACAATGATCCATGCCCTTTTCATCACAATGCTCCCAGACCCCTGTAATCACAGTGCTCCATGCACTTGTAATCACAGAGCTCCATGACACATGTCATCAGAATGCTCCAAGACCCCTGTAATCACAATGCTCCATGCCCCTTTTCATTAGAATGCTCCATGAGACTTGTCATCACAAATCTCCATGCTCTTATAATCACAATGCTCCAGGACCTTGTCATCACCATGCTCCATTCCCTTGTCATCACAATGCTCCATGATCCCTGTCATCACAATACTCCATGAACATTTTCAGCCCAATGCTCCATGAAATTCTCATCACAGTGCTCCATGTCAAATATCATCAAAATGCTCCATGACCACTGTCATCACAACAATCCATAACACCTGACAACACAATGATCCGGGACTCTTGTCATCACAGTGCTCCATTCCCTAGTCATCAAAATGCTCCATGAACATTTTCAGCCCAATGTTCCATGAACCTTTTCATCAAAATCATCCATGCCATTTTCATCCCAATGCTCCATGACCCATGTATTCACAATGCTCCGTGACCCTTGTCATCACAATGCTCCATGACACCTGTCATCACAATGCTCCATGACTTTGTCAGCAAAATGCTAAATGACCTTGTCATTACAATACTCTATGCGCTTGTCATCACAGTACTCCATTACCACTGTCATCACAATCCTCCATGAACCTAGGATCACATTGCTTCATGCCCTTCTCATAACGAAACTCCATGCTCCTTGAAATCAAAATGATCCATGACCTCTGTCATCACAATGCTACAAACCCTTGTGTTCATAATGTTCCATAACAGTTGCCATCACAACGCTCCATGATGTATGTCATCACAATAATCCATGCCCTTTTCATCACAGTGCTTCATGACCTTTGTCATCACAATTCTCAATACACTTGTCATTACAATGTTCCCTGACACTTGTCGTCAGAATGCTCCTTGAAACCTATCACAAAAAGGCTCCATGCCTTTTTCATCACAAAACCCCATGCCATTTTCATCAAAATGCTCCATGCCATTGTCATCAAAATACTCCACAGGCTTGTCATCAGAATGCTCCATGAACATTGTCATCACAATTCTCCATGCACTTGTCAGAACAATGCTTCCTGACCCTTGTCATCACAATGCTTCAAGCCATTTTCATCACAAAGCTCCATTACCTTTGTCATCAGAATCCTCCATGACACTTGGCATCACAATGCTCCATGACATTGTCATCACAATGAGCCATTACATATGTCATCACATTGCTCCATGACACCACTCTTCACAATAATGCATAACCTGGTCATCACAATGCTCCAAGCCCTTGTCATCACAATGCGCCATTCCAACTGTCATCACAATAATCCATGAAAATTATTAGACCAATGGTCCATGCCCTTGTCATCACAATGCTCCATGCACTAGTTATCATAATGTTCCAAAACGCCTGTAATCAGAATGCTCCATGCCCCTTTTCATCAGTATGCTCCATGAGATTTGTCATCACAAGGCTCCATGATTTTCTCATCACAGTGCTCCAGGACCTTGTTATCACAATGCTTCCCGACATTTGCATGAAAATTCTCAATGGCCCTTGTCAACATAATGCTCCATGCCCCTGTCATCACAATGCTCCATGCCCTTGTCATCACAATGCTCCATGACCCCTGTCATCACAATGCTCCATGACTCCAGTCATCACAATGCTTCATAACGATTGTCATCACAACGGTCCATGCGCGCATCATCACAAGGCTCTATGACCTTTGTAAACACAATGCTCCATGAACTTTTCATCACAATTCTCTGTGACCCTTGTCATCAAAATGCTCCATGCCTTTGTTAGGACAATGCTCCATGACCGTTGTCATCACAAAGTGCCATGTGCTTTTCATCACAATGATCCACAACCTTGTCATCGCTATGCTCCATTAACCTTGTAATCACAATGCTCCATGCACTTCTCATCCAAATGCTCTCTCACATGAGATATCACAATGTTCCATCACTAGTCATCACAATCCTCACTCACCCCTGTTATCACAATGCTCCATGACCCTTGTCATCACAATGCTACCTCCCCTTATCAGCACAGTGTTCCATGACCCCTGACATCACAATGATCCATAACCCCTGTCATCAAAATGCTCCATGACCCTTTTCATCCCAAAGATCCATGACCCATTGCATCACAATGTTCTATAACCCCTGTCATCAAAATATTCCATTACACGTTTCATCAAATTGCTGCATGACCCTGTCATCAAAATGCTCCCTGCCCTTCTCATCACAATGCACCACACCCTTGTCATCAAAATGCTCAATGACATTTGAAATCACAAAGCTCCATGACCCTTGGCATCACAATGCTCCATGTCATTGTCATCACAATGCTCCATGAACACTCTCATCACATTGCTCCATGCCCTTGTCATCACAAAGCTCCATGACACTTGTCATCACAATGCTCGATGCCCTTCTCATCACAATGCTCCATGCCCTTGTCATTACAATCCTCCATGACCCATGTATCACAGTGTTCCTTGCCCTTGTCATCACAGTGCTCCATGCCCAATCTCATCACAAAAATCCATGAAACCTTTCAGACCAATGCTCAAGGCCCTTCTCATCACAATGCTCCATTATCTCTGCATAACAATGCTCCATGACCACTGCCCACACAATGTTCCACGGCCCTGTCATCACAAGGCTCCATGACCCTTGTCATCACAATGCTCCAAGACCCCTGTAATCACAATGCTCCATGCCCTTGTCATCACAAAGCCCCATGACGCATGCCATCAGAATGTTCCCTGGCCTTCTCATCACAATCCTCCATGCCCTTGTCATGACAATGCTCCAAGACACCTGTATTCACAATGCTCCATGCTACTTTTCATCTCAATGCTCCATGAAGCCTGTCATCAGAATGCTCCATGCCCATCATCAAAATACTTCAGGCTATTGTCAACACAATGAAATCAAAATTATCCATGAACACTGTCATCATAATGCTCCAAACCCTTGTGATCACAATGTTCCATAACACTTAACATCACAACACCCTATGACGCTCATCATCACAATTATCCATTGTCTTCTCATCACAATGCTCCATGACCTTTGTCATCACAATTCTCAATACACTTGTCATCACAATGCTCCCTGACACTTGTCGTCAGTATGCTCCTTGAACCCTGTCATGACAAGGGTCCATGCCTTTTCATCATAATGATCCATGCCTTTTCATCACAATGTTCCAAGACACCTGTAATCACAGTGCTCCATGCCCTTGTCATCTCAAAGCTCAATGACACATGTCATCAGAATGCTCCATGGCCTTCTCCTCACAATGCTCCAGGCCATTGTCATCACAATGCTCCAAGACCCCTGTAATCACAGTGCTCCATGCCCCTTTTCTTCAGAATGCTCCATGAGACTTCTCATCACAAGTCTCCATGCTTTTATCATCACAATTCTCCAGGACCTTGTCATCACCATGCTGCAATCCCTTCTCATCACAATGCTCCATGACCCCTGTCATCACAATACTCCATGAATATTTTCAGCCCAATGCTCCATGAAATTCTCATCACAATGCTCCATGACAAATATCATCAAAATGCTCCATGACCACTGTCATCAAATCACTACATGACACCTGACAACACAATGATCCGGGACTCTTGTCATCACAATGCTCCATTCCCTACTCATCACAATGCTCCATGACCCCTGTCATCACAATACTCCATGAATATTTTCAGCCCAATGTTCCATGACACTTGTCATCACAATGCTCCATGCCATTGTCAGCAAAATGCTACATGACATTGTCATTACAATGCTCTATGCGCTTGTCATCACAATACTCCATTACCATTGTCATCACAAACCTCCATGAACCTTGGGATCACATTGCTTCATGCCCTTGTCATCACAATGCTCCATGGACTTTGAAATCAAAATGATCCATGACACCTCTCATCACCATGCTCCAAACACTTGGAATCACAATGTTCCATAACACTTGTCATCACAACGCTCCATGATGCCTGCCATCACAATACTCTATGCCCTTTTCATCACAATGCTCCATGACCTTTGTCATCACAATTCTCAATACACTTTTCATCACAATGCTCCCTAACACTTGTCGTCAGAATGATCCTTGAACCCTGTCACGAAAAGGCTCCATGCCTTTTTTATCACAAAGCCCCATGTCATTTTCATCACAATGCTCCATGCCATTGTCATCAAGATACTCCACAAGCTTGTCATCAGAATGCTCCATGACCCTTGTCACCACAATTCTCCATGCACTTGTCAGCACAATTATCACTGACCCATGTCATCACAATGCTCCATTAAATTTTTCATCAGAATCCTCCATGAAACTTGGCATCACAATGCTCCAGGCCGTTGTTATCACAATGGGCCATTACATATGTCATCACAGTGCTCCCTGACACCTCTCTTCTCAATACAGCAAGACCTGGTCATCACAATGCTCCATGCCCTTGTCATCACAATGCGCCATTCCAACTGTCATCTCAATACTCCATGAAAATTATTAGACCAATGCTCCATGCCATTGTCATCACAGTGCTCCATGCACTTGTTATCACAATGTTCCATGACCCCTGTCATCACAATGCTCCCTGACTCCAGTCATCACAATGCTCCATGACCTTTGTCATCACAATGGTCTATGCCCTCATCATCAACAGTCTCTGTGACCATTTTAAGCACAATGCTCCATGAACATTTCATCACAATGCTCCGAGACCCTTTTCATCACAATGCTCCATGCCTTTGTAAGAAAAATGCTCCATGACACTTGTCATCACAATGTGCCACACGCTTTTCATCCCAACGGTCCACAAATTTGTCAGTGCAATGCTCCATAAACTTTCTAATCACAATGCTCCATGCCGTTCTCATCACAATGCTCCATTATACCTGTCATAACAATGCTCCATGACCCTTGTCATCACAATGCTCCAAAAGCCCTGTACTCACAATGCTCCATGCCCTTGTCATCACAAAGCTCCATGACACATGTCATCAGAATGTTCCATGGTCTTCTCCTCAAAATGCTCCATGCCCTTGTCATCACAATGCTCCCAGACCCCTGTAATCACAATGCTCCATGCCTCTTTTCAACTCAATGGTCCATGAAACCTATCATCACAATGCATCATGCCCATCATCATAATGCTTCCAGCTATTGTCAGCACAATGAAATCAAAATTCTCCATGACCTCTGTCATCATAATGCTCCATGACCCCTGTCATCACAATACTCCATGAACATTTTCAGACCACTGCTCCATGACAATTGTCATCACAATGATCCAAGCCCTTGTCATCCCAATGCTCCATGACCCCTGTATTCACAATGCTCCGTGACGCTTGTCATCACAGTGCTCCATGACACCAGTCATCACAGTTTTCCATGCCTTTGTCAGCAAAATGCTACATAACCTTGTCATTACAATGCTCTATGTGCTTGTCATCACAATACTCCATTACCATTGTCATCACAATCCTCCATGAACATTTTGGTCACATTGCTTCATGCCCTTGTCATCACAGTGCTCCATGATCCTTGAAATCAAAATGATGCATGACCTGTGTCATCACAATGCTCCAAACCCTTGTGATCACAATGTTCCATAACACTTGTGATAACAACGCTCCATGATGACTGTCATCACAATACTCCATGCCATTTTCATCACAATGCTCCATGACCATTGTCATCAAAATTCTCAATACACTTGTCATCACAATGCTCCCTGACACTTGTCCTCAGAATGCTCCTTGAACCCTGTCACGAAAAGGCTCCATGCCTTTTTCATGACAAAGCCCCATGCCGTTTTCATCACAATGCTCCATGCCATTGTCATCAAAATACTCTACAAGCTTGTCATCAGAACGCTCCATGACCGTTGTCATCACAATTCTCCATGCACTTGTCAGCACAATTCTCCCTGACCCTTGTCATCACAATGCTCCAAGCCATTGTCATCACAATGCTCCATTACCTTTGTCATCAGCATCCTCCATGACACTTGGCATCACAATGCTCCATGCCATTGTCATCACAATGGGCCATTACATATGTCATCACGATGCACCCTGACATCTGTCTTCACAATACTGCAAGACCTGGTCATCACAATGCTCCATGTCCTTCTCATCACAATATGCCATTCCAACTGTCATCGCAATAATCCATGAAACATGTTAGACCAATGTTCCATGCCCTTGTCTTCACAATGCTCCATGCCCTTGTTATCACAATGCTCCATGACCCCTGTCATCACAATGCTCCGTGACTCCAGTCATCACAATGCTCCATGACCTTTGTCATCACAATGGTCCATGCCCTCATCATCAACAGTCTCTGTGACCTTTTTAACCACAATGCTCCATGAACATTTCATCACAATGCTCTTTGCCCTTGTCATCACAATGCTATATGCCTTTCTCAGCACAATGCTCCTTGCCCTTGTCATCACAATGCTCTATGACACCTGTCATCACAATGCTCTTTGACTCCAGTCATCACAATTCTTCATAACATTTGTCATCACAATGATCGATGCCCGCGTCATCACAGGGCTCTGTTACATTTGGAACCAAAATGCTCCATGAAATATTCATCACAATGATCCGTGACCCTTGTCATCACAATGCTCCATGCATTTGTCCGAAAAATACTCCATGCCCATTATCATCACAACGTGCCACGCGCTTTTCACCCCAACGGTCCACAAATATTTCATGGCAATGCTCCATAAACCTTGTAATCACAATGTTCCATGCCCTTCTCATCAAAATGCTCCATTACCCCTGCCATCACAATGTTCCATGGCCTTGCCATCACAAGGCACCATGACCCTTGTCAACACAATGCTACAAAACACCTGTAATCACAATGTTCCAAGTCCTTGTCATCACAAAGCTCCATGACACATGTCATCAGAATGTTCCATGGCCTTCTCATCAAAATGTTCCATGCCCTTGTCATCACAATGCGCCATTCCAACTCTCATCGCAATAATCCATGAAACTTATTAGACCAATGCTCCATGTCCTTGTCATCACAATGCTCCATTCCCTTGTTATTACAATGCTCCATGACCCCTGTCATCACAATGCTCTGTGACTCCAGTCATCACAATGCTTCTTGACCTTTGTCATCACAATGGTCCATGCCCTCATCATCAACAGTCCCTGTGACGTTTTTAACCACAATGCTCTATGAACTTTATATCTCAATGCTCTTTAAACCTTGTCATCACCATGCTCTATGCCTTTCTCAGCACAATGCTCCATTACCCTTGTCATCACAATGCTCCATGCGCTTGTGAGCATGATGCTCCACGACAGATGTCATCACAATGCACCATGCACTTGTCATAACAGTGCTCCACAATCTTGTCATCACAATGCTCCATAAACGTTGTCATATCAATGCTCCATGCACCTCTCATCAAAATGCTCTCTCACCACTGATATCTCAACGTTACATCACTATTCGTCACAATACTCCCTCAACCCTGTCATCACAATGTTCCATGACTCCTGTCATCACAATGCTACATGCATTATCATCACAATGTTTGATGACCACTGACATCACAATGTTACATAATCTCTCATCAATATGCTCCATGAACCTTTTCATCAAAATGCTCCATGACCCCTGACACCTCAATGTTCCATAACCCATGTCATCAAAATGTTCCATGACACTTTTCATCAAATTGCTCCATGACCCTGTCATCACAATGCTCCCTGCCCTTCTCATCACAATGCACAACGCCCTTATGATCAAAATGCTCCATGACATTTGTCATCACAAAGATCCATGACGCTTGGCATCACAATGCTCCAAGTCTTTGTCATCACGATGCTCCATGAACGCTCTCATCACATTGATCCATGCCCTTGTCATCACAAAGCTCCATGACACATGTCATCAGAAAGTTCCATGGCCATCTCATCGCAATTCTCCATGCCCTTGCCATCACAATGCTCCATTACCCCTGTCATAACAATGCTCCATGTCCCAAGCCAACACAATGATCCATGGCCTTTTCATCACAAGGCTCCATGACAGTTCTCATCACAATGCTCCAAGAACACTGTAATCACAATGCTCTATGACCTTGTCATCACAAAGCTCCATGACACATGTCATCAGAATATTCCATGGCCTTCTTATCAAAATGCTCCATGCCCTTTTCATCACAATGCTCCCAGACCCCTGTAATCACAGTGCTCCATGCCCCTATTCATATCAATGGTTCATGAACCCTGTCATCACAGTGCATCATGCCCATCATCATAATGCTTCTGGCTATTGTCAGCACAATTAAATCAAAATTCTCTATGACCTGTCATCACAATGCTCCATGACCCCTGTCATCACAATACTCCATGAACATTTTCAGCCCAATGCTCCATGACACTTGTCATCACAATGATCCATGCCCTTGTCATCCCAATGCTCCATGACCCCTGTATTCACAATGCTCCGTGACGCTTGTCATCACAGTGCTCCATGACACCTGTCATCACAATGCTCCATGCCTTTGTCAGCAAAATGCTACATGACCTTGTCATTACAATGCTCTATGCGCTTGTCATCGCAATACTCCATTACGATTGTCATCACAATCCTCCATGAACTTTGGGATCACATTGCTTCATGCCCTTGTCATCACAATGCTCCATGCTCCTTGAAATCAAAATGATCCATGACCTCTGTCATCACAATGCTACAAACACTTGTGATCACAATGTTCCATAACACTTGTCATCACAACGCTCCATGATGCCTGTCATCACAATACTCCATGCTCTTTTCATCACAATGCTCCATGACCTTTGTCATCACAATTCTCAATACACTTGTCATCACAAGGCTCCCTGACACTTGTCATCAGAATGCTTTTTGAACCCTGTCACGAAAGGCTCCATGCTTTTTTCATCACAATACCCCATGCCGTTTTCATCACAATGCTCTATGTCATCGTCATCAAAATACTCCACAAGTTTGTCATCAGAATGCTCCATGACGCTTGTCATCACAATTCTCCATGCAATACTCAGCACAAAGCTACCTGACCCTTGTCATCACAATGCTCCAAGCCATTGTCATCACAATGCTCCATTACCTTTGTCATCAGAATCCTCCATGACAATTGGCATCACAATGCTCCATGCCATTGTCATCACAATGGGCCATTACATATCTCATCACAATGATCCCTGACACATCTCTTCACAATACTGCATGACCTGGTCATCACAATGTTCCATGCCCTTGTCATCACAATGCGCCATTCCAACTGTCATCACAATAATCCATGAAACTTATTAGACCAATGCTCCATGCCCTTGTCATCACAGTTCTCCATGCCCTTTTTATCACAATGCTCCATGACTCCAGTCATCACAATGCTTCATGAACTTTGTCATCACAATGGTCCATGCCCTCATCATCAACAGTCTCTGTGACCTTTTTAACCACAATTTTCCATTAATTTTTTATCACAATGCTCTTTGACACTTGTCATCACAATGCTCTATGCCTTTCTAAGCACAATGCTCCTTGCCCTTGTCATCAGAGAGCTTCATGACCCCTGTCATCACAAGCTCTGTGACTCCCGTCATCACAATGCTTCATAACATTTGTCATCACAATGGTCCATGCCCGCATCATCACAAGGCTCTGTTACGTTTGTTACCACAAGGCTCCATGAACTTGTCATCACAATGTTCAATGCCTTTGTCAGAAAAATACTCCATGACCCTTGTAATCAAAATGTGCCACGTGCTTTTCATCACAAAGGTCCACAAATTTGTCATTGCAATGCTCCATAAATATTGTAATCTCAATGCTCATTGCCCTTCTCATCACAGTGCTCCATTACCCCGGTCATAACAATGATCCATGACCCCTGCCATCACAATGTTCCACGGCGTTGTCATCACAAGTCTCCATGACAATTGTCATCAAAATGCTCCAAGACCCCTGTAATCGCAATTCTCCATGCCCTTGTCATCACAAAACTCCATGACACATGTCATCAGAATGTTCCATGGCCCGCTCATCAAAATGAGGCATGCCCTTGTCATCACAGTGCTCCTAGACCCCTGTAATCACAATGCTCCATGCCCCTTTTCATCTCAATGCTCCATGAACCCTGTCATCACAATGCATCATGCCCATCACCATAATGCTTCCGGCTATTGTCAGTGCAATGAAATCAAAACTCTCCATGACCTCTGTCATCACAATGCTCCCTGACTCCTCTCATCACAATACTCCATGAACATTTTCAGGGCAGTGCTCCATGACCCTTTTCATGACAATGATCCATGACCTTGTCATCCCAATGCTCCATGACCACTGTATTCACAATGATCCGTGACACATGTCATCACAGTGCTCCATGACACCTGTCATCACAATGCTCCATGCCTTGGTTAGCAAAATTCTACATGACCTTGTCATTACAATGCTCTATGTGCTTGTCATCACAATGCTCCAAGACCCCTTAAATCACAATGCTCCATGCCCTTTTTCATCTCAATGTTCCATGAACCCTGTCATCACAATGCACCATGCCCATTATCATAATGCTTCAGGCTATTATCATTACAATGAAATCAAAATTCTCCATGACCTCTGTCATGAAAATGCTTCCAACCGTTGTGATCATAATGTTCCATAACACTTATCATCACAACACCCCATGATGATCATCATCACAATTATCCATGGTCTTGTCATCACAATGCTCCATGATCTTTGTCATCACAATGCTCAATACACTTGTCATCACAATGCTCCCTGACACTTGTCAGTATGCTCCTTTAACCCTGTCATGACAAGGCTCCATGCCTTTTTCATCACAATGATCCATGCACTTTTCATCACAATGTTCCAAGACCCCTGTAATCACAATGCTCCTAGCCTTTGTCATCACAAAGCTACCTGATGCATGTAATCGGAATTCTACATGGCCTTCTCCTCACAATGCTCCATGTCATTGTCATCACAATGCTCCATGAACTCTCTCATCACATTGCTCCATGCCCTTGTCCTTACAATCCTCCATGACCCATGTATCACAGAGTTCTGTGCCCTTGTCATCACAATGCTTTATGCCCACTCTCGTCACAATAATCCATGAAATATTTCAGACCAATGCTCAATGACCTTCTCATCACAATGCTCCATTAACTCTGTCATAACAATGCTCCATGACCCCTGAGATCACAATGTTCCACGGCCTTGTCATCACAAGGCTCCATGACCCTTGCCACCACAATGCTCCAAGACACCTGTAATCAAAATGCTCCATGCCCTTTTTCATCTCCATGCTCCATTAACACTGCCATCACAATGCACCATGTCCATCATCATCATAATTGTCATCAAAATACTCCACAAGCTTGTCATCAGAATGCTCCATGACCCTTGTCATCACAATTCTCCATGCATTTGTCAGCACAATGCTCCCTGACCGTTGTCATCACAATGCTCCAAGCCATTGTCATCACAATGCTCCATTACCTTTGTCATCAGAATCCTCCATGACACTTGGCATCACAATGCTCCATGCCATTGTCATCACAATGGACCAATACATATGTCAGCACAATGCTCCCTGACACCTGTCTTCACAATACTGCATGACCTGGTCATCACAATGATCCATGCCCTTGTCATCACAATGCACCATTCCAACAGTCATTGCACTAATCCATGAAACTTATTAGACCAATGTTCCTTGCCCTTGTCATCACAATGATCCATGCCGTAGTTATCAAAATGCTCCATGACCCCTGTCACCACAGTGCTCCGTTACTCCAGTCATCACAATGTTTCATGACTTTTGTCATCACAATTGTCCATGCCCTCGTCATCAACAGTCTCTGTGACCTTTTTAACCACAGTGCTCCATGAACATTTCATCACAATATTCTTTGGCCCTTGTCATCACAATGCTCCATGCGCTTGTCAGCACAATGCTCCATGACACGTCATCACAATGCACCATGCGCTTGTCATCACAGTGCTCCACAATCTTGTCATCACAATGCTCCTTAAAATTTGTCATCCCAGTGCTCCATGCACTTCTCATCAAAATGCTCTCTCACCAATGATATCACAAAGCTACTTCACTGTTTGTCACAATACTCCCTCACCCATGTCATCACAATGTTCCATGACTCCTGTCATCACAATGCTACATGCACATATCATCACAATGTTCGATGACCCCTGACATCACAATGTTCCATAACACCTGTCATCAAAATGTTCCATGACAGTTTTCATCAAATTGCTCCATGACCCTGACATCAGAATGCTCCCTGCCTTTCTCATCACAATGCACAACGCCCTTGCCATCAAAATGCTCCATGTCGTTTGTCATCACAAAGATCCATGACCCTTGGCATCACAATGCTCAATGTCATTGTCATCACAATGCTCCATGAATACTCTCATCACATTGCGCCATTCGCTTGTCTTCACAAAGCTCCATGACCCATGTCATCAGAATGCTCCATGGCCTTCTCATCACAATGCTCCATTCCCGTGCCATCAAAATGCTCCATTACCCAGGTCATAACAATGCTCCATGACCCATGCTATCACGGTGTACCATGGCCTTGTCATCATAATGCTCCATGACCCTTCTCATCACAATTCTCTAAGAACCCTGTAATCACAATGCTCTATGCCTCTTTTCATCTCAATGATCCATGAAACCTGTCATCACTATGCACCATGCCCATCATCATAATGCTTCATGCTATTGTCACCACAATGAAACCAAAATGCTCCATGATCTCTCTCATAACAATGCTCCAAACACTTTTGATCACAATATTCCATATCACTTGTCATCACAATGCCCCATGACACTCGTCATCACAATTATCAATGGGCTTCTCATCACAATTCTACATGACCCTTGTCATCACAATGTGCCACGCGCTTTTCATCACAATGATCCACAACCTTGTCATCGCTATGATCCATAAACCTTGTAATCACAATTCTCCATTCACTTCTCATCCAAATGCTGTCTACAGAGATATCACCATGTTCCATCACTTGTTATCACAATCCTCCCTCACCCCTGTAATCACAGTGTTCCATGACCCCTGTCATCACAATGCTACATCCCCTTATCAACACAATGTTCCATGACCCCTGACATCACAATGTTCCATAACCCCTGTCATCAAAATGCTCCATGACCCTTTTTATCCCAAAGCTCCATGACCCATGGCATCACAATGTTCTATAACCTCTGTCATCAAAATATTCCATTACTCTTTTCATCAAATTGCTGCATGACCCTGTCATCAAAATGCTCCCTGCCCTTCTCATCACAATGCACCACACCCTTGTCATCAAAATGCTCAATGACCTTTGAAATCACAAAGCTCCATGACCCTTGGCATCACAATGCTCCATGTCATTGCCATCACAATGCTCCATGAACCCTCTCATCACATTGCCCCATGCCCTTGTCATCACAAAGCTCCATGACACTAGTCATCACAATGCCCGATGCCCTTCTCATCACAATTCTCCATGCCCTTGATATTACAATCCACCATGACCCAAGTATCACAGTGTACCATGCCCTTGTCATCACAATGCTCCATGCCCACTCTCATCACAATAATCCATGAAACATTTCAGACCAAAGTTCAATGCCATTCTCATCACAATGCTCCATAACAACTGTCATAACAATGCTCCATGACCCCTGCCATCACAGTGTTCCACGGCCATGTCATAACATTGCTCCATGCCCTTGTCATCACAAAAATCCATGACGCATGTTATCAGAATGCTCCATGGCCTGCTCCTCACAATGATCCATGTCCTTGTCATCACAATGCTCCAAGACCCCTGTAATCACAATGCTCCATGCCCCTTTTCATCAGAATGCTCCATGAGACTTGTCACCACAAGTATCCATGGTCATGTCATCACAATGCTCCGGGACCTTGTCATCATCATGCTCCATGACCCATGTCATCACAATACTCCATGAACATTTTCAGCCCAATGCTCCATGACCTTCTCATCACAATGCTCCATGACCAATATCATCACAATGCTCCATGACCACTGTCATCACTACACTCCATGACACGTGACAACACAATGATCCGTGACTCTTGTCATCACAATGCTCCAAGACCCCTGTAATCACAATATTCCGTGACCCCTGTCATCACAATACTCCATTAACTTTTTCAGCCAAATGCTCCATGACACTTGTCATCACAATGATACATGCCCTTGTCATCCCAATGCTCCAAGACCCCTGTATTCACAGTGCTCCGTGACAGTTGTCATCACTGTGCTTCATGACACATGACATCACCATGCTCCATGCCTTTGTCAGCAAAATGCTACATGACCTTTTCATTACAGTGCTCTATGTGCTTGTCATCACAATACTCCTTTACCATTGTCATCACAATCCTCCTTGAAACTTGGGATCACATTGATTCATGCCCTTGTCATCACAATGCTCCCTGCTCCTTGAAATCAAAATGATCCATGACCTCTGTTATCACAATGCTCCAAACACTTGTGATCACAATGTTCCATAACACTTGTCATCACAAAGCTCCATGATGCCTTTCATCACAATACTCCATGCCCTTTTCATCACAATACTCCATGACTTTGTCATCAGAATTCTCAAGACACTTGTCATCACAATGCTCCCTGACATGGTCATATGAGTGCTCCTTGAACCCTGTCACAAAAAGGCTCCATTCCTTTTTCATCACAATGCCCCATGCCATTTTTATCACAATGCTCCATGCAATTGTCATCAAAATATTCCACAAGCTTGTCATCAGAATGCTCCATGACTCTTGTCATCACAATTCTCCATGCACTTGTCAGCACAATGCTCCCTGACCCTTGTCATCACAATGCTCCAAACCCTTGTCATCACAATGCTCCATTACCTTTGTCATAAGAATCCTCCAGGACACTTGGCATCACAATGCTCCATGCCATTGTCATCACAATGGGCCATTCCATATGTCATCACAATGCTCCCTGACACCTCTCTTCACAATACTGCATGCCATTGTCATCACAATGCGCAATTCCAACTGTCATCACAATAATCCATGAAACTTATTAGACCAATGCTCCATGCCCTTGTCATCACAATGCACCATGCCCTTGTTATCACAATGTTCCAAGACCCCTATAAGCAGAATGCTCCATGCCCCATTTCATCAGTATGCTCCATGAGACTTCTCATCACAAGGCTCCATGATTTTCTCATCACAATGCTCCAGGAACTTGTCATCACAATGCTTCACGACATTGTCATGAAAATAATCAATGGCCCTTGTCATCATAATGCTCCAAGCCGTAGTCATCACAATGCTCCATTATATTTGTCATCACAATCCTCCATTACATTTGGCATCACAATGCTCCATGCCATTGTCATCGCAATGGACCATGACATATGTCATCACAATGCTCCCTGACACATGTCTTCTCAATACTCCTTGCCCTTGTCATCACAATGCTCCATGCCCTTTTCTTCACAATGCACCATGCCCACTCTCATCACAATAATCTATGAAACTTGTCAGACCAATGCTCCTTGCCCCTGTCATCACAATGCTCCATGCCCTTTTCTTCACAATGCTCCATTACCTCTGTCATAACAATGCTCCATGACCCCTGTCAACACAATGATCTATGCCCTTGTCATCACAAAGCTCCATGACACGTCATTAGAATGTTCCATGTCCTTCTCATCAAAATGCTCCATGCCCTGGTCATCAGAACGCTCCAAGACCCCTGTAATAACAATGCTCCATGCCCCTCTTCCTCTCAATGCTCCATGAACCCTGTCATCACAATGCATCTTGCCAATCATTATAATGCTTCCGGCTATTGTCAGCACAATGAAATCAAAATTCCCCATGACCCCTGTCATCACAGTACTCCAAGAACATTTTCAGCCCAATGCTCCATGACACTTGTCATCACAATGATCCATGCCCTTGTCATCCCAATGCTCCATGACCCCTGTATTCACAATGCTCCGTGACGCTTGTCATCACAGTGCTCCTTGAAACTTGTCATCACAGTACTCCAAGCCTTTGTCAGCAAAATGCTACATGACCTTGTCATTACAATACTCTATGCGCTTGTCATCACAATATTCCTTTACCATTCTCATCACAATCCTCCAAGAAACCTGGGATCACATTGCTTCATGCCCTTGTCATCACAATGTTCCCTGCTCCTTGAAATCAAATGATCCATAACCTCTGTCATCACTATGCTCCAAACCCTTGTGATCACAATGTTCCGTAACACTTGTCATCACAAAGCTCCAGGATGCCTGTCATCACAATACTCCATGCCCTTTTCATCACAATGCTCCATGACATTTGTCATCACAATTCTCAATACACTTGTCATCACAATGCTCCCTGACATTGTCGTCAGAGTGCTCCTTGAAACCTGTCACCAAAAGGCTCCATTCCTTTTTCATCACAAAACCCCATGCCATTTTCATCACAATGCTCCATGCCATTGTCATCAAAATACTCCACAAGCTTGTCATCAGAATGCTCCATGACACTTGTCATCACAATTCTCCATGAACTTGTCAGCACATGCTCCCTGACCCTTGTCATCACAATGCTCCAAACCATTGTCATCACAATGTTCCATTTCCTTTGTCATCAGAATCCTCCATGACACTTGGCATCACAATGCTCCATGCCATTTTCATCACAATGGGCCATAATATATGTCATCACAATGCTCCCTGATACCTCTCTTAACAATACTGCATACACTTGTCATCAAAATGCTCCATGCCCTTGTATCACAATGTTCCAAGTCCCCTGTAATCAGAATGCTCCAGGCCTCTTTTCATCAGTATGCTCCTTGAGATTTGTCATCACAAGCCTCCATGGTTTTCTCATCACAATGCTCCAGGACTTGTCATCACAATGCTTCACGACATTGTCATGAAAATTCTCAAAGGCCCTTGTCAACATAATGCTCCACGCCCTAGTCATCACAATCATCCATTTTATTTGTCATCACATCCTCCATTACATTTGGCATCACAATGCTCCATGCTATTTTCATCGCAATGGACCATGACATAGTTCATCACAATGCTCCCTGACACCTGTCTTCACAATGCTCCATGCTCTTGTCATCATAATGCACCATGTCCACTGTCATCACAATAATCTATGAAACTTGTCAGACCAATGCTCCATGCCCCTGTCATCACAATGCTCCATGCCCTTTTCATCACAATGCTCCATGACCCCTGTCATCACAATGCTCTGTGACTCCAGTCATCACTATGCTTCATAATGTTTGTCATCACAACGGTCCATGCCCGCGTCATCACAAGGCTCTGTGACCTTTTTAACCACAATGCTCCATGAACATTTCATCACAATGCTCCGTGACCCTTGTCATCACAATGCTCCATGCCTTTGTCAGAACAATGCCCCATGAACATTGTCCTCACAATGTGCCATGCGCTTTTCATCACAATGATCCACAACCTTGCCATCGCTATGCTCCATTATCCTTGTAATCACAATGCTCCATGAACTTCTCATCCAAATGCTCTCTCACATGAGATATCACAATGTTCCATCACTAGTCATCACAATCCTCGCTCAACCCTGTTATCAAAATGTTCCATGACCCCTGTCATCACAATGCTACATCCCCTTATCAGCACAATATTCCTTGACCACTGACATCACAATGTTCCATAACCTCGTCATCAAAATGCTCCATGACTCTTTTCATCCCAAAGCTCCATGATCCCTGGCAACACAGTGTTCTATAATCCATGTCATCAAAATGTTCCATTATACTTTTCATCAAATTGCTGCATGACCCTGTCATCAAAATGCTCCCTGCCCTTCTCATCACAATGCACAACACACTTGTCATCAAAATGCTCCATGACCTTTGTCATCACAAAGCTCCATGATCCTTGGCATCACAATGCTCCATGTCATTGTCATCACAATGCTCCATGAACCATCTCATCACATTGCTCCATGCCCTTGTCATCAAAAGCTCCATGACACTTGTCATCACAATGCTCGATGCCCTTCTCATCACAATGCTCCATGCCCTTGTCATTACAATCCTCCATGACACATGTATCACAGTGTACCGTGCACTTGTCATCACAATGTTCCATGCCCATTCTCATCACAATAATCCATGAAACATTTCAGACAAATGCTCAATGCCCTTCTCATCACAATACTCCATTACCTCTGTCATAACAATGCTCCATGACCCCTGCCATCAAAATGTTCCATGGCCTTGTCATCACAAGGCTCCATTACCCTTGTCATCACAATGCTCCAAGATCCCTGTAATCACAATGCTCCATGCCCTTGTCATCACAAAGCTCCTTGACGCATGCCATCAGAATGTTCCATGGCCTTCTCCTCAGAATGCTCCATGCCCTTGTCTTCACAATGCTCCAAGCCCCCTGTAATCACAATGCTCCATGCCCCTTTTCATCAGAATGCTCCATGAGACTTGTCATCACAAGTCTCCATCGTCATCTCATCACAATGCTCCAGGACCGTGTCATCACCATGCTCCATTCCCTAGTCATCACAATGCTCCATGACCCCTGTCATCACAATACTCCATGAATATTTTCAACTCAATGCTCCATGAACTTCTCATCACAATGCTCCATGACCATTATCATCACAATGCTCCATGACCACTGTCATCACAATGCGCCATTCCAACTGTCATCACAATAATCCATGAAACTTATTAGACCAATGCTCCATGCCCTTGTCATCACAATGCTCCATGCCCTTGCTATCACAATGTTCCAAGACCCCTGTAATCAGAATGCTCCACGCCCCTTTTCATCAGTATGCTCCATGAGACCTGTCATCACAAGGCTACATGGATTTCTCATCACAGTGCTCGAGGACCTTGTCATCACAATGCTTCACGACATTGTCATGAAAATTCTCAATGACCCTTGTCATCATAATGCTCCAAGCCCTAGTCATCACAATGTTCCATTATATTTGTCATCACAATCCTCTATTACATTTGGCATCACAATGCACCATGCCATTGTCATCGCAATGGACCATGACATATGTCATCACAATGCTCCCTCACACCTGTCTTCACAATTCTCCATGATTTTCTCATCACAATGCTCCATGACCTTGTCATCACAATCCTCCATGACCCCTGTCAACACAATGCTCCGTGACTCCAGTCATCACAATGCTTCATAACATTTGTCATCACAACGATCCATGCCCGCGTCATCACAAGGCTCTGGGACCTTTGTAACAACAATGCTCCATGAACTTTTCATCACAATGCTCCGTGACCCTTGTCATCACAATGCTCCATGCCTTTGTCAGAACAATGCTCCATGACCCTTGTCATGAAAATGTGCCACGGGCTTTCCATCACAATGATTCACCACATTGTAATCGCTATGCTCCATAAACCTTGTAATCACAATGCTCCATGCTCTTCTCATCCAAATGCTCTCTCACCTGAGATATCACCATGTTCTCTCACTAGTCATCTCAATCCTCGCTCACCACTGTAATCAAAATATTCCATGACCCCTGTCATCACCATGTTCCATTCCCTTGTCATCACAATGCTCCATGACCACTGTCATCACAACACTCCATGACACCTGACAACACAATGATCTGGGACTCTTGTCATTACAATGCTCCATTCCCTAGTCATCACAGTGATCCATTAACCCTGTCATCACAATACTCCATGAATATTTTCAGCCCAATGCTCCATGACACTTGTCATCACAATGAAACATGCCCTTGTCATCCCAATGCGCCATGACCCCTGTATTCACAATGCTCCGTGACGCTTGTCATCACAGTGCTCCATGACCCCTGGCATCACAATGCTCCATGCCTTTGTAAGCAGAATGCTACATGACTTTGTCTTTACAATGCTCTATGCGCTTGTCATCAAAATACTCCTTTACCATTGTCATCACAATCCTCCATGAAACTTGGGATCACATTGCTTCATGCCCTTGTTATCACAATTTTCCATGCTCCTTGAAATCAAAATGATCCATGACCACTGTCATCACAATGCTCCAAACCCTTGTGACCACAATGTTCCATAGCACTTGTCATCACAACGCTCCATGATGCCTGTCATCACAATACTCCATGCCCTTTTCATCACAATGCCTCATGACCTTTGTCATCACAGTTCTCAATACACTTGTCATCATAATGCTCCCGGACCCTTGTAGTCAGAATGCTCCTTGAAACATGACACGAAAAGGCTCCATTCATTTTTCATCACAAAGCCCCATGCCGTTTTCATCACAATGCTCCATGCCATTGTCATCAAAATACTCCACAAGCTTGTCATCAGAATGCTCCATGACCCTTGTCATCACAATTCTCCATGCACTTGTCAGCACAATGCTCCCTGAAACTTGTCATCAATATGCTCCAAGGCATTGTCATCACAATGCTCCATTACCTTTGTCATCAGAATCCTCCATGACACTTGGCATCACAATTCTCTATGCCATTGGAATCACAATGGGACAATACATATGTCATCACAATGCTCCCTGACACCTCTCTTCACAATATTGCATGACCTGGTCATCACAATGCTCCATGCCCTTGTCATAACAATGCGCCCTTCCAACTGTCATCACAATAATCCATGAAACTTATTAGACCAATGCTCCATGCCCTTGTCATCACAATGCTCCATGTCCACTGTCATCGCAATCATCTATGAAACTTTTCAGACCCATGCTCCATGACCCTGTCATCACAGTGCTCTATGCCCTTGTCATCACAATGCTCCAAGACCCCTGTAATCACAATGCTGCATGCCACTTATCATCAGAATGCTCCATGAGACTTGTCATCACAAGTCTCCATGGTCTTCTCATCACAATGCTCCAGGACCTTGTCATCACCATGCTCCATTCCCTTGTCACCACAATGCTCCATGACCCCTGTCATCACAATACTCCATGAATATTTACAGCCCAGTGCTCCATGACCTTCTCATCACAATGCTCCAAGACCAATATCATCACAAAGCTCCATGACCACTGTCATCACAACACTCCCTGACACCTGACAACACAATGATCCGGGACTCTTGTCATCACAATGCTCCATTCCCTAGTCATCACAATGCTCCATGACCACTGTCATCACAATACTCCATGAATATTTTCAGCCCAATACTCCATGACGCTTGTCCTCACAATGATCCATGTCCTCGTCATCCCAATGCTCCATGACCACTGTATTAACAATGCTCCGTGAAGTTTGTCATCACAGTGCTCCATGACACCTGTCATCACAATGCTCCATGCCTTTGTCATCAAAATGCTATATGACCTTCTTATTACAATACTCTATGCGCTTGTCATCACAATACTCCATTACCATTGTCATCACTATCCTCCATGAACCTTGGGATCACATTGCTTCATGCCCTTTTCATCACAATGCTCCATGCTTTTTGAAATCAATATGATCCAGGACCCTTGTCATCACAATTCTCCATGCACTAGTCAGCACAATGCTCCCTGAAACTTGTCATCACTATGCTCCAAGCCATAGTGATCACAATGCTCCATAACCTTTGTCATAAGAATCCTCCATGACACTTGTCATCACAATGCTCCATGCCATTGTCATCACAATGAGCCAATGCATATGTCATCACAATGCTCCGTGACACCTCTTTTCACAATACTGCATGACCTGGTCATCACAATGCTCCATGCCCTTGTCATCCCAATGCGCCATTCCAACTGTCATCACAATAATCCATGAAACTTATTAGACCAATGCTCCATGCCCTTGTCACCACAATGCTCCATGCCCATGTTATCACAATGTTCCAAGACCCCTGTAATCAGAATGCTCCATGCCCCTTTTCATCAGTATGCTCCATGAGACTTGTCATCACAAGGCTCCATGGTTTTCTCATCACAATGCTCCAGGACCTTGTCATCACAATGCTTCACGACATTGTCATGAAAATTCTCATTGGCTCTTGTCATCATAATGCTCCAAGCTGTAGTCATCACAATGCTCCATTATATTTGTCATTACAATCCTCCATTACATTTGGCATCACAATGCTCCATGCCATTGTCATCGCAATGGACCATGACATATGTCATCAAAATGCTCCCTTACAACTGACTTCACAATACTCCATGCCCTTGTCATCACAATGCTCCATGCCCTTCTCATCACAATGCACCATGTCCACTGTCATCACAATCATCTATGAAACTTGTCAGACCAATGCTCCATGCCCCTGTCATCACAGTGCTCCATGCCCTTGTCATCACAATGCTCCATGACCCCTGTCATCACAATGCCCCGTGACTCCAGTCATCACAATGCTTCATAACGTTTGTCATCACAACGGTCCATGACCACGTCATCACAAGGCTCTGTGTCCATTTTAACCACAATGCTCCATGAACTTTTCATCACAATGCTCCGTGACCCTTGTCATCACAATGCTCCATGCCTTTGTCACAACAATGCTCCATGACCTTTGTCTTCACAATGTGCCATGCACTTTTCATCAAAATGATCCACAACCTTGTCATCGCTATGCTCCATAAACCTTGTAATCACAATGCTCCATGAACTTCTCATCCAAATGCTCTCTCACATGAGATATCACAATGTTCCACCACTAGTCATCACAATCCTCCCTCACCCCTGTTATCACAATGTTCCATGAACCCTGTCATCCCAGTGCTACATCCCCTTATCTGCACAATGTTCCATGACCCCTGACATGACAATGTTCCATAACCCCTGTCATCAAAATGCTCCATGACAATTTTCATCCCAAAGATCCATGACCACTGGCATCACAATGTTCATAACCCCTGTCATCAAAATGTTCCATTACACTTCTCATCAAATTGCTGCATGAACCTGTCATCAAAATGCTCCCTGCCCTTCTCATCACAATGCACCACACCCTTGTCATCAAAATGCTCCATGACCATTGTCATCACAAAGCTCCATGGCCCTTGGCATCACAATGCTCCATGTCATTGTCATCACAATGCTCCATGAACCCTCTCATCACATGGCTCCATGAACTTGTCATCACAAAGCACCATGACAATTGTCATCACAATGCTCGATGCCCTTCCCATCACAATGCTCCATGCCCTTGTCATTACAATCCTCCATGACCCATGTATCACAGTGTTCCGTGCCCTTGTCATCACAATGCTCCATGCCCACTCTCATCACAATAATCCATGAAACATTTCAGACCAATGCTCAATGCCCTTCTCATCACAACGCTCCATTATCTCTGTCATAACAATGCTCCATGACCCCTGCCATCACAATGTTCCACGGCCTTGTCATCACAAGGCTCCATGACCCTTGTCATCACAATGCTCCAAAACCCCTGAAATCACAATGCTCCATGCACTTGTCATCACAAAACTCCATGACGCATGTCATCAGAATGTTCCATGGACTTCTCCTCACAATGCTCCATGCCCTTGTCATAACAATGCTCCAAGACCCCTGTAATCACAATGCTCCATGCCCCTTATCATCAGAATGCTCCATGAGACTTGTCATCACAAGTATCCATGGTCATCTCCTCACAATGCTCCAGGAACTTGTCATCACCATGCTCCATTCCGTTGTCATCACAATTCTCCATGACCCCTGTCATCACAATACTCCATGAACATTTTCAGCCCACTGCTCCATGACCACTGTCATCACAACACTCCATGACACCTGACAACCTAATGATCTGGGACCTTTGTCATCATAATGCTCCAAGACACCTGTAATCACAATGCCCCATGACACCTGTCATCACAATACTCCAGGAATCTTTTCAGCCCAATTCTCCATGACACTTGTCATCACAATGTTCCATGCCCTTGTCATCCTAATGCTCCATGACCCCTGTAATCTCAGTGGTCCGTGACACTTGTCATCACTGTGCTCCATGACACATGTCATCACAATGCTCTATGCCTTTCTCAGCACAATGTTCCATGCCCTTTTCATCACAATGCTCCATGACCCCTGTCATCACAATGCTCCATGACTCCAGTCATCACAATTTTTCATAACATTTGTCATCACAATGGGCAATACCCACGTCATCACAAGGCTCTGTTACTTTTGTAACCACAATGCTCCATGAACTTTTCATCACAATGCTCCGTGACCCTTGTCATCACAATGCTCCATGTCTTTGTCAAAAAAATGCTCCATGACCCTTGTCATCACAATGTGCCACGTACTTTTCATCCCAACGGTCCACAAATTTGTCATCACAATGCTCCATGAACCTTGAAATCACAATGCGCCATGCACTTCTCATCACAATGCTCCATTACCACTGTCATAACAATGCTCCATGACAACTGCCATCACGATTTTCTATGCCCTTGTCATCACAATGCTCCAAGACCCCAGTAATCACAATGCTCCATGCCCCTCTTCATCTCAATGCTCCATGAACCCTGTCATCACAATGCATCATGCCAATTATAATAATGCTTCCGGCTATTGTCAGCACAATGAAATCAAAATTCTACATGACCCCTGTCCTCACAGTACTCCATGAACATTTTCCGCCCAATGCTACATGACACTTGTCATCACAATGATCCATGCCCTTGTCATCCCAATGCTCCATGACCCCTGTATTCTCAATGTGCCGTGACGCTTGTCATCACAGTGCTCCATGAAACTTGTCATCACAATGCTCCATGCCTTTGTCAGCAAAATGCTACATGGCCTTGTCATTACAATGCTCTTTGCACATGTCATCACAATACTCCTTTACCATTGTCATCACAATCCTCCATGAAACTTGGAATCACATTGCTTCATGCCCATGTCATCACAATGCTCCCTGCTCCTTGAAATCAAAATGATCCATGACCTCTGTCATCACAATGCTCCAAACCCTTGTGATCACAATGTTCCGTAACACTTGTCATCACAAAGCTCCATGATGCCTGTCATCACAATATTCCATGCCCTTTTCATCACAAAGCTCCATGACGCATGTCATCAGAATGTTCCATGGCCTTCTCCAAACAATGCTCCATGCCCTTGTCATCACAATGCTCCAAGAACCCTGTAATCACAATGCTCCATGCCCCTTTTCATCAGAATGCTCCATGAGATTTGTCATGACAAGTCTCCATGTTCATCTCATAACAGTGCTGCAGGACCTTGTCATCACCATGCTCCATTCCCTTGTCATCACAATGCTCCATGACACCTGTCATCACAATACTCCATGAACATTTTCAGCCCAATGCCCCATGAACTTCTCATCACAATGCTCCAAGACCAATATCATCACAATGCTCCATGATCACTGTCATCACAACACTCAATGACACCTGAAAACACAATGATCTGGGACACTTGTCATCACAATGCTCCATTCCCTAGTCATCAAAATGCTCCATTACCCCTGTCATCACAATACTCCATGAACATTTTCAGCCCAATGCTCCATGACCCTTGTCATCACAATGATCCATGCCCTTGTAATCCCAATGCTCCATGACCCCTGTATTCACAATGCTCCGTGACGCTTGTCATCACAGTGCTCCATGACACCTGTCATCACAATGCTCCATGCCTTTGTCAGCAAAATGCTACATGACCTTGTCATTACAATGCTCTATGTGCTTGTCATCACAATACTGCATTACCATTGTAATCACTATCCTCCATGAAACTTGGGATCACATAGCTTCATGCCCTTGTCTTCACAATGCTCCATGCTCCTTGAAATCAAAATGATCCATGACTTCTGTCATCGCAATGCTCCAAACCCTTGTGATCACAATGTTCCAAAACACTTTTCATCACAACGCTCCATGATGCCTGTCATCACAATACTCCATGCCCTTTTCATCACAATGCTCCATGACCTTTGTCATCACAATTCTCAATACACTTGTCATCACAGTGCTCCCAGACACTTGTCGACAGAATGCTCCTTGAACCCTGTCACGAAAAGTCTCCTTGCCTTTTTCATCACAAAGCCCCATGCCGTTTTCATCACAATGCTCCATGCCATTGTCATCAAAATACTCCACAAGCTTTTCATCAGAATGCTCCATGACCTTTGTCATCACAATTCTCCATGCACTTGTCAGCACAATGCTCCCTGAACCTTGTCATCACTATGCTCCAAGCCATTGTCATCACAATGCTCCTTTACCTTTGTCATCAGAATCCTCCATGAAACTTGGCATCACAATGCTCCATGCCATTGTCATCACAATGGGCTAATACATATGTCATCACAATGATCCGTGACACCTCTTCTCACAATACTGCATGACCTGGTCATCACAATGCTCCATGCCCTTGTCATCACAATGCGCCATTACAACTGTCATCACATTAATCCATGAAACTTATTAGACCAATGTCCCATGCCCTTGTCATCACAATGCTCCATGCCCTTGTTATCACAATGTTCCAATACCCCTGTAATCAGAATGCTCCATGCCCCTTTTCATCATTATGCTCCATGAGACTTGTCATCACAAGGCTCCATGGTTTTCTCATCACAGTGCTCCAGGACTTTGTCATCACAATGCTTCTTGACATTGTCATGAAAATTCTCAATGGCCCTTGTCATCATAATGCTACAAGCCGTAGTCATAACAATGCTCCATTATATTTGTCATTACAATCCTCCATTACATTTGGCATCACAATGCTCCATGCCATTGGCATCGCAATGGACCATGACATATGTCAGCACAAAGCTCCCTGACACCTGTCTTCACAATACTCCATGACCTTGTCATCATAATGCTCCATGCCCTTGTCATCACAATGCACCATGTCCACTGTCATCACAATCATCGATGAAACTTGTCAGACCAATGCTCCATGCCCCTGTCATCACAGTGCTCCATGCCCTTGTCATCACAATGCTCCATGACCCCTGTCATCACAATGCCCCGTGACTCCAATCATCACAATGCTTCATAACGTTTGCCATCACAACGGTCCATGCCCGCGTCATCACAAGGCTCTCTGACCATATTAAGCACAATGCTCCACGAACTTTTCATCACAATTCTCCATGACACTTGTCATCAAATGCTCCATGCCTTTGTCAGAACAATGCTCCATGACATTTGTCATCAAAATGCGCCATGCGTTTTCATCACAATGATCCCCAACCTTGTCATCGCTATGCTCCATAAACCTTGTAATCACAATGCTCCATGAACTTCTCATCCAAATGCTCTCTCACCAGAGATATCACAATGTTCCATCACTAGTCATCACAATCCTCCCTCACCCCTGTTATCACAATGTTCCATGACCCCTGTCAGCACAATGCTACATCCCCTTATCATCACAAAGTTCCATGACCCATGACATCAAAATGTTCCATAACCACTGTCATCAAAATGCTCCATGACACTTTTCATCCCAATGCTCCATGACCCCTGTATTCACAATGCTCTGTGACGCTTGTCGTCACAGTGCCCCATGACACCTGTCATCACAATGCTCCATGCCTTTGTCAGCAAAATGCTACATGACCTTGTCATTACAATGCTCTATATGCTTGTCATCACAATACTGCATTACCATTGTCATCACTATCCTCCATGAACCTTGGGATCTCATTGCTTCATGCCCTTGTCATCACAATGCTCCATGCTCCTTGAAATCAAAATGATCCATGACCTCTGTCATCGCAATGCTCCAAACCATTGTGATCACAATGTTCCATAACACTTTTCATCACAGTGCTCCCTGATGCCTGTCATCACAATACTCCATGCCCTTTTCATCACAATGCTCCATGACCTTTGTCATCACAATTCTCAATACACTTGTCATCACAATGCTCCCTGACACTTGTCGTCAGAAGGCTCCTTGAACCCTGTCACGAAAAGGCTCCTTGCCTTTTTCATCACAAAGCCCCATGCCGTTTTCATCACAATGCTCCATGCCATTGTCATCAAAATACTCCACAAGCTTTTCATCAGAATGCTCCATGACCCTTGTCATCACAATTCTCCATGCACTTGTCAGCACAATGCTCTCTGAAGCTTTTCATCACTATGCTCCAAGCCATTGTCATCACAATGCTCCTTTACCTTTGTCATCAGAATCCTCCATGACACTTGGCATCAAAATGCTCCATGCCATTGTCATCACAATGGGCTAATACATATGTCATCACAATGCTCCGTGACAACTCTTTTCACAATACTGCCTGACCTGGTCATCACAATGCTCCATGCCCTTGTCATCACAATTCGCCATTCCAACTGTCATCACAATAATCCATGAAACTTATTAGACCAATGCTCCATGCACTTGTCATCACAATGTTCTATGCCCTTGTTATCACAATGTTCCAAGACACATGTAATCAGAATGCTCCATGCCCCTTTTCATCAGTATGCTCCATGAGACTTGTCATCTCAAGGCTCCAAGGATTTCTCATCACAATGCTCCAGGACCTTGTCATCACAATGCTTCACGACATTGTCATGAAAATTCTCAATGGCCCTTGTCATTATAATGCTCCAAGCCGTAGTCATCACAATGCTCCATTATATTTGTCATTACAATCCTCCATTACATTTCGCATCACAATGCTCCATGCCATTGTCATCGCAATGGACCATGAGATATGTCATCACAATGCTCCCTGACAACTGTCTTCACAATATTCCATTACCTTGTCATCATAATGCTCCATGCCCTTGTCATCACAGTGCACCATGTCCACTGTCATCACAATCATCTATGAAACTTGTCTGACCAAAGCTCCATGCCCCTGTCATCACAGTGCTCCATGCCCTTGTCATCACAATGCTCCATGACCCCTGTCATCACACTGCCTCGTGTCTCCAGTCATCAAAATGCTTCATGACGTTTGTCATCACAACGGTCCATGCCCACGATATCAAAAGGCTCTGTGACCATTTTAAGCACAATGCTCCATGAATTTTTCAGCACAATGCTCCGTGACCCTTGTCATCACAATGCTCCATGCCTTTGTCAGAACAATGCTCCATGACCCTTGTCCTCACAATGTGCCATGTGCTTTTCATCACAATGATCCACAAACTTATCATCGCTATGCTCCATAAACTTGTAATCACAATGCTCCATGAACTTCTCATCCAAATGCTCTCTCATATGAGATATCACAATGTTCCATCACTAGTCATCACTATCCTCCCTCATCCCTGTTATCACAATGTTCCATGACCCCTGTCATCACAATGCTACATCCCCTTATCTGCACAATGTTCCATGACCCCTGACATCACAATGTTCCATAACAACTGTCACCAAAATGTTCCATTACACTTTTCATCAAATTGCTGCATGACCCTGTCATCAAAATGCTCCCTGCCCTTCTCATCACAATGCACCACACCCTTCTCATCAAAGTGCTCCATGACCTTTGTCATCACAAAGCTTCATAACACTTGGCATCACAATGCTCCATGTCATTGTCATCACAATGCTCCATGAACCCTCTCATCACATGGCTCCATGCCCTTGTCATCAAAAAGCACCATGACACTTGTCATCACAATGCTCCATGCCCTTGTCATTACAATCCTCCATGACCCATGTATCACAGTGTTCTGTGCCCTTGTCATCACAATGCTCCATGCCCACTCTCATCACAACAATCCATGAAACATTTCAGACCAATGCTCAATGCCCTTCTCATCACAAGGCTCCATTACCTCTATCATAACAATGCTCCATGACACCTGCCATCACAATGTTCCACGGTCTTGTCATCACAAGGCTCCATGACTCTTGTCATCACAATGCTCCAAGACCCCTCTAATCACAATGCTCCATGCCCTTTTCTTCACAAAGCTCCATGACGCATGTAATCAGAATATTCCATGGCCTTCTCCTCACAATGCTCCATGCCCTTGTCATCACAATGCTCCAAGACCCATGTAATCACAATGCTCCATGCCTCTTTTCATCAGAATGCTCCATGAAACTTGTTATCACAAGTCTCCCTGGTCATCTCATCACAATGCTCCAGGACCTTGTCATCACCACGCTCCATTCCATTGTCATCACAATGCTCCATGACCCCTGTCATCACAATACTCCAGGAACATTTTCAGTCCAGTGCTCCATGACCCTTGTCATCACAATGATCCATGCCCTTGTCATCCTAATGCTCCATGACCCCTGTATTCACAATGATCCGTGACGATTTTCATCACAGTGCTCCATGACACAAGTCATCACAATGCTGTATGCCATTCTCAGTACAATGCTCCATGCCCTTTTCATCACAGTGCTCCAAGACCCCTGTCATCACAATGCTCCGTGACTCCAGTCATCACAATTCTTCATAACATTTGTCATCACAATTGTCGATACCCATGTCATCACAAGGCTCTGTGACATTTGTAAACACAATTCTCCATGAACATTTCATCACAATGCTCCGTGACACTTGTCATCACAATGCTCCATGCCTTTGTCAGAAAAATGCTCCATGACCCTTGTCATCACAATGTGCGACATGCTTTTCATCCCAACGGTCCACAAATTTGTCATCGCAATGCTCCATAAAACTTGTAATCACAATGCTCCATTCCCTTCTCATCACAATGCTCCATTACCCCTGTCATAACAATGCTCCATTACCACTGCCATCACAATGTTCCACGGCCTTGTCTTCACAAGGCTCCATGACACTTGTCATCACAATGCTCCAAGACTCCTGTAAGCACAATGTTCCATGCCTTTTTCATCACAAAGCTCCATGACACATGTCATCAGAATGTTCCATGTCCTTCTCCACACAATGCTCCATGCCCTTGTCATCAAAATGCTCCAAGTCCCCTGTAATCACAATGCTTCATGCCCCTTTTCATCTCAATGCTCCATGAACCCTCTCATCACAATGCATCATGCCAATCATCATAATGCTTCCGGCTATTGTCAGCACAATGAAATCAAAATTCTCCATGACCTCTGTCATCACAATGCTCCATGACTCCTGTCATCACAATGATCTATGCCCTTGTCATCCCAATGCTACATGACCCCTGTATTCACAATGCTCCGTGACGCTTGTCATCACAGTGCCCCATGACACTTGTCATCACAATGCTCCATGCCTTTGTCAGCAAAATGCGACATGACCTTGTCATTATAATGCTCTATGCGCTTGTCTTCACAATACTCCATTACCGTTGTCATCACAATCCTCCATGAACCTTGGGATCACATTGCTTCCTGCCCTTGTCATCAAAATGCTCCATGCTCCTTGAAATCAAAATGATCCATGACCCCTGTCATCACAATGCTCCAAAACCTTGTGATCACAGTGTTCCATAACACTTGTCATCACAATGCTCCATGATGCCCGTCATCACAATACTCCATGCCCTTTTCATCACAATGCTCCATGAACTTTGTCATCACAATTCTCAATACACTTGTCATCACAATGCTCCCTGACACTTGTCATCAGAATGCTCCTTGAACCCTGTCACGAAAAGACTCCATGCCTTTTTCATCACAATGCCCCATGCAGTTTTCATCACAATGCTCCATGCCATTGTCATCAAAATACTCCACAAGCTTGTCATCAGAATGCTCCATGACCCTTGTCATCACAATTCTCCATGCACTTGTCAGCACAATGCTCCCTGACCCTTGTCATCACAATGCTCCAAGCCATTGTCATCACAACTCTCCATTACCTTTGTCATCAGAATCCTCCATGACACTTGGCATCTCAATGCTCCATGCCATTGTCATCACAATGGGTCATTACATATGTCATCACAATGCTCCCTGACACCTGTCTTCACAATACTGCATGACCTGGTCATCACAATGCTCCATGCCCTGGTCATCACAATGCGCCATTCCAACTGTGATCGCAATAATCCATGAAACTTATTAGACCAATGCTCCATGCCCTTGTCATCACAATACACCATGTGCTTGTTATCACAATGCTTCATGACCTTTGTCATCACAATGGTCAATGACCTCGTCATCAACAGTCTCTGTGACCATTTTAACCACAATGCTCCATGAACTTTTCATCACAATGCTCTTTGACCCTTGTCATCACTATGCTCTATGCCTTTCTCAGCACAATGCTCCATGACCCTTGTCATCACAATGCTCCATGCACTTGTCAGCACAATGCTCCATGACACATGTCATCCCAATGCACCATGCGCTTTTCATCACAGTGCTCCCTAATCTTGACATCACAATGCTCCATGAAACTTGTCATCACAATGCTCCATGGACTTCTCACCAAAATGCTCTCTCACCACTGATATCACAATGTTACATCACAATTCGTCACAATATTCCCTCACCCCTGTCATCAAAATGTGCCATGGCTCCTGTCATCACAGTGCTACATGCACTTATCATCACAATGTTCGATGACCCCTGACATCACAATGTTCCATAACCACTGTCATCAAAATGTTCCATGACACCTTTCATCAAATTGCTCCTTGACCCTGTCATCACAATGCTCCCTACCCTTCTCATCACAATGCACAACGCACTTGTCATCAAAATGCTCCATGTCATTGTCATCACTATGCTCCATTAAGGATCTCATCACATTGCTTCATGTCCTTGTCATCACAAACCTCCATGACACATATCATCAGAATGCTCCATGGCCTTCTCATCACAATGCTCCTTGCCCTGCCATCACAATGCTCCATTATCCCTGTCATACCCATGATCCATGACCCCTGCCATCACGATATTCCATGAGCTTGTCATCACAAGGCTCCATGACCCTTCTCATCACAATGCTCCAAGAACCCTGTAACCACAATGATCCATGCCCATTTTCATCTCAATGATTCATGAACCCTGTCATCACAATGCACCATGACCATCATCATAATGCTTCATGCTATTGTCATCACAATGAAATCAAAATGCTCCATGACCTCTGTCATAACAATGCTCCAAACGCTTGTGATCACAATATTCCAAAACGCTTGTCATCACAATGCTCCATGATGCTCGTCATCACAGTTATCCATGGACTTCTCATCACAATGCTCCATGACCTTTGTCATCACGATGCTCAATACATTTGTCATCAAAATGCTCCCTGACACTTGTTGTCTGTATGCTCCTTGAACCCTGTCATGACAAGGCTCCATGCTTTTTCATCACAATGCTCCAAGACCCCTGTAATCACAATGCTCCATGCACTTGTCATCACAAAGCTAAAGGACGCATGTCTTCAGAATGCTCTTGGCCTTCTCCTCACAATGCTCCATGCACATGTCATCACAATGTTCCAAGACGCCTGTAATCACAATGGTCCATGTCCATTTTCATCAGTATGCTCCATGAGATTTGTCATCACAAGGCTCCATGTTTTTCTCATCACAATGCTCCAGGACATTGTCATCACAATGCTTCACGACATTGTCATGAAAATTCTCAATGGCCCTTGTCATCATAATGGTCCAAGCCCTAGTCATCACAGTGCTCCATTATATTTGTCAACACAATCCTCCATTACATTTGGCATCACAAGGCTCCCTGCTATTGTCATCGCAATGGACCATGACATATGTCATCACAATGCTCCCTGACAACTGTCTTCACAATACTCCATGACCTTCTCTTCACAATGATCCATGTCCTTGTCATCACAATGCACCATGTCCAATGTCATCACAATAATCTATGAAAGTTGTCAGACGAATGCTCCATGCCCCTGTCATCACAATGCTCCATGCCCTTGTCATCACAATGCACCATGACCCCTGTCATCACAATGCTCCGTGACTCCAGTCATCACAATGCTTCATAACATTTGTCATCACAATGCTCCATGCCCGCGTCATCACAAGGCTCTGTGTCTTTTGTAACCACAATGCTCCATGAACATTTCATCACAATGCTCCGTGACCCTTGTCATCACAATGCTCCATGCCTTTGTCAAAAAAATGCTCCATGACCCTTTTCATCACAATTTGCCACGCACTTTTCATCACAACGGTCCACAATTTTCTCATTGCAATGCTCCGTAAAACTTGTAATCACAATGCTCCATGCCCTTCTCATCACAATGCTCCATTACCCCTGTCATAACAGTGCTCCATGACGCCATCCATCACGATGATCCATGGCCTTGTCATCACAAGGCTCCATGACACTTGTCATCACAATGCTCCAAGACCCCTATAATTACAATGCTCCATGCCCTTTTCAACACAAAGCACCATGACACATGTCATCAGAATGTTCCATGGACTTCTCATTAAATGCTCCATGCCCCTGTCATCACAGTGCTCCAAGACCCCTGTAATCACAATGCTCCATGGCCCTATTCATCTCCATGCTCCATGAACCCTGTCATCTCAATGCATCATGCCCATCATCATATTGCTTCTGGCTATTGTCAGCACAATGAAATCAAAATTCTCCTTGACTTCTGTCATCACAAAGCTCCATGACCCCTGTCATCACAATACTCCATGAACATTTTCAGCCCACTGCTCCATGACACTTGTCATCACAATGAGCCATGCCCTTGTCATCCCAATGCTCTATGACCCCTGAATCCACAATGCTCCGTGACGCTTGTCATCACAGTGCTCCATGACACCGGTCATCACAATGCTCCATGACTTTGTCAGCAAAATGTTACATGACCTTGTCATTACAATGCTCTATGTGCTTGTCATCAAAATACTCCATTTCCATTGTCATCACAATCCTCCATGAACCTTGGGATCACATTGCTTCATGCCCTTGTCATCACAATGCTCCATGATCCTTGAAATCAAAATGATCCATGACCTCTGTCATCACAATGCTCCAAACCATTGTGATCCCAAAGTTCCATAACACTTGTCATCACAATGCTCCATGATGACTGTCATCACAAAATTCCATGCCCTTTTCACCACAATGCTCCATGACCTTTGTCATCACAATGCTCAGTTCACTTGTCATCAAAATGCTCCCTGACACTTGTCATCAGAATGCTCCTTGAACCCTGTCACGAAAAGGCTCCATGCCATTTTCATCACAATGCCCCATGCCGTTTTCATCACAATGCTCCGTGACCATTGTCATCAAAATGCTCCATGCCTTTGTTTGAAAAATGTTCCATGACCCTTGTCATCACAATGTGCCATTCGCTTTTCATCACAACGGTCGAGAAACTTGTCATTGCAATGCTCCATAAACCTTGTAATCACAATGCTCCATACACTTCTCATCAAAATGCTCTCTCACCAGAGATATCACAGTGTTTCATCACTAGTCGTCACAATACTCCCTCACCCCTGTAATCACAATGTCCCATGACCCCTGTCATCACAATGCTATATCCCCTTATCATCACAATGTTCCTTGACCCCTGACATCACAATGTTCTATAACCACTGTCATCAAAATGTTCCAATACACTTTTCATCAAATTGCTGCATGACCCTGGCATCAAAATACTCCCTGCCATTCTCATCACAATGCACCATGCACTTGTCATCAAAATGCTCCATGACCTTTGTCATCACAAAGCTCCATGACCCCCGGCATCACAATGCTCGATGTCATTGTCATCACAATGCTCCATGAACCCTCTCATCATATTTCTCCATGCCCTTGTCATCACAAAGCTCCATGACACTTGTAATCACAATGCTCGATGCCCTTCTCATCACAATGCCCCATGACCTTGTCATTACAATCCTCCATGACCCATGTATCACAGTGTTCCATGCCCTTATCATCACAATGCTCTATGCCCACTCTCATCACAATAATCCATGAATCATTTCAGATCAATGTTCCATGCCCTTCTCATCACAATTCTCCTTTACTTCTGTCATAACTACGCTCCATGACACCTGCCATCACAATGTTCCACGGCCTTGTCATCACAAGGCTCCATGACACTTGTCATCACAATGCTCCACGACCCATCTAATCAAAATGCTCCATGCCCTTTTCATCAAAAAGCTACATGACACATGTCATCAGAATGTTCCATGGCCCTGTCATCAAAATTCTCCATGCCCTTGTCATCACAATGCTCCAAGACACTTGTAATCACAATGCTCCATGCGTCTTTTCATCTCAATGCTGCATGAAACCTGTCATCACAATGGACCATGCCGATCATCATAATGCTTCAGGCTATTGTCATCACAATGAAATCAAAATGCTCCATGACCTCTGTCATCACAATGCTCCAAACCCTGGTGATCACAATGTTCCATAACACTTATCATCACAACACTCCTTGACGCTCATCATCACAATTATCCATGGTCTTCTCATCACAATGCTCCATGACCTTTGTCATCACAATGCTTAATACACTTGTCATCACAATGCTCCCTGACACTTGTCATCAGTATGCTCCATTAACCCTGTCATGACACGTCTCCCTGCCTTTTTCATCACAATGATCCATGCCATTTTAATCACAATGATCCAAGACACCTGTAATCACAATGCTCCATGCCCTTGTCATCATAAAGCTCAATGATGCATGTCATCAGAATGCTCCATGGCCTTCTCATCACAATGCTCCATGCCCTTGTCATCACAATGCTCCAAGACCCCTGTAATCACAATGCTCCATGTCCCTTTTCATCAGAATGCTCCATGTGACTTGTCATCACAAGTTTCCATTGTCTTCTCATCAAAGTGCTCCAGGAACTTGTCATCAAAATGCTCCATGATCCCTGTCATCACAATACTCCATGAATATTTTCAGCCCAATGCTCCATGACCTTCTCATCAAAATGCTCCATGACCCCTGTCATCACAATACTCCATGAACATTTTCAGCCCAATGCTCCATGACCCTTGTCATCACAATGATCCATGCCCTTGTCATCCCAATGCTCCATGAACCCTGTATTCACAATGCTCCGTGACGCTTGTCATCACAGTGCGCCATGACACCTGTCATCACAATGCTCCATGCCTTTGTCAGCAAAATACTACCTGACCTTGTCATTGCAATGCTCTATGCGCTTGTCATCACAATTCTCCATTCCCATTGCCATCACAGTCCTCCATGAACCTTGGGATCACATTGCTTCATGCCCTTGTCATCACAATGCTCCATGCTCCTTGAAATATAAATGATCCATGACCTCTGTCATCACAATACTCCAAACCCTTGTGATCACAATGTTCCATAGCACTTGTCATCACAACGCTCTAAGATGCCTGTCATCACATTACTCCATGCCTAATTCATCACAATGCTCCATGACCTTTGTCATCACAATTCTCAATACACTTGTCATCACAATGCTCCCTGACACTTGTCATCAGAATGCTCCTTGAACTCTTTCACGAAAATGCTCCATGCCTTTTTCATCACAATGCCCATGCCGTTTTCATCACAATGATCCATGCCATTGTCATCAAAATACTCCACAAGCTTGTCATCAGAATGCTCCGTGACGCTTGTCATCACAATTCTCCATGCACTTGTCAGCACAATGCTCCCTGACCCTTGTCATCACAATGCTCCAAGCCATTGTCATCACAATGCTCCATTTCCATTGTCATCAGAATCCTCCATGACACTTGGTATCACAATGATCCATGCCATTGTCATCACAATGGGCCATTACATATGTCATCACTATGCTCCCTGACACCTGTCTTCACAATACTGCATGACCTGGTCATCACAATGCTCCATGCCCTTGTCATCACAATATGCCATTCCAACTGTCATCGCAATAATCCATGAAACTTATTAGACCAATGTTCCCTGCCCTTGTCATCACAATGCTCCCTGCCCTTGTTATCACAATGCTCCATGACCCCTGTCATCACAATGCTCCATGAATCGATTCATCACAATGCTTCATGACCTTTGTCATCACAATGGTCCATGCCCTCGTCATCCACAGTCTCTGTGACATATTTAACCACAATGCTCCATGAAATTTTCATCACAGTGCTCTTTGACCCTTGTCATCACAATGCTCTATGCCTTCCTCAGCACAATGCTCCATGACCCTTGGCATCACAATGCTCCATGTGCTTGTCAGCACAATGCACTATGACCCATGTTATTCACAATGCACCCTGCACTTGTCATCACAGTGCTCCACAATCTTGTCACCACAATGCTCCATAAAACTTGTCATCACAATTCTCCATGAACTTCTCATCAAAATGCTCTCTCACCAGAGATATCACAATGTTACATCACTATTCATCACAATACTCCCTCACCACTGTCATCACAATGTTCCATGACTCCTGTCTTTGCAATACTACATGCATTATCATCACAAAGTTCGATGACCACTGACATCACAATGTTCCATAACCCCTGTCATCAAAATATTCCATGACGCTTTTCATCAAATTGCTCTATGACCCTTTCATCACACTGCTCCCTGCCCTTCTCATCACATTGAACCACCCCTTGTCATCAAATTGCTCCATGACATTTGTCATCACAAAGCTCCATGACCCTTGGCATCCCAATGCTCCATGCCATTGTCATCACAATGCTCCATGAACCCTCTAATCACAATGCTCCATGCCCCTTTGCATCTCAATGCTTCATGAACCCTGTCATCAAAATGCACCATGCCCATCATCATAATGCTTCAGGCTCTTGTCATCACTATGAAATAAAAATATTCGATCATCTGTCTCATCAGAATGCTCCAAATCCTTGTGATCACAATGTTCTATAACACTTATCATCAGAACGCACCATGACGCTCATCATCACAATTTTCCATGCTCTTCTCATCACAGTGCTCCATGACCTTTGTCATCACAATGCTCTATAAACTTGTCATCACAATGCTCCCTGAGACTTGTCATCAGTATCCTCTGGATCCCTGTCATGACAAGGCTCCATACCATTTTCATAACAATGATCCATGCCAATTTCATCACAATGCTCCAAGACACCAGTAATCACAGTGCTCCATGCCCTTGTCATCACAATGTTCCAAGACCCCTGTAATCACAATAATCCATACCCCTTTTCATCAGAATGCTCCATGAGACTTGTTATTACAAGGCTCCATGGTCTCCTCATCACAATGCTCCAGGAACTTTTCATCACAGTGCTCCATTCCCTTGTCATCACAATGCTCCATGACCCCTGTCCTCACAATACTTCCTGAATATTTTCAGTCCAATTCTCCAGGAACTTCTCATCACAGTGCTTCATGATCCCTATCATCACAATGCTCCATGACAACTGTCATCACAACGCTCCATGACCCCTGACAACACAGTGATCCGGGACTCTTGTCATCACAATGCACCATTCCTTAGTCATCACAATGCTCCATGAACATTTTCAGCCCAATGCTCCATGACACTTGTCATCACAATGATCCATGGCCTTGCTATCCCTATGCTCCATGACCCCTGTAATCACAATGATCCGTGATGATTCTCATCACAGTGCTCCATGACCCTTATCATCACAATGCTCCATGCCTGTGTCAGCAAAATGCTACATGACCTTGTCATCACAATGCTCCATTTGCTTGTCATCACAATACTCCATTACCATTGTCATCACAATCCTCCATGAACCTTGGGATCACATTGCTTCATGCCCTAGTCATCCCAATGCTCCATGCTCCTTGAAAACAAAATTATCCATGACTTCTATCATCACAATGCTCCAAACCCTTGTGATCACAATGTTCCATAACACTTGTCATCACAACGCTCCATGATGCCTGTCATCACAATACTCCATGCCCTTTTCGTCAAAATGGTCCATGATCTTTTTCATCACCATTCTCAAAACACTTGTCATCACTATGTTCCCTGACACTTGTCGTCAGAATGCTCCTTGAAACCTGTCATGAAATGGCTTCATGCCTTTTTTATCACAATGCTCCATGCCCTTTTCATCACAATGCTCCATGCCATTGTCATCACAATACTCCACAAGCTTGTCATCAGAATGCTCCATGACACTTGTCATCACAGTGCTCCATGGCCACTGTCATCACAATGCTCCATACCCCTTGTCATTACTGTGCTCCATGACGCTCGTCATCACAATTATCCATGGTCTTCTCATCACAATTCTCCACGCCCTTGTCATCAAAATGCTCCATGACCCTTGTCATCACAATGCTCCACGGCCACTCTCATCACAATGCTCCATTCCCCTTGTCATTACAGTGCTCCATGACGCTCGTCATCACAATTATCCATGGTCTTCTCATCACAAAGCTCCACGGTCTTGCCATCACAATGCTCCATGCCCTGGTCATCACAATGCTCCATGTCCCCTGTCATAACAATTCTCCTCGTTCTTGTCATCACTATGCTCCATGACACTTCTCATCACCGTGTTACATGATTTGTCATCACAATTCTCTATGCACTTTTCATTGCAATGCTCCATCACCCCTGTCATAGGAAGCTCCATGTGCTTCTCATCACAATGCTTCATGAACTTGTCATCAAAATTCTCAATGGCCCTTGTCATCACAATGCTCCATGCCCTTGTCATCACAATGCTCCATGTCCCTAGTCATCACAATGCTCCAAGCCCTTGTCATCAAAATGCTCCATTACATTTGTCATCACAATCCTCCATGTCACTTGGCATCACAATATTCCATTCCATTGTCATCGCAATGGACCATGACATATGTCATCACAATGCTCCCTGAGAACTGTCTTCAAAATACTCCATGACCTTCTCATAACAATGCTCCATGCCTTTGTCATCACATTGCACCATGCCCACTGTCATCACAATAATCCATGAAACATGTCAGGCCAATGCTCCATGCCCCTGTCAACACAATGCTCATTGCCTTTTCATCACAAAGCTCTATGACCCCTGTCATCACAATGCTCCGTGACTCCAGTCATCACAATGCTTCATGACCTTTGTCATCACAATGGTCCATGCCCTCGTCATCACAAGGCTCTGTGACCTTTGTCACCAAAATGCTCCATGAAATTTACATCACAATGCTCGGTGACCCTTGTCATCACATTGCTCTATGCCTTTGTCAGCACAGTGCTCCATGACCCATGTCATCACAATGCACCATGTGCTTGTCATCACAGTGCTCCACAATCTTGTCATCACAATGCTCCATAAAACTTGTCCTCACAATGCTCCATGCACTTCTTATCAAAATGCTCTCTCACGAATGATATCAAAATGTTCCCTCACTAGTCATCACAATACACCCACTCCCCTGTCATCACAATGGTCCACAACACCATCATGAAAATATTCCATGACTCCTGACATCACAATGTTCCATAAGCCGTCATCAAAATATTCCATGACACTTTTCATCAAATTGCTCCATGACCCTTTCATCACAATGCTCCCTGCCCATCACAAGAGAATGCACCACACACTTGTCATCAAAAGGCTCCATGACCTTTGTCATCACAAAACTCCATGACCCTTGGCATCACAATGCTCCATGCCATTGTCATCACAATGCTCCAAAAACCTCTCATCACATTGTTCCAAGCCTTTGTCATCACAGCATCCATGATGCTTTTCATCACAATGCTCGATGCCATTCTTCTCACAATGCTCCATGCGCTTCTCATTACAATCCTCCATGAACCATGTATCACAGTGTTCCGTGCCATTGTTATCACAATGCTCCTTGCCCCCTCTCATCACAATAATCCATGAAATATTTCAGACCAATGTTCCATGCCCTTTTCATCACAATGATCCAAGACTCCTGTAATCATAATGCTCCATGCCCATTTTCATCTCAATGCTCCATGAACGCTGTCATCACAATGCACCAAATGCGCATCATCATAATGCTTCATGCTATTGTCATCACAATGAAATCAAAATGCTCTATGACCTCTGTCATCACAATGCTCCAAATCCTTGTGATCACAATATTCCATAACACCTATCATCACAACGCCCCATAACGCTCGTCATCACAAGTATCCATGGTCTTCTAATCACAATGCTCCATGACATTTGTCATCACAGTGCTCAATACCCTTGTCATCACAATGGTCCCTGACACTTGTCATCAGTATACTCCTTGAACCCTGTCATGACAAGGCTCCATGCCTTTTTCATCACATTGTTACATGCCCTTTCCCTCACAGTGCTCCAAGACCCCTGTAATCACAATGCTCCATGCCCTTGTCATCACAAAGCTCCATGATGCATGTCATCAGAATGCTCCATGACATTCTCATCCCATTGTTCACTGCCCTTGTCATCATAATGCTCCAAGAGCCCTGTAATCACAATGTTCCATGCCCTTGTCATCACAAAGGTCCATGATGCATGTCATCAGAACGCTCCATGATATTCTCATCCCAATGTTCCATGCCCTTGTCATCACAATGCTCCAAGACCCCTGTAATCACAATGCTCCATGACCCTTTTCATCAGAATGCTCCATGAGACTTGTCATCACATGGCTCCATGGTCTTCTCATCACAATGCTCCAGTACCTTGTCATCACAATGCTCCTTGACCCCTGTCATCACAATACTCCATGAACATTTTCAGCCCAATGCTCCATGACGTTCTCAACACAATGCTCCATGACCTCTGTCAAAACAATGCTCCATGACCACTGTCATCACAACGCTCCATGAACCCTGACAACACAATGATCCGGGAATCTTGTCATCAAAATGCTACATGCCATTGTCATCCCAATGCTCCATGAACCCTGTAATCACAATGCTCCATGACGCTTGTCATCACAATGATCCATGAACCTTGTCATCACAATGCCTTTGACAGCAAAATGATACATAATCTTGTCATCACAATGCTCCATGCGCTTGTCATCACAATCCTCCATGACCCTTGGGATCATATTGCTTTATGCCCTTGTCATCTCTATCTTGCCTTTCTGGTTTTTACAGATTTTCGGATGTCCTTTTTGACCGGTGGGAAGTGACAATTCTTTGTAGTGTGGATTTGCATTTCGCGCTTGCTTGATTGGCCAGAAAGGGCCTATGCCTTTTCTCCTGAATATATTCAGGAGAAAATTCATATGCTGTTTTTGGCCAAGTGCATCATTCTCGAAGTTGTGATGCCTTTCCTGTGCTTTAAAGGCGATTCCAATTTACCTCTTGATATATGTTTTGTGCAATTCCGTCTCATTTTCAAGTCCGCTTTGTTGCCTTCCCTCAACAGATTTTTGGAAGAGAGTAGTCCTTTATAACTCTGCAGGTTTTTGATTTGCTTTGCCACTGAGCTCCAATTTTCAAATCCCATTTTTGGGAGCTGACCGCAAATCCACAATTTTGCTTCAGGAACTATACTGGTTCCAGGGGTGGCTATACTGGTTCCCTGTGGGTGGCTGAGGCTTTGGTTAATTCTTCTTCCTGACGGGAATTTAGAGTGACATGTGTCCGTCCAAAGGCCTACATCTACTCTCTGATTGGTTCTCCCTCTTCCCTTTCATCCTCTGCACAATTAGCAAACTGTGCGAACCAGGAGGTTATAGGGGATGACTCTCCTAAGTTGGGAGATTGATAGTAAAGTAGTTGGAATGCCAAAGTGTAGCACAAGGAGAGGAAAAAGTAGGAGATTTTCAGAAACCTTTCGCCATCACAGGGTGTCCATTCTCTTGGTTTCCCATACATGTTATAACTGTAGTGATATTCCCTTCTACCTGGAAATTTGGGACCCATGGAATGGTGGCATGCATTACTACTTTAAAGGGTCTGCATTTTCTCTCCCAATCTCACCAGTCCTCTCAGTCCCAAGTGTCCAGCCTTATGTCTCATCCAGCTGTCTTTGCAGATAGGGTCATTCTAGGTTTCATCAGAACCCCTGAAGGAATTGTGTAAGAATTTCGCTGTTTTTTGTTTTGTTTTTGAAATTCATTTTTATAATGGGGTTGAGCTGATTTTCCCTGACGTGTTTATGCCGGTCTAGACACACTTGATTCCCTTACAGAGGCATATCAGTACATAGGTTTTAAGATTCTTACTAATCAGATATATTCCTCTGTGGGGAATAGGGGTTTTGAGTCCCGTTCACTGAGGAAGGTGTAGGTCTTGTCTATTCTGTATTTGGTTTATGGAATGGTACCTGTGCTAATATCAAACTCTGGTTTTATGCATCACCCCACCTCTCCTTTCCCCTTAAGGAGGCATAAGAGTGTTTTCTAAATGTGAGACGCTGCTCTCTTTCCTAATTCAGTTCATGTGTTGTGATGTTGACATTCCCTCTGTAAGTGATATCTTATGATAAGATTCTTTTGCTGTGTGACTAATTTCCCTTAGAATCATCATACCTAAATCCTCTCATTATGCTGCTACTGGCCTTATGACATTGATTTCACGTCTGAGTGATATTCCGTTGTACAAAATTACCACAAGTTCTTTATGCATTTCTCTTTTTCCTGGGATACTTTAGGTGTACCGAAGTTGAGGTTCTTGTATGCAGAGCAGCCCTAAACATTGGGGTGCCTGTGTCTTGTTGATATTTAGTCTTCCCAAGTTATATGTCCATGAGTTGAAGTCCCCTTTGCTCGGGGGCTTTGTATTTTAGATGTTTTAGGAAACAGCATACACTTCTTCAGAGTAGCTCTTGGATATTTATACCCCACCCATCAGCGTGACTAGTCTCCCTGTTTTCCATGGCCTCTCCTGCATTTTTTGATTTGTACACATTTTTTGGATGGCCTTTCTGAGCAGTAGAAATTGAGACTTCTTTATTGTGCGGATTTGCATTTCCCTCTTGCTTGGTTGGCCAAAAACTCTGTATGTGTTTTTTTCCTGAAGATATTCACGAAAAAAACGCATACACCCTTTTGCCCAACTGCATCATTTTAGAAATTCTGCTGCTTTTCATATGCTTTAAATGTGAGTACAATCTACCTTTTGAAATCTGTTTCCTGCAATTCTGCCTCTCATTCAGAACCTCTTCGTTGCCTTACCTGAATATGTTTTTGGACGTTGGTTATCATTTATATCTTTGCAGTTCTTTGAATTGTCTGCTCCTGAGCTCCATTTTGAAACTCGCTTTTTTTGTGAGCTGGCCGCCAAACCATTGGATTGATTCCGGCCCTATTCTGGTTCTGGGGAGGCAGGCTGAGCCTTTGGTTAATTCTTCTTCCTAAAGGGATATTAGAGTGACATGTGCCTGTCAAAACTCCTACAGCTAATCTCTCACTGGTTCCTCCTATCCCATTTATCCTCTTCAAAAATTGCAAACTGTGTGAAACAGGAGGTTAAAGGTGCTGATTCTCCAAGTGGGGAGATTGTTAGTAATGTGGCTGGAATGGTGAACCCCAGCACCAGGAGATCAAAAATGAGGTGCATTTTAGACACCTTTCCTGAGCACACGGTGTACATTCATCTCGGTTTCCCAGGCATGTTTTTGCTGTCAGAAGATTCCCTTGAAACTGCCGATTTGGGACCCATGGAATGGGTACCAGGCAGTATTACTTTAAAAGGTCTGCATTTCCTCACCCAGCCTCTCTAACATCTCTTAGCCTGCATAGCTTCCAGCCTTATATATCATCCTGCTGTGGGTCTACATGTGTTCAATCCATGTTACATCGTAGCCCTTCAACAAAAGTTGTAAGAATTTTTGTCTGTCTCACCGTTTTTATAAATATTTTTAAATTTATTTTTATATTGGTTACAGCTTATTTTCAAAGCTCTGTTTTTTGCTGCTGTACATCCACTTGATTCATGTACTGTGTGACAACAATAAATTCTTTCTCAGATGCTTACGAGTCATATGTGTTATTTTCCAGTGACTTGAGTGGACTGAGTGCAGTTCTTTGAGGTACCGTGTAGGCCTTGCCAGTTATTCAATTCGGTACTTGGAATGGTATCTTTGCTAAATTCAACCTCCTGGATAATACCTCACCATTCCCCACCTTTCCCATTTAGCAGCCTTATGTCTCTTTTCTACATATTTGACTATGTTTCTGTTTTGTAGTTTATTTCATGTGTAGCCATTTTTGATTCCACCTTTAAGTGACATCTTATGATATGTGTCTTTTTCTTTCTGACATGTGTCACTTACAATGATCGTATGTAACTCCTCCAGAGTTGTTCCAACTGGCCTTATTTCATTGATTTCGGGATGAGTAATATTCCACTCTACATAAGTACCCCTTCTCTATTATCCATTTTATCCTTCCAGGGACATTTAGGTTATATCCAACTGGAGGCCCTTTTTAACAGAGAGGTGGTAAACGTTGGAGTGCCTGTTTTCTGTCATTTTTTGTTTTTCCCAAGGTATACGCCCATGAGTGCAAGTGCCCTATGCCCCGTAGCTCAGTTTTCAGATGTTTTAGCAAACACAATACACTTCTCCAGAGTGGCCGTTGGCACATTACATTTCCACTATCAGCCTCACAGGGCTCCCTTTTCTCCTCACCCTGTCCGGCATTTCTGGTGTTTACACTTTATGTGGATTGCCCTTCTGACTGATGTGAAGTGATACAATTTGTAGTATTGATTTCCAGTGCCCACCTGTTTGGTTGGATAAAAAGTGTGTATGGCCTTTACTTGAATATATTCAGAAAAAAATGCATATGCCCTTTTGGGCCAACTGCATCATTGGCGATGTTCAGCCCCTTTTCTTGTGCTTTTATGGGGAGTCCTTTCTACCTCTTCAAATCTGTTTCCTGCCACTCTCCCTTGCTTACAAGTCCTTTTCTGTGACTTACCTCAAGGCATTTTTCGACAATAGATATTTTCAACTCTGCAGTTTCATGAATTTTATTGCCCCCGAGTTCCATTTTTCAACTTGTGTTTTTGGAAAATGGACACAAAACAGCGGGATTTCCTCTAGCCCTATTCTGTTTCCATGGGCAATTCTAGCCTTTGATGAATTTGTCTTCCAGATAGGAAATTAGAATGGCATTTGCCTGTCTGAACAACTAAGACTTGTCTCTAAATTTTTCTCATCCTTCCCCTTCATCCTCTGGACAAATTCCAAACTGTGTGCAACAGGATGTTGACGGTGCTGATATCCCCAAGTGAGGAGATTGTTAGGAAAGATGCTGGAGGGGTGAACCCGTGCACCAGGCGATGAGGAGATGAGGTGCCTTTTCCAAAATCTTTCCGATCAAACGGTGTACCATCGTCTAGGTGTGACAGGCATGTTTTAGCTGTAGGAAGGGTCCCGTGCATGTAAGGAGAACACCAGGGATTTTTCCAAATCAGTGCCTCCCCGAATCCCAAACTGGGGAATTTTTAAGCTACGGCTACACGTATGTCCATTAAAGGCCTTGGGAAATAGGCAGAGCCCAAGCTTTAGATGACTGAAATCTTCAGGTTCAGAAGCGCTCACCATCGGCCTTGCTTAGGTTACATTTTATCTGTCATTGATAGATGATGTCAATAAAAATATCGATTCTTTTTCAGATTATTTCCCCTTATAGGTTATTGCAAAATATTCAGTGTAGTTCCCTGTGCTATACAGTAGTTCTTTGTTGATGATCTATTTTATACATAGCAGTGTGTATGTGTTAATCCCAAACTGTTAATTTATCCCTTTTCCTACCTTTCCCCTTTGGTAATAATAAATTATAAGATTTTATACTTCTCAGGAATGGGGGAGCTGAAAGAGAGGTATCCTTTTCAATGGAAAAACATTCAAAACAAGATTGAAGCTTCAGCCAAAAGTATTCGATGTACAACCATGGAAATAAATCACTTCATTTCTCTATTGTTGACCTGACAAATAAGACAGACGTCTTCACTGAACTTGCTTATAGTAAAGTGATGGAATTATCAAATGTAAGTCTTAGAAAAATCTTATTTTACCCGAGCATTATACACTGCTGTATGTTAACTACAGTTTGGCTCACACATCTGTTCATTGAAGTTACAATGTTCTCAATTTCTGTTACTGATCCTCCAGAGTGTACCCCAAAAGGAGTCCCCAAGCCCAGTGTCATTGGAGCCAACAGATCAAGACTGAGTTTGGTTCAGAAGCAAAGGAAACATTATTTTGACAACAGAATGGAGAGGTGAGAGCGTGCACTCCCCCACGGGCTGTGGGCTGGGCTACTGTGTAGGGATCCCGGCAGCGTCAGTGGGAGTTAGGGGATGGAGCTCTCGAGGGCTGGGTTGGCTGCAGCTCAGGCTCTATGCCCAGGAGTCTGCATGGGACTCCGCTAGCTGAGGTGTCGACCCAGGCATTCTGCACTAGGAAATCAGGTCTGAAGTGCCGGGTGTGGGACCTCTGCATGCGGAACCCTAGGAGCACGTGAAATTAGACAAAGCACAAAGGAAAAACAGGTTAGACTTTATTTTATTGCCCAGATTCTCTTTCTATCTCCCAGGAATTTTTAATGAACGTTGCCAGAGACGAACACCTCCTCTGCTTTTTGTTCCGTTCCTCATTCTTGGGGTGTTGAGGGTGCAGACCCCTCTTTTGTAACTGCTTCATGCTGTGGTGGCAGCCCTGATACCTGGGGGGAGGAGCAAAACGTCTCCCCACCAGCCTCCAGGTGAGGTTGATTGTTCCAAAGACTCCTGCCTCACTTCTCGTCCGCCTGAGCACCAGCATTGGAAGTGTTATAGATTCTAATGACCTTTAAGGGTCCAGGAAAGAGATGCGCAAAGATGCTGTGGTGGCAGTTTTCACCCCACCCCACATTTGTTCGGTGACATTAGGCTGACGGTTTTTGCCAGCCTAGATGCTCTGACCAGTAGTCTGTGCTTTCTTTAATTAGGTCCCTGAATTAATGTACAAACAGCACCATGTGTCAGAGCCCTGCCCGCGCAACTCCCAGACAGTCCAGCGTCAGTGGTGATCCAGGACCATGACGTCCACTGAGTCAACGGCCTTTAGAAGTAGCCAGCAGTCCAGCTGGTCATATTGGCCACCATCACCGCGGTGTCTGTAGGGTTTTCTATGGTGAAAGCGTGATATACGTTTCCCCCGCCAAGCTTATGAGCTCCCTTCTGGGTGCAGGAATTCCTGCAAGCAGTAGTCTGCTCTTTCGGGGCACAGTCTTGTTGTTTTCTGAGAGAAACTCCAGGTCAAGTGATGGTCACACAAGTCATCTTGGGGGCCCGATGCCCCCATTTGTCTCTCTGGAGGTTGGAGTTGGAAGGCCTCCTCACTCGAGGTCAGTGTGTCCACAGAGCGACCCCTGCAACTTCAGGGCATGATGGGTGGTTAGGATCACCACGTGGGGTCCTTTTCCCTTAGGAGGGAGCTGGCCTTGCGGGCCGCTGATTTCTAGCTTTTTAGATAACCCAGTATCCTGGCCTGATGAGTCGGTGGGCAAAGCCCTTGGTGACCATAGTTTATCATACCTGAAGGGCATTCTTGTGTTGCTCCATTTCAAGTGGTCCCAGTTTTTGCACTAAGTCTCCAAGGGCGATTAACCTTTGACCGGGTATGTAAAGGTCAAAGGGTTTAGCTAAATTAGCGAGTTCCTGGGCAAGGATCTTAATTGACTGCTCTTTCCATTCTTGAAAGGCTGCTTCTGGATTCTATTCAAAAGGATCATCATCTTTTCATGTCAGTGTTTCATGTAGAGGCCCAGCTATTAGACTGTAGTTAGGGATCCAGATGCAGAAAACCTTGGCTTCCCCCGGAACCCCTAAGCTGTCTTCTAGTTTTAGAAGAGGTAAGGCTGCAAATGGCTTCTTCCCTATCCTGGGATGCATTTCTCCGAATATCTGTGAGAATGAAGCCCAGGCATGTCACCTGAGCCTGAGATATTTGAGCCTTTTCCTTGGAAACCTTCTATCCTTTCTTGGCTAGGTAGTTCAGAGGCGTCTTTAGTAGGCCTGGCGATCAGAATGTCATCTGCATATTGCAGGAGGGTTCCCTTTTACAGAGGTAGAACTTTTAGGTTTTTAGAGGACATTTCCCCAATGATGGTGTGGGGATTTTTGAACCATTGGGGCAGGACGGCCCAGCATTATTGCTTGTGTTGCATGTTGTGTCCTGCCACTCACAAGCCAAAAATTCTTGTGACTCTGAGATGAATGGAATACAGAAGAAGGCATCATTGAAGTGTAATACAGAATGCCATGGCCTGGTGGATGGTAGAATGAGCAGCAGGGTGTAGGAAATAGGAGCTACTGGATGTATATCCTCAGTGGCTTCACTGACTGTCCTGATGTCCTTTACCAGGTCTCCAGCAGCCCATGGGCTCTTGTGGTCAGGCCAATCCCAGGATATGGAGCTCACCTGGGCTGCATCCAGCACCCCAGAGCCCACGGGGCTCTCATGTTCAAGTCCCTCCCAGGGTATGGAGATCACCTGTGCAGCTACCCAGCAGCCCATGGGGCTCTCATAGTCAGGCCCCTCCCAGGATACGGAGCTCCCCTGGGCAGGTACCCCAGCAGGGCTGGACACACAGGAACTGTGCACATAGCCCACCTTGCAGAGAACCCCCAGCTCACCTGTCACTCACAGCTGACACAGAACACCTCAGAGCAGGACTTGAACTAACAAACAGTAGCTCTGACAGGTCTGTGACCCTGGCTATCACTCTGTGCATCCTCTCTCTGCCTGGTCTTCCAGACACTTCCACTGCAGCCAGGGCTCCAGGCCTCTGTCTCCACCCACCATCACTCCTCTCCCTGACTCCTGGGTTCCTCTCATTAGGATAGGGTCTTCTTGAAGTTGTTTTCCACTCATGGACCAGATAAAATGATAAGAAAACAAGCCGCAGCTGCAGCCCCTTGTCTATCCTGACTTTCAAGGCCCACACCTGTTCCTTGGGACTGACCCGTTTAGCAAGGTTCATTTTCTGCAACTGTGAGCCCCTGAGGGGTGAGGATTGGCTGATTTGGGCAGCCTGACACAGCCTGCCAGCCCCCCCCCACAGGTGTGCCTGGGTTGAGGTCAATATAAACACCTCTCCAGTCAGCAAGAGCCCCTGTAGCTGTGCCTGACGCCATATTCTCTGCCCCGTCAGCAGTTTCGGGACTAGGGTGGTGGGAGGGAGTGACGGGCCGTGGCTTTGTGTGTGGCCCAGTGTGAGTGTGGCTCTGCTGGACTTTCTGCAGGAGTTGCCAGGCTGCCACCTGCTAAAGAAGAGGATGTGTCACCCATACCTGCCACTGGAATTTCTCCCCAGGCAGAGGTGAGGAAGTAAAAAAGCAGTGGGGGCTGTGGCAGGAGGGGTATGTCAGGCAGGGAAATGAAAAGCTTCCAGAAGAGCATCTGGGGCCAGGACCATCCTGGCTGGCCTGCAGGCACCAAGTCGGCCTGCATGCTCTCGCTAGTGTGGCTCCACAACCCTTCCTGTAGGCTTGCAAGTGCTTGAACATATTCAGGTGTTTTACCTGGAAAGGGTGGGAAGAGTTCAGCTGCAGTAGGACTGGGGCTCAGCTCACATTTACTCACAGACGCCTCGACACAGTCCCCCAGCTTTGCAATGAGGATGCTCCTTGTGGGGGAGAGCGCTGCTGACGGCATGGGAGACGATTTCCCACTTCTGACAAACTTAAGAATTTTTTACCACTGGAACAAGTGCCCTGATACGATTTTCCTCTGTATAACTGGTGAGTTCTGTTTTTTTTTTTTTCTTTTTTTCTTTTTGGTTCAAGTTAGATTTTATTTATTCCTCTTTTTTTTAATTTGGAGATATAAACATGGAAATAATGCATTAATATAAAGACGTCTATGTGAAGGGAAAAACTTTTTTTCTGTTTTATTTTATTAAATGTTATTTATTTATTTTTATTTTTTTTTAAATTTATTTCTTTTATACAGCAGGTTCTTATTGGATATGTATTTTATACATATAAGTGTGCACATGTGAATCCCAGTCTCCCAATCCATCCCACCACCACCCTCACATGGCGTTCCCTCCTTGGTGTCCATATGTTTGTTCTCTACATCTGTCTCTATCTCTGCCCTGCAAACTGGTTCATCTGTACCATTTTTCTAGGTTCCACATATATGCATTAATATACAATATTTGTTTTTCTCTTTCTGACTTACTTCACTCTGTATGACAGTCTCTAGATCCATCGAGGTCTCTACAAATGACCCAATTTCATTCCTATGTATGGCTGAGTAATATTCCGTTGTATATATGTACCACGTCTTTATCCATTCGTCTGTCTGTGGGCACTTAGGTTGCTTTCATTACCTGTCTATTGTAAATAGTGTTGCAGTGAACATTGTGGTGAATGTGTCTTTTTGATTTATGGTTTTCTCTGGGTATATGCCCAGTAGTGGGATTGCTGGATTATATGGTAATTCTATTTTTAGTTTTTTAAGGAACCTCCATACTGTTCTCCATAGAGACTGTATCGATTTACATTCCCAACAATAGTGGAGTAAGGTTCCTTTTCTCCACACCCTCTCCAGCATTTGTTGTTTGTAGATTTTCTGATGATGCCCATTCGAACAGGTGTGACGTGATACCTCATTGTAGTTTCGATTTCCATTTCTCTAATAATTACTGATGTTCAGCAGATTTTCATGTGCGTACTGGCCAGCTCTATGTCTTCTTGGAAGAAATGTCTATTTAGATCTTCCATTTTTGTATTGGGTTGTTTGTTTTATTAATATTGAGCTGCATGAGCTGTTTATATATATTGGAGATTAATCATTTGTACATTGATTCGTTTGCAAATATTTTCTGCCATTCTGAGGGTTGTCTTTTCGTCTTGTTTGTAGTTTCCTTTGCTTTGCAAAAGCTTTTACGTTTCATTAGGTCCCATCTGTTTAGTTTTCTTTTTTATTTCATTACTATAGGAGGTGGATCAAAAAAGATCTTGCTGTGATTTACGTCAGAGTATCCTTCGTAAGTTTTCCTCTCGGAGTTTTATACTGTCTGGTTTACATTAAGGTCTCTAATTCATTTTGAATATATTTTTATGTATGGTGTTGGGGAGTGTTCTAATTTCATTCTTTTACATGTAGCTCTCCATATTTCCCAGCACCAATGATTGAAGAGACTGTCTTATCTCCATTGTATAGTCTTGCCTCCTTTGTCATAGATTAGTTGACCATAGGTGTGTAGGTTTATCCTTGGGCTTTCTTTCTTTTTTTTTTTCCTTTTACACGTTTATTGGAGTATAATTGCTTTACAATGGAGTGTTCGTTTCTGCTGTATAACAAAGTGAATCAGCTATACATATACAAATATCACCAGATCCCCTCCCTCTTGCATCTCCCTCCCAAACTCCATATCCCACCCCTTTATGTGGTCACAAAGCACCGAGCTGATCTCCCTGTTCTATGTGGCTGATTCTCAGTAGCTATCGGTGTTACATTTGGTAATGTATTTATGTCCATGCCACTCTCTCACTTCGTCCCAGCTTACCCATCCCCCTTCCGGTGTCCTCAAGTCCTTTCTCTATGTCTGTGTCCTTAATCCTGTCCTGCCACTAGGTTCTTCAAAATCTTTTTTTTTTCTTCATTAGATTCCATATATCTCTGTTAACATACAGTATTTGTTTTTCCCTTTCAGACTTACTTCACTGTGTAGGACAGATTCTAACTCCATCCACCTCAGTACAAATAACTCAGTTTTGCTTCTTTTTATGTTTGAGTAATATTTGATTGTATAAATGTGCCAGATGTTCTTTACCCATTCATCTGTCGATGGACACTTAGGTTTCTTCCATGTCCTGGCTAATGCAAATAGAGCTGCAATGAACATTTTTGTACATAACTCTTTTTGAATTATGGTTTTCGCAAGGCAAATGCCCAGTAGTTGGATTGTTGTGTCTTATGGTACTTCTATTGTTAATTATTTAAAGGAACCTCCGTACTGTTCTCCCTAGTGCTCATATCAATTTACATTCCCACCCACAGTGCAAGTGTGTTCCCTTTTCTCCAATAAAGGCCTCTCCAGCATTTATTGTTTTGTAGATTTTTTTGATGATTGCCACTCTGACTGCTGTGAGGTGATACCTCAGGGTAGTTTTGATTTGCATTTCTCTAATGATTAGTGATGTTCAGCATCCTTTCATGTGTTTCTTGGTAATCTGTATATCTTCTTTGGAGAAATGGCTATTTAGGTCTTCTGCCCGTTTTTGGATTGGGTTGTTTGTTTTTTGATATTGAGCTACATGAGGTGCTTGTAAAGTTTGGAGATTAATCCTTTGTCAATTGCTTCATTTGAAAATATTTTCTCCCATTCTGAGGGTTGTTTTTGCATCTTGTTTATGTTTTCCTGTACTGTGTAAAAGCTTTTAAGTTTCATTAGGTCCCATTTGTTGATTTCTGTTTTTATTTCCATTTCTCTAGGAGGTGGGTCCAAAAGGATCTTGCTGTGATTTATGTCATAGAGTGTTCTGCCTATGGTTTCCTCTAAGTGTTTTATAGTGTCTGGTCTTATATTTAGATCTCTAATCAATTTAGAGTCTATTTTTGTGTATGGTGTTATGGAGTGTTCTAATTTCATTCTTTTTTGTGTAGGGGTCCAGTTTTCCCAGCACCAATTACTGAAGAGACTGTCTTTTCTCCATTGTATATCCTTAGCTCCTTTGTCATAGATGAGATAGCCATAGGTATGTAGGTTTATCTCTGGGCTTTCTGTCCTGTTCCATTGATCTGTGTTTATGCCAATCTACATACACTTGATTCCATTATGGAGACATATAAATACATAGGTTTCAAGGTTATTACCAGTCAGATATATTCCTCTTCAGTGAATAGGGTGTTTTGTGTCCAGTTCATTGAGAAAGGAGTAGGTCTTGTCTATTACATATTTGGTATATGGAATGGGATCTGTGCTAATTTCAAACTCTGCTTTTACACATCACCCCACGTCACCTTTCCCCTTAAGGAGGAATAAGTGTGTTTTCTAAATGTGTAACTCTGTTCTCTTTTGAAATTCAGTTCATGTGTAGCCATGTTTACATTTCCTCTATAAGAGATATATTACAATAAGTTTCTTTTTCTTTGTGGCTCATTTCACTTAGCATCATCGTACCTAAAGCCACTCATTATGCTGCTCTTGGCCTTATGACATTGATTTTATGTCTGAGTGACTTTCCTTTGTACATAAGTACCACAACATCTATATCCATTTTTTTTCCTTTCCTGGGATATATAAAGTGTACCGAAGTCGAGGTTCTTGTAAACAGAGCAGCCGTAAATTTTGGGCTGGCTGTGTGTTGTGGATTTTTAGTTTTCCCAAAATACACGCCCATGAGTGGAAGTGTGCTATACTCTGTAGCTCTGTTTTAGAAAACAACATACAGTTCTCCAGAGAGGCTGTTGGAAATTTACATCCTGTCCATCGGCGTAACCAGGCTCCCTTTGCTCCATGGCCTCTCCTGCATTTGTGGATTTTACACTATTTGTGGATGGCCCTTTTGACTGGAGGTAAGGGACACTTCTCTGTAGTGTGGATTTGCAATGCCTGATGGCTTGCTTAGCCAAAAAGGGCATATGCATTTTTTCCCGAATATATTCAAGAAAATACACATAGTCCCTTTTCAGCCAAGGGCAACATTGTCGAAATTCTGTCGCTTTTCATGTGCTTTAAAGATGACTCCAATCTACCTCTTGAAATCTGTTTCCTTCAATTCTGCCTTGCATTCAAATCCTCTTCACTGCCTTTCCTCAATATATTTCTGGATGATAGTTGTCCTTTATATTTCTGAAAGTTTGTGAATTGCTGTGCCCCTGATTTCCATTTTTCAACTCGCCTCTTTGTGAGCTGGCTGCAATACCGCAGGATGGCTTTAGGCCCTAGTCCTGTTCCGGGGCTTCAGGCTGAGCCTTTGGTTAATTATTCTTCCTGATGGGAAACTAGAGTGACATGTGCCCATCCAAACACCTACAGCTAATCTCTCATTTATTTCCCCTCTTCCTGTTCATCCTCTGCACAGTTTGCAAACTGTGCATAACGGGAGGGTAAAGGCACTGACACTCCAAGTGGGGAGATTTTGAGTAATGCAGATGGAATGGCGAAGCCGAGCACGACAAAAGGAAAAATGAGGTACCTTTAGAAAACATTCCCAATTACACAGTATACCATCCACTAGGTTTCCCATGCATGTTTTAACTGTAGGAAGATTCCCTTAAACCTGGAGAGTTGGGACCACTAGAATGGGTGGTACACAGTATTGCTCAAAGTGGTGTTCTTTTGTTCACACAACCTCAGCAATCTTGTCAGCCCCAAGAGTCCAGTCTTATGTCTCATCCAGCTGTGTGTGTAAAGGTGGTCAATCTAGCTTGCATCACAGGCCCTGAACGTAATTTTTAAGACTTTCTATCTGTTTTTGCATTTTGCTTTTGAAATTTATTTTTATAAGTGAGTTTAACTGAATTTCAGTGCTGTGTTCATGCCGTTATACACACACATGATTCCTTTATGGAGACATGAGAATACATATATTTTAAAATACTTAGAGTCAGACATATTCCTCTGCAATGAATAGGGGGTGTTGAGTCCAGTTCATTGTGCCGGGAGTAGGTGTTGTCTATTACATACATGGTTTATATAACGGTATCTGTGCTAATTTAAAACTGTGGTTTTATGCATCACCCCACCACGGCTTTCCCATTAAGCAGGCAGAAGATGTTTTCTAAATGTGTGACCCTGCTGTGTTTGTAATTCAGTTCATGTGTAGTCATGTGTACGTTCCCGCTATGAGTGATAACTTATGATAAGATTAGTTAACCTGTAATCTTTCCTAACTCAGTTCATGTGTAGCCATGTTTACAGGACCTTCATAAGTGATATCTTATGATAAGTTTCTTTTTCTGTGTGACTTATTTCACTTAGAATCATCGTACCTGAATCCACTCTTTTTGCTGCTACTGGCCTTATGACATTGATTTCATGGCTGAGCGATATTCCATCGTACGTAAGTACCACAATATCTTGAACCATTTTTGTCTTTCCTGGGATACTTAAGGTGTACCCAAGTTGAGGTTCTAGTAAGCAGTGCAGCGCTAAATTTTAGGGTGGCTCTGTCTTATTGATTTCAGTTTTCCCAAGGTATACTCCCTAGACTAGAAATGCCCTTGGCTGTGTAGCTCTGTTGTTTACTTCTTTTAGGGAACACAATGCACTCCTCCAGAGAGGAAGTTGGCAACTTACATCCTGCCCATCAGAATAACAAGGCTCCCTGATCTCCAGGGCCTGTGTTGCCTTTCTGGTTTTTACCCATTTTGTGGATGTCCCTTTTGACCGGTGGGAAGGGATACTTCTTTGTAGTGCAGATTTGCATTGCTGTTTGCTTGCTTGGCCAAAAATGGCGTATGCATTTTCTCCTGAATATACTCAGGAGAAAACGCATACACCCTTTTTGGCCAAGTGCATCATTGTCGAAGTTGTGCCCCTCTTCCTGTGCTTGAAAGGTGATTCCAACGTACCTCTTGAAATCTGTTTCCTGCTATTCTGCCTCGTTTTAAAGTCCGCCTCTCTGCCTTTCCTCAAAAGATTTTTGGACGATAGTTGTCCTCTATTACTCTGCCAGTTTGTAAATTGCTGTGCCCCTGAGCTCCATTTTTCAACACGTTTTTGTGAGCTGACAGCAAATCCAAAATTATGGTTCAAAACCTATACTGGTTCCCGGCGGGTGGCTGAGACATTGGTTAATTCTATTTCCTGCCGGGCAATTAAAGTGACATGTACCTGTCCAAATGCCTAACAGCTACTCTCTCATTGGTTCTCCCTCTTCCATTTCATCCTCTGCCAAATTGGCAACCTGTGCGAACCAGGAGGTTTTACGGGCTATCGCTCCAATTTGGGAGATTGATAGTAAAGCCGTTGGAAGGTCAAACTGGAGCACAAGGAGCGGGACTATAAGTTGAGTTTTAGAAACCTATCGTATTCACAGTGTGTCCATTCTCTAGGTTTCCCATAAATGTTATGGCTGTAGTAATATTCCCTTACACAAGGAGAGTTGGGACACATGGAATGGGTGCCACATATTATTGCTTTAAAGGGTCTGCATTTGCTCACCCAGTCTCACCAAACCTCTCAGTCTCAAGTGTCCAGCATTATGCCACATCCAGCTCTCGTTTTAGGTAGGGTCATTCCAGGTTTCATCAGAGCCCCTGAAGGAATTGTAAAGACTTTCCCTGTTTTTTTTTTTTTTTTTTTGTATTTGAAATTTCTTTTTTTACTGGGTTTGAGCTGATTCTCACTGCCATGTTTATGCCAGTTTAGACACACTTGATTACCTTACGGTGACATATCAATACATAGGTTTTAAGATTCTTACTAGTCAGATATATACCTCTGCGCAGAATATTGGGTTTTGCGTCCCTTTCACTGATGAAGGTGTAGGTCTTGTCTATACCGTATTTTGATTTTGGAATGGTATTTGTACTAATATCAAACTCTGGTTCTATGCATCACCCCACCTCTCCTTCCGCCTTACGCAGGCATAAGTGTGTTTTCTAAATGTGAGACGCTGTTCCCTTTCATAACTCAGTTCATGTGTAGCCATGTTACAGAAAATTCATAAGTGCTATCATATGATAAGTTTGTTTTTCTGTGTGACTTATTTCACTTAGAATCATCGTACCTGAATCCATTCATTTTCCTGTTACTGGCATTATGTCATTGATTTCATGGCTGAGGGATAATCCATCTTACATAAGTACCACAATTTTTTGAATCATTTTTATCTATCCTGGAATAATTAGAGAGTACTCAAATTGATATTCTTTTAAGCAGTGCAGCCCAAAATTTTGGGGTGGCTCTATCTTATTGATTTTCAGTTTTCCCAAGGTATATTCCCTAGACTGGAAGTCCCCTTGGCTCTGTAGCTCTGTTGTTTACTTGTTTTAGGGAACACAATGCACTCCTCCAGAGAGGCAGTTGGCAACTTACATCCCGCCCATCAGCATAAAAAGGCTCCCTGTTCTCCAGGGCCTGTCTTGCCTTTCTGGTTTTTAACGATTTTGTGGATGCCCCTAATGACCGGTGGGAAGTGATACTTCTTTGTAGTGCAGACTTGCATGAACGCTTGCTTGCTTGGCCAAAATAAACTGTATGCGTTTTCTCCTGAATATACTCAGGAGAAAATGCATAAGCCCTTTTTGGCCAAGTGCATCATTGTCGAAGTTGTGCCTCTCTTCCTGTGCTTAAAAGGTGATTCCAACGTACCTCTTGAAATCCGTTTCCGGCTATTCTGCCTGGCTTTCAAGTCCGTCTCGTGGCCTTTGCTCAACAGGTTTTTGGACGATAGTTGTCCTTTATTACTCTGCCAGTTTGTGAATTGCTGTGCCCCTGAGTTCCGTTTTTTAACTGTTTTTTTCTGAGCTGTACGCAAGTCCAATATTTTGGTTCAGGACATAAACTGGATCCCAGTGGGTTGCTGAGACTTTGGTCAATTCTTCTTCCTCCCGGGAAATAAGAGTGACATATGCCCGTCCAAATGCCTAACAGCTACTCTCTCATTGGTTCTCCCTCTTCCCATTCATCCTCTGCGAAATTGGCAACCTGTGCGAAACAGGAGGTAAAAGGTGCGGTCTCTCCAGGTTGGGAGATTGATAGTAAAGCAGTTGGAAAGTCAAACTGGAGCACCAGGAGAGGGACTATACGTTGAGTTTTAGAGACTATTCGTATTCACAGTGTGTCCATTCTCTAGGTTTCCCATACATGTTATAGCTGTAGTAATATTCCCTTCAACCTGGAGAGTTGGGACCCATGGAATGGGTGCCATGCATTATTGCTTTACAGGGTCTGCATTTGCTCACCCAATCTCACCAATCCTCTCAGTCCTATGTGTCCAGCCTTATGCCACATGCAGCTGTCATTGTAGATAGGGTCATTCCAGGTTTCATCAGAGACCCTGAAGGAATTATAAAGAATTTCCCTGTTTTTTGTTTTTCAAATTCCTTTTTATAGTGGGTTTGAGCTGATTCTCGCTGCCATGTTTATGCCAGTCTAGATGCACTTGATTCCCTGAAAGAGACATATCAATACATAGGTTTTAAGATTCTTACTAGTCAGATATATTCCTCTGCGGGAAATACGGGGTTTTGAGTCCCTTTCCCTGAGGAAGGTGTAGGTCTTGTCTATTCCATACTTGGTTTTTGGAACTCTACCTGTGCATATATCAAACTCTGGTTTTATGCATCACCCCACCTCTCCATCCCTCTTAAGCAGGCATAAGAGTGTTTTCTAAATGTGAGACTCTCTTCTCTTTCCTAAATCAGTTCATGTGTATCCATGTTTACAGGATCTTCATAAGTGATATCTTATGATACATTTCTTTTTCTGTGTGACTTATTTCACTTAGAATCATCGTACCTGTATCCACTCATTTTGCTGCTACTGGTCTTATGACATTGATTTCATGGCTGAGGGATATTCCATCATACATAAGTACCACAATTTTTTGAACCATTTTTATATTTCCTGGGATATTTAAGGTGTACCCAAGTTGAGGTTCTTGTAAGCAGTACAGCCCTAAATTTTGGGGTGGTTCTGTCTTATTGATTTTCAGTTTTCCCAAGGTATATTCCCTTGACTGGAAGTGTCCTTGGCTCTGTAGCTCTGTTGTTTACTTGTTTTAGGGAACACAGTGCTCTCCTCCAGAGAGGCAGTTGGCAATTTACATCCCGCCCATCAGCATAACAAGGCTCCCTGTTCTCCAGGGCCTGTCTTGCCTTTCTGGTTTTTACACATTTTGTGGATATCCCTTTTGACCAGTGGGAAGTGATACTTCTTTGTAGTGAAAATTTGCATTGCCCGCTTGCTTGCTTGGCCAAAAAGGGCGTATGCGTTTTCTCCTGAATATATTCAGGAGAAAATGCAAATGCCCTTTTTAGCCAAGTGCCTCATTGTCGAAGTTGTGCCCCTCTTCCTGTGCTTTAAAGGCGATTCCAACGTACCTCTTGAAATCTGTTTCCTGCAATTCTGCCTCCCTTTCAAGTTTGCCTCGTTGCCTTCCCTCAACAGAATTTTGGACGATAGTTGCCCTTTATTACTCTGCCAGTTTGTGAATTGCTGTGCCCCTGAGCTCCATATTTAACTCGTTTTTTCTGAGATGAACGCAAGTCAAATATTTTGGTTCAGAATATATACCGGTTCGCGGTGTGTGGCTGAGACTTTGGTCAATTCTTCTTCCTCCCTGGAAATAAGAGTGACATATGCCCGTCCAAATGCCTAACAGCTACTCTCTCTTTGGTTCTTCCTCTTCCGTTTCATCCTCTGCCAAATTGGCAACCTGTGAGAACCAGGAGGTTAAAGGGGCTGTCTCTCCAAGTTGGTAGATTGATAGTAAAGCTGTTGGAATGTCAAACCGGGGCACCAGGAGAGGGACTATTAGTTGAGTTTTTGAGACCTTTCGTATTCACAGTGTGTCCATTCTCTAGGTTTCCCGTACATGTAATAGCTGTAGTCATATTCCCTTCAACCTGGAGAGTTGTGACCCATGGAATGGGTGCCCCTCATTATTGATTTAAAGGGTCTGCATTTGCTCACCCAATCTCACCAATCCTCTCAGTCCCAAGTGTCCAGCCTTATGCCACATCCAGCTGTCATTGTAGATAGTGTCATTCCAGGTTTCATCAGAGACCCTGAAGGAATTGAAAGAAATTTCCCTGTTTTTTTGTTTTGTTTTTGAAATTCCTTTTTATAGTGGGTTTGAGCTGATTCTCACTGTCATGTTTATGCCAGTCTAGACACACTTGTTTCCCTTATGGAGACATATCAATACATAGGTTTTAAGATTCATACTTTTAAGATATATTACTCTGTGGTGAATATGGGGTGTTGAGTCCCTTTCACTGAGGAAGGTGTAGGTTTTGTCTATTTCGTATTTGGTTTTTGGAACGGTACCTGTACTAATATCAAACTCTGATTTTATGCATCACCCCACCTCTCCTTCCCCCTTAAGCATGCATAAGCGTTTTTTTTTTTAATGTGAGTCTCTCTTTTCTTTCCTAACTCAGTTCATGTGTAGCCTTGTTTACAGGATCTTCATAAGTGATATCTTATGATAAGTTTCTTTTTCTTTGTGACTTATTTCACTTAGAATTATCGTACCTGGATCCACTCATTTTGCTGCTACTGGCCTTATGACATTGATTTTATGGCTGAGGGATATTCCATCATACGTAAGTACCACAATTTCTTGAACCATTTTTGTCTTTCCTGGGATATTTAATGTGTACCCAAGTTGAGGTTTTTGTAAGCAGTGCAGCCCTGAATTTTGGTGTGGATCTGTTTTATTTATTCTCAGTTTTCCCAAGGTATATTCCCTAGACTGGAAGTGCCCTTGGCTCTGTAGCTCTGTTGTTTACTTGTTTTAGGGAACACAATGCACTCCTCCAGAGAGGCAGTTGGCAATTTATATCCCGCCCATCAGCATAACAAGGCTCCCTGTTCTCCAGGGCCTGTCTTGCCTTTCTGGTTTTTACACATTTTGCGGATGTCCCTTTTGACCGGTGGGAAGTGATACTTCTTTGTAGTGCAGATTTGCATTGCCCGCTTGCTTGCTTGTCCAAAAAGGGCATATGCGTTTTCTCCTGCATATATGCACGTGAAAACCCATATGCCCTTTATGGCCATTTCCATAATTTTCGAAGTTGTAATGCTTTTCCTGTGTTTAAAGGCGATTCCAATGTACCTCTTGAAATCTATTTCATGCCATTCTGCCTCATTTTTCCTTCCGCCTCGTGGCTTTCCCTCAACAGATTTTTCGAAGAGAGTAGTCCTTTATAACTCTGCAGTTTAGTGAATTGCTGTGGCCCTGAGCTCCATTTTTCACCTCGCGTTTTTGTGAGCTGACCGCAAATCAACAGTTTTGCTTCTGGACTTATACTGGTTCTGGGGTCAGGCTGAGACTTTGGTTAATTCCTCTTTGTGACGGAAAATTAGAGAGACATGTGGCCGTGCAAATGCCTACATCTACTCTCTCATTGGTTCTCTCTCTTCCCTTATATCCTCTGCAAAATTTGCCAACTGTGCGTACCAGGAGGATATAGGGGCTGACTTTCCAATTTGGGAGATTGATAGTAAAGCAGTTGGAATGTCAAACTGGAGCACAAGGAGAGAAAAAAGTACTAGAGTTTTTGAAACCTTTCACCATCAGATGGTTTCCATTCTCTAGGTTCCCATACACGTTATAACTGTAGTGATATTCCCTTCTACCTGGAGAGATGGGAACCATGGAATGGGTGGCAGGCATTATTGCTTTAAAGGGTCTGCATTTTTTCACCCAATCTCACCAATCCTCTCAGTCCCAAGTGACCAGCCTTATGCCACATCCAGCTGTCATTGTAGATACGGTCATTCCAGGTTTCATCAGAACCCCTGAAGGTATTGTGTAAGAATTTTACTGTTTTTATGATTTGTTTTGAAATTCATTTTTTTTTTTTTTTTTTTTTGCGGTATGTGGGCCTCTCACTGTTGTGGCCTCTCCTGTTGCGGAGCACAGGCTCCGGACTCGCAGGCCCAGCGGCCATGGCTCACGGGCCCAGCCGCTCCGCGGCACGTGGGATCCTCCCAGACCGGGGCACGAACCCGCGTCCCCTGCATTGGCAGGCGGACTCACAACCACTGCGCCACCAGGGAAGCCCTGAAATTCATTTTTATAGTGGGTTTGAGCTGATTCTCACTGCCATGTTTATGTCATTCTAGACACACTTGGTTCCCTTACGGAGACATATCAATACATAGGTTTTAAAATTCTTACTAGTCAGATATATTTCTCTGAGGGGAATAGGGATTTTGAGTTCCCTTCACTGAGGAAGGAGCAGGGCTTGTCTCTTCTGTTTTTGGATTATGGAACGGTACCTGTGCTAATATCAATCTTATATTTTGTGCATCTCCCCACCTCTCTTTCCCCTTAAGCAAGCATTAGATTGTTTTCTAAATCTGATACTCTGTTCTCTTCCCTAAATCAGTTCATATGTAGCCATGTTTACATTCCCTTCATAAGTGGTATCTTATGTCAGAATGCACCATGGCCGTTCTCATAATAATGCTCCATGACCCCTGTCATCACAATGCACCTTGCCCTGGTTATCAAAATGTTCCATGTCCCTTGTCATCACAATTCTCCACGTCCTTGTCATCACAATGCTACATGACACTTCTCATCAAAATGTTACATGCTCTTGTCATCACAATTCTCCATCCACTTGACATTGCAATGCTCCATGCACTTGTCATCACAATGTTCCATGCACATGTCATCACAAAGCTCCATGCCCTTGTCATCACAATGCTCCATGACCCCTGTCATCACAATGCTCCCTGACACATGTCATCACAATGCATCATGCCCCTTGTCATTACAGTGCTCCATGATGCTCGATATCACAATTACCCAAGGTCTTCTCATCACAATGCTCCATGGCCAACATCATCACAATGCTCCATGACCACTGTCATCACAACACTCCATGACACCTGACAACACAATGATTCGGGACTCTTGTCATCACAATGTTCCATTCCCTAGTCATCACACTGCTCCATGACACCTGTCATCACAATACTCCATGAAAATTTTCAGCCCAATGTTCCATGACCCTTGTCATCACAATGATCCATGTCCTTGTCATCCCTATCCTCCATGACCACTGTTTTCACAATGCTCTGTGACGCTTGTCATCACAGTGCTCCATGACACCTGTCATCACAATGCTCCATGCCTTTGTCAGCAAAATGCTACAAGACCTTGTCATTGCAATGCTCTATTTGCTTCTCATCACAATCCTCCATGAACCTTGGGATCAGTTTGTTTCATGCCCTTGTCATCACAATGCTCCATGCTCCTTGAAATCAAAATGATCCATGACCTCTGTCATCACAATGCTCCAAACCCTTTTGATCACAGTGTTTCATAACACTTGTCATCACAACACTCCATGATGCCTGTCATCACAATACTCAATGCCCTTTTCATCGCAATGCTCCATGACCTTTGTCATCACAATTCTCAATACGCTTGTCATCACAATGCTCCCTGACACTTGTCATCAGAATGTTCCTTGAATCATGTCAGGAAAAGGCTGCATGCCCCTTTCATAACAATGCCCCATGCCGTTTTCATCACAATGCTCCATGCCATTGTCATCAAAATACTCCACAAGATTGTCATCCGAATGCTCCATGACATTTGACATCACAATTCTCCATGCGATTGTCAGCACAATGCTCCTTGACACTTGTCATCACAATGCTCCAAGCCATTGTCATCACAATGCTCCATTACCTTTGTCATCAGAATCCTCCATGACACTTGGCATCACAATGCTCCATGCCATTGTCATCAGAGCGGGCCACTACATATGTCATCAGAATGCTCCCTGACACCTCTCTTCACAATACTGCATGACCTGGTCATCACAATGCTCCATGCCCTTGTCATGACAATGCGCCATTCCAACTGTCATCGAAATAATCCATGAAACATATTAGACCAAAGTTACATGCTCTTGTCATCACAATGCTCCATGCTCTTTTTATCACAATTCTTCATGACACCTGTCATCACAATGCTCCATGACACTTGTCAGTATGTTCGTTGAACCCTGTAATGACAAGGCTCCATGCCTTTTTCATCACAATGTTCCATGCCCTTTCCATCACAGTGCTCCAAGACCCATGTAATCACAATGCTCCATGCCCTTGTCATCACAAAACTCACGGACGCATGCCATCAGAATGCTCCTTGGTCTTCTCCTCACAATGTGCCATGCCCTTGTCTTCACAATGTTCCATGACCCCTGTAATCACAATGCTCCATGCCCCTTTTCATCAGAATGGTCCATGAGACTTGTCATCACAATGCTTAATGTGCTTGTCAGCACAATGCTCAATGACACATGTCATCACAATGCACCATGTGCTTGTCATCACAGTGCTCCACAATCTTGTCATCACAATGCTCCTTAAAATTTGTCATCACAATGTTCCCTGCCCTTCTCATCACATTGCACAACGCCCTTGCCATCAAAATGCTCCATGACCATTGTCATCACAAAGATCCATGACCCTTGTCATCACAATGCTTAATGTGCTTGTCAGCACAATGCTCCATGACACATGTCATCACAATGCTCCATGACCCTTGTCATCACAATGCTCCGTGACTCCTGTCATCTCAAACTTCATAACGATTGTAATCACAGTGGTCCATGCCCGCGTGATTACAAGGCTCTGTGTCATTTGTAACCACAATGCTCCATGAAATTTTCATCACAATTCTCTGTGACCCTTGTCATCACAATGCTCCATGTGATTGTCAGAACAATGCTCCATGACCATTGTCTTCAAAATGTGCCACACGAATTTCATCACAATGGTCCACAACCTTGTCACTGAAATGCTCTATAAAACTTGTAATCACAATGGTCTGTGCACTTCTCATCAAAAGGCTCTCTCACCAGAGATATCACAGTGTTCTATCACTAGTCATCACAATTCTCCCTCACCCATGTAATCACAATGTTCCATGACCCTGTCATCACACTGCTACATCCCCTTATCATCACAATGTTCCATGACCCCTGTCATCAAAATGCTCCATGCCCATTTTCATCCCAAAGCTCCAAGACCCCTGACATCACAATGTTCTATAACCACTGCAATCTAAATGTTCCATTACATTATTCATCAAATTGCTGGATGACACGGTCATCAAAATGCTCCCTGCCCTTCTCATCACAATGCACCATGCCCTTGTCATCAAAATGCTCCATGACTTGTCATCACAAAGCTCCATGACCCTTGGCATCACAATGCTCCATGTCATTGTCATCACAATGCTCCATGAACCCTCTCATCACATTTCTCAATGCCCTTGTCATCACAAAGCTCCATGACACTTGTCATCACAATGCTCGATGCCCTTCTCATCTCAATGGTGCATGCCCTTGTCATTACAATCCTGCGTGACCCATGTAACATAGTGTTCCGTACCCTTGTCATCACAATGCTCCATGCAAACTCTCATCACAATAATCCATGAAACATTTCAGACCAATGTTCCATGCCGTTATCATCACCATGCTCCATTACCCCTGTCATAACAATGCACCATGACACCTGCCATCACAGTGTTACACGGCCTAGTCATCACAAGGTTCTATGACACCTGTCATCACAATGCTGGCGACCCCTGTAATCACAATGCTCCATGCCCTTGTCATCACAAAGCTCCATGACGCATGTCATCAGAATGTTCCATGGCCTTCTCATCACAATGCTCCATGCCCTTGTCATCACAATGCTCCAAGACCCCTGTAAACACAATGCTCCATGTCCCTTTTCATCTCAATGCTCCATGAAACCTGTCATCACAATGCACCATGCCCATCATCATAATGCTTCAGGCTATTGTCATCACAATGAAATCAATATTCTCCATGACCTCTGTCATCATAATGCTCCAAACCCTTGTGATCACAATGTTCCATAACACTTATCATCACAACACCCCATGACGCTCATCATCACAATTATCCATGGTCTTCTCATCACAATTCTCCATGATCTTTGTCATCACAATGCTCAATACACTTGTCATCACAATGCTCCCTGACACTTGTCGTCAGTATGCTCCTTGAACCCTGTCATGACAAGGATCCATGCCTTTTTCATCCCAATGATCCATGCCCTTTTCATCACAATGCTCCAAGATCCCTTTAATCACAATGCTCCATGCCCTTGTCATCACAAAACTCCATGACACATATCATCAGAACGCTCCATGACCTTCTCATCACAGTGCTCCATGCCCTAGTCATCACAATGCTCCAAGACCCCTGTAATCACAATGCTCCATGCCCCTTTTCATCAGAATGCTCCCTGAGACTTGTCATCATAAGTCTCCATGGTCTTCTCATCACTATGCTCCAGGAACTTGTCATCACCATGCTCCATTCCCTTGTCATCACAATGCACCATGACCATTGTCATCACAATAATCCATGAATATTTTCAGCCCAATGCTCCACGATCTACTCATCACAATGCTCCATGACCAATATCATCACAATGCTCCATGACCACTGACATCACAATACTCCAAACTCTTGTGATCACAATGTTCCATAACACTTGTCATCACTACGCGTCATGATGTCTGTCATCACAATACACCATGCCCTTTTCATCACAATGCTCCATGACTTTTGTCATCACAATTCTCAATACACTTGTCATCACAATGCTCCCTGACACTTGTGATCAGTATGCTCCTTGAAACGTGTCACGAAAAGGCTCCATGCCTTTTTCATCGCAAAGCCCCATGCCGTTTTCATCACAATGCTCCATGCCATTGTCATCAAAATACTCCACAAAATTGTCACCAGAATGCTCCCTGACCCTTGTCATCACAATGCTCCATGAACTTTTCATCACAATGCTCTTTGATCCTTGTCATCACAATTCTCTATGCCTTTCTCAGCACAATGCTCCATGACCCTTGTCAGCACAATGCACCATGCGCTTATCATCACAGTGCTCCACAATCTTGTCATCACAATGCTCCATAAAATTTGTCATCACAATGCTCCATGCCCTTCTCATCCAAATGCTCTCTCACCACTGATATCACAATGCTACATCACTATTTGTCACAATACTCCCTCACCCCTGTCATCACAATGATCCATGACTCCTGTTATCACAATGCTACGTGCACTTATCATCACAAAGTTCGATGACCCATGACATCACAAAGTTCCATAACACCTGTCATCAAAATGCTCCATGACCCTTTTCATCCTAAAGCTCCATGACCCCTGGCATCACAATGTTCTATAACCCATGTCATCAAAATGTTCCATTACACTTTTCATCAAATTACTGCATGAACCTGTGATCAAAATGCTCCCTGCCCTTCTCATCACAATGCACCAAACACTTGTCATCAAAATACTCTATGACCTTTGTCATCACAAAGCTCCATGACCCTTGGCATCACAGTGCTCCATGTCATTGTCATCACAATGCTCCATGAACCCTCTCATCACATTGCTCCATGCCCTTGTCATCACACATCTCCATGACACTTGTCATCACAATGCTCGATGCCCTTCTCATCACAATGCTCCATGCCCTTGTCATTACAATCCCCCATGACCCATGTATCACCGTGTACGGTGCCCTTGTCATCACAATGCTCCATGCCCACTCTCATCACAATAATCCATGAAACATTTCAGACCAATGCTCAATGCCCTTCTCATCACAATGCTCCATTACCTCTGTCATAACAATGCTCCATGACCCCTGCCATCACAATGTTCCACGGCCTTGCCATCACAAGGCTCCATGACCCTTGTCATCACAATGCTCCAAGATACCTCTAATCACAATTCTACATGCCCTTGTAATCACAAAGCTCCATCACGCATGTCATCAGAATGTTTCATGTCCTTCTCCTCACAGTGCTCAATGCCCTTGTCATCACAATGCTCTATGACCCCAGTAATCACAATGCTCCATGCACCTTTTAATCAGAATGCTCCATGAGACATGTCATCACAAGTCTCCATGGTCTTCTCATCACAATGCTCCAGGACCTTGTCATCACCATGCTCCATTCCCTTGTCATCACAATTCTCTATGACCCATGTCATCAGAATACTCCATGAATATTTTAAGCCCAATGCTCCATGACATTCTCATCACAATGCTCCATGACCAATATCATCACAATGCTCCATGACCCCTGTCATCACTACACTCCATGACACCTGACAACACAATGATCCGGGACTCTTGTCATCACAATTCTCCAAGACCCCTATAATCACAATGCTCCATGACCCCTGTCATCACAATACTCCATGAACATTTTCAGCCCAATTCTCTATGACCCTTGTCATCACAATGATCCATGCCCTTGTCATCACAATGCTCCATGCTCCTTGAAATCAAAATGATCCATGACCGCTGTCATCACAATGCTTCAAACCCTTGTGATCACAATGTTCCATAACACTTGTCATCACAACGCTCCATGATGCCTGTCATCACAATACTCCATGCCCTTTGTCATCACAATTCTCCATGCATTGTCAGCACAATGCTCCCAGACCATTGTCATCACAATGCTCCAAGCCATTGTCATCACAATGCTCCATTACCTTTTTCATCAGAATCCTCCATGACACTTGGCATCACAGAGGTCCATGCCATTGTCATCTCAATGGGCCATTACATATGTCATCACAATGCTCCCTGACACCTCTCTTCACAATACTGCATGACCTGGACATCACAATGCTCCATGCCCTTGTCATCACAATGCGCCATTCCCACTGTCATCACAATAATCTCTGAAACTTATTAGAGCAATGCTCAATGCGCTTTTCATCACAATGCCCCATGACCCCTGTCATCACAATGCTCCGTGACTCCAGTCATCACAATGTTTCATAACGTTTGTCATCTGAATGGTCCATGCCCGCGTCAACACAAGGCTCTGTGACATTTGTAACCACAATGCTCCATGAACATTTCATCACAATGCTCCGTGAAACTTGTAATCACAATGCTCCCAGTCTTTGTCAGAACAATGCTCCATGACCCTTGTCATCACAATGTGCCATGTCCTTTTCATCACAATGATCCACAACCATGTCATCGCTATGCTCCATAAACCTTGTAATCACAATGCTCCATGCACTTCTCATCCAAGTGCTCTCTCACATGAGATATCACAATGTTCCATCACTAGTCATCACAATCCTCACTCACCCCAGTTATCACAATGTTCCATGACCCCTGTCATCACAATGCTACATCCCCTTATCAGCAAAATTCCCATGACCCCTGACATCACAATGTTCCATAACACCTGTCATCAAAATGCTCCATCACCCTTTTCATCGCAAAGATCCATGACCCCTGGCAACACAATGTTCTATAACCCCTGTCATCAAAATGTTCCATTACAATTTTCATCAAATTGCTGCATGACCATGTCATCAAAATGCTCTCTGCCCTTCTCAACACAATGCACCACACATTTGTCATGAAAATGATCCATGACATTTGTCATCACAAAGCTTCATGACCCTTGGCATCACAATGCTCCATGATATTGTCATCACAATGCTCCATGAACACTCTCATCACATTGCTCCATGCCCTTGTCATCACAAAGATCCATGACACTTGTCATCACAATGCTCGATGCCCTTCTCATCACAATGCTCCATGCCCTTGTCATTACAATCCCCCATGACCCATGTATCACAGTGTACGTGCCCTTGTGATCACAATGCTCCATGCCCACTCTCATCACAATAATTCATGAAACATTTCAGACCAATGCTCAATGCCCTACTCATCCCAATGCTCCATTACAACTGTCATAACAATGCTCCTTGACTCCAGCCATCACAATGTTCCATGGCCTTGTCATCACATGGCTCCATGACCCTTGTCATCACAATGCTCCAAGACCTGTGTAATCACAATGCTCCATGCCTTTGTCATCACAAAGCTCCATGACACATGTTATCAGAATGTTCCATGGCCTTCTCCTCACAGTGCTCCATGCCCTTGTCATCACAGTGCTCCAAGACCCCTGTAATCACAATGCTCCATGCCCCTTTTCATCAGAATGCTCCTAGAGACTTGTCATCACAAGTCTCCATGGTCATCTCATCACAATGCTCCAGGAACTTGTCATCACCATGCTCCATTCCCTTGTCATCACAATGCTCCATGACACCTGTCATCACAATACTCCATGAACATTTTCAGCCATATGCTCCATGACCTTCTCATCACAATGCTCCATGACCAATATCATCACAATGCTCCATGACAACTGTCATCACAACACTCCATGACACCTGACAACACAATGATCCGGGACTCTTGTCATCACAATGCTCCATGACACCTGTCATCACAATAATCCTTGAACATTTTCAGCCCAATGCTCCATGACACTTGTCATCACAATGATCCATGCCCTTGTCATCCCTATGCTCCATGACCCCTGTATTCACAATGCTCCGTGATGCTTGTCATGACAGTGCTCCATGACACCTGTCATCACAAAGCTCCATGCGTTTGTCAGCAAAATACTACAAGACCTTGTCATTACAATGCTCTATGCGCTTGTCATCACAATACTCCATTACCATTGTCATCACAATCCTCCATGAACCTTGGGATCGCATTGCTTCATGCCCTAGTCATCACAATGCTCCATGCTTCTTGAAATCAATATGATCCATGACCTCTGTCATTGCAATGCTCCAAAACCTTGTGATCACAATGTCCCATAACACTTGTCATCACAACGCTCCATGATGCCTGTCATCACAATACTCCATGACTTGTCATCACAATGCTCCATGCCCTTGTTACCAAAATGTTCCAAGACCCCTGTAATCAGAATGCTCCATGCCCCTTTTCATCAGTATGCTCCATGAGACCTGTCATCACAAGGCTCCTTGGATTTCCCATCACAATTCTCCAGGAGAATGTCATCACAATGCTTCACGACATTGTCAGGAAAATTCTCAATGGCCCTTGTTATCATAATGCTCCAAGCCCTAGTCACGACAATGCTCCATTATATTTGTCATCACAATCCTCCATTACATTTGGCATCACAATGCTCCATGCCACTGACATCGCAATGGACCATGAAATATGTCATCACAATGCTCCCTGACACATGTCTTCACAATACTCCATGCCCTTGTCATCACAATGCTCCATGCCCTTGTCATCACAATGCACCATGTCCACTGTCATCACAATAATCTATGAAACTTGTCAGACCAATGCTCCATGCCCCTGTCATCACAATGCTCCATGCCCTTGTCATCACAATGCTCCATGACCCCTGTCATCACAAGGCTCCCTGACTCCAGTCATCACAATGCTTCATAACGTTTGTCATCACAACGGTCCATGCCCGCGTCATCACAAGACTCTGTGACCTTTGTAACCAAAATGCTTCCTGAACTTTTCATCACAATGCTCCGTGACCCTTGTCATCACAATGCTCCATGTCTTTGTCACAACAATGCCCCATGACCCTTGTCATCACAATGTGCCATGCGTTTTTCATCACAATGATCCACAACTTTGTCATCACTATGCTCCATAAACCTTGTAATCACAATGTTCCATGCAATTCTCATCCTAATGCTCTCTCACATGAGATATCACAATGTACCATCACTTGTCATCACAATCCTCCTTCACCCCTGTTATCACAATTTTCCATGACCCCTGTCATCACAATGCTACATCCCCTTATCAGCACAATGTTCCATGACACCTGACATCACAATATTCCATAACCCCTGTCATCAAAGTGCTCCTTGACCCATTTCATCCCAAAGCTCCATGACCCCTGGCATCACAATGTTCTGTAACCCCTGTCAACAAAATGTTCCATTACACTTTTCATCAAATTGCTGCATGACCCTGTCATCAAAATGCTCCCTGCCCTTCTCATAACAGTGCACCACACCCTTGGCATCAATATCCTCCATGACCTTTGTCATCACAAAGCTCAATGACCCTTGGAATCACAATGGTCCATGCCATTGTCATCACAAAGCTCCATGACGCATGTCATCAGAATGTTCCATGGCCTTCTCCTCACAGTGCTCCATGCCCTTGTCATCACAATGCTCCAAGACCCCTGTAATCACAATGCTCCATTCCCCTTTTCATCAGAATGCTCCATGAGACTTGTCATCACAGGTCTCCATGGTCATCTCATCACAGTGCTCCAGGACCTTGTCATCACCATGCTCCATTCCCTTGTCATCACAATGCTCCATGACACCTGTCATCACAATACTCCATGAACATTTTTAGCCCTATGCTCCATGACCTTCTCATCAAAATTCTCCATGACCATTATCATCACAATGCTGCATGACCATAGTCATCACAACACTCCATGACACCTGACAACACCATGATCCGGGACTCTGTCATCACAATGCTCCAAGACCTCTGTAATCGCAATGTCCCATGACCCCTGTCATCAAAATACTCCATGAACATTTTCAGCCCAATGCTCCATGCCCTTGTCATCACAATGCTCCATGACCCCTGTCATCACAATGCTCCGTGACTCCAGTCATCACAATGTTTCATAACGTTTGTCATCACAATGGTCCATGCCCGCGTCATCACAAGTCTCTGTGACATTTGTAACCACAATGCTCCATAAATTTTCATCACAATTCTCTGTGACCCTTCTCATCACAATGCTCCATGTCTTTGTCAGAACAATGCTACATGACCATTGTCATCACAATGTGCCACACGCATTTCATCACAACGGTTCACAACTTTGTCATCGCAATGCTCCATTAACCTTGTAATCACAATGGTCCATGCACTTCTCATCAAAATGCTCTCTCACCAGAGATATCACAATGTACCATCACTAGTCATCACAATACTCCCTCACCCCTGTAATCACAATGTTCCTGACCCTGTCATCCCAATGCTACATCCCCTTATCATTACAATGTTCCATGACCCCTGCCATTACAATGTTCCATAACCCCTGTCATCAAAATTCTCCATGAACATTTCATCCCAAAGCTCCAAGACCCCTGATATCACAATGTTCCTTTACACTTTTCATCAAATTGCTGCATGACCCGGTCATCAGTATGCTTCCTGCCCTTCTCATCATAATGCACCATGCCCATGTCATCAAAATGCTCCATGACTTCTCATCACAAAGCTCCATGAAACTTGGCATCACAATGCTCCATGTCATTGTCATCACAATGCTCCATGAATCTTCTCATCACATTGTTCACTGTCCTTGTCATCACAAAGCTCCATGACACTTGTCATCACAATGTTCGATGCCCTTCTCATCACAATGCTCCATGCCCTTGTCATTACAATCCTGAATGACCCATGTATCACAGTGTTCTGTGCCCTTGTAATCACAATGCTCCATGCCAACTCTCATGACAATAATCCATGAAACATTTAAGAACAATGTTCCATGCATTTCTCATCAAAATGCTCCATTACCCCTGTCATAACAATGCACCATGGCCCTTGCCATCACAATATTCCACGGCCTAGTCATCACAAGGTTCCATGACACTTGTCATCACAATGCTCAAGACCCCTGAAATCACAATGCTCCATGCCCTTGTCATCACAAAGCTCCATGATGCATGTCATCAGAATGTTCCAGGGCCTTCTCATCACAATGTTCCATGCCCTTGTCATCACAATGCTCCAAGACCCTTGTAATCACAATGCTCCATGCCCCTTTTCATCTCAATGTTCCATGAACCCTGTCATCACAATGCACTATGCCCATCATCATAATGCTTCAGGCTATTATCATCACAATGAAATCAATATTCTCCATGACCTCTGTCATCATAATGCTCCAAACCCTTGTGATCACAAAGTACCATGACACTTATCATCACAACACCCCATGACGCTCATCATCACAATTATTCATGATCTTCTCATCACAGTGCTCCATGATCTTTGTCATCACAATGCTCAATACACTTGTCATCACAATGCTGCCTGACACTTGTCGTCGTATGCTCCTTGATCCATGTCATGACAAGGCTCCATGCCTTTTTCATAACAATGATCCATGCCATTTTCATCACAATGCTCCAAGATCCCTGTAATCACAATGCTCCATGCCCTTGTCAGCACAAAACTCCATGACGCATGTCATCAGAATGTTCCATGGCCTTCTCATTACAATGCTCCATGCCCTAGTCATCACAATGCTCCAAGACCCCTGTAATCACAATGCTCCATTCCCCTTTTCATCAGAATGCTCCATGAGACTTGTCATCACAAGTCGCCATGGACTACTCTTCACAATGCTCCAGGACATTGTCATCACCATGCTCCATTCCCTTATCATCACAATGCTCCATGACCACTGTCATCACAATAATCCATGAACATTTTCAGCCCAGTGCTCCACGACCTACTTATCACAATGCTCCATGGCAAATATCATCACAATGCTCCATGACCACTGTTAACACAACACTCCATGACATCTGACAACACAATGATCCGGGACACTTGTCATCACAATGCTCCATTCCCTAGTCCTCACAAAGCTCCATGACCCCTGTCATCACCACACTCCTTGAACATTTTCAGCCCAGTGCTCCATGACCCTTGTCATCACAATGATCCATGCCCATGTCATCCCAATGCTCCATGACCCCTGTATTCACAATGCTCCATGACGCTTGTCATCACAGTGCTCCATGACACCTGTCATCACAATGCTCCATGCCTTTTTCAGCAAAATGCTACATGACCTTGTCATTACAATGCTGTATGTGCTTGTCATCACAATACTCCATGAACCTTGGGATCACATTGTTTCATGCCCTTGTCATCACAATGCTCCATGCTCCTTGAAATCAAAATGATCCATGACCTCTGTTATCACAATGCTCCAAACCCTTGTGATAACAATGTTCCATAACACTTCTCATCACAACTCTCCATGATGCCTGTCATCACAATACTCCATGCCCTTTTCATCCCAATGATCCATGACCTTTGTCATGACAATTCTCAATACACTTGTCATCACAATGCTCCCTGACACTTGTCATCAGAATTCTCCTTGAACCCTGTCACTAAAAGGCTCCATGCGATTTTCATCACAATACCCTAAGCCGTTTTCATCACAATGCTCCATGCCATTGTCATCAAAACACTCCACAAGCTTGTCATCATAATGCTCCATGACCATTGTCCTCACAGTTCTCCATGCACTTGTCAGCACAATGCTCCCTGACTGTTTTCATCACAATGCACCAAGCCATTGTCATCACAATGCTCCATTACCTTTGTCATCAGAATCCTCCATGACATTTGTCATCACAATGCTCCATGCCATTGTCATCACACTGGGCCATTACATATATCATCACAATGCTCCCTGACACCAGTTTTCACAATACTGCATGACCTGGTCATCACAATGCTCCATGCCCTTGTCATCACAATGTTCCATTCCAACTGTCATTGCAATAATCCACGCAACTTATTAGACCAATGTTCCATGCCCTTGTCATCACAATGCTCATTGCCCTTGTTATCACAATGCTCCATGACCCCTGTCATCAGAATGATCCGTGACTCCAGTCATCACAATGCTTCATGACCTTTGTCATCACAATGGTCCATGCCCTCGTCATCAACAGTCTCTGTGACCTTTTTAACCACAATGCTCCATGAACTTTTCATCACAATGCTCTTTGACCCTTGTCATCACAATGCTCCATGTGCTTGTCAGCACAATGCTCCATGACACATGTCATCACAATTCACCATACGCTTGTCATCACAGTGCTCTACAATCTTGTCATCACAATGCTCCATAAAATTTGTCATCACAATGCTCCATGCACTTCTCATCAAAATGGTCTCTCACCACTGATATCACAATGCTACATCACTATTTGTCAGAATTCTCCCTCACCCCTGTCATCACAATGTTCCATGACTCCTGTCATCACAATGCTACATGAACTTATCATCACAATGTTCGATGACCCCTGACATCACAATGTTCCATAACACCTGTCATCAAAATGTTCCATGACACTTTTCATCAAATTGCTCCATGACCCTGTCATCAGAATGCTCCCTGCCCTTCTCATCACAATGCACTACACCCTTGCTATCAAAATTCTCCATGAGTTTTTTCATCACAAAGATCCATGACCTTTGGCCTCACAATGCTCCATGTCATTGTCATCACAATGCTCCCTGAACGCTCTCATCACATTGTTCCATTCCCTTGTCTTCACAAAGCTCCATGACACATGTCATCAGAATGCTCCATGGCCTTCTCATCACAATGCTCCACGCCCTTGCCATCAGAATGCTCCATTACACCTGACATAACAATGCTCCATGACCCCTGCCATCACGATGTTCCATATCCTTGTCATCACAAAGCTCCATGACCTTTCTCATCACAATGCTCCAAGAACCCTGTAATCACAATGCTCTATGCCGCTTTTCATCTCAATGATCCATGAACCCTGTCATCACAATGCACCATGCCCATCGTCATAATGCTTCATGCTATTCTCATCACAATGAAATCAAAATGCTCCATGACCTCTGTCATAACAATGCTCCAAACCCTTGTGATCACAATATTCCATATCACTTGTCATCATAAAGCCCCATGATGCTCGTCATCACATTTATCAATGGTCTTTTCATCTCAATGCTCCACGACCTTTGTCCTCACAGTGCTCAATACACTTGTCATCAAAATGCTCCCTGACACTTGTTGTCTGTATGCTGCTTGAATCCTGTCATGACAATGTTCCATGCCTTTTTCATCACAATGATCCATGTCCTTTTCATCACAATGCTCCAAGACACATATAATCTCAATGCTCCATGCTCTTGTCATCACAAAGCTCAATGACGCAGGCCATCAGAATGCTCCTTGGTCTTCTCTTCACAATGCTCCATGCCCTTGTCATCACAATGTTCCAAAACCCCTGTAATCACAAGGCTCCTTGCCCTTGTCATCAAAAAACTCCAAGACGCATGTCATCAGAATGCTTCAAGGCCTACTAATCACAATGCTCCATGCCCTAGTCATCACAATGCTCCAAGACCCCTTTAATCACAATGCTCCATGCCCCTTTTCATCAGATTGCTCCATGAGACTTGTCATCACAAGTCTCCATGGTCTTCTCATCACAATGCTCCAGGACCTTGTCATCACGATGCTCCATTCCTTGGTCATCACAATGCTCCATGACCCCTGTCATCACAATAATCCATGAATATTTTCAGCCCAATGCTCCACGACCTACTCATCACAATGCTCCATGTCCAATATCATCACAATGCTCCATGACCACTGTCATCACAACACTCCATGACACCTGAAAACACAATGATCCAGGACTCTTGTCATCACAATTCTCCAAGACCCCTATAATCACAATGCTCCATGACCCCTTTCATCACAACACTCCATGAACATTTTCAGCCCAGTGCTCCATGACCCTTGTCATCACAATGATCCATGCCCTTGTCATCCCAATGCTCCATGACCTCTATATTCACAATGCTCCGTGACGCTTGTCATCACAGTGCTCCATGTCACCTGTCATCACAATTCTCCATGCCTTTGTCCGCAAATGCTACATGACCTTGTTATTACAATGCTCTATGCACTTGTCATCACAATTCTCCATTTCCATTGTCATCACAATCCTCCATGAACTTTGGGATCACATTGCTTCATGCCCTTGTCATCACAATGCGCCATTCCAACTGTCATCACAATAATCTATGAAACTTATTAGAACAATGTTCCATGACCTTGTCATCACAATGCTCCATGCCCTTGTTATCACAATGCTCCATGACCCCTGTCATCACAATGCGCCCTGACTCCAGTCATCACAATGCTTCATGACCTTTGTCATCACAATGGTCCATGCCCTCGTCATGAACAGTCTCTGTGACCATTTTAACCAAAATGCTCCATGAACTTTTCATCACAATGCTCTTTTACCCTTGTCATCACAATGCTCCATGCGCTTGTCAGCACAATGCTCCATGACACATGTCATCACAATGCACCTTGCGCTTGTCATGACAGTGCTCCACAATCTTGTCATCACAATGCTCAATAATATTTGTCATCAAAATGATCCATGCACTTCTCATCCAAATGCTCTCTCAGCACTGATATCACAATGCTACATCACTATTTGTCAGAATACACCCTCACCCTTGTCATCACATTGTTCCATGACTCCTGTCATCACAGTGCTACATGCACTTATCATCACAATGTTCGATGACCCATGACATCACAATGTTCCATAACACCTGTCATCAAAATGTTCCATGACACTTTTCATCAAATTGCTCCATGACCCTGACATCAGAATGCTCCCTGCACTTCTCATCACAATGCACAACACCCTTGCCATCAAAATGCTCCATGACCTTTGTCATCACAAAGATCCATGACCCTTGGCATCACAATGCTCCATGTCATTGTCATCACAATGCTCCATGAACGCTCTCATCACATTGCTCCATGCCCTTGTCTTCACAAAGCTCCATGCCACATGTCCTCAGAATGCTCCATGGCCTTCTCATCACAATGCTCCATGCCCTTACCATCACAATTCTCCATTTCCCCTGTCATAACAATGCTCCATGACCCCTGCCATCACGATGATCCATGGCCTTGTCATCACAAGGCTCCATGATCCTTCTCATCACATTGCTCCAATAACACTGTAATCACAATGCTCTATGCCACTTTTTTTTTTCTTTTTTTGCGGTATGCGGGCCTCTCACTGTTGTGGCCTCTCCCGTTGTGGAGCACAGGCTCCGGATGCGCAGGCCCAGCGGCCATGGCTCACGGGCCCAGCCGCTCCGCTGCATATGGGATCCTCCCAGACAGGGGCACGAACCCGTATCCCCTGCATCGGCAGGCGGACTCTCAACCACTGCGCCACCAGGGAGGCCCTCTATGCCACTTTTCATCTCAATGATCCATGAACCCTGTCATCACAATGCACCATGCCAATCATCATAATGCTTCATGCGATTGGCATAACAAAGAAATCAAAATGTTCCATCACCTCTGTCATAACAATGCTCCAAACACTTGTGATCACAATATTCCATAACACTTGTCATCACAATGCCCCATGAGGCTCGTCATCAAAATTATCCATGGTCTTCTCATCACAATGCTCCATGACCTTCATCATCACAATGCTCAATACACTTTTCATCAAAATGCTCCCTGACACTTGTTGTCCGTATGCTCCTTGAACCCTGTCATGACAAGTCTCCATGATTTTTTCATCACAGTGATCCATTCTCTTTTCATCACAATGCTCCAAGACCCATGTAATCACAATGCTCCATGCCGTTGTCATCACAAAGCTCAATGACGCATGCCATCAGAATGCTCCCTGGTCTTCTCCTCACAATGCTCCATGCCCTTGTCATCACAATGTTCCAAGACCCTGTAATCACAATGCTCCATTCCCGTTTTCATCAGTATGCTCCATGAGATTGGTCATCACAAGGCTCCATGGTTTTGTCATCACAATGCTCTAGGGCATTGTCATCAAAATGCTTCACAACCTTGTGATGAAAATTTTCAGTGGCCCTTGTCATCATAATGATCCAAGCCCTAATCATCACAATGCTCCATTATATTTGTCATCACAATCCTCCATTCCATTTGGCATCACAATGCTCTATGCCATTGTCATCGCAATGGACCATGACATATGTCATCACAATGTTCCCTGACACCTGTCTTCACAGTACTCCATGACCTTCTCATCACAATGCTCCATGCACTTGTTATCACAATGCACCATGCCCACTGTCATCACAACAATCTATGAAATTTCTGAGACCAATGCTCCATGCCCCTGTCATCACAATGCTTCATGCCCTTGTCATCACACTGCTCCATGACCCCTGTCATCAAAATGCTCCGTGACTTCAGTCATCACAATGCTTCATAAAGTTTGTCATCACAATGGTCCATGCCCTCGTCATCACAAGGCTCTGTGACCTTTGTAAGCTCAGTGCTCCATGAACATTTCATCACAGTTCTCCGTGACCCTTGTCATCACAATGCTCCATGTCTTTGTCAGAACAGTGCTCCATGACCATTGTCATCACAATGTGCCACGTGCATTTCCTCACAACGGTTCACAACTTTGTCATTGCAATGCTCCATAAACATTGTAATCACAATGGTCCATGCACTTCTCATCAAAATGCTCTCTCACCAGGGACATCACAATGTTCCATCACTAGTCATCACAATACTCCCTCACCCCTGTAATCACAATGATCCATGACCCAGTCATCACAATGCTACATCCCCTTATCATCACAATGTTCCATGACCACTGCCATCACAATGTTCCATAACCCCTGTCATCAAAATTCTCCATGACCCATTTCATCCCATAGCTCCAAGACCCCTGACATCACAATGTTCTATAACCCCTGCCCTCAAAATGTTCCATTACACTTTTTATCAAATTGCTGCATGACCCCGTCATCAAAATGCTCCCTGCCCTTCTCGTCACAATGCACCATGACTCTTGGCATCACAGTGCTCCATGTCATTGTCGTCACAATGTTCCTTGAAACCTCTCATCACACTGCTCCATGCCCTTGTCATCACAAAGCTCCATGACATTTGTCATCGCAATGCTCGATGCCGTTCTCATCACAATTCTCCATGCCCTTGTCATTACAATCCTGCATGACCCATGTATCACAGTGTTCCGTGCCCTTGTCATCACAATGCTCCATGCCCTCTCTCATCACAATAATCCATGAAACATTTCAGACCAATGTTCCATATCTTTCTCATCACAATGCTCCATTACCCCGTCATAACAATGCAACATGACCCCTGCCATCACAATGTTCCACGGCCTTGTCATCACAAGGTTCCACGACACTTCTCATCACAATGCTGAAGACCCCTCAAATCATAATGCTCCATGCCCTTGTCATCACAAAGCTCCATGACACATGCCATCAGAATGTTCTATGGCCTTTTCATCACAATGCTCCATGCCCTTGTCATCACAATGCTCCAAGACCCTTGTAATCACAATGATCCATGCCTCTTTTCATCTCAAATTTCCATGAACCCTGTCATCACAATGCACCATGCCCATCATCATAATGCTTCAAGCTATTGTCATCACAGTGAAATCATTATTCAGCATGACCCATGTCATCATAATGCTCCAAACACTTGTGATCACAATGTTCCATAACACTTATCATCACAACACCCCATGACGCTCATCATCACAATTATCCATGGTCTTCTTATCACAATTCTCCATGATCTTTGTCATCACAATGCTCAATACACTTGTCATCACAATGCTCCCTGACACTTGTCATCAGTATGCTACTGGAACACTGTCATGACAAGGCTCCATGCCCTTGTCATCACAATGCCCCATGCCGTTTTCATCACAATGCTTCATGACCTTTGTCATCACAATGGTCCATGCCCTCACCATCAACAGTCTCTGTGACATTTTAAACACAGTGCTCAATGAACTTTTCATCACAATGCTCTTTGACCCTTGTCATCACAATGCTCTATGCCTTTCTCTGCACAATGCTCCATGCCCTCGTCATCACATTGCTCCATGACCCCTGTCATCACAATGCTCCATAACTCCAGTCATCACAATGCTTCATAACATTTGTCATCACAATGGTCCATGCCCGCGTCATCACAAGGCTCTGTTACTTTTGGAACCACCTTGATCCAAGCACTTTTCATCACAATGCTCCGTGACCCTTGTCATCACAATGCTCCATGCCTTTGCCAGAAAAATGCTCAATGACCCTTGTCTTCACACTGTGCCACGCACTTTTTATCAGAAAGGTCTGCAAATTTGTCATTGCAATGCTCCATAAATATTGTAATCACAAAATTCCATACCCTACTCATCACAATGCTCCATTACACCTGTCATAACAATGCTCCATTACCCCTGTCATCACAATGTTCCAAGGCCTTGTCATCACAAGGCTCCATGACACTTGTCATCACAATGCTCCAAGACCCCTTTAATCAGAATGCTCCATGCCCTTGACATCGCAAAGCTCCATGACACATGTCATCAGAATGTTCCATGGACTTCTCATCAAAATGCTCCATGCCCGTTTCATCAATGTGCTCCAAGACCCATGTGATCACAATGCTCCATGCCCCTTTTCATCTCAATGCTCCTTGAACCCTGTCATCAAAATGCGTCATGCCCATCATCATAGAGCTTCCGGCTATTCTCAGCACAATGAATTCAAAATTCTCCATGACCTCTGTCATCACAGTGCTCCATGACCCCTGTCATCATAATACTCCATGAACATTTTCAGCCCAATTCTCCATGACGCTTGTCATCACAATGATCCATGCCCTTGTCATCCCAATGCTCCATGACCGCTGTATTCACAATGCTCCATGATGCTTGTCATCACAGAGCTCCATGACACCTGTCATCACAATGCTCCATGCCTTTGTCAGCAAAATGCTACATGACCTTGTCATTACAATGCTCTATGCGCTTGTCATCACAATACTCCATTACCATTGTCATCACAATCCTCCTTGAACATTGGGATCACTTTGCTTCATGCCCTTGTCATCACAATGCTCCATGCTCCTTGAAATCAAAATGATCCATGACCCCTGTCATCACAATGCTTCAAACCCTTGTGATCACAATGTTCCATAACACTTGTCATCACAACGCTCCATGATGCCTGTCATCACAATACTCCATGCCCTTTTCATAACAATGCTCCATGAGTTTTGTCATCACAATGCTCAATACACTTGTCATCACAATGCTCCCTGACACTTGTCATCAGAATGCTCCTGGAAACCTGTCACGAAAAGGCTCCATGTATTTTTCATCACAAAGCCCCATGCAATTTTCATCACAATGCTCCATGCCATTGTCATCAAAATACTCCACCAGCTTGTCATCAGAATGCTCCATGACCCTTGTCATCACAATTTTCCATGCACTTGTCAGCACAATGCTCCCTGACCCTTGTCATCACAATGCTCCAAGCCATTGTCATCACAATGCTACATTACATTTGTCATCAGAATCCTCCATGACACTTGGCATCACAATGCTCCATGCCATTGTCATCACAATGGGCCATTACATATGTCATCACAATGCTCCCTGACACCTCTCTTCACAATACTGCATGACCTGGTCATCACAATGCTCCATGCCCTTGTCATCACAGTGCTCCATTCCCACTGTCATCACAATAATCCCTGAAACTTATTAGAGCAATGCTCCATGCCCTTGTTATCACAATGTTCCAAGACCCCTGTAATCAGAATGGTCCATGCCCCTTTTCATCAGTATGCTCCATGATACCTGTCATCACAAGGCTCCATGGTTTTCTCATCACAATGCTCCAGGAGTTTGTCATCACAATGCTTCACGACATTGTCATGAAAATACTCAATGGCCCTTGTCATCATAATTCTCTAAGCCCTAGTCATCACAATGCTCCATTATATTTGTCATGACAATCCTCCATTACATTTGGCATCACAATGCTCCATGCCAATGTCATCGCAATGGACCATGACATATGTCATCACAATGCTCCCTGACACCTGTCTTCACAATACTCCATGCCCTTGTCATCACAATGCTCCATTCCCTCTGTCATCACAATAATACCTGAAACTTATTAGAGAAATGCTCCATGCGCTTGTCATCACAATGCTCCGTGACTCCAGTCATCACACTGCTTCATAACGTTTGTCATCAGAACGCTCCATGCCTGCCTCAACACAAGGCTCTGTGACATTTGTAACCACAATGCTCCATGAACCTTGTCATCACAATGCTCCATGTCTTTGTCAGAACAATGCTCCATGACACTTGTCATCACAATGTGCCATGTGCTTTTCATCACAATGATCCACAACCTTGTCATCACTATGCTCCATTAACCTTGCAATCACAATGCTCCATGCACTTCTCATCCAAATGCTCTCTCACATGAGATATCACAATGTTCCATCACTAGTCATCACAATCCTCCCTCACCCCGGTTATCACAATGTTCCAGGACCCCTGTCATCACAATGCTACATCCCCTTATCAGCACAATGTTCCATGACCCCTGACATCACAATGTTCCATAACCCCTGTCATCAAAATGCTCCATCACCCTTTTCATCGCAAAGCTCCATGACCCGTGGCATCACAATGTTCCATTATAATTTTCATCAAATTGCTGCATGACTATGTCATCAAAATGCTCCCTGCCCTTCTCAACACAATGCACCACACCCTTGTCATCAAAATGCTCCATGACCTTTGTCAAAACAAAGCTCCATGACCCTTGGCATCACAATGCACCATGACATTGTCACCACAATGCTCCATGAACACTATCATCACATTGCTCCATGCCCTTGTCATCACAAAGATCCATGACACTTGTCATCACAATGCTCGATGCCCTTCTCATCACAATGCTCCATGCCCTTGTCATTACAATCCCCCATGACCCATGTATCACAGTGTACCGTGCCCTTCTCATCACAATGCTCCATGTCCACTCTCATCACAATAATCCATGAAACATTTCAGACCAATGCTCAATGCCCTTCTCATCACAATGATCCATTACGTCTGTCATTACAATGCTCCATGATACCTGCCATCACAATGTTCCACAGCCTTGTCATCACAAGGCTCCATGACCCTTGTCATCACAATGCTCCAAGAACCCTGTAATCACAAAGCTACATGCCCTTGTCATCACAAAGCTCCATGACGCATGCCATCAGAATGTGCCATGGCCTTCTCCTCAAAATGCTCTATGCCCTTGTCATCACAATGCTCCAAGACCCCTGAAATCACAATGCTCCATACCACTTTTCATCAGAATGCTCCATGAGACTTGTCATCACAAGTCACCATGGTCATCTCATCACAATGCTCCAGGACATTCTCATCACCATGCTCCATACCCTTGTCATCAGAATGCTCCATGACCCATGTCATCACAATACTCCATGAATATTTTCAGCAATATGCTACATGATCTTCTCATCACAATGCTCCATGACCAATATCATCACAGTGCTCCATGACCACTGTCATCACAACACTCCATGACACCTGACAATACGATGATCCGGGACGCTTGTCATCACAATGCTCCAAGACCCCTGTAATCACAATGCTCCATGACCCCTGTCATCACAAAACTCCATGAACGTTTTCAGCCCAATGCTCCATGACAATTGTCATCACAATGATCCATGCCCTGGTCATCCCAATGCTCCATGACCCTTGTATTCACAGTGCTCTGTGACGCTTGTCATCACAGTGCTCCATGACACCTGTCATCACAATGCTCCATGCCTTTGTCAGTAAAATGCTACAGGACCTTGTCATTAAAATGCTATATGCGCTTTTCATCACAATACTCCATTACCATTGTCATCACAATCCTCCAAGTACCTTGGGATCACAATGCTTCATGCCCTAGTCATCACAATGCTCCATGCTCCTTGAAATCAAAATGATCCATGACCTCTGTCATTGTAATTCTCCAAACCCTTGTGATCACAATGATCCATAACACTTGTCATCATAACGCTCCATGATGCCTGTCATCACAATACTCCATGCCCTTGTCATCACAATGCTCCATGCCCTTGTTATCACAATGTTACAAGACCCCTGTAATCAGAATGCTCCATGCCCCTTTTCATCAGTATGCTCCATGAGACCTGTCATCACAAGGCTCCATGGTTTTCTCATCACAATGCTCCAGGACTTTGTCATCACAATGCTTCACGACATTGTCATGAAAATTATCAATGGCCCTTGTCATCATAATGCTCCAAGCCCTAGTCATCACAATGCTCCATTATATTTGGCATCACAATGCTCCATTACATTTGGCATCACAATGCTCCCTGCCATTGTCATCGCAATGGACCATGACATATGTCATCACAATACTCCCTGACACCTGTCTTCACAATACTCCATGCCCTTGTCATCACCATGCTCCATGGCCTTGTCATCACAGTGCACCATATCCACTGTCATCACAATAATCTATGAAACTTGTCAGACCAATGCTCCATGCCCCTGTCATCACAATGCTCCATGAACCCTTTCATCACAATACTCCGTGACTCCAGTCATCACAATGCTTCATAACGTTTGTCATCACAACGGTCCATGCCCACGTCATCACAAGGCTCTGTGACCTTTGAAACCACAATGCTCCATGAACTTTTCATCACAATGCTCCGTGACCCTTGTCATCACAAAGCTCCATGTCTTTGTCAGAGCAGTGCTCCATGACCCTTGTCATCACAATGTGCCATGCGCTTTTCATCACAATGATCCACAACCTTGTCATCGCTATGCTCCATAAACCTTGTAATCACAATGCTCCATGCACTTCTCATCCAAATGCTCTCTCACATGAGATATCACAGTGTTCCATCACTAGTCATCACAATCCTCCCTCTCCCCTGTTATCACAATGTTCCATGACCCCTGTCATTCACAATGCTACATCCCCTTATCAGCACAATATTCCATGACCCATGACATCACAATGTTCCATAACCCCTGTCATCAAAATGCTCCTTGACCCTTTTCATCCTAAAGCTCCATGACCCCTGGCATCACAATGTACTATAACCCCTTTCATCAAAATGTTCCATTACACTTTTCATCAAATTACTGCATGAACCTGTCAACAAAATGCTCCCTGCCCTTCTCATCACAAAGCACCACACCCTTGTCATCAAAATGCTCCATGACCTTTGTCATCACAAATCACCATGACCCTTGGCAACACAATGCTCCATGTCATTGTCATCACAATGTTCCATTACCCTCTCATCACATTGCTCCATGCCCTTGTCATCACACATCTCCATGACACTTGTCATCACAATGCTCGATGCCCTTCTCATCACAATGCTCCATGCCCTTGCCATTACAATCCCCCATGACACATGTATCACCGTGTACAGTGCCCTTGTCATCACAATTCTCCATGCCCACTCTCATCACAGTAATCCATGAAACATTTCAGACCAATGCTCAATGCCCTTCTCATCACAATGCTCCAAGATCACTCTAATCACAATGCTCCATGCCCTTGTCATCACAAAGCTCCATGACGCATGTCATCAGAATGTTTCATGTCCTTCTCCTCACAGTGCTCAATGCCCTTGTCATCACAATGCTCCAGGACCCCTGTAATCACAATGCTCCATGCCCCTTTTCATCAGAATGCTCCATGAGACTTGTCATCACAAGTCTCCATGGTCTTCTCATCACAATGCTCCAGGACCTTGTCATCACCACGCTCCATTCCCTTGTCATCACAATCCTCCATGACCCCTGTCATCACAATACTCCATGAACATTTTCAGCCCAATGCTTCACGAACTTCTCATCACAATGCTCCATGACCAATATCATCACAATGCTCCAAGACCCCTGTAATCACAATGCTCCATGACCCCTGTCATCACAATACTCCATGAACATTTTCAGCCCAATTCCCCATGACCCTTGTCATCACAATGATCCATGCACTTGTCATCCCAATGCTCCATGACCCCTGTATTCACAGTGCTCCGTGATGCTTGTCATCACAGTGCTCTCTGACACCTGTCATCACAATGCTCCAGGCCTTTGTCAGCAAAATGCCACATTACCTTTTCATTACAATGCTCTATGCGCATGTCATCACAATAGTCCATTACCATTGTCATCACAATCCTCCATGAAAATTGGGATCACATTGCTTCATGCCCTTGTCATCACAATGCTCCATGCTCCTTGAAATCAAAATGATCCATGACCTCTGTCATCACAATGCTTCAAACCCTTGTGATCACAAAGTTCCATAACTCTTGTCGTCACAACGCTCCATGATGCCTGTCATCACAATACTCCATGCCCTTTTCATCACAAAGCTCCATGACCTTTGTCATCACAATTCTCAATACACTTGTCATCACAATTCTCCCTGACACTTGTCATCAGAATCCTCCTTGAACCCTGTCACGAAAAGGCTCCATGTCTTTTTCATCACAAAGCCCCATGCAATTTTCATCACAATGCTCCATGCCATTGTTATCAAAATACTCCACAAGCTTGTCATCAGAATGCTCCATGAACCTTGTCATCACAATTCTCCATGCACTTGTCAGCACAATGCTCCCTGACCCTTGTCATCACAATGCTCCAAGCCATTGTCATCACAATGCTCCATTACATTTGTCATCAGAATCCTCCATGACACTTGGCATCACAATGCTCCATGCCATTGTCATCACATTGGGCCATTACATTTGTCATCACAATACTCCCTGACACCTCTCTTCACAATACTGCATGACCTGGTCATCACAATGCTCCATGCCCTTGTCATCACAATGCTCCATTCCCACTGTCATCACAATAATCCCTGAAACTTATTAGAGCCATGCTCCATGCGCTTGTCATCACAATACTCCATGACTCCTGTCATCACAATGCTCCGTGAGTCCAGTCCTCACAATGCTTCATAACGTTTGTCATCACAACGGTCCATGCCCGCCTCAACACAAGGCTCTGTGACATTTGTAACCCCAATGCTCCATGAACATTTCATCACAGTGCTCCGTGAACCTTGTCATCACAATGCTCCATGTCTTTGTCAGAACAATGCTCCATGACCCTTGTCATCACAATGTGCCATGTGGTTTTCATCACAATGATCCACAACCTTGTCATCGCTATGCTCCATAAACCTTGTAATCACTATGTTCCATGCACTTCTCATCCAAATGCTCTCTCACATGAGATATCACAATGTTCCATCACTAGTCATCACAATCATCCCTCACCCCGGTTATCACAATGTTCCATGACCCCTGTCATCACAATGCTACAACCCCTTATCAGCACAATGTTCCATGACCCCTGACATAACAATTTTCCATAACCCCTGTCATCAAAATGTTCCATCACCCTTTTCATTTCAAAGCTCCATGACCCCTGGCATCATAATGTTCTATAACCCCTGTCATCAAAATGTTCCATTACAATTTTCATCAAATTGCTGCATGACCATGTCATCAAAATGCTCCCTGCCCTTCTCAACACAATGCACCACACCCTTGTCACCAAAATGCTCCATGACCATTGTCATCACAAAGCTCCATGACCCTTGGCATCACAATGCTCCATGACATTGTCATCACAATGCTCCATGAACCCTCTCATCACATTGCTCCATGCCCTTGTCATCACAAAGATCCATGACACTTTTCATCACAATGCTCGATGCCCTTCTCATCACAATGCTCCATGCCATTGTCATTACAATCCCCCATGACCCATGTATCACAGTGTACCGTGCCCTTCTCATCACAATGCTCCATGTCCACTCTCATCACAATAATCCATGAAATATTTCAGACCAATGCTCAATGCCCTTCTCATCACAATGATCCATTACCTCTGTCATAACAATGCTCCATGATACCTTCCATCACAATGTTCCACAGCCTTGTCATCACAAGGCTCCATGACCCTTGTCATCACAATGCTCCAAGACCCCTGTAATCACAAAGCTACATGCCCTTGTCATCACAAAGCTCCATGACACATGCCATCAGAATGTTCCATGGCCTTCTCCTCAAAATGCTCCATGCCCTTGTCATCACAATGCTCCAAGACCCCTGAAATCACAATGCTCCATGCCCCTTTTCATCAGAATGCTCCATGAGACTTGTCATCACAAGTCTCCATGGTCATCTCATCACAATGCTCCAGGACATTCTCATCACCATGCTCCATTCCCTTGTCATCAGAATGCTCCATGACCCATGTCATCACAATACTCCATGAATATTTTCAGCGATATGCTACATGATCTTCTCATCACAATGCTCCATGACCAATATCATCACAGTGCTCCATGACCACTGTCATCACAACACTCCATGACAACTGACAACACAATGATCCGGGACTCTTGTCATCACAATGCTCCAAGACCCCTGTAATCACAATGCTCCATGACCCCTGTCATCACAGTACTCCATGAACGTTTTCAGCCCAATGCTCCATGACAATTGTCATCACAATGATCCATGGCCTTGTCATCCCAATGCTCCATGACCCTTGTATTCACAGTGCTCTGTGACGCTTGTCATCACAGTGCTCCATGACACCTGTCATCACAATGCTCCATGCCTTTGTCAGTAAAATGCTACAGGACATTGTCATTAAAATGCTCTATGCGCTTTTCATCACAATACTCCATTACCATTGTCATCACAATCCTCCAAGTACCTTGGGATCACAATGCTTCATGCCCTAGTCATCACAATGCTCCATGCTCCTTGAAATCAAAATGATCCATGACCTCTGTCGTTGCAATTCTCCAAACCCTTGTGATCACAATGATCCATAACACTTGTCATCATAACGCTCCATGATGCCTGTCATCACAATACTCCATGCCCTTGTCATCACAATGCTCCATGCCCTTGTTATCACAATGTTCCAAGACCCCTGTAATCTGAATGCTCCATGCCCCTTTTCATCAGTATGCTCCATGAGACCTGTCATCACAAGGCTCCATGGTTTTCTCATCACAATGCTCCAGGACTTTGTCATCACAATGCTTCACGACATTGTCATGAAAATTCTCAATGGCCCTTGTCATCATAATGCTCCAAGCCCTAGTCATCACAATGCTCCATTATATTTGTCATCACAATCCTCCATTACATTTGGCATCACAATGCTCCATGCCGTTGTCATCGCAATGGACCATGACATATGTCATCACAATGCTCCCTGACAACTCTCTTCACAATACTCCATGCCCTTGTCATCACAATGCTCCATGGCCTTGTCATCACAGTGCACCATATCCACTGTCATCACAATAATCTATGAAACTTGTAAGACCAATGCTCCATGCCCCTGTCATCACAATGCTCCATGCCCTTGTCATCACAATGCTCCATGAACCCTGTCATCACAATACTCTGTGACTCCAGTCATCACAATGCTTCATAACGTTTGTCATCACAACGGTCCATTCCCACGTCATCACAAGGCTCTGTGACCTTTGTAACCACAATGCTCCATGAACTTTTCATCACAATGCTCCGTGACCCTTGTCATCACAAAGCTCCATGTCTTTGTCAGAACAATGCTCCATGACCTTTGTCATCACAATGTGCCATGCACTTTTCATCACAATGATCCACAACCTTGTCATCGCTATGCTCCATAAACCTTGTAATCACAATGCTCCATGCACTTCTCATCCAAATGCTCTCTCACATGAGATATCAAATGTTCCATCACTAGTCATCACAATCCTCCCTCACCCCTGTTATCACAATGTTCCATGACCACTGTCATTCACAATGCTACATCCCCTTATCAGCACAATCTTCCATGACCCCTGACATCACAATGTTCCATAACCCCTATCATCAAAATGCTCCATGACCCTTTTCATCCTAAAGCTCCATGACCACTGGCATCACAATGTTCTATAACACCTGTCATCAAAATGTTCCATTACACTTTTCATCAAATTACTGCATGAACTTGTCATCAAAATGCTCCCTGCCTTTCTCATCACAATGCACCACACCCTTGTCATCAAAATGCTCCATGACCTTTGTCATCACAAAGCTCCATGACCCTTGGCATCACAATGCTCCATGTCATTGTCATCACAATGCTCCATGAACCCTCTCATCACATTGCTCCATGCCCTTGTCATCACACATCTCCATGACACTTGTCATCACAATGCTCGATGCCCATCTCATCACAATGTTCCATGCCCTTGTCATTACAATCCCCCATGACCCATGTATCACCGTGTACGGTGCCCATGTCATCACAATTCTCCATGCCCACTCTCATCACAGTAATCCATGAAACATTTCAGACCAATGCTCAATGCCCTTCTCATCACAGTGTTCCATTACCTTTGTCATAACAATGCTCCATGACCCCTGCCATCACAATGTTCCACGGCCTTGCCATCACAAGGCTCCATGACCCTTGCCATCACAATGCTCCAAGATCCCTCTAATCACAATGCTCCATGCCCTTGTCATCACAAAGCTCCATGACGCATGTCATCAGTATGTTTCATGGACTTCTCCTCACAGTGCTCCATGGCCTTGTCATCACAATAATCCATGACCCCTGTAATCACAATGTTCCATGCCCCTTTTCATCAGAATGCTCCATGAGACTTGTCATCACAAGTCTCCATGGTCTTCTCATCACAATGCTCCATGACACCTGTAATCACAATGATCCATGAACCCTGTCATCACAATACTCCATGAACATTTTCAGCCCAATGACCCATGACCCTTGTCATCACAGTGTTCCATGCCCTTGTCTTCCCAATGCTCCATGACCCCTATATTCCCAATGCTATGTGACGCTTGTCATCAAAGTGCTCCATGACACATGTCATCACAATGCTCCATGCCTTTGTCAGCATAATGCCACATGACACTGTCCTTACAATGTTCTATGTGCTTGTCATCACAATACTCCATTACCATTGCCATCACAATCCTCCATGAACCTTGGGATCACATTCCTTCATGCCCTTGTCATCACAATGCTCCATGCTCCTTGAAATAAAAATCATCCATGACCTCTGTCATCACAATGCTCCAAACTCTTGTGATCACAATGTACCATAACTCTTGTCATCAAAACGCTCCATGATGCCTGTCTTCACAATACTCCATGCCCTTTCCATCACAATGCTCCATGACTTTTGTCATCACAATTCTCAATACACTTGTCATCACAATGCTCCCTGACAATTGTCGTCAGAATGCTCCTTGAAACCTGTCACGAAAAGGCTCCATGTCTTTTTCATCACAAAGCCCCATGCAATTTGCATCACAATGCTCCATGCCATTGTCATCAAAATACCCAACAAGCTTGTCATCAGAATGCTCCATGACCCTTGTCATCACAATTCTCCATGCACTTGTCAGCACAATGTTCCCTGACCCTTGTCATCACAATGCTCCATTACCTTTGTCATCAGAATCCTCCATGACACTTGGCATCACAATGCTCCATACCATTGTCATCACAATGGGCCATTACATATGTCATCACAATGCTCCCTGACACCTCTCTTCACAATATTGCATAACCTGGTCATCGCAATTCTCCATGCCCTTGTCATCAAAATGCGCCATTCCAACTGTCATCACCATAATCCATGAAACTTACTAGACCAATGCTCCATGAACTTCTCATCACAAAGCTCCATGCCCTTGTTATCAAAATGTTCCAAGACCCCGGTAATCAGAATGCTCCATGCCGCTTTTCATCAGTATGCTCCATGAGACTTGTCATCACAAGGCTCCATGGTTTTCTCATCACAATGCTCCAGGAACTTGTCATCACAATGCTTCACGACATTGTCATGAAAATTCTCAATGGCCCTTGTCATCATAATGCTCCAAGCCCTAGTCATCACAATGCTCCATTATATTTGGCATCACAATGCTCCATTTCATTTGGCATCACAATGCTCCCTGCCATTGTCATCGCAATCGACCATGACATATGTCATCACAATGCTCACTGACACCTGTCTTCACAATACTACATGCCCTTGTCATCACAATGCTCCATGCCCTTGTCATCACAATGCTCCATGCCCACTCTCATCACAATAATCCATGAAATATTTCAGACAAATGCTCAATGCCCTTCACATCACAATGTTCCATTACCTCTGTCATAACAATGCTCCATGACCACTGCCATCACAATGTTCCACGGCCTTGTCATCAGAAGGCTCCATGACCCTTGTCATCAGAATGCTCCAAGACCCCTGTAATCACAATGCTCCATGCCCTTGTCATCACAAAGCTCCATGACGCATGTCATCAGAATGTTCCATGGCCTTCTCCTCACAGTGCTCCATGCCCTTGTCATCACAATGCTCCAAGACCCCTGTAATCACAATGCTCCATTCCCCTTTTCATCAGAATGCTCCATGAGACTTGTCATCACAAGTCTCCATGGTCATCTCATCACAATGCTCCAGGACCTTGTCATCACCATGCTCCATTCCCTTGTCATCACAATGCTCCATGACACCTGTCATCACAATAAACCATGAAATTTTTCAGCCCTATGGTCCATGACCTTCTCATCACAATGCTCCATGACCAATATCATCACAATGCTCCATGACCACTGTCATCACAACACTTCATGACACCTGACAACACAATGATCCGGGACTCTTGTCATCACAATGCTCCATGACCCCTGTCATCACAATACTCCATGAACATTTTCAGTCCAATGCTCCATGACACTTTTCATCACAATGCTCCATGCCCTTGTCATCCCTATGCTCCATGACCCCTGTATTCACAATGCTCCGTGATGCTTGTCATCACAGTGCTCCATGACACCTGTCATCACAAAGCTCCATGCCTTTGTCAGCAAAATGCTACATTACCTTGTCATTACAATGCTCTATGCGCTTGTCATCACAATACTCCATTACCATTGTCATCACAATCCTCCAAGAAGCTTGGGATCGCATTGCTTCATGCCCTACTCATCACAATGCTCCATGCTCCTTGAACTCAAAATGATCCATGACCTCTGTCATCGCAATGCTCCAAAACTTTGTGATCACAATGCTCCATAACACTTGTCATCACAACGCTCCATGATGCCTGTCATCACAATATTCCATGCACTAGTCATCACAATGTTCCATGCCCTTGTTATCACAATGTTCCAAGACACCTGTAATCAGAATGCTCCATGCCCCTTTTCATTAGTATGCTCCATGAGACCTGTCATCACAAGGCTCCATGGTTTTCTCATCACAGTTCTCCAGAACCATGTCATCACAATGCTTCACGACATTGTCATGAAAATTCTCAATGGCCCTTGTCATCATAATGCTCCAAGCCCTAGTCATCACAATGCTCCATTATATTTGTCATCACAATCCTCCCTTACATTTTGCATCACAATGCTACATGCCACAGTCATCGCAATGTACCATGACATATGTCATCACAATGCTCCCTGACACCTGTCTTCACAATACTCCATGCCCTTGTCATCACAATGCTCCATGCCATTGTCATCACAAAGCACCATGTACACTGTCATCACAATAATCTATGAAACCTGTCAGACCAATGCTCCATGCCCCTGTCACCACAATGCTCCATGCCCTTGTCATCACTATGCTCCATTACACCAGTAATCACAATGCTCCGTGACTCCAGTCATCACAATGATTCATAACGTTCGTCATCACAACGGTCCATGCCCGCGTCATCACAAGGCTCTGTGACATTTGTAACCACAATGCTCCATGAACGTTTCATCACAATGCTCCGTGACCCTTGTCATCACAGTGCTCCATGTCTTTGTCAGAACAATGCTCCATGACCCTTGTCATCACAATGTGCCATGCGTTTTTCATCACAGTGATCCACAACCTTGTCATCACTATGCTCCATAAACCTTGTAATCACAATGCTCCATGCACTTCTCATTCAAATGCTCTCTCACTTGAGATACCACAATGTTCCATCACTAGTCATCACAATCCTCCCTCACCCCTGTTATCACAATGTTCCATGACCCCTGTAATTCACAATGGTACATCCACTTATCAGCACAATGTTCCATGACCTATGACATCACAATGTTCCATAACACCTGTCATCAAAATGCTCCGTGAACCTTTTCATCCTAAAGCTCCATAACCCCTGGCATCACAATATTCTATAACCCATGTCATCAAAATGTTCCATTACACTTTTCATCAAATTACTGCATGAACCTGTCATCAAAATGCTCCCTGCCCTTCTCATCACAATGCACCACACCCTTGTCATCAAAATGCTCCATGACCTTTGTCATCACAAAGCTCCATGACCCTTGTCATCACAATGCTCGATGCACTTCTCATCACAATGCTCCATGCCCTTGTCATTTCAATCCCACATGACCCATTATCACCATGTACGGTGCCCTTGTCATCACAGTTCTCCATTCCCACTCTCATCACAGTAATCCATGAAACATTTCAGACCAAAGCTCAATGCCCTTCTCATCACAATGCTCCATTACCTCTGTCATAACATTGCTCCATTACCCCTGCCATCACAATGTTCCACGGCCTTGCCATCACAAGGCTCAATGACTCTTGTCATCACAATGCTCCAAGATCCCTCTAATCACAATGCTCCATGCCCTTGTCAACACAAAGCTCCATGACGCATGTCATCAGAATGTTTCATGGCCTTCTCCTCACAGTGCTCCATGCCCTTGTCATCACAATGCTCCAAGACCCCTGTAATCACAATGCTCCATGCCCCTTTTCATCAGAATGCTCCATGAGACTTGCCATCACAAGTCTTCATGGTCTTCTCATCACAACGCTCCAGGACCTTGTCATCACCATGCTCCATTCCCTTGTCATCACAATGCTCCATGACCATTCTCATCACAGCACACCATGATACCTGACAACACAATGATCCCGGACTCTTGTCATCACAATGCTCCATGACCCGTGTCATCACAACACTCCATGAACATTTTCAAACCAGTGCTCCATGACCCTTGTCATCCCAGTGATCCATGCCCTTGTCATCCCAATGTTCCTTGACCCATGTATTCACAATGCTCGGTGACAATTGTCATCACAGTGCCCCATGACACATGTCATCACATGCTCCATGCCTTTGTCAGCAAAATGCTACATGACCTTGTCATTACAATGCTCTATGCGCCTGTCATCACAATACTCCAATTCCATTGTCATCACAATCCGCCCTGAACTTGGGATCGCATTGCTTCATGCCCTTGTCATCAAAATGCTCCATGCTCCTTGAATTCAAAATGATCCATGACCTCTCTCATCACAATGCACCAAACCCTTGTGATCACAATGTTCATAACACTTGTCATCCCAACGCTCCATGATGCCTGTCATCACAATACTCCATGCCCTTTTCATAACAATGCTCCATGAGTTTTGTCATCACAATGCTCAATACACTTGTCATCACAATGCTCCCTGACAGTTGTCATCAGAATGCTCCTTGAAACCTGTCAGGAAAAGGCTCCATGCCATTTTCATCACAATGCCCCATGGCATTTTCATCACAATGCTCCATGCCATTGTCATCAAAATACTCCACAAGCTTGTCATCAGAATGCTCCATGACACTTGTCATCACAATTCTCCATGCACTTGTCAGCACAATGCTCCCTGACCCTTGTCATCACAATGCTACAAGCCATTGTCATCACAATGCTCCATTACCTTTGTCATCAGAATCTTCCATGACACTTGGCATCACAATGCTGCATGCCATTGTCATCACAATGGGCCATTACATATGTCATCACAATGCTCCCTGACACCTGTCTTCACAATACTGCATGATCTGGTCATCACAATGCTCCATGCCCTTGTCAACAAAATGTGCCATTCCAAATGTCATCCCAATAATCCATGAAACTTATTAGACCAATGTTCCATGCCCTTATCATCACAATGTTCCATGCCCTTGTTATCACAATGCTCCATGACCCCTGTCACCACAGTGCTCCGTGACTCCAGTCATCACAATGCTTCATGACCTTTGTCATCACAATGGTCCATGCCCTCATCATCAACAGTCTCTGTGACCTTTTTAACCATAATGCTCCATGAACTTTTCATCACAATGCTCTTTGACCCTTGTCATCACAATGCTCCATGTGCTTGTCAGCAGAGTGCTCTATGACACATGTCATCACAATGCACCAAGTGCTTGTCATCACAGTGCTCCACAATCTTGTCATCACAATGCTCCTTAAAATTTGTCATCACAATGCTCCATGTACTTCTCACCAAAATGCTCTCTCACCACTGATATCACAATGCTACATCACTATTTGTCACAATACTCCCCCACCCCTGTCATCACAATCTTCCATGACTCCTGTCATCACAATGCTACATGCACTTATCATCACAATGTTCGATGACCCCTGACATCACAATGTTCCATAACAACTGTTATCAAAATGTTCCATGACACTTTTCATCAAATTGCTCCATGACCCTGTCATCAGAATGCTCCCTGCCCTTATCATCACCATGAACAAAGCCCTTGCCATCAAAATGCTCCATGACCATTGTCATCACAAAGATCCATGACACTTGGCATCACAATGCTCCATGTCATTGTCATCACAATGCTCCATGAACGCTCTCATCACATTGCTCCATGCCCATGTCTTCACAAATCTCCATGACACATGTCATCAGAATGCTCCATGGCCTTCTCATCACAATGCTCCATGCCCTTGCCATCACAATGCTCCATTACCCCAGTAATAACAATGCTCCATTACCTCTGCCATCACGATGTTCCATGGACTTGTCATCACAAAGCTGATTGACACTTCTCATCACAAGGCTCCAAGAACACTGTAATCACAATGCTCTATGCCCTTTTTCATCTCAATGATCCATGAACCCTGTCATCACAATTCACCATGCCCATCATCATAATGCTTCATGCTATTGTCATCACAGTGAAATCAAAATGCTCCATGACCTCTGTCATAACAATGCTCCAAACCCTTGTGATCACAATATTCCATAACACTTGTCATCACAATGCCCCATGACTCGTGTCATCACAATTATCAGTGGTCTTCTCATCACAATGCTCCATGACCATTGTCATCACAATGCTCAATACACTTGTCATCAAAATGCTCCCTGATACTTGTTGTCTGTATGCTCCTTGAACTCTGTCATAACAAGGCCTTATGCCTTTTTCAGCACAATGATCCATGCCCTTTTCATCACAATGCTCCAATACCCAGGTAATCACAATGCTCGATGCCCTTGTCATCACAAAGCTCAATGACGCATGCCATCAGAATGCTCCTTGGTTTTCGCCTCACAATGTTCCATGCCCTTGTCATCACCATGTTCCAAGACCCATTTAATAACAATGCTCCATGCCCGTTTTCATCAGTATGCTCCATGAGACTTGTCATCACAAGGCTCCATGGTTTTGTCATCACAATGCTCAAGGACCTTGTCATCACAATGCTTCTCGACCTTGTCAAGAAAATTTTCAATGGCCCTTGTCATCATAATGCTCCATGCCCTAATCATCACAATGCTCCATTATATTTGTCAAAACAATTCTCCATTACATTTGGCATCACAATGCTCCATGCCATTGTCATCGCAATGGAACATGACATATGTCATCACAATGCTCCCTGACACCTGTCTTCACAATACTCCATGACCTTCTCATCCCAGTGCTCCATGCCCTTGTCGTCACAATGCACCATGCCCACTGTCATCACAATAATCTATAAAATTTGTCAGAACAATGCTCCATGCCCTTGTCATCACAATGCTCCATGCCCTTGTCATCACATTGCTCCATGACCCCTGTCATCACAATGCTCCGTGACTCCAGTCATCACAATGTTTAATAACGTTTGTCATCACAATGGTCCATGCCCGTGTCATCACAAGTCTCTGTGACATTTGTAACCACAATGCTCCATAAATTTTCATCACAATTCTCTGTGACCCTTCTCATCACAATGCTCCATGTCTTTGTCAGAACAATGCTACATGACCATTGTCATCACAATGTGCCACACGCATTTCATCACAACGGTTCACAACTTTGTCATCGCATTGCTCCATTAACATTGTAATCACAATGGTCCATGCACTTCTCATCAAAATGCTCTCTCACCAGAGATATCACAATGTACCATCACTAGTCATCACAATACTCCCTCACCCCTGTAATCACAATGTTCCATGACCCTGTCATCCCAATGCTACATCCCCTTATCATTACAATGTTCCATGACACCTGCCATTACGATGTTCCATAACCCCTGTCATCAAAATTCTCCATGAACATTTCATCCCAAAGCTCCAAGACCCCTGATATCACAATGTTCCTTTACACTTTTCATCAAATTGCTGCATGACCCGGTCATCAGTATGCTTCCTGCCCTTCTCATCATAATGCACCATGCCCATGTCATCAAAATGCTCCATGACTTCTCATCACAAATCTCCATGAAACTTGGCATCACAATGCTCCATGTCATTGTCATCACAATGCTCCATGAATCTTCTCATCACATTGTTCACTGTCCTTGTCATCACAAAGCTCCATGACACTTGTCATCACAATGCTCGATGCCCTTCTCATCACAATGCTCCATGCCCTTGTCATTACAATCCTGAATGACCCATGTATCACAGTGTTCTGTGCCCTTGTCATCACAATGCTCCATGCCAACTCTCATGACAATAATCCATGAAACATTTAAGAACAATGTTCCATGCATTTCTCATCAAAATGCTCCATTACCCCTGTCATAACAATGCACCATGGCCCTTGCCATCACAATATTCCACGGCCTAGTCATCACAAGGTTCCATGACACTTGTCATCACAATGCTCAAGACCCATGAAATCACAATGCTCCATGCCCTTGTCATCACAAAGCTCCATGATGCATGTCATCAGAATGTTCCAGGGCCTTCTCATCACAATGTTCCATGCCCTTGTCATCACAATGCTCCAAGACCCTTGTAATCACAATGCTCCATGCCCCTTTTCATCTCAATGTTCCATGAACCCTGTCATCACAATGCACCATGCCCATCATCATAATGCTTCAGGCTATTATCATCACAATGAAATCAATATTCTCCATGACCTCTGTCATCATAATGCTCCAAACCCTTGTGATCACAAAGTACCATGACACTTATCATCACAACACCCCATGACGCTCATCATCACAATTATCCATGATCTTCTCATCACAGTGCTCCATGATCTTTGTCATCACAATGCTCAATACACTTGTCATCACAATGCTGCCTGACACTTGTCGTCGTATGCTCCTTGATCCATGTCATGACAAGGCTCCATGCCTTTTTCATAACAATGATCCATGCCATTTTCATCACAATGCTCCAAGATCCCTGAAATCACAATGCTCCATGCCCTTGTCAGCACAAAACTCCATGACGCATGTCATCAGAATGTTCCATGGCCTTCTCATTACAATGCTCCATGCCCTAGTCATCACAATGCTCCAAGGCCCCTGTAATCACAATGCTCCATTCCCCTTTTCATCAGAATGCTCCATGAGACTTGTCATCACAAGTCGCCATGGACTTCTCTTCACAATGCTCCAGGACATTGTCATCACCATGCTCCATTCCCTTATCATCACAATGCTCCATGACCACTGTCATCACAATAATCCATGAACATTTTCAGCCCAGTGCTCCACGACCTACTTATCACAATGCTCCATGGCAAATATCATCACAATGCTCCATGACCACTGTTAACACAACACTCCATGACATCTGGCAACACAATGATCTGGGACTCTTGTCATCACAATGCTCCATTCCCTAGTCCTCACAAAGCTCCATGACCCCTGTCATCACCACACTCCTTGAACATTTTCAGCCCAGTGCTCCATGACCCTTGTCATCACAATGATCCATGCCCATGTCATCCCAATGCTCCATGACCCCTGTATTCACAATGCTCCATGACGCTTGTCATCACAGTGCTCCATGACACCTGTCATCACAATGCTCCATGCCTTTTTCAGCAAAATGCTACATGACTTTGTCATTACAATGCTGTATGCGCTTGTCATCACAATACTCCATGAACCTTGGGATCACATTGCTTCATGCCCTTTTCATCACAATGCTCCATGCTCCTTGAAATCAAAATGATCCATGACCTCTGTTATCACAATGCTCCAAACCCTTGTGATAACAATGTTCCATAACCCTTGTCATCACAACGCTCCATGATGCCTGTCATCACAATACTCCATGCCCTTGTCGTCACAGTGCTCCATGATATTTGTCATCACAATTATCAATACACTTGTCATCACAATGCTCTCTGACACTTGTCGTCAGAATGCTCCTTGAACCCTGTCATGAAAAGGCTCCATGCATTTTTCATCACAATGCTCCATGCCCTTTTCATCACAATGCTCCATGCCATTGTCATCACAATACTCCACAAGCTTGTCATCTGAATGCTCCATGACACTTGTCATCACAATGCTCCATGAGCACTGTCATCACAATGCTCCATACCACGTGTCATTACAGTGCTCCATGACGCTGGCCATTCACAATTATCCGTGGTCTTCTCATCACAATGCTCCACACGCTTGTCATCAAAATGCTCCATGACTCTTGTCATCACAATGTTCCATGGCCACTGTCATCACAATTATCCACACCCCTTGTCATTATAGCGCTCCATGACGCTCATCCTCAAAATTATCCATGGTCTTCTCATCACAATGCTCCACGGTCTTGCCATCGCAATGCTCAATGCCCCGGTCGTCACAATGCTCCATGTTCCCTGTCATCACAATTCTCCACGTTCTTGGCAACACTATGTTCCATGACACTTTCCATCACAGTGTTAAATGCTTTGTCATCACAATACTCCACAAGCTTGTCATCAAAATACTCCATGACCCTTGTCATCACAATGATCCATGACCCCTGTCATCACAATGCTCCATGAGACATATCATCACAATGCTCCATGCCCCTTGTCATTACAGTGCTCCATGATGCTCGTCACCAGAATTATCCATGGTCTTCTCATCACAGTGCTCCACGGTCTTGCCATCACAATGCCCCATGCCCTGGTCATCACAATTCTCCACGTCCTTGTCATCACAATGCTCCATGACAGTTCTCATCACAATGTTACATGCTCTTGTCATCACAATTCTCCATGCACTTGTCATCGCAATGCCCCCTGTCCCCTGTCATAGCAAGCCACATGCCTTTGTCATCACAGTGCTTCACGACATTTTCATCAAAATTCTCAATGGCCGTTGTCATCACAATGCTCCATGCCCTTGTCATCACAATGCTCCATGACCCTTGTCATCACAATGCTCCAAGCCTTTGTCATCACAATGCTCCATTACCTTTGTCATCACAATCCTCCATAACACTTGGCATCACAATGATCCATGCCATTGTCATCACAATGGTACATGAAATATGCCATCACAATGCTCCCTGACACCTGTCTTCACCATACTCCATGACGTTGTCATCACAATGCTCCATGCCCTTGTCATCACAATGTGCCATGCCCACTGTCAACACAATTATCCATGAAACTTGTCAGACCAATGCTCCATGCCCCTGTCATCACAATGCTACATGACCCCAGTCATCACAATGCTCCGTGTGTCCCGTCATCACAAGGCTTCATGACCTGTGTCATCACAATGGTCAATGCCCTCGTCATCACAATGCTCTGTGAAATTTGTCACCACAATGCTCCATGACCTTTTCATCACAGTGCAGATACGTCCATGAGTGCAAGTGCCCTATGCTCTGTAGCTCATCTTTTAGATGTTTTAGCAAACACAATACACTTCTCCATAGTGGCCGTTGGCAAATTACAATTCCACTATCAGCCTCACAGTGCTCCATTTTCTCCTCGCCCTGTCCTGCATTTCTGGTGTTTACACTTTATGTGGATGGCCCTTCTGACTGATGTGAAGTGATACATTTTGTAGTATTGATTTCCAGTGCCCACCTGTTTGGTTGGATAAAAAGTGTGTATGGCCTTTACTTGAATATATTCGGAAAAATTAGCATATGCCCTTTTGGGCCAACTGCATCATTGGCGATGTTCAGCCCCTTTTCTTGTGTTTTAATGGGGAGTCCTTTCTACCTCTTCAAATCTGTTTCCTGCCACTCTCCCTTGCTTACAACTCCTTTTCTGTGACTTACCTCAAGACATTTTTCGACGATAGATATTTTCAACTCTGGAGTTTCATGAATTTTAGTGCCCCTGAGTTCCATTTTTCAACTTGTGTTTTTGGAAACTGGACACAAAACAGCGGGATTTCCTCTAGCCCTATTCTGTTTCCGTGGGCAATTCTAGCCTTTGATGAATTTGTCTTCCAGATTGGAAATTAGAGTGGCATGTTCCTGTCCGAACAACTAAGACTTGTCTCTAAATTTTTCTCATCCTTCCGCTTCATCCTCTGGACAAATTCCAAACTGTGTGCAACAGGATGTTGACGGTGCTGATATCCCCAAGTGAGAAGATTGTTAGGAGAGATGCTGGAGGGGTGAACCCGAGCACCAGACAATGAGGAGATGAGGTGCCTTTTCCAAACTCTTTCCGAAAAAATGGTGTACCATCCTCTAGGTGTGACAGGCATGTTTTAGCTGTAGGAAGGGTCCCGTGCATGGAAGGAGAACACCAGGGATTTTTCCAAATCAGTGCCTCCCCGTACCCCAAACTGGGGAATTTTTAAGCTACGGCTACACGTATGTCCATTAAGCACCTTGGGAAATAGGCAGAGCCCAAACTTTAGATGATTGAAATCTTCAGGGTCAGAACCGTTCACCATCGGCCTTGCTTAGGTTATATTTTATCTGTCTTTGATAGACAATGTCAATAAAAATATCTATTCTTTTTCAGATTATTTCCCCTTATAGGTTACTGCAAAATATTCAGTGTAGTTCCCTGTGCTATACAGTAGTTCCTTGTTGATGATCTATTTTATACATAGCAGTGTGTATGTGTTAATCCCACACTGTTAATTTATCCCTTCTCCTAACTTTCCCCTTTGGTAATAATAAATTATAAGATTTTATACTTCTCAGGAATGGGGGAGCTGAAAGAGAGGTATCCTTTTCAATGGAAAAGCATTCAAAACAAGATTGAAGCTTCAGCCAAGTGTATTCGATGTACAACCATGGAAATAAATCACTTCATTTCTCTAATGTTGACCTGACAAATAAGACAGATGTCTTCACTGAACTTGCTTATAGTAAATTGATGGAATTATCAAATGTAAGTCTTAGAAAAATCTTATTTTACCCGAGCATTATACACTGCTCTATGTTAACTACAGTTTGGCTCACACATCTGTTCATTGAAGTTACAATGTTCTCAATTTCTGTTACTGATCCTCCAGAGTGGACCCCAACAGGAGTCCCCGAGCCCAGTGTCATTGCAGCCAACAGATCAAGACTGAGTTTGGTTCAGAAGCAAAGGAAACATTATTTTGAAAACCGAATGGAGAGGTGAGAGCGTGCACTCCCCCACGGGCTGTGGGCTGGGCTACTGTGTAGGGATCCCGGCAGCCTCAGTGGGAGTTAGGGGATGGAGCTCTCGAAGGCTGGGTTGGCTGCAGCTCAGGCTCTATGCCGTGGAGTCTGCATGGGACTCCGCTAGCTGAGGTGTCGACCCAGCCATTCTGCACTAGGAAATCGGGTCTGAAGTGCTGGGTGTGGGACCTCTGCATGCGGAACCCTAGGAGCACGTGAAATTAGACAAAGCACAAAGGAAAAACAGGTTAGACTTTATTTTATTGCCCAGATTCTCTTTTTATCTCCCAGGAATTTTTAATGAACGTTGCCAGAGACGAACACCTCCTCTGCTTTTTGTTCCGTTCCTCATTCTTGGGGTGTTGAGGGTGCAGACCCCTCTTTTGTAACTGCTTCATGCTGTGGTGGCAGCCCTGATACCTGGGGGGAGGGGCAAAACATCTCCCCACCAGCCTCCAGGTGAGGTTGATTGTTCCAAAGCCTCCTGCCTCACTTCTCATCCGCCTGAGCACCAGCATTGGAAGTGTTATAGATTCTAATGACCTTTAAGGGTCTAGGAAAGAGATGCGCAAAGATGCTCTGGTGGCAGGTTTCACCCCACCCCACATTTGTTTGCTGACCTTAGGCTGACGGTTTTTGCCAGTCTAGATGCTCTGACCAGTAGTCTGTGCTATCTTTAATTAGGTCCCTGAATTAATGTACAAAGAGCACCATGTGTCAGAGCCCTGCCCGCGCAACTCCCAGACAGTCCAGGGTCAGTGGTGATCCAGGACCATGACGTCCACTGAGTCAACGGCCTTTAGAAGTAGCCAGCAGTCCAGCTGGTCATATTGGCCACCATCACCACGGTGTCTGTAGGGTTTTCTATGGTGAAAGCGTGATATACGTTTCCCCCGCCAAGCTTATTAGCTCCCCTCTGCGTGCAGTAAGTCCTGCAAGCAGTAGTCTGCTCTTTCGGGGCACAGTCTTCTTGTTTTCTGAGAGAAACTCCAGGTCAAGTGATGGTCACACAAGTCATCTTGGGGGCCCGATGCCCCCATTTGTCTCTCTGGAGGTTGGAGTTGGAAGGCCTCCTCACTCGAGGTCAGTGTGTCCACAGAGCGACCCCTGCAACTTCAGGGCATGATGGGTGGTTAGGATCACCACGTGGGGTCCTTTTCCCTTAGGAGGGAGCTGGCCTTGTGGGCTGCTGATTTCTAGCTTTTTAGATACCCCAGTATCCTGGCCTGATGAGTCGGTGGGCAAAGCCCTTGGGGACCATAGTTTATCATACCTGAAGGGCATTCTTGTGTTGCTCCATTTCAAGTGGTCCCAGTTTTTGCACTAAGGCTCCAAGGGCGATTAACCTTTGACCGGGTATGTAAAGGTCAAAGGGTTTAGCTAAATTAGCGAGTTCCTGGGCAAGGATCTGAATTGACTGCTCTTTCCATTCTTGAAAGGCTGCTTCTGGATTCTATTCAAAAGGATCATCATCTTTTCGTGTCAGTGTTTCATGTAGAGGCCCAGCTATTAGACTGTAGTTAGGGATCCAGATGCAGAAATCCTTGGCCTCCCCAGGAACCCCTAAGCTGTCTTCTAGTTTTAGAAGAGGTAAGGCTGCAAATGGCTTCTTCCCTATCCTGGGATGCGTTTCTCTGAATATCTGTGAGAATGAAGCCCAGGCATGTCACCTGAGCCTGGGATATTTGAGCCTTTTTCTTGGACACCTTCTATCCTTTCTTGACTAGGTATTTCAGAGGCGTCTTTAGTAGGCCTGGCGATCAGAATGTCATCTGCATATTGAAGGAGGGTTCCCTTTTACAGAGGTAGAACTTTTAGGTCTTTAGAGGTCATTTCCCCAATGATGGTGTGGGGATTTTTGAACCATTGGTGCAGGACGGCCCAGCATTATTGCTTGTGTTTCATGTTGTGTCCTGCCACTCACAAGCCAAAAATTCTTGTGACTCTGAGATGAATGGAATACAGAAGAAGGCATCATTGAAGTGTAATACAGAATGCCATGGCCTGGTGGATGGTAGAATGAGCAGCAGGGTGTAGGAAATAGGAGCTACTGGATGTATATCCTCAGTGGCTTCACTGACTGTCGTGATATCCTTTACCAGGTCTCCAGCAGCCCATGGGCTCTTGTGGTCAGGCCAATCCCAGGATATGGAGCTCACCTGGGCTGCATCCCCCACCCCACAGCCCACGGGGCTCTCGTGTTCAAGTCCCTCCCAGGGTACGGAGCTTACCAGTGCAGCTACCCAGCAGCCCATGGGGCTCTCATAGTCAGGCCCCTCCCAGGATACGGAACTCTCCTCGGCAGGTACCCCAGCAGGGCTGGACACACAGGAACTGTGCACATAGCCCACCTTGCAGAGAACCCCCAGCTCACCTGTCGCTCACAGCTGACACAGAACACCTCAGAGCAGGACTTGAACTAACAAACAGCAGCTCTGACAGGTCTGTGACCCTGGCTATCACTCTGTGCAGCCTCTCTCTGCCTGGTCTTCCAGACACTTCCACTGCAGCCAGGGCACCAGGCCTCTGTCTCCACCCACCATCACTCCTCTCCCTGACTCCTGGGTTCCTCTCATTAGGATAGGGTCTTCTTGAAGTTGTTTTCCACTCATGGACCAGATAAAATGATAAGAAAACAAGCTGCAGCTGCAGGCCCTTTTCTATCCTGACTCTCAAGAGCCCACACCTGTTCCTTGGGACTGACCCGTTTAGCAAGTTTCATTTTCTGCAACTGTGAGCCCCTGAGGGGTGAGGATTGGCTGATTTGGGCAGCCTGACACTGCCTGCCAGCCCCCCACACAGGTGTGCCTGTGTTGAGTTCAATATAAACACCTCTGCAGTCAGCAAGAGCCCCTGTAGCTGTGCCTGACGCCATATTCTCTGCCCCGTCAGCAGTTTCGGGGCTGGGGTTGTGGGAGGGAGGGACGGGCCGTGGCTTTCTGGGTGGCCCAGTGTGATTTGGGCTCTGCTGGACTTTCTGCAGGAGTTGCCAGGCTGCCACCTGCTAAAGAAGAGGATGTGTCACCCATACCTGCGACTGGAATTTCTCCCCAGTCAGAGGTGAGGAAGTAAAAAAGCACTGGGGGCCGTGGCAGGAGGGGTATCTCAGGCAGGGAAATGGAAAGATTCCAGAAGAGCATCTGGGGCCAGGACCATCCTGGCTGGCCTGCAGGCACCAAGTCGGCCTGCGTGCTCTTGCTAGTGTGGCTCCACAGCCCTTCCTCTAGGCTTTCAGGTGCTTGTACATATTCAGGTGTTTTACCTGGAAAGAGTGGGAAGAGTTCAGCTGCAGCAGGACTGGGGCTCAGCTCACATTTACTCACAGATGCCTGGACACATTCCCGCAGCTTTGCAATGAGGATGCTCCTTGTGGGGGGGAGCACTGCTGACTTCATGGGAGACGATTTCCCACCTCTGACCAACTTAAGAAATTTTTACCACTGGAGCAAGTGCCCTGATATGATTATCCTCTCTATAACTGTTGAGTTCTGTTTGTTTGTTTGTTTTTTCTTTTTTTCTTTTTTGTTCAAGTTAGATTTTATTTATTCCTCTTTTTTTTTTAACTTGGAGATATATACATGGAAATAATGCATTAATATAAAGACGTCTATGTGAAGGTAAAAACTTTTTTTCTGTTTTATTTTATTAAATGTTATTTATTTAGTTTTTTTTAATTTATTTCTTTTATACAGCAAGTTCTTATTGGATATCTATTTCATACATATAAGTGTGCACATGTGAATCCCAGTCTCCCAATTCATCCCACCACCACCCTCACATGGCATTCCCTCCTTGGTGTCCATATGTTTATTCTTTACATCTGTGTCTCTATCTCTGCGCTGCACAGTTGTTCATCTGTACCATTTTTCTAGGTTCCACATATATGCATTAATATACAATATATGTTTTTCTCTTTCTGACTTACTTCACTCTGTATGACAGTCTCTAGATCCATCAAGGTCTCTACAAATGACCCAATTTCATTCCTATGTATGGCTGAGTAATATTCCGTTGTATATATGTACCATGTCTTTATCCATTCGTCTGTCTGTGGGCACTTAGGTTGCTTTCATTACCTGTCTATTGTAAATAGTGCTGCAGTGAACATTGTGGTGAATGTGTCTTTTTGATTTATGGTTTTCTCTGGGTATATGCCCAGTAGTGGGATTGCTGGATTATATGGTAATTCTATTTTTAGTTTTTTAAGGAACCTCCATACTGTTCTCCATAGAGACTGTATCGATTTACATTCCCAACAATAGTGGAATAAGGTTCCTTTTCTCCACACCCTCTCCAGCACTTGTTGTTTGTAGATTTTCTGATGATGCCCATTCTAACAGGTGTGACGTGATACCTCATTGTAGTTTCGATTTCCATTTCTCTAATAATTAGTGATGTTCAGCATATTTTCATGTGCGTACTGGCCATCTCTATGTCTTCTTGGAAGAAATGTCTATTTAGATCTTCCATTTTCGTATTGGATTGTTTGTTTTATTAATATTGAGCTGCATGAGCTGTTTATATATATTGGAGATTAATAATTTGTCCATTGATTCGTTTGCAAATATTTTCTGCCATTCTGAGGGTTGTCTTTTCGTCTTGTTTGTAGTTTCCTTTGCTTTGCAAAGCTTTTACGTTTCATTAGGTCCCATCTGTTTAGTTTTCTTTTTTATTTCATTATTATAGGAGGTGGATCAAAAAAGATCTTGCTGTGATTTACATCAGAGTATCCTTCGTAAGTTTTCCTCTCAGAGTTTTATACTGTCTGGTCTTACATTAAGGTCTCTAATCCATTTTGAATATATTTTTATGTATGGTGTTGGGGAGTGTTCTAATTTCATTCTTTTACATGTAGCTCTCCATATTTCCCAGCACCAATGATTGAAGAGACTGTCTTATCTCCATTGTATAGTCTTGCCTCCTTTCTCATAGATTAGTTGACCATAGGTGTGTAGGTTTATCCTTGGGCTTTCTTTCCTTTTTTTTTTCCTTTTACACATTTATTGGAGTATAATTGCTTTACAATGGAGTGTTCGTTTCTGCTGTATAACAAAGTGAATCAGCTATACATATACAAATATCACCAGATCCCCTCCCTCTTGCATCTCCCTCCCACACTCCATATCCCACCCCTTTATGTGGTCACAAAGCACCGAGCTGATCTCCCTGTTCTATGTGGCTGCTTCCCAGTAACTATCGGTGTTACAATTGGTAATGTATTTATGTCCATGCCACTCTCTCACTTCGTCCCAGCTTACCCATCCCCCTTCCGGTGTCCTCAAGTCCTTTCTCTATGTCTGTGTCCTTAATCCTGTCCTGCCACTAGGTTCTTCAAAATTTTTTTTTCTTCATTAGATTCCATATATCTCTGTTAACATACAGTATTTGTTTTTCCCTTTCAGACTTACTTCACTGTGTAGGACAGATTCTAAGTCCATCCACCTCAGTACAAATAACTCAGTTTTGCTTCTTTTTATGGTTGAGTAATATTTGATTGTATATATGTGCCAGATCTTCTTTATCCATTCATCTGTCGATGGACACTTAGGTTGCTTCCATGTCCTGGCTAATGCAAATAGAGCTGCAATGAACATTTTTGTACATAACACTTTTTGAATTATGGTTTTCGCAAGGCAAATGCCCAGTACTTGGATTGTTGTGTCGTATGGTACTTCTATTGTTAGTTATTTAAAGGAACCTCCGTACTGTTCTCCCTAGTGCCCATATCAATTTACATTCCCACACACAGTGCAAGTGTGTTCCCTTTTCTCCAATAAAGGCCTCTCCAGCATTTATTGTTTTGTAGATTTTTTTGATGATTGCCACTCTGACTGCTGTGAGGTGATACCTCAGGGTAGTTTTGATTTGCATTTCTCTAATGATTAGTGATGTTCAGCATTCTTTCATGTGTTTCTTGGTTAATCTGTAAATCTTCTTTGGAGAAATGTCTATTTAGGTCTTCTGCCCTTTTTTGGATTGGGTTGTTTGTTTTTGTGATATTGAGCTACATGAGGTGCTTGTAAAGTTTGGAGATTAATCCTTTGTCAATTGCTTCATTTGAACATATTTTCTCCCATTCTGAGGGTTGTTTTTGCATCTTGTTTATGTTTTCCTGTACTGTTTAAAAGCTTTTAAGTTTCATTAGGTCCCATTTGTTGATTTCTGTTTTTATTTCCATTTCTCTAGGAGGTGGGTCCAAAAGGATCTTGCTGTGATTTATGTCATAGAGTGTTCTGCCTATGGTTTCCTCTAAGTGTTTTATAGTGTCTGGTCTTATATTTAGATCTCTAATCAATTTAGAGTTTATTTTTTGTGTATGGTGTTATGGAGTGTTCTAATTTCATTCTTTTATGTGTAGGGGTCCAGTTTTCCCAGCACCAATTACTGAAGAGACTGTCTTTTCTCCATTGTGTATCCTTAGCTCCTTTGTCATAGATGAGATAGCCATAGGTATGTAGGTTTATCTCTGGGATTTCTGTCCTGTTCCATTGATCTGTGTTTATGCCAATCTACATACACTTGATTCCATTATGGAGACATATAAATACATAGGTTTCAAGGTTATTACCAGTCAGATATATTCCTCTTCAGTGAATAGGGTGTTTTGTGTCCAGTTCATTGAGAAAGGAGTAGGTCTTGTCTATTACATATTTGGTATATGGAATGGGATCTGTGCTAATTTCAAACTCTGCTTTTACACATCACCCCACGTCACCTTTCCCCTTAAGGAGGCATAAGTGTGTTTTCTAAATGTGTAACTCTGTTCTCTTTTGAAATTCAGTTCATGTGTAGCCATGTTTACATTTCCTCTATAAGTGATATATTACAATAAGTTTCTTTTTCTTTGTGGCTCATTTCACTTAGCATCATCGTACCTAAAGCCACTCATTAAGCTGCTATTGGCCTTATGACATTGATTTTATGTCTGAGTGGCATTCCATTGTATATAAGTACCACAACATCTATATCCATTTTTTTTCCTTTCCTGGGATATTTAAAGTGTACTGAAGTCGAGGTTCTTGTAAACAGAGCAGCCCTAAAGTTTGGGCTGGCTGTGTGTTGTGGATTTTTAGTTTTCCCAAAATACACACCCATGAGTGGAAGTGTGCTATGCTCTGTAGCTCTGTTTTAGAAAACAACATACAGTTCTCCAGAGAGGCTGTTGGCAATTTACATCCTGTCCATCGGCGTAACCAGACTCCCTTTTCTCCATGGCCTGTCCTGCATTTGTGGCTTTTACACTATTTGTAGATGGCCCTTTTGACTGGAGGTAAGGGACACTTCTATGTAGTGTGGATTTGCAATTCCTGATGGCTTGCTTGGCCAAAAAGGGCATATGCATTTTTTCCCGAATATATTCAAGAAAATACACATAGTCCCTTTTCAGCCAAGGGCAACATTGTCGAAATTCTGTTGCTTTTCGTGTGCTTTAAAGATGACTCCAATCTACCTCTTGAAATCTGTTTCCTTCAATTCTGCCTTGCATTCAAATCCTCTTCACTGCCTTTCCTCAATATATTTCTGGATGATAGTTGTCCTTTATAACTCTGCAAGTTTGTGAATTGCTGTGCCCCTGATTTCCATTTTTCAACTCGCCTCTTTGTGAGCTGGCTGCAATACCGCAGGATGGCTTTAGGCCCTACTCTGGTTCCAGGGCTTCAGTTTGAGCCTTTGGTTAATTCTTCTTCCTGATGGGAAACTAGAGTGACATGTGCCCATCCAAACACCTACAGCTAATCTCTCATTTATTTCCCCTCTTCCTGTTCATCCTCTGCACAATTTGCAAACTTTGCATAACGGGAGGGTAAAGGCACTGACACTCCAAGTGGGGAGATTTTTAGTAATGCAGATGGAATGGAAAAGCCGAGCACGACATAAGGAAAAATGAGGTACCTTCTAGAAAACTTTCCCAATTACACAGTGTACCATCCACTGGGTTTCCCATGCATGTTTTAACTGTAGGAAGATTCCCTTAAACCTGGAGAGTTCGGACCACTTGAATGGGTAGCATACAGTATTGCTATAAGTGGTGTTCTTTTTTTTTTTTTTTTTTTTTGCGGTACGCGGGCCTCTCACTGCTGTGGCCTTTCCCGTTGCGGAGCACAGGCTCCGGATGCGCAGGCTCAGGCTCAGCGGCCATGGCTCACGGACCCAGCCACTCCGCAGCATGTGGGATCTTCCCGGACCGGGGCACAAACCCTTGTCCCCTGCATCGGCAGGGGACACTCAACCACTGTGCAACAAGGGAAGCCCTAAGTGGTGTTCTTTTGTTCACACAACCTCAGAAATCTTGTCAGCCCCAAGTGTCCAGTCTTATGTCTCATCCAGCTGTGGTTGTAAAGGTGGTCAATCTAGCTTGCATCACAGGCCCTGAACGTAATTTTTAAGACTTTCTCTCTGTTTTTGCATTTTGATTTTGAAATTTATTTTTATAAGTGGGTTTAACTGAATTTCAGTGCTGTGTTCATGCCGTTATACACACACATGATTCCTTTATGGAGACATGAGAATACATATGTTTTAAAATACATAGAGTCAGACATATTCCTGTGCAATGAATAGGGGGTGTTGAGTCCAGTTCATTGTGCCGGGAGTAGGTGTTGTCTATTACATACATGGTTTATATAACGGTATCTGTGCTAATTTAAAACTGTGGTTTTATGCATCACCCCGCCTCGGCTTTCCTCTTAAGCAGGCAAAAGATGTTTCCTAAATGGGTGACACTGTTGTGTTAGTCATTCAGTTCATGTGTAGTCATGTGTACATTCCCACTATGAGTGATATCTTATGATAAGATTAGTTACTCTGTAATCTTTCCTAACTCAGTTCACGTGTAGCCATGTTTACAGGACAATCATAAGTGATATCTTATGATAAGTTTCTTTTTCTGTGTGACTTATTTCACTTAGAATCATCGTACCTGAATCCACTCATTTTGTTGCTACTGGTCTTATGACATTGATTTCATGGCTGATGGATATTCCATCGTACGTAAGTACCACAATTTTTTGAACCATTTTTAACTTTCCTGGGATATTTAAGGTGTACCCAAGTTGAGGTTCTTGTAAGCAGTGCATCCCTAAATTTTGGTGTGGTTCTGTCTTATTGATTTTCAGTTTTCCCAAGGTATATTCCCTAGACTGGAAGTGCCCTTGGCTATGTAGCTCTGTTGTTTACATGTTTTAGGGAACACAATGCACTCCTCCAGAGAGGCAGTTGCCAACTTACATCCCACCCAACAGCATAACAAGCCTCCCTGTTCTCCAGGTCCTCTCTTGCCTTTCTGGTTTTTACACATTTTGCCGATGTCCCTTTTGACCGGTGGGAAGGGATATTTCCTTGTACTGCAGATTTGCCTTGCCCACTTGCTAGCTTGGCCAAAAAGGGCGTATGCATTTTCTCCTGAATATATTCAGGAGAAAACGAATACACCATTTTTGGACAAGTGCATCATTGTCGAAGTTGTGCCCCTCTTCCTGTGCTTGAAAGGTGATTCCAACGTACCTCTTGAAATCTGTTTACTGCGATTCTGCCTCGCTTTCATGTCCACCTCGTTGCCTTCCTTCAAACAATTTTTGGCCGATAGCTGTCCTTTATTACTCTGCCAGTTTGTGAACTGCTGTGCCCCTGAGCTCCATTTATCAAATCGTTTTTTGTGAGCTAACCGGAAGTCCAAAATTTCGGTTCAGGACCTATACTGGTTTCCGGCAGCGGGATGTGTCTTTGGTTAGTTCTTCTTCCTGCCGGGCATTTAGAGTCACATGTGCCGGTCCAAATGCCTAACAGCTACTCTCTCATTGGTTCTCCCTGGTCCCTTTCATCCTCTGCCAAATAGGCAACCTGTGTTATCCAGGAGGTTAAAGGGGCTGTCTCTCCAAGTTGGGAGATTGATAGTCAAGCAGTTGGAAAGTCAAATTGGAGCACCAGTAGGGTGACTATTCCTTGAGTTTTAGAAACTTTTCGTATTCACAGTGTGTCCATTCTCGAGGTTTCCTGTACATGTTATAGCTGTAGTAATATTCCCTTCAACCTGGAGAGTTTGGGACCATGGAATGGAGGCCACAGATTATTGCTTTAAATGGTCTGTGTTTACTCACACAGTCTCACCAAGCCTCTCAGTCCCAAGTGTCCAGCCTTATGCCCCATCAAGCTGTAGTTGTAGATAGATTCATTCCAGGTATCATCAGAGACCCTGAAAGAATTGTAAAGAATTTCCCTGTTTTTTTGTTTTGTTTTTGAAATTCATTTTTATAGTGGGTTTGAGCTGATTCTCGCTGCCATGTTTATGCCAGTCTAGACATACTTGATTCCCTTATGGAGACATATCAATACATAGGTTTTAAGATTCTTACTAGTCAGATATATTCCTCTGCGGAAAATATGGTGTTTTGAGTCCCTTTCCCCGAGGAAGGTGTAGGTTTTTCAATTACATAGTTGGTTTTTGGAAGAGTACCTGTGCTTATATCAAACTCTGGTTTTATGTATCACCCCACCTCTCCTTCCCCCTTAAGCAGGCATAAGAGTGTATTCTAAATGTGAGACTCTGTTCTCTTTCCTAACTCAGTTCATGTGTAGCCATGTTTACAGGATCATCATAAGTCATATCCTATGATAAGCTTCTTTTTATGTGTGACTTATTTCACTTAGAATCATCGTACCTGAATCCACTCATTTTGCTGCTACTGGTCTTATGACATTGATTTCATGGCTGAGGGATATTCCATCATACGTAAGTACCACAATTTTTTGAACCATTTTTAATATTCTTGTGATAATTAATATGTACCCAAGTTGAGTTTCTTGTAAGCAGTGCATCCCTAAATTTTGGGGTGGCTCTGTCTTATTGATTTTCAGTTTTCCCAAGGTATATTCCCTAGACTTGAAGTGCGCTTGGCTATGTAGCTCAGTTGTTTACCTGTTTTACGGAACAAAATGCACTCCTCCAGAGTGGCATTTGGCAACTTACATTCGGCCCATCACCATAAAAAGGCTCCCTGTTCTCCAGGTCCTCTTTTGCCTTTCTGGTTTTTACACATTTTGCCGATGTCCCTTTTGACTGGTGGGAAGTGATACTTCTTTGTACTGCAGATTTGCATTGCCCGCTTGCTGGCTTGGCCAAAAAGGTCGTATGCGTTTTACCCTGAATATATTCAGGAGAAAACATATACACCCTTTTGGGCCAAGTGCATCATTGTCGAAGTTGTGCCCCTCTTCCTGTGCTTTACAGGTGATTCCAACGTACCTCTTGAAATCTGTTTCCTGCTATTCTGCCTCGCTTTCAAGTCCGCCTCTTTGCCTTTCTTCAAAGGATTTTTGGACAATAGCTGTCTTTATTACTCTGCCAGTTTGTGAATTGCTGTGCACCTGAGCTCCATTTATCAAATCGTTTTTTGTGAGCTGACCGCAAGTCCAAAATATCGGTTCAGGACCTATACTGGTTCCCGGCAGGGGGATGAGTCTTTGGTTAATTCTTCTTCCTGCCAGGCAATTAGAGTGATATGTGCCCGTCCAAATGCCTAACAGCTACTCTCTCATTGGTTCTCCCTCTTCCGTTTCATCCTCTGCCATATTGGCAACCTGTGAGAACCAGAAGGTTAAAGGTGCTGTCTCTCCAAGTTGGGAGATTGATAGTAAAGCAGTTGGAAAGTCAAACTGGTGCACAAGGAGAGGGACTATTCGTTGAGTTTTAGAAACCTTTCATATTCACAGTGTGTCCATTCTCTAGGTTTCCCGTACATGTTATAGCTGTAGTAATATTCCCTTCAACCTGGAGAGTTGGGACCCATGGAATGGGTGCCATGCATTATTGCTTTAAAGGGTCTGCATTTGCTCACCCAGTCTCACCAATCCTCCCAGTCCCAAGTGTCCAGCCTTATGCCACATCCAGCTGTCATTGTAGACATGGTCATTCCAGGTTTCATAAGAGACCCTGAAGGATTTGTAAACAATTTCCCTGTTTTTTTGTTTTGCTTTTGAAATTTTTTATAGTGGGTTTGAGCTGATACTCGCTGCCATGTTTATGCCAGTCTAGACACACTTGATTCCCTTATGGAGACATATCAATACATAGGTTTTAAGATTCTTACTAGTCAGATATATTCCTCTGCGGGAAATATGGGATTTTGAGTCCCTTTCACTGAGGAAGGTGTAGGTCTTGTCTATTCCATGGTTGGTTTTTGAAAGGGTACCTGTACTTATATCAAACTCTGGTTTTATGCATCACCCCACCTCTCCTTCCCCCTTAAGCAGGCATAAGAGTGTTTTCTAAATGTGAGACTCTCTTCTCTTTCCTAACTCAGTTCATGTGTAGACATGTTTACAGGATCTTCATAAGTGATATCTTATGATAAGTTTCTTTTTCTGTGTGACTTATTTCACTTAGAATCATCGTACCTGAATCCACTCATTTTGCTGCTACTGGTCTTATGACATTGATTTCATGGCTGAGGGATATTCCATCGTACGTAAGTACCACAATTTTTGAACAATTTTTAACTTTCCTGGGATATTTAAGGTGTACCCAAGGTGAGGTTCTTGTAAGCAGTGCATCCCTAAATATTGGGGTGGCTGTGTCTTATTGATTTTCAGATTTCCCAAGGTATATTCCCTAGACTGGAAGTGCCCTTGGCTATGAAGCTCTGTTGTTTACATGTTTTAGGGAACACAGTGCATTCCTCTAGAGAGGCAGTTGGCAATTTACATCCCACACATCAGCATAACAAGGCTCCCTTTTCTCCAGGGTCTGTTTTGCCATTCTGAATTTCACCCATTTTGTGGATGTCCCTTTTAACAGGTGGGAAGTGATACTTCAATGTAGTGCAGATTAGCATTGCCCGCTTGCTTGCTTGGCCAGAAAGGGCGTGTGCGTTTTCTCCTGAATATACTCAGGAGAAAACGCATACGCCCTTTTTGGCCAAGTGCATCATTGTCGAAGTTGTGCCCCTCTTCCTGTGCTTTACAGGTGATACCAACATACCTCTTGAAATCTGTCTCCTGCTATTCTGCCTCGCTTTAAAGTCCGCCTCGTTGCCTTCCATGATAAAGATATTTGGATGATAGTTGTCCTGTATTTCTCTGCCAGTTTGTGAATTGCTCTGCCCCTGAGCTCCATTTTTCTACTCGTTTTTTTTGAGCTGAATGCAAGTCCAATCTTTGGTTCAGGACCTATACTGGTGTCCGGTGGGTGGCTGAGACTTTGGTAAATTCTTCTTCCTCCCGGGAAATAAGAGTGACATGTGCCCGTCCAAATGCCTAACAGCTACTCTCTCATTGGTTCTCCCTCTTCACTTTCATCCTCTGCCCAATTGGCAACCTGTGAGAACCAGGAGGTTAAAGGGACTGTCTCTCCAAGTTGGGAGATTGTTAGTAAAGCAGTTGGAAAGTCAAACTGAAGCACCAGGAGACGGACTATTCGTTGAGTTTTAGAGACCTTTCCTATTCACAGTGTGCCCATTCTCTAGGTTTCCCGTACATGGTATAGCTATAGTAATATTCCCTTCAACCTGGAGAGTTGGGACACATGGAATGGGTGCCACTCATTATTGCTTTAAAGGGTCTGCATTTGCTCACCCAATCTCACCAATCCTCTCAGTCCCAAGTGTCCAGCCTTATGCCACATCCAGCTGTCATTGTAGATAGGGTCATTCCAGGTTTCATCAGAGACCCTGAAGGAATTGTAAAGAATTTCCCTGTTTTTTTGTTTTGTTTTTGAAATTCCTTTTTATAGTGGGTTTGAGCTGATTCTCACTGTCATGTTTATGCCAATCTAGACACACTTGATTCCCTTATGGAGACATATCAATACATAGGTTTTATTATTCATACTAGTAAGATATATTACTCTGCGGTGAATATGGGGTGTTGAGTCCCTTTCACTGAGGAAGGTGTAGGTCTTTTTTCTTCCCTATTTGGTTTTTGGAACGGTACCTGTACTAATATCAAACTCTGGTTTTATGCATCACCCCACCTCTCCTTCCCCCTTAAGCAGGCATAAGTGTGTTTTTTAAATGTGAGTCTCTCTTCTCTTTCCTAACTCAGTTCATGTGTAGCCATGTTTACAGGATCTTCATAAGTGATATATTATGGTAAGTTTCTTTTTCTGTGTGACTTATTTCACTTAGAATTATCGTACATGAATCCACTCATTTTGCTGCTACTGGCCTTATGACATTGATTTCATGGCTGAGGGATATTCCATCATACGTAAGTACCACATTTTCTTGAACCATTTATGTCTTTCCTGGGATATTTCAGGTGTACCCATGTTGAGGTTTTTGTAAGCAGTGCATCCCTGAATTTTGGTGTGGATCTGTCTTATTTATTTTCAGTTTTCCCAAGGTATATTCCCTAGACTGGAAGTGCCCTTGGCTCTGTAGCTCTGTTGTTTACTTGTTTTAGGGAACACAATGCACTTCTCCAGAGAGGCAGTTGGCTATTTACATCCCACCCATCAGCATAACCAGGCTCCCTGTTCTCCAGGGCCTGTCTTGCCTTTCTGTTTTTTACACATTTTGCGGATGTCCCTTTTGACCGGTAGGAAGTGATACTTCTTTGTAGTGCTGATTTTTATTGCCCACTTGCTTGCTTGTCCCAAAAGGACATATGCGTTTTCTGCTGTATATACTCACGTGAAAACCCATATGCCCTTTATGGCCATTTCCATAATTTTCGAAGTTGTAATGCTTTTCCTTTGTTTAAAGGCGATTCCATTGTACCTCTTGAAATCTGTTTCATGCCATTCTGCCTCATTTTCCCTTCCACCTTGTGGCTTTCTCTCAACAGATTTTTCGAAGAGAGTAGTCCTTTTTAACTCTGCAGGTTATTGCATTGCTGTGGCCCTGAGCTCCATTTTTCAACTCGCGTTTTTGTGAGCTGACCGCAAATCAACAGTTTTGCTTCTGGACTTATACTGGTTCTGGGGGGCAGGATGAGACGTTGGTTAATTCCTCTTTGTGACGGGTAATTATAGTGACATGTGGCTGTCCAAATGCCTACAGCTACTCTCTCATTGGTTCTCTCTCTTCCCTTATATCCTGTGCACAATTTGCCAACTGTGCGAACCAGGAGGTTATAGGGGCTGACTTTCAAAGTTGGGAGATGGATAGCGAAGCAGCTGGAATGTCAAACTGGAGCACAAGGAGATAAAAAAATAGTAGAGTTTTAGAAACCTTTCACCATCAGATGGTTTCCATTCTCTAGGTTCCCATACACGTTATAACTGTAGTGATATTCCCTTCTACCTGGAGAGTTGCGAACCATGGAATGGGTGGCAGGCATTATTGCTTTAAAGGGTCTGCATTTTTTCACCCAATCTCACCAATCCTCTCAGTCCCAAGTGACCAGCCTTATGCCACATCCAGCTGTCATTGTACATAGGGTCATTCCAAATTTCATCAGAACCCCTGAAGGTATTGTGTAAGAATTTTACTGTTTTTATGTTTTGTTTTGAAATTCAGTTTTATATTGGGTTTGAGCTGATTCACCCTGCCATGTTTATGTCGTTCTAGACACACTTGTTTCCCTTACGGAGACATATCAATACATAGGTTTTAAAATTCTTACTAGTCAGATATATTTCTCTGCGTGGAATAGGGATGTTGAGTTCCATTCACTGAGGAAGGAGTAGGGCTTGTCTCTTCTGTTTTTGGACTATGGAACGGTACCTGTGCTAATATCAATCTTATGTTTTGTGCATCTCCCCACCTCTATTTCGCCTTAAGCAAGCGTTAGATTGTTTTCTAAATCTGAGACTCTGTTCTCTTCCCTAAATCAGTTCATATGTAGCCATGTTTACATTCCCTTCATAAGTGATATCTTATGTCAGAATGCACCATGGCCGTTCTCATAATAATGCTCCATGACCCCTGTCATCACAATGCACCATGCCCTGGTTATCACAATGCTCCATGTCCCTTGTCATCACAGTTCTCCACGTCCATGTCATCACAATGCTATATGACACTTCTCAGCAATATGTTACATGCTCTTGTCATCACAATTCTCCATCCACTTGAAATTGCAATGCTCCATGCACTTGTCTTCACAATGCTCCATGCACTTATCATCACAATGCTCCATGCCCTTGTCATCACAATGCTCCATGACCCATGTCATCACAATGCACCCTGACACCTGTCATCACAGTGCTTCATGCCCCTTGTCATTACAGTGCTCCATGATTCTCGACATCACAATTACCCACGGTCTTCTCATCACAAAGCTCCATGGCCAATATCAACACAATGCTCCATGACCACTGTCATCACAACACTCCATGACACCTGACAACACAATGATTCGGCACTCTTGTCATCACAATGTTCCATTCCCTAGTCATCACAATGCTCCATAGCCCCTGTCTTCACAATACTCCATGAACATTTTCAGCCCAATGTTCCATGACACTTGTCATCACAATGATTCATGTCCTTGTCATCCCTATGCTCCATGACCCATGTATTCACAATGCTCCGTGACGCTTGTCATCACAGTGCTCCATGACACATGTCATCACAATGCTCCATGCCTTTGTCAGCAAAATGCTACTTGACCTTGACATTACAATGCTCTATGCGCTTGTCATCACAATACTCCATTTCAGTTGTCATCACAATCCTCCATGAACCTTGGGATCACATTGCTTCATGCCCTTGTCATCACAATGCTCCATGACCTTTGTCATCACAATTCTCAATACACTTGTCATCACAATGCTCCATTTCCATTGTCATCACAATGCTCAATGTCATTGTCATCACAATGCTCCATGAAACCTCTCATCACATGGCTCCATGCACTTGTCATCACAAAGCTCCATGACACTTGCCATCACAATGCTTGATGCCCTCCTCATCACAGTGCTCCATGCCCTTGTCATTACAATCCTGCATGACCCATGTATCACAGTGTTCCGTGCCCTTGTCATCACAATGATCCATGCCCTCTTCATCACAATGCTCCAAAATCCCTGTAATCACAATGCTCTATGTACATGTCATCACAAAACTCCATGACGCATGTCATCAGAATGCTCCATGGATTTCTCATCACAATGTTCCATGTCCTCGTCATCACAATGCACCAAGACCCCTGTAATCACGATGCTCCATGCCCCTTTTCATCAGAATGCTCCATGAGACTTGTCATCACAAGTCTGCATGATCTTCTCATCACAGTGCTCCAGGACGTTGTCAACACCATGCTTCATTCCATTGTCATCACAGTGCTCCATGACACATGTCATCACAATGTTCCATGCCTTTGTCAGCAAAATGCTACATGACCTTGTCATTACAATGCTCTATGTGCATGTCATTACAATACTCCTTTTCCATTGTCATCACAATCCTCCATGAACCTTGGGATCACATTGCTTCATGCCCTTGTCATCACAATGCTCCATGCTCCTTGAAATCAAAATGATCCATGACCTCTGTCATCACAATGTTCCAAACCCCTGTGACCACAGTGTTCCATAACACTTGTCATCGCAACGCCCCATGATGCCTGTCATCACAATACTCATGCCCTTTTCATCACAATGCTCCATGACCTTTGTCATCACAATTCTCAATACACTTGTCATCACAATGCTCCCCGACACTTGTCATCAGAATGCTCCTTAAATCCTGTCACGAAAAGGCTACATGCCTTTTTCATCACAATTCACCATGCCGTTTTCATCACAATGCTCCGTGCCATTGTCATCAAAATACTCCACAAGATTTTCATCAGAATGCTCCATGACACTTGTCATCACAATTCTCCATGCACTTGTCAGCACAATGCTCCCTGACCCTAATCATCACAATGCTCTAAGCCAATGTGATCACAATGCTCCATTACCTTTGTCATCAGAATCCTCAGTGACACTTGGCATCACAATGTTCCATTCCATTGTCATCACAATGGGCCATTACATATGTCATCACAATGCTCCCTGACAACTGTCTTCACAATACTGCATGACCTGGTCATCACAATGCTCCATGCCCTTGTCATCACAATGTGCCAATCCAAGTGTCATCACAATAATCCATGAAACATATTAGAACAATGTTCCATGCCCTTGTCATCACAATGCTCCATGCCCTTTTTATCACAATGCTCCATGACCCCTGTCATCACAGTGCTCCGTGATTCCAGTCATCACAATGCTTCATGACTTTTGTCATCACAATTGTCCATGCCCTCGTCATCAACAATCTCTGTGACCTTATTAACCACAATGCTCCATGAAATTTTCATCACAATGATCTTTGACCCTTGTCATCACAATGCTCCATGCGCTTGTCAGCACAATGCTCCATGACACATGTCATCACAATGCGCCATGCGCTTGTCATCACAGTGCTCCACAATCTTGTCATCACAATGCTCCTTAAAATTTTTCATCACAGTGCTCCATTCACTTCTCATCAAAATGCTCTCTCACCACTGATATCAGAATGCTACATCACTATTTGTCACAATACTCCCTCACCCCTGTCATCACAATGTTCCATGACTCTTGTCATCACAATGCTACGTGCACTTATCATCACAATGTTCGATGACCCCTGACATCACAATGTTCCATAACACCTGTCATCAAAATGTTCCATGACACTTTTCATCAAATTGCTCCATGACCCTGTCATCACAATGCTCCATGAACACTCTCATCACATTGCTCCATGCCCTTGTCATTACAATCCTGCATGACCCAAGTATCACAGTGTTCCTTGCCCTTGTCATCGCAATGCTCCAAGCCCACTCTCATCACAATAATCCATGAAACATTTCAGACCAAAGTTCCAAACCCTTCTCATCACAATGCTCCATTACTCCTGTCATAACAATGCACCATGACCCCTGCCATCACAATCTTCCATGGCCTAGTTATCACAAGGTTCCATGACACTTCTCATCACAATGCTCAAGACCCCTGAAATCACAATGCTCCATGCCCTTGTCATCACAAAGCTCCATGACGCATGTCATCAGAATGTTCCATGGCCTTCTCATCACAATGTTCCATGCCCTTGTCAGCACAATGCTCCAAGACCCTTGTAATCACAGTGCTCCATGCCACTTTTCATCTCAATGCCCCATGAACCCTGTCATCACAATGCACCATGCCCATCATCATAATGCTTCAGGCTATTGTCATCACAATGAAATCAATATTCTGCATGTCCTCTGTCATCATAATGCTCCAAACCCTTGTGATCACAATTTTGCATAACACGAATCATCACAACACCCCATGATGCTCATCATCACAATTATACATGGTCTTCTCATCACAATGCTCCATGATCTTTGTCATCACAATGCTCAATACACTTGTCATCACAATGCTCCCTGACACTTGTCGTCAGTATGCTCCTTGAACCCTGTCATGACAAGGCTCCATGCCTTTTTCATCACAATGATCCATGCCCTTTACATCACAATGCTCCAATATCCCTCTAATCACAATGCTCCATGCCCTTGTCATCACAAAACTCCAGGACACATGTCATCAGAATGCTCCATGGCCTTCTCATCACAATGCTCCATGCCCTAGTCTTCACAATGCTCCAAGACCCCTGTAATCACAATGCTCCATGCCCCTTTTCATCAGAATGCTCCATGAGACTTGTCATCACAAGTCTCCATGGTCTTCTCATCACAATGCTCCAGGACCTTGTCATCACCTTGCTTCATTTACTTGTCATCACAATGCTCCAGGACCCCTATCATCACAATACTCCATGCACCTTTTCAGCCCAATGCTCCACGACCTACTCATCACAATGCTCCATGGCCCATATCATCACAGTGCTCCATGACCACTGTCATCACAATATTCCATGACACCTCACAACACAATGATCCGGGATTCTTGTCATCACAATGATCCATGCCCTTATCATCCCAATGCTCCATGACCCCTGTATTCACAATGCTCCGTGACGCTTGTCATCACAGTGCTCCATGACACATGTCATCACAATGCTCCATGCCTTTGTCAGCAAAATGCTACATGACCATGTCATTACAATGCTTTGTGCGCTTGTCATCACAATACTCCATTTCCATTGTCATCACAATCCTCCATGAACCTTGGGATCACATTGCTTCATTCCTTTGTCATCACAATGCTCCATGCTCCTTGAAATCAAAATGATCCATGACCTCTGTCATCACAATGATCCAAATCCTTTTGATCACAGTGTTCCATAACACTTGTCATCACAAAGCTCTATGATGCCTGTCATCACAATACTCCATGGACTTTACATCACAATGCTCCATGACTTTGTCATCACAATTCTCAATATACATGTCATCACAATGCTCCCTGACACTTGTCATCAGTATGTTCCTTGAACCCTGTCACGAAAAGTCTCCATGCCTTTTTCATCACAAAGCCCCATACAGTTTTCATCACAATGCTCCATGCCATTGTCATCAAAATACTCCACAAGCTTGTCATCAGAATGCTCCATGACCCTTGTCATCACAATTCTCCATGCACTTGTCAGCTCAATGCTCCCTGACCCTTGTCATCACAATGCTCCAAGCCATTGTCATCACAATGCTCCATTACCTTTGTCATCAGAATCCTCCATGACACTTGGCATCACAATGCTCCATGCCATTGTCATCACAATGGGCCATTACATATGTCATCACAATGCTCCCTGACACCTGTCTTCACAATACTGCATGATCTGGTCAACACAATGCTCCATGCCCTTGTCATCACAATGCGCCATTCCATCTGTCATCACAATAATCCATGAAACATATTAGACCAATGCTCCATGCCCTTTTCATCACAATGCTCCATGCACTTGTTATCACAATGTTGCAAGACCCCTGTAATCAGAATGGTCCATGCCCCTTTTCATCAGTATGCCCCATGAGAATTGTCTTCACAAGGCTCCATGGTTTTCTAATCACAAAGCTCCAGGACCTTGTCATCACAATGCTCCTCGACCTTGTCATGAAAATTCTCAATGGCCCTTGTCATCATAATGCTCCAAGCCCTAGTCATCACAATGCTCCATTATATTTGTCATCACAATCCTCCATTACATTTGGCATCTCAATGCTCCCTGACATTGTCATCGCTGTGGACCATGACATATGTCATCACAATGCTCCCTGACACCTGTCTTTACAATATTCCATGACCTTCTCATCACAGTGATCCATGCCCTTGTCATCCCAATGCTCCATGACCCTTGTCATTCACAGTGCTCCATGACACCTGTCTTCACAATACTCCATGACTTTCTCATCACAATGCTCCATGCCCTTGTCATCACAATGCACCATGTCCACTGTCATCACAATAATCTATGAAACTTGTCAGACCAATGCTCCATGCCCCTGTCATCGCAATGCTCCATGCCCTTGTCATCACACTGCTCCATTACCCCTCTCATCACAATGCTCCCTGAATCCAGTCATCACAATTCTTCATAATGTTTGTCAACACAACGGTCCATGCTCGCGTCCTCAAAAGGCTCTGTGTCCTTTGTAACCTCAATGCTCCATGAAATTTTCATCACAATGCTCCGTGACCCTTGTCATCACAATGCTCCATGCCTTTTTCCGAACAATACTCCATGACCCTTGTCATCACAATGTGCCACGTGCTTTTCATCACAATGATCCACAACCTTGTCATCGCTATCCTCCATAAACCTTGTAATCACAATGCTCCATGCACTTCTCATCCAAATGCTCTCTCTCCTGAGATATCACAATGTTCCGTCACCAGTTATCACAATCCTCCCTCACCCCGGTAATCAAAATGTTCCATGACCCCAGTCATCACAATGCTACATCCCCTTATCAGCACAATGTTCCATAACCCCTGACATCACAATCTTCCATAACCCCTGTCATCAAAATGCTCCATGACCCTTTTCATCCCAAAGCTCCATGACCCCTGGCATCAAAATGTTCTATAACCCCTGTCATCAAAATGTTCCATTACACTTTTCATCAAATTGCTGCATGACCCTGTCATCAAAATGCTCCCTGCCCTTCTCATCACAATGCACCACACACTTGTCATCAAAATGTTCTATGACTTTGTCATCACAAAGCTCCATGACCATTGGCATCACAGTGCTCCATGTCATTGTCATCACAGTGCTCCATAAACGCTCTCATCACATTGCTCCATGCCCTTGTCATTACAAAGCTCCATGACACTTGTCATCACAATGCTCGATGCCCTTCTCATCACAATGCTCCATGCCCTTGTCATTACCGTCCTCCATGACAGATGTATCACAGTGTTCCGTGCCCTTGTCATCACAATGCTCCATGCCCACTCTCATCACAATAATCCTTGAAACATTTCAGACCAATGCTCAATGCCCTTCTCATCAAAACGCTCCATTACTTCTGTCATAACAATGCTCCATGACCACTGCCAACACAATGTTCCATTACACTTTTCATCAAATTGCTGCATGACCCGGTCATCAAAATGCTTCCTGCCCTTGTCATCACAATGCACCATGCCCTTGTCATCAAAATGCTCCATGACTTGTCATCACAAAGCTCCATGACACCTGTCATCACAATGCTCCATGCATTTGTCAACAAAATTCTACATGACCTTGTCATTAGAAAGCTCTATGCGCTTGTCATTACAATGCTCCAAGAACTCTGTAATCACAATGCTCCATGCCCTTTTTCATCTCAATGCTCCATGAACCGTGTCATCACAATGCACCATGCCCATCATCATAATGCTTCAGGCTATTGTCATCACAATGAAATCAAATTTCTCCATGAACTCTGTCATCATAATGCTCCAAACCCTTGTGATCACAATGTTTCATAACACTTATCATCACAACACCGCATGACGATCATCATCACAATTATCCATGGTCTTCTCATCACAATGCTCCATGATCTTTGTCATCACAATGCTCCCTGACACTTGTCGTCAGTATGCTCCCTGACACTTGTCGTCAGTATGCTCCTTGAACCCTGTCATGACAAGCCTCCATGCCATTTTCATCACAGTGATCCATTCCCTTTTCATCACAGTTCTCCAAGACCCATGTAATCACAAAGCTCTATGCCCTTGTCATCACAAAGCTCCATGACGCAAGACATCAGAATGCTCCATGGCCTTCTTCACACAACGCTAGATGTCATTGTCATCACAGTGCTCCATGAACCCTCTCATCACATTGCTTCTTGCCCTTGACATTAAATTCCTCCATGACCCATGTATCACAGTGTTCCGTGCCCTTGTCATCACAATGTTCCATGCCCAATCTCATCACAATAATCCATGAAATATTTCAGACCAATGCTCAATTCCCTTCTCATAACAATGCTCCATTACCTCTGTCATAACAATGCTCCATGACCATTGCCATCACAATGTTCCACGGCCTTGTCATCACAAGGCTCCATTACCCATGTCTTCGCAATGCTCCAAGACACCTGTAATCAAAATGCTCCATGACCTTGTCATAACAAAGCTCCATGACGCATGTCAACAGTAGGTTCCATGGCCTTCTCTTCACAATGTTCCATGCCCTTGCCATCACAGTGTTCCAAGACCCCTGTAATCACAATGCTCCATGCCCCTTTTCATCTCAATGATCCATGAACCCTGTCATCACAATGCACCATGCCCATCATCATAATGCTTCATGCTATTGTCATCACAATGAAATCAAAATGCTCCACGACCTCTGTCATAACAATGCTCCAAACCCTTGTGATCACAATATTCCATAACACTTGTCATCACAGTGCCCCATGACACTCGTCATCACAATTATCCATGGACTTCTCATCACAATGCTCCATGACCTTTGTCATCACAATGCTCAATACACTTGTCATCAAAATGCTCCCTGACACTTGTTGTCTGTATGCTCCTTGAACCCTGTCATGACAAGGCTCCATGCCTTTTTCATCACAATGATCCATGCCCTTTTCCTCACAATGCTCCAAGAACCGTTTAAACACAATGCTCCATGCCCTTGTCATCACAAAGCTCAATGAAATATGTCTTCAGAATGCTCCTTGGCCTTCTCCTCACAATGCTCCATGCCCATGTCATCACAATGTTCCAAGACCCCTGTAATCACAATGGTCCATGCCCCTTTTCATCAGTATGCTCCATGAGATTTGTCATCACAAGTCTCTATGGATTTCTCATCACAATGCTCCAGGACCTTGTCATCACAATGCTTCACGACCTTGTTCTGAAAATTCTCAATGGCCCTTGTCATCATAATGCTCCAAGCCCTAGTCATCACAATGCTCCATTATATTTTTCATCAAAATCCTCCATTACATTTGGCATCACAATGCTCCCTGCCATTGTCATTGCAATGGACCATGACATATGTCATCACAATGCTCCCTGACACCTGTCTTCACAATACTCCATGACCTTCTCATCACAATGATCCATGCCCTTTTCATCACAATGCTCCAAGACTCATGTAATCACAATGCTACATGCCCTTGTCATCACAAAACTCAGTGACGCTTGCCATCAGGATTCTGTTTGTCTTCTACTCACTATGCTCCATGCCCTTGTCATCACAATGTTCCAAGACCCCTTTAATCACAATGCTCCATGCCCCTTTTCTTCAGTATGCTCCATGAGACTTGTCATCACAAAGATCCATGGTTTTGTCATCACAATTCTCCAGGACATTGTCATCACAATGCTTCACGACCTTGTCATGAAAATTTCCAATGGCCCTTGTCATCATAATTCTCCAAGCCCTAATCATCAAAATGCTCTATTATATTTGTCATCACAATTCTCCATTACATTTGGCATCACAATGCTCCATGCCATTTTCATCGCAATGGCCCATGACATATGTCATCACAATGCTCCCTGACACCTGTCTTCACACTAATCCATGACCTTCTCATCACAATGCTCCATGCCCTTGTCATCACAATGAACCATGTCCACTCTCATCACAATAATCTATGAAACTTCTCAGACCAATGCTCCATGCCCGTGTCATCACAATCATCCATGACCCCTGTCATCACAATGGTCCGTGACTCCAGTCATCACAATGCTTCATAACGTTTGTCATCACAATGGTCCATGCCCGTGTCATCACATCGCTCTGTGACCTTTGTAACCACAATGCTCCATGAAATTTTCATCACAATTCTCTGTGACACTTGTCATCACAGTGCTCCATGTCTTTGTCAGAACAATGCTCCATGACCATTTTCATCACAATGTGCCACACGCATTTCATCACAACGGTCCACAAACTTGTCATTGCAATGCTCCATAAACGTTGTAATCACAATGGTCCATGCACTTCTCATCAAAATGCTCTCTCACCAGAGATATCACAATGTTCCATCATTAGTCATTACAATACTCCCTCACCCCTGTAATCACAAGGTTCCATGACACTGTCATCACAATGCTACATCCCCTTATCATCACAAAGTTCCATGACCCCTGCCATCACAATATTCCATAACCCCTGTCATCAAAATGCTCCCTGACCCTTTCCATCCCAAAGCTCCAAGTCCCCTGACATCACAATGGTCTATAAACACTGCCATCAAAATATTCCATTACACTTTTCATCCAATTGCTCCATGACCCTGTCATCACAATGCTCCCTGCACTTCTCATCACAATGCAACATGCCCTTGTCATCAAAATGCTCCATGACTTGTCATCACAAAGCTCCATGACCCTTGGCATCACAATGCTCCATGTCATTGTCATCACAATGCTCCATGAACACTCTCATCACATTGCTCCATGCCCTTGTCATCACAAAGCTCCATGACGCATGTCATCAGAATGTTCCATGCCCTTCTCAGCACAATGCTCCAAGACCCTTGTAATCACAATGCTCCATGCCACTTTTCATCTCAATGCCCCATGAACCCTGTCATCACAATGCACCATGCCCATCATCATAATGCTTCAGGCTATTGTCATCACAATGAAATCTATATTCTGCATGTCCTCTGTCATCATAATGCTCCAAACCCTTGTGATCACAATTTTGCATAACACGAATCATCACAACACCCCATGATGCTCATCATCACAATTATACATGGTCTTCTCATCACAATGCTCCATGATCTTTGTCATCACAATGCTCAATACACTTGTCATCACAATGCTCCCTGACACTTGTCGTCAGTATGCTCCTTGAACCCTGTCATGACAAGGCTCCATGCCTTTTTCATCACAATGATCCATGCCCTTTACATCACAATGCTCCAATATCCCTGTAATCACAATGCTCCATGCCCTTGTCATCACAAAACTCCAGGACACATGTCATCAGAATGCTCCATGGCCTTCTCATCACAATGCTCCATGCCCTAGTCTTCACAATGCTCCAAGACCCCTGTAATCACAATGCTCCATGCCCCTTTTCATCAGAATGCTCCATGAGACTTGTCATCACAAGTCTCCATGGTCTTCTCATCACAATGCTCCAGGACCTTGTCATCACCTTGCTTCATTTACTTGTCATCACAATGCTCCAGGACCCCTATCATCACAATACTCCATGCACCTTTTCAGCCCAATGCTCCACGACCTACTCATCACAATGCTCCATGGCCCATATCATCACAGTGCTCCATGACCACTGTCATCACAATATTCCATGACACCTCACAACACAATGATCCGGGATTCTTGTCATCACAATGATCCATGCCCTTATCATCCCAATGCTCCATGACCCCTGTATTCACAATGCTCCGTGACGCTTGTCATCACAGTGCTCCATGACACATGTCATCACAATGCTCCATGCCTTTGTCAGCAAAATGCTACATGACCATGTCATTACAATGCTTTGTGCGCTTGTCATCACAATACTCCATTTCCATTGTCATCACAATCCTCCATGAACCTTGGGATCACATTGCTTCATTCCTTTGTCATCACAATGCTCCATGCTCCTTGAAATCAAAATGATCCATGACCTCTGTCATCACAATGATCCAAATCCTTTTGATCACAGTGTTCCATAACACTTGTCATCACAAAGCTCTATGATGCCTGTCATCACAATACTCCATGGACTTTACATCACAATGCTCCATGACTTTGTCATCACAATTCTCAATATACATGTCATCACAATGCTCCCTGACACTTGTCATCAGTATGTTCCTTGAACCCTGTCACGAAAAGTCTCCATGCCTTTTTCATCACAAAGCCCCATACAGTTTTCATCACAATGCTCCATGCCATTGTCATCAAAATACTCCACAAGCTTGTCATCAGAATGCTCCATGACCCTTGTCATCACAATTCTCCATGCACTTGTCAGCTCAATGCTCCCTGACCCTTGTCATCACAATGCTCCAAGCCATTGTCATCACAATGCTCCATTACCTTTGTCATCAGAATCCTCCATGTCACTTGGCATCACAATGCTCCATGCCATTGTCATCACAATGGGCCATTACATATGTCATCACAATGCTCCCTGACACCTGTCTTCACAATACTGCATGATCTGGTCAACACAATGCTCCATGCCCTTGTCATCACAATGCGCCATTCCATCTGTCATCACAATAATCCATGAAACATATTAGACCAATGCTCCATGCCCTTTTCATCACAATGCTCCATGCACTTGTTATCACAATGTTGCAAGACCCCTGTAATCAGAATGGTCCATGCCCCTTTTCATCAGTATGCCCCATGAGAATTGTCTTCACAAGGCTCCATGGTTTTCTAATCACAAAGCTCCAGGACCTTGTCATCACAATGCTCCTCGACCTTGTCATGAAAATTCTCAATGGCCCTTGTCATCATAATGCTCCAAGCCCTAGTCATCACAATGCTCCATTATATTTGTCATCACAATCCTCCATTACATTTGGCATCTCAATGCTCCCTGACATTGTCATCGCTGTGGACCATGACATATGTCATCACAATGCTCCCTGACACCTGTCTTTACAATATTCCATGACCTTCTCATCACAGTGATCCATGCCCTTGTCATCCCAATGCTCCATGACCCTTGTCATCACAGTGCTCCATGACACCTGTCTTCACAATACTCCATGACTTTCTCATCACAATGCTCCATGCCCTTGTCATCACAATGCACCATGTCCACTGTCATCACAATAATCTATGAAACTTGTCAGACCAATGCTCCATGCCCCTGTCATCGCAATGCTCCATGCCCTTGTCATCACACTGCTCCATTACCCCTCTCATCACAATGCTCCCTGAATCCAGTCATCACAATTCTTCATAATGTTTGTCAACACAACGGTCCATGCTCGCGTCCTCAAAAGGCTCTGTGTCCTTTGTAACCTCAATGCTCCATGAAATTTTCATCACAATGCTCCGTGACCCTTGTCATCACAATGCTCCATGCCTTTTTCCGAACAATACTCCATGACCCTTGTCATCACAATGTGCCACGTGCTTTTCATCACAATGATCCACAACCTTGTCATCGCTATCCTCCATAAACCTTGTAATCACAATGCTCCATGCACTTCTCATCCAAATGCTCTCTCTCCTGAGATATCACAATGTTCCGTCACCAGTTATCACAATCCTCCCTCACCCCGGTAATCAAAATGTTCCATGACCCCAGTCATCACAATGCTACATCCCCTTATCAGCACAATGTTCCATAACCCCTGACATCACAATCTTCCATAACCCCTGTCATCAAAATGCTCCATGACCCTTTTCATCCCAAAGCTCCATGACCCCTGGCATCAAAATGTTCTATAACCCCTGTCATCAAAATGTTCCATTACACTTTTCATCAAATTGCTGCATGACCCTGTCATCAAAATGCTCCCTGCCCTTCTCATCACAATGCACCACACACTTGTCATCAAAATGTTCTATGACTTTGTCATCACAAAGCTCCATGACCATTGGCATCACAGTGCTCCATGTCATTGTCATCACAGTGCTCCATAAACGCTCTCATCACATTGCTCCATGCCCTTGTCATTACAAAGCTCCATGACACTTGTCATCACAATGCTCGATGCCCTTCTCATCACAATGCTCCATGCCCTTGTCATTACCGTCCTCCATGACAGATGTATCACAGTGTTCCGTGCCCTTGTCATCACAATGCTCCATGCCCACTCTCATCACAATAATCCTTGAAACATTTCAGACCAATGCTCAATGCCCTTCTCATCAAAATGCTCCATTACTTCTGTCATAACAATGCTCCATGACCACTGCCAACACAATGTTCCATTACACTTTTCATCAAATTGCTGCATGACCCGGTCATCAAAATGCTTCCTGCCCTTGTCATCACAATGCACCATGCCCTTGTCATCAAAATGCTCCATGACTTGTCATCACAAAGCTCCATGACACCTGTCATCACAATGCTCCATGCATTTGTCAACAAAATTCTACATGACCTTGTCATTAGAAAGCTCTATGCGCTTGTCATTACAATGCTCCAAGAACTCTGTAATCACAATGCTCCATGCCCTTTTTCATCTCAATGCTCCATGAACCGTGTCATCACAATGCACCATGCCCATCATCATAATGCTTCAGGCTATTGTCATCACAATGAAATCAAATTTCTCCATGAACTCTGTCATCATAATGCTCCAAACCCTTGTGATCACAATGTTTCATAACACTTATCATCACAACACCGCATGACGATCATCATCACAATTATCCATGGTCTTCTCATCACAATGCTCCATGATCTTTGTCATCACAATGCTCCCTGACACTTGTCGTCAGTATGCTCCCTGACACTTGTCGTCAGTATGCTCCTTGAACCCTGTCATGACAAGCCTCCATGCCATTTTCATCACAGTGATCCATTCCCTTTTCATCACAGTTCTCCAAGACCCATGTAATCACAAAGCTCTATGCCCTTGTCATCACAAAGCTCCATGACGCAAGACATCAGAATGCTCCATGGCCTTCTTCACACAACGCTAGATGTCATTGTCATCACAGTGCTCCATGAACCCTCTCATCACATTGCTTCTTGCCCTTGACATTAAATTCCTCCATGACCCATGTATCACAGTGTTCCATGCCCTTGTCATCACAATGCTCCATGCCCAATCTCATCACAATAATCCATGAAATATTTCAGACCAATGCTCAATTCCCTTCTCATAACAATGCTCCATTACCTCTGTCATAACAATGCTCCATGACCATTGCCATCACAATGTTCCACGGCCTTGTCATCACAAGGCTCCATTACCCATGTCTTCGCAATGCTCCAAGACACCTGTAATCAAAATGCTCCATGACCTTGTCATAACAAAGCTCCATGACGCATGTCAACAGTAGGTTCCATGGCCTTCTCTTCACAATGTTCCATGCCCTTGCCATCACAGTGTTCCAAGACCCCTGTAATCACAATGCTCCATGCCCCTTTTCATCTCAATGATCCATGAACCCTGTCATCACAATGCACCATGCCCATCATCATAATGCTTCATGCTATTGTCATCACAATGAAATCAAAATGCTCCACGACCTCTGTCATAACAATGCTCCAAACCCTTGTGATCACAATATTCCATAACACTTGTCATCACAGTGCCCCATGACACTCGTCATCACAATTATCCATGGACTTCTCATCACAATGCTCCATGACCTTTGTCATCACAATGCTCAATACACTTGTCATCAAAATGCTCCCTGACACTTGTTGTCTGTATGCTCCTTGAACCCTGTCATGACAAGGCTCCATGCCTTTTTCATCACAATGATCCATGCCCTTTTCCTCACAATGCTCCAAGAACCGTTTAAACACAATGCTCCATGCCCTTGTCATCACAAAGCTCAATGAAATATGTCTTCAGAATGCTCCTTGGCCTTCTCCTCACAATGCTCCATGCCCATGTCATCACAATGTTCCAAGACCCCTGTAATCACAATGGTCCATGCCCCTTTTCATCAGTATGCTCCATGAGATTTGTCATCACAAGTCTCTATGGATTTCTCATCACAATGCTCCAGGACCTTGTCATCACAATGCTTCACGACCTTGTTCTGAAAATTCTCAATGGCCCTTGTCATCATAATGCTCCAAGCCCTAGTCATCACAATGCTCCATTATATTTTTCATCAAAATCCTCCATTACATTTGGCATCACAATGCTCCCTGCCATTGTCATTGCAATGGACCATGACATATGTCATCACAATGCTCCCTGACACCTGTCTTCACAATACTCCATGACCTTCTCATCACAATGATCCATGCCCTTTTCATCACAATGCTCCAAGACTCATGTAATCACAATGCTACATGCCCTTGTCATCACAAAACTCAGTGACGCTTGCCATCAGGATTCTGTTTGTCTTCTACTCACTATGCTCCATGCCCTTGTCATCACAATGTTCCAAGACCCCTTTAATCACAATGCTCCATGCCCCTTTTCTTCAGTATGCTCCATGAGACTTGTCATCACAAAGATCCATGGTTTTGTCATCACAATTCTCCAGGACATTGTCATCACAATGCTTCACGACCTTGTCATGAAAATTTCCAATGGCCCTTGTCATCATAATTCTCCAAGCCCTAATCATCAAAATGCTCTATTATATTTGTCATCACAATTCTCCATTACATTTGGCATCACAATGCTCCATGCCATTTTCATCGCAATGGCCCATGACATATGTCATCACAATGCTCCCTGACACCTGTCTTCACACTAATCCATGACCTTCTCATCACAATGCTCCATGCCCTTGTCATCACAATGAACCATGTCCACTCTCATCACAATAATCTATGAAACTTCTCAGACCAATGCTCCATGCCCGTGTCATCACAATCATCCATGACCCCTGTCATCACAATGGTCCGTGACTCCAGTCATCACAATGCTTCATAACGTTTGTCATCACAATGGTCCATGCCCGTGTCATCACATCGCTCTGTGACCTTTGTAACCACAATGCTCCATGAAATTTTCATCACAATTCTCTGTGACACTTGTCATCACAGTGCTCCATGTCTTTGTCAGAACAATGCTCCATGACCATTTTCATCACAATGTGCCACACGCATTTCATCACAACGGTCCACAAACTTGTCATTGCAATGCTCCATAAACGTTGTAATCACAATGGTCCATGCACTTCTCATCAAAATGCTCTCTCACTAGAGATATCACAATGTTCCATCATTAGTCATTACAATACTCCCTCACCCCTGTAATCACAAGGTTCCATGACACTGTCATCACAATGCTACATCCCCTTATCATCACAAAGTTCCATGACCCCTGCCATCACAATATTCCATAACCCCTGTCATCAAAATGCTCCCTGACCCTTTCCATCCCAAAGCTCCAAGTCCCCTGACATCACAATGGTCTATAAACACTGCCATCAAAATATTCCATTACACTTTTCATCCAATTGCTCCATGACCCTGTCATCACAATGCTCCCTGCACTTCTCATCACAATGCAACATGCCCTTGTCATCAAAATGCTCCATGACTTGTCATCACAAAGCTCCATGACCCTTGGCATCACAATGCTCCATGTCATTGTCATCACAATGCTCCATGAACACTCTCATCACATTGCTCCATGCCCTTGTCATCACAAAGCTCCATGACGCATGTCATCAGAATGTTCCATGCCCTTCTCAGCACAATGCTCCAAGACCCTTGTAATCACAATGCTCCATGCCACTTTTCATCTCAATGCCCCATGAACCCTGTCATCACAATGCACCATGCCCATCATCATAATGCTTCAGGCTATTGTCATCACAATGAAATCTATATTCTGCATGTCCTCTGTCATCATAATGCTCCAAACCCTTGTGATCACAATTTTGCATAACACGAATCATCACAACACCCCATGATGCTCATCATCACAATTATACATGGTCTTCTCATCACAATGCTCCATGATCTTTGTCATCACAATGCTCAATACACTTGTCATCACAATGCTCCCTGACACTTGTCGTCAGTATGCTCCTTGAACCCTGTCATGACAAGGCTCCATGCCTTTTTCATCACAATGATCCATGCCCTTTACATCACAATGCTCCAATATCCCTGTAATCACAATGCTCCATGCCCTTGTCATCACAAAACTCCAGGACACATGTCATCAGAATGCTCCATGGCCTTCTCATCACAATGCTCCATGCCCTAGTCTTCACAATGCTCCAAGACCCCTGTAATCACAATGCTCCATGCCCCTTTTCATCAGAATGCTCCATGAGACTTGTCATCACAAGTCTCCATGGTCTTCTCATCACAATGCTCCAGGACCTTGTCATCACCTTGCTTCATTTACTTGTCATCACAATGCTCCAGGACCCCTATCATCACAATACTCCATGCACCTTTTCAGCCCAATGCTCCACGACCTACTCATCACAATGCTCCATGGCCCATATCATCACAGTGCTCCATGACCACTGTCATCACAATATTCCATGACACCTCACAACACAATGATCCGGGATTCTTGTCATCACAATGATCCATGCCCTTATCATCCCAATGCTCCATGACCCCTGTATTCACAATGCTCCGTGACGCTTGTCATCACAGTGCTCCATGACACATGTCATCACAATGCTCCATGCCTTTGTCAGCAAAATGCTACATGACCATGTCATTACAATGCTTTGTGCGCTTGTCATCACAATACTCCATTTCCATTGTCATCACAATCCTCCATGAACCTTGGGATCACATTGCTTCATTCCTTTGTCATCACAATGCTCCATGCTCCTTGAAATCAAAATGATCCATGACCTCTGTCATCACAATGATCCAAATCCTTTTGATCACAGTGTTCCATAACACTTGTCATCACAAAGCTCTATGATGCCTGTCATCACAATACTCCATGGACTTTACATCACAATGCTCCATGACTTTGTCATCACAATTCTCAATATACATGTCATCACAATGCTCCCTGACACTTGTCATCAGTATGTTCCTTGAACCCTGTCACGAAAAGTCTCCATGCCTTTTTCATCACAAAGCCCCATACAGTTTTCATCACAATGCTCCATGCCATTGTCATCAAAATACTCCACAAGCTTGTCATCAGAATGCTCCATGACCCTTGTCATCACAATTCTCCATGCACTTGTCAGCTCAATGCTCCCTGACCCTTGTCATCACAATGCTCCAAGCCATTGTCATCACAATGCTCCATTACCTTTGTCATCAGAATCCTCCATGACACTTGGCATCACAATGCTCCATGCCATTGTCATCACAATGGGCCATTACATATGTCATCACAATGCTCCCTGACACCTGTCTTCACAATACTGCATGATCTGGTCAACACAATGCTCCATGCCCTTGTCATCACAATGCGCCATTCCATCTGTCATCACAATAATCCATGAAACATATTAGACCAATGCTCCATGCCCTTTTCATCACAATGCTCCATGCACTTGTTATCACAATGTTGCAAGACCCCTGTAATCAGAATGGTCCATGCCCCTTTTCATCAGTATGCCCCATGAGAATTGTCTTCACAAGGCTCCATGGTTTTCTAATCACAAAGCTCCAGGACCTTGTCATCACAATGCTCCTCGACCTTGTCATGAAAATTCTCAATGGCCCTTGTCATCATAATGCTCCAAGCCCTAGTCATCACAATGCTCCATTATATTTGTCATCACAATCCTCCATTACATTTGGCATCTCAATGCTCCCTGACATTGTCATCGCTGTGGACCATGACATATGTCATCACAATGCTCCCTGACACCTGTCTTTACAATATTCCATGACCTTCTCATCACAGTGATCCATGCCCTTGTCATCCCAATGCTCCATGACCCTTGTCATCACAGTGCTCCATGACACCTGTCTTCACAATACTCCATGACTTTCTCATCACAATGCTCCATGCCCTTGTCATCACAATGCACCATGTCCACTGTCATCACAATAATCTATGAAACTTGTCAGACCAATGCTCCATGCCCCTGTCATCGCAATGCTCCATGCCCTTGTCATCACACTGCTCCATTACCCCTCTCATCACAATGCTCCCTGAATCCAGTCATCACAATTCTTCATAATGTTTGTCAACACAACGGTCCATGCTCGCGTCCTCAAAAGGCTCTGTGTCCTTTGTAACCTCAATGCTCCATGAAATTTTCATCACAATGCTCCGTGACCCTTGTCATCACAATGCTCCATGCCTTTTTCCGAACAATACTCCATGACCCTTGTCATCACAATGTGCCACGCGCTTTTCATCACAATGATCCACAACCTTGTCATCGCTATCCTCCATAAACCTTGTAATCACAATGCTCCATGCACTTCTCATCCAAATGCTCTCTCTCCTGAGATATCACAATGTTCCGTCACCAGTAATCACAATCCTCCCTCACCCCGGTAATCAAAATGTTCCATGACCCCAGTCATCACAATGCTACATCCCCTTATCAGCACAATGTTCCATAACCCCTGACATCACAATCTTCCATAACCCCTGTCATCAAAATGCTCCATGACCCTTTTCATCCCAAAGCTCCATGACCCCTGGCATCAAAATGTTCTATAACCCCTGTCATCAAAATGTTCCATTACACTTTTCATCAAATTGCTGCATGACCCTGTCATCAAAATGCTCCCTGCCCTTCTCATCACAATGCACCACACACTTGTCATCAAAATGTTCTATGACTTTGTCATCACAAAGCTCCATGACCATTGGCATCACAGTGCTCCATGTCATTGTCATCACAGTGCTCCATAAACGCTCTCATCACATTGCTCCATGCCCTTGTCATTACAAAGCTCCATGACACTTGTCATCACAATGCTCGATGCCCTTCTCATCACAATGCTCCATGCCCTTGTCATTACCGTCCTCCATGACAGATGTATCACAGTGTTCCGTGCCCTTGTCATCACAATGCTCCATGCCCACTCTCATCACAATAATCCTTGAAACATTTCAGACCAATGCTCAATGCCCTTCTCATCAAAATGCTCCATTACTTCTGTCATAACAATGCTCCATGACCACTGCCAACACAATGTTCCATTACACTTTTCATCAAATTGCTGCATGACCCGGTCATCAAAATGCTTCCTGCCCTTGTCATCACAATGCACCATGCCCTTGTCATCAAAATGCTCCATGACTTGTCATCACAAAGCTCCATGACACCTGTCATCACAATGCTCCATGCATTTGTCAACAAAATTCTACATGACCTTGTCATTAGAAAGCTCTATGCGCTTGTCATTACAATGCTCCAAGAACTCTGTAATCACAATGCTCCATGCCCTTTTTCATCTCAATGCTCCATGAACCGTGTCATCACAATGCACCATGCCCATCATCATAATGCTTCAGGCTATTGTCATCACAATGAAATCAAATTTCTCCATGAACTCTGTCATCATAATGCTCCAAACCCTTGTGATCACAATGTTTCATAACACTTATCATCACAACACCGCATGACGATCATCATCACAATTATCCATGGTCTTCTCATCACAATGCTCCATGATCTTTGTCATCACAATGCTCCCTGACACTTGTCGTCAGTATGCTCCCTGACACTTGTCGTCAGTATGCTCCTTGAACCCTGTCATGACAAGCCTCCATGCCATTTTCATCACAGTGATCCATTCCCTTTTCATCACAGTTCTCCAAGACCCATGTAATCACAAAGCTCTATGCCCTTGTCATCACAAAGCTCCATGACGCAAGACATCAGAATGCTCCATGGCCTTCTTCACACAACGCTAGATGTCATTGTCATCACAGTGCTCCATGAACCCTCTCATCACATTGCTTCTTGCCCTTGACATTAAATTCCTCCATGACCCATGTATCACAGTGTTCCGTGCCCTTGTCATCACAATGCTCCATGCCCAATCTCATCACAATAATCCATGAAATATTTCAGACCAATGCTCAATTCCCTTCTCATAACAATGCTCCATTACCTCTGTCATAACAATGCTCCATGACCATTGCCATCACAATGTTCCACGGCCTTGTCATCACAAGGCTCCATTACCCATGTCTTCGCAATGCTCCAAGACACCTGTAATCAAAATGCTCCATGACCTTGTCATAACAAAGCTCCATGACGCATGTCAACAGTAGGTTCCATGGCCTTCTCTTCACAATGTTCCATGCCCTTGCCATCACAGTGTTCCAAGACCCCTGTAATCACAATGCTCCATGCCCCTTTTCATCTCAATGATCCATGAACCCTGTCATCACAATGCACCATGCCCATCATCATAATGCTTCATGCTATTGTCATCACAATGAAATCAAAATGCTCCACGACCTCTGTCATAACAATGCTCCAAACCCTTGTGATCACAATATTCCATAACACTTGTCATCACAGTGCCCCATGACACTCGTCATCACAATTATCCATGGACTTCTCATCACAATGCTCCATGACCTTTGTCATCACAATGCTCAATACACTTGTCATCAAAATGCTCCCTGACACTTGTTGTCTGTATGCTCCTTGAACCCTGTCATGACAAGGCTCCATGCCTTTTTCATCACAATGATCCATGCCCTTTTCCTCACAATGCTCCAAGAACCGTTTAAACACAATGCTCCATGCCCTTGTCATCACAAAGCTCAATGAAATATGTCTTCAGAATGCTCCTTGGCCTTCTCCTCACAATGCTCCATGCCCATGTCATCACAATGTTCCAAGACCCCTGTAATCACAATGGTCCATGCCCCTTTTCATCAGTATGCTCCATGAGATTTGTCATCACAAGTCTCTATGGATTTCTCATCACAATGCTCCAGGACCTTGTCATCACAATGCTTCACGACCTTGTTCTGAAAATTCTCAATGGCCCTTGTCATCATAATGCTCCAAGCCCTAGTCATCACAATGCTCCATTATATTTTTCATCAAAATCCTCCATTACATTTGGCATCACAATGCTCCCTGCCATTGTCATTGCAATGGACCATGACATATGTCATCACAATGCTCCCTGACACCTGTCTTCACAATACTCCATGACCTTCTCATCACAATGATCCATGCCCTTTTCATCACAATGCTCCAAGACTCATGTAATCACAATGCTACATGCCCTTGTCATCACAAAACTCAGTGACGCTTGCCATCAGGATTCTGTTTGTCTTCTACTCACTATGCTCCATGCCCTTGTCATCACAATGTTCCAAGACCCCTTTAATCACAATGCTCCATGCCCCTTTTCTTCAGTATGCTCCATGAGACTTGTCATCACAAAGATCCATGGTTTTGTCATCACAATTCTCCAGGACATTGTCATCACAATGCTTCACGACCTTGTCATGAAAATTTCCAATGGCCCTTGTCATCATAATTCTCCAAGCCCTAATCATCAAAATGCTCTATTATATTTGTCATCACAATTCTCCATTACATTTGGCATCACAATGCTCCATGCCATTTTCATCGCAATGGCCCATGACATATGTCATCACAATGCTCCCTGACACCTGTCTTCACACTAATCCATGACCTTCTCATCACAATGCTCCATGCCCTTGTCATCACAATGAACCATGTCCACTCTCATCACAATAATCTATGAAACTTCTCAGACCAATGCTCCATGCCCGTGTCATCAAAATCATCCATGACCCCTGTCATCACAATGGTCCGTGACTCCAGTCATCACAATGCTTCATAACGTTTGTCATCACAATGGTCCATGCCCGTGTCATCACATCGCTCTGTGACCTTTGTAACCACAATGCTCCATGAAATTTTCATCACAATTCTCTGTGACACTTGTCATCACAGTGCTCCATGTCTTTGTCAGAACAATGCTCCATGACCATTTTCATCACAATGTGCCACACGCATTTCATCACAACGGTCCACAAACTTGTCATTGCAATGCTCCATAAACGTTGTAATCACAATGGTCCATGCACTTCTCATCAAAATGCTCTCTCACCAGAGATATCACAATGTTCCATCATTAGTCATTACAATACTCCCTCACCCCTGTAATCACAAGGTTCCATGACACTGTCATCACAATACTACATCCCCTTATCATCACAAAGTTCCATGACCCCTGCCATCACAATATTCCATAACCCCTGTCATCAAAATGCTCCCTGACCCTTTCCATCCCAAAGCTCCAAGTCCCCTGACATCACAATGGTCTATAAACACTGCCATCAAAATATTCCATTACACTTTTCATCCAATTGCTCCATGACCCTGTCATCACAATGCTCCCTGCACTTCTCATCACAATGCAACATGCCCTTGTCATCAAAATGCTCCATGACTTGTCATCACAAAGCTCCATGACCCTTGGCATCACAATGCTCCATGTCATTGTCATCACAATGCTCCATGAACACTCTCATCACATTGCTCCATGCCCTTGTCATAACAAAGCTCCATGACGCATGTCATCAGAATGTTCCATGCCCTTCTCAGCACAATGCTCCAAGACCCTTGTAATCACAATGCTCCATGCCACTTTTCATCTCAATGCCCCATGAACCCTGTCATCACAATGCACCATGCCCATCATCATAATGCTTCAGGCTATTGTCATCACAATGAAATCTATATTCTGCATGTCCTCTGTCATCATAATGCTCCAAACCCTTGTGATCACAATTTTGCATAACACGAATCATCACAACACCCCATGATGCTCATCATCACAATTATACATGGTCTTCTCATCACAATGCTCCATGATCTTTGTCATCACAATGCTCAATACACTTGTCATCACAATGCTCCCTGACACTTGTCGTCAGTATGCTCCTTGAACCCTGTCATGACAAGGCTCCATGCCTTTTTCATCACAATGATCCATGCCCTTTACATCACAATGCTCCAATATCCCTGTAATCACAATGCTCCATGCCCTTGTCATCACAAAACTCCAGGACACATGTCATCAGAATGCTCCATGGCCTTCTCATCACAATGCTCCATGCCCTAGTCTTCACAATGCTCCAAGACCCCTGTAATCACAATGCTCCATGCCCCTTTTCATCAGAATGCTCCATGAGACTTGTCATCACAAGTCTCCATGGTCTTCTCATCACAATGCTCCAGGACCTTGTCATCACCTTGCTTCATTTACTTGTCATCACAATGCTCCAGGACCCCTATCATCACAATACTCCATGCACCTTTTCAGCCCAATGCTCCACGACCTACTCATCACAATGCTCCATGGCCCATATCATCACAGTGCTCCATGACCACTGTCATCACAATATTCCATGACACCTCACAACACAATGATCCGGGATTCTTGTCATCACAATGATCCATGCCCTTATCATCCCAATGCTCCATGACCCCTGTATTCACAATGCTCCGTGACGCTTGTCATCACAGTGCTCCATGACACATGTCATCACAATGCTCCATGCCTTTGTCAGCAAAATGCTACATGACCATGTCATTACAATGCTTTGTGCGCTTGTCATCACAATACTCCATTTCCATTGTCATCACAATCCTCCATGAACCTTGGGATCACATTGCTTCATTCCTTTGTCATCACAATGCTCCATGCTCCTTGAAATCAAAATGATCCATGACCTCTGTCATCACAATGATCCAAATCCTTTTGATCACAGTGTTCCATAACACTTGTCATCACAAAGCTCTATGATGCCTGTCATCACAATACTCCATGGACTTTACATCACAATGCTCCATGACTTTGTCATCACAATTCTCAATATACATGTCATCACAATGCTCCCTGACACTTGTCATCAGTATGTTCCTTGAACCCTGTCACGAAAAGTCTCCATGCCTTTTTCATCACAAAGCCCCATACAGTTTTCATCACAATGCTCCATGCCATTGTCATCAAAATACTCCACAAGCTTGTCATCAGAATGCTCCATGACCCTTGTCATCACAATTCTCCATGCACTTGTCAGCTCAATGCTCCCTGACCCTTGTCATCACAATGCTCCAAGCCATTGTCATCACAATGCTCCATTACCTTTGTCATCAGAATCCTCCATGTCACTTGGCATCACAATGCTCCATGCCATTGTCATCACAATGGGCCATTACATATGTCATCACAATGCTCCCTGACACCTGTCTTCACAATACTGCATGATCTGGTCAACACAATGCTCCATGCCCTTGTCATCACAATGCGCCATTCCATCTGTCATCACAATAATCCATGAAACATATTAGACCAATGCTCCATGCCCTTTTCATCACAATGCTCCATGCACTTGTTATCACAATGTTGCAAGACCCCTGTAATCAGAATGGTCCATGCCCCTTTTCATCAGTATGCCCCATGAGAATTGTCTTCACAAGGCTCCATGGTTTTCTAATCACAAAGCTCCAGGACCTTGTCATCACAATGCTCCTCGACCTTGTCATGAAAATTCTCAATGGCCCTTGTCATCATAATGCTCCAAGCCCTAGTCATCACAGTGCTCCATTATATTTGTCATCACAATCCTCCATTACATTTGGCATCTCAATGCTCCCTGACATTGTCATCGCTGTGGACCATGACATATGTCATCACAATGCTCCCTGACACCTGTCTTTACAATATTCCATGACCTTCTCATCACAGTGATCCATGCCCTTGTCATCCCAATGCTCCATGACCCTTGTCATCACAGTGCTCCATGACACCTGTCTTCACAATACTCCATGACTTTCTCATCACAATGCTCCATGCCCTTGTCATCACAATGCACCATGTCCACTGTCATCACAATAATCTATGAAACTTGTCAGACCAATGCTCCATGCCCCTGTCATCGCAATGCTCCATGCCCTTGTCATCACACTGCTCCATTACCCCTCTCATCACAATGCTCCCTGAATCCAGTCATCACAATTCTTCATAATGTTTGTCAACACAACGGTCCATGCTCGCGTCCTCAAAAGGCTCTGTGTCCTTTGTAACCTCAATGCTCCATGAAATTTTCATCACAATGCTCCGTGACCCTTGTCATCACAATGCTCCATGCCTTTTTCCGAACAATACTCCATGACCCTTGTCATCACAATGTGCCACGTGCTTTTCATCACAATGATCCACAACCTTGTCATCGCTATCCTCCATAAACCTTGTAATCACAATGCTCCATGCACTTCTCATCCAAATGCTCTCTCTCCTGAGATATCACAATGTTCCGTCACCAGTTATCACAATCCTCCCTCACCCCGGTAATCAAAATGTTCCATGACCCCAGTCATCACAATGCTACATCCCCTTATCAGCACAATGTTCCATAACCCCTGACATCACAATCTTCCATAACCCCTGTCATCAAAATGCTCCATGACCCTTTTCATCCCAAAGCTCCATGACCCCTGGCATCAAAATGTTCTATAACCCCTGTCATCAAAATGTTCCATTACACTTTTCATCAAATTGCTGCATGACCCTGTCATCAAAATGCTCCCTGCCCTTCTCATCACAATGCACCACACACTTGTCATCAAAATGTTCTATGACTTTGTCATCACAAAGCTCCATGACCATTGGCATCACAGTGCTCCATGTCATTGTCATCACAGTGCTCCATAAACGCTCTCATCACATTGCTCCATGCCCTTGTCATTACAAAGCTCCATGACACTTGTCATCACAATGCTCGATGCCCTTCTCATCACAATGCTCCATGCCCTTGTCATTACCGTCCTCCATGACAGATGTATCACAGTGTTCCGTGCCCTTGTCATCACAATGCTCCATGCCCACTCTCATCACAATAATCCTTGAAACATTTCAGACCAATGCTCAATGCCCTTCTCATCAAAATGCTCCATTACTTCTGTCATAACAATGCTCCATGACCACTGCCAACACAATGTTCCATTACACTTTTCATCAAATTGCTGCATGACCCGGTCATCAAAATGCTTCCTGCCCTTGTCATCACAATGCACCATGCCCTTGTCATCAAAATGCTCCATGACTTGTCATCACAAAGCTCCATGACACCTGTCATCACAATGCTCCATGCATTTGTCAACAAAATTCTACATGACCTTGTCATTAGAAAGCTCTATGCGCTTGTCATTACAATGCTCCAAGAACTCTGTAATCACAATGCTCCATGCCCTTTTTCATCTCAATGCTCCATGAACCGTGTCATCACAATGCACCATGCCCATCATCATAATGCTTCAGGCTATTGTCATCACAATGAAATCAAATTTCTCCATGAACTCTGTCATCATAATGCTCCAAACCCTTGTGATCACAATGTTTCATAACACTTATCATCACAACACCGCATGACGATCATCATCACAATTATCCATGGTCTTCTCATCACAATGCTCCATGATCTTTGTCATCACAATGCTCCCTGACACTTGTCGTCAGTATGCTCCCTGACACTTGTCGTCAGTATGCTCCTTGAACCCTGTCATGACAAGCCTCCATGCCATTTTCATCACAGTGATCCATTCCCTTTTCATCACAGTTCTCCAAGACCCATGTAATCACAAAGCTCTATGCCCTTGTCATCACAAAGCTCCATGACGCAAGACATCAGAATGCTCCATGGCCTTCTTCACACAACGCTAGATGTCATTGTCATCACAGTGCTCCATGAACCCTCTCATCACATTGCTTCTTGCCCTTGACATTAAATTCCTCCATGACCCATGTATCACAGTGTTCCATGCCCTTGTCATCACAATGCTCCATGCCCAATCTCATCACAATAATCCATGAAATATTTCAGACCAATGCTCAATTCCCTTCTCATAACAATGCTCCATTACCTCTGTCATAACAATGCTCCATGACCATTGCCATCACAATGTTCCACGGCCTTGTCATCACAAGGCTCCATTACCCATGTCTTCGCAATGCTCCAAGACACCTGTAATCAAAATGCTCCATGACCTTGTCATAACAAAGCTCCATGACGCATGTCAACAGTAGGTTCCATGGCCTTCTCTTCACAATGTTCCATGCCCTTGCCATCACAGTGTTCCAAGACCCCTGTAATCACAATGCTCCATGCCCCTTTTCATCTCAATGATCCATGAACCCTGTCATCACAATGCACCATGCCCATCATCATAATGCTTCATGCTATTGTCATCACAATGAAATCAAAATGCTCCACGACCTCTGTCATAACAATGCTCCAAACCCTTGTGATCACAATATTCCATAACACTTGTCATCACAGTGCCCCATGACACTCGTCATCACAATTATCCATGGACTTCTCATCACAATGCTCCATGACCTTTGTCATCACAATGCTCAATACACTTGTCATCAAAATGCTCCCTGACACTTGTTGTCTGTATGCTCCTTGAACCCTGTCATGACAAGGCTCCATGCCTTTTTCATCACAATGATCCATGCCCTTTTCCTCACAATGCTCCAAGAACCGTTTAAACACAATGCTCCATGCCCTTGTCATCACAAAGCTCAATGAAATATGTCTTCAGAATGCTCCTTGGCCTTCTCCTCACAATGCTCCATGCCCATGTCATCACAATGTTCCAAGACCCCTGTAATCACAATGGTCCATGCCCCTTTTCATCAGTATGCTCCATGAGATTTGTCATCACAAGTCTCTATGGATTTCTCATCACAATGCTCCAGGACCTTGTCATCACAATGCTTCACGACCTTGTTCTGAAAATTCTCAATGGCCCTTGTCATCATAATGCTCCAAGCCCTAGTCATCACAATGCTCCATTATATTTTTCATCAAAATCCTCCATTACATTTGGCATCACAATGCTCCCTGCCATTGTCATTGCAATGGACCATGACATATGTCATCACAATGCTCCCTGACACCTGTCTTCACAATACTCCATGACCTTCTCATCACAATGATCCATGCCCTTTTCATCACAATGCTCCAAGACTCATGTAATCACAATGCTACATGCCCTTGTCATCACAAAACTCAGTGACGCTTGCCATCAGGATTCTGTTTGTCTTCTACTCACTATGCTCCATGCCCTTGTCATCACAATGTTCCAAGACCCCTTTAATCACAATGCTCCATGCCCCTTTTCTTCAGTATGCTCCATGAGACTTGTCATCACAAAGATCCATGGTTTTGTCATCACAATTCTCCAGGACATTGTCATCACAATGCTTCACGACCTTGTCATGAAAATTTCCAATGGCCCTTGTCATCATAATTCTCCAAGCCCTAATCATCAAAATGCTCTATTATATTTGTCATCACAATTCTCCATTACATTTGGCATCACAATGCTCCATGCCATTTTCATCGCAATGGCCCATGACATATGTCATCACAATGCTCCCTGACACCTGTCTTCACACTAATCCATGACCTTCTCATCACAATGCTCCATGCCCTTGTCATCACAATGAACCATGTCCACTCTCATCACAATAATCTATGAAACTTCTCAGACCAATGCTCCATGCCCGTGTCATCACAATCATCCATGACCCCTGTCATCACAATGGTCCGTGACTCCAGTCATCACAATGCTTCATAACGTTTGTCATCACAATGGTCCATGCCCGTGTCATCACATCGCTCTGTGACCTTTGTAACCACAATGCTCCATGAAATTTTCATCACAATTCTCTGTGACACTTGTCATCACAGTGCTCCATGTCTTTGTCAGAACAATGCTCCATGACCATTTTCATCACAATGTGCCACACGCATTTCATCACAACGGTCCACAAACTTGTCATTGCAATGCTCCATAAACGTTGTAATCACAATGGTCCATGCACTTCTCATCAAAATGCTCTCTCACTAGAGATATCACAATGTTCCATCATTAGTCATTACAATACTCCCTCACCCCTGTAATCACAAGGTTCCATGACACTGTCATCACAATGCTACATCCCCTTATCATCACAAAGTTCCATGACCCCTGCCATCACAATATTCCATAACCCCTGTCATCAAAATGCTCCCTGACCCTTTCCATCCCAAAGCTCCAAGTCCCCTGACATCACAATGGTCTATAAACACTGCCATCAAAATATTCCATTACACTTTTCATCCAATTGCTCCATGACCCTGTCATCACAATGCTCCCTGCACTTCTCATCACAATGCAACATGCCCTTGTCATCAAAATGCTCCATGACTTGTCATCACAAAGCTCCATGACCCTTGGCATCACAATGCTCCATGTCATTGTCATCACAATGCTCCATGAACACTCTCATCACATTGCTCCATGCCCTTGTCATCACAAAGCTCCATGACGCATGTCATCAGAATGTTCCATGCCCTTCTCAGCACAATGCTCCAAGACCCTTGTAATCACAATGCTCCATGCCACTTTTCATCTCAATGCCCCATGAACCCTGTCATCACAATGCACCATGCCCATCATCATAATGCTTCAGGCTATTGTCATCACAATGAAATCTATATTCTGCATGTCCTCTGTCATCATAATGCTCCAAACCCTTGTGATCACAATTTTGCATAACACGAATCATCACAACACCCCATGATGCTCATCATCACAATTATACATGGTCTTCTCATCACAATGCTCCATGATCTTTGTCATCACAATGCTCAATACACTTGTCATCACAATGCTCCCTGACACTTGTCGTCAGTATGCTCCTTGAACCCTGTCATGACAAGGCTCCATGCCTTTTTCATCACAATGATCCATGCCCTTTACATCACAATGCTCCAATATCCCTGTAATCACAATGCTCCATGCCCTTGTCATCACAAAACTCCAGGACACATGTCATCAGAATGCTCCATGGCCTTCTCATCACAATGCTCCATGCCCTAGTCTTCACAATGCTCCAAGACCCCTGTAATCACAATGCTCCATGCCCCTTTTCATCAGAATGCTCCATGAGACTTGTCATCACAAGTCTCCATGGTCTTCTCATCACAATGCTCCAGGACCTTGTCATCACCTTGCTTCATTTACTTGTCATCACAATGCTCCAGGACCCCTATCATCACAATACTCCATGCACCTTTTCAGCCCAATGCTCCACGACCTACTCATCACAATGCTCCATGGCCCATATCATCACAGTGCTCCATGACCACTGTCATCACAATATTCCATGACACCTCACAACACAATGATCCGGGATTCTTGTCATCACAATGATCCATGCCCTTATCATCCCAATGCTCCATGACCCCTGTATTCACAATGCTCCGTGACGCTTGTCATCACAGTGCTCCATGACACATGTCATCACAATGCTCCATGCCTTTGTCAGCAAAATGCTACATGACCATGTCATTACAATGCTTTGTGCGCTTGTCATCACAATACTCCATTTCCATTGTCATCACAATCCTCCATGAACCTTGGGATCACATTGCTTCATTCCTTTGTCATCACAATGCTCCATGCTCCTTGAAATCAAAATGATCCATGACCTCTGTCATCACAATGATCCAAATCCTTTTGATCACAGTGTTCCATAACACTTGTCATCACAAAGCTCTATGATGCCTGTCATCACAATACTCCATGGACTTTACATCACAATGCTCCATGACTTTGTCATCACAATTCTCAATATACATGTCATCACAATGCTCCCTGACACTTGTCATCAGTATGTTCCTTGAACCCTGTCACGAAAAGTCTCCATGCCTTTTTCATCACAAAGCCCCATACAGTTTTCATCACAATGCTCCATGCCATTGTCATCAAAATACTCCACAAGCTTGTCATCAGAATGCTCCATGACCCTTGTCATCACAATTCTCCATGCACTTGTCAGCTCAATGCTCCCTGACCCTTGTCATCACAATGCTCCAAGCCATTGTCATCACAATGCTCCATTACCTTTGTCATCAGAATCCTCCATGTCACTTGGCATCACAATGCTCCATGCCATTGTCATCACAATGGGCCATTACATATGTCATCACAATGCTCCCTGACACCTGTCTTCACAATACTGCATGATCTGGTCAACACAATGCTCCATGCCCTTGTCATCACAATGCGCCATTCCATCTGTCATCACAATAATCCATGAAACATATTAGACCAATGCTCCATGCCCTTTTCATCACAATGCTCCATGCACTTGTTATCACAATGTTGCAAGACCCCTGTAATCAGAATGGTCCATGCCCCTTTTCATCAGTATGCCCCATGAGAATTGTCTTCACAAGGCTCCATGGTTTTCTAATCACAAAGCTCCAGGACCTTGTCATCACAATGCTCCTCGACCTTGTCATGAAAATTCTCAATGGCCCTTGTCATCATAATGCTCCAAGCCCTAGTCATCACAGTGCTCCATTATATTTGTCATCACAATCCTCCATTACATTTGGCATCTCAATGCTCCCTGACATTGTCATCGCTGTGGACCATGACATATGTCATCACAATGCTCCCTGACACCTGTCTTTACAATATTCCATGACCTTCTCATCACAGTGATCCATGCCCTTGTCATCCCAATGCTCCATGACCCTTGTCATCACAGTGCTCCATGACACCTGTCTTCACAATACTCCATGACTTTCTCATCACAATGCTCCATGCCCTTGTCATCACAATGCACCATGTCCACTGTCATCACAATAATCTATGAAACTTGTCAGACCAATGCTCCATGCCCCTGTCATCGCAATGCTCCATGCCCTTGTCATCACACTGCTCCATTACCCCTCTCATCACAATGCTCCCTGAATCCAGTCATCACAATTCTTCATAATGTTTGTCAACACAACGGTCCATGCTCGCGTCCTCAAAAGGCTCTGTGTCCTTTGTAACCTCAATGCTCCATGAAATTTTCATCACAATGCTCCGTGACCCTTGTCATCACAATGCTCCATGCCTTTTTCCGAACAATACTCCATGACCCTTGTCATCACAATGTGCCACGTGCTTTTCATCACAATGATCCACAACCTTGTCATCGCTATCCTCCATAAACCTTGTAATCACAATGCTCCATGCACTTCTCATCCAAATGCTCTCTCTCCTGAGATATCACAATGTTCCGTCACCAGTTATCACAATCCTCCCTCACCCCGGTAATCAAAATGTTCCATGACCCCAGTCATCACAATGCTACATCCCCTTATCAGCACAATGTTCCATAACCCCTGACATCACAATCTTCCATAACCCCTGTCATCAAAATGCTCCATGACCCTTTTCATCCCAAAGCTCCATGACCCCTGGCATCAAAATGTTCTATAACCCCTGTCATCAAAATGTTCCATTACACTTTTCATCAAATTGCTGCATGACCCTGTCATCAAAATGCTCCCTGCCCTTCTCATCACAATGCACCACACACTTGTCATCAAAATGTTCTATGACTTTGTCATCACAAAGCTCCATGACCATTGGCATCACAGTGCTCCATGTCATTGTCATCACAGTGCTCCATAAACGCTCTCATCACATTGCTCCATGCCCTTGTCATTACAAAGCTCCATGACACTTGTCATCACAATGCTCGATGCCCTTCTCATCACAATGCTCCATGCCCTTGTCATTACCGTCCTCCATGACAGATGTATCACAGTGTTCCGTGCCCTTGTCATCACAATGCTCCATGCCCACTCTCATCACAATAATCCTTGAAACATTTCAGACCAATGCTCAATGCCCTTCTCATCAAAATGCTCCATTACTTCTGTCATAACAATGCTCCATGACCACTGCCAACACAATGTTCCATTACACTTTTCATCAAATTGCTGCATGACCCGGTCATCAAAATGCTTCCTGCCCTTGTCATCACAATGCACCATGCCCTTGTCATCAAAATGCTCCATGACTTGTCATCACAAAGCTCCATGACACCTGTCATCACAATGCTCCATGCATTTGTCAACAAAATTCTACATGACCTTGTCATTAGAAAGCTCTATGCGCTTGTCATTACAATGCTCCAAGAACTCTGTAATCACAATGCTCCATGCCCTTTTTCATCTCAATGCTCCATGAACCGTGTCATCACAATGCACCATGCCCATCATCATAATGCTTCAGGCTATTGTCATCACAATGAAATCAAATTTCTCCATGAACTCTGTCATCATAATGCTCCAAACCCTTGTGATCACAATGTTTCATAACACTTATCATCACAACACCGCATGACGATCATCATCACAATTATCCATGGTCTTCTCATCACAATGCTCCATGATCTTTGTCATCACAATGCTCCCTGACACTTGTCGTCAGTATGCTCCCTGACACTTGTCGTCAGTATGCTCCTTGAACCCTGTCATGACAAGCCTCCATGCCATTTTCATCACAGTGATCCATTCCCTTTTCATCACAGTTCTCCAAGACCCATGTAATCACAAAGCTCTATGCCCTTGTCATCACAAAGCTCCATGACGCAAGACATCAGAATGCTCCATGGCCTTCTTCACACAACGCTAGATGTCATTGTCATCACAGTGCTCCATGAACCCTCTCATCACATTGCTTCTTGCCCTTGACATTAAATTCCTCCATGACCCATGTATCACAGTGTTCCATGCCCTTGTCATCACAATGCTCCATGCCCAATCTCATCACAATAATCCATGAAATATTTCAGACCAATGCTCAATTCCCTTCTCATAACAATGCTCCATTACCTCTGTCATAACAATGCTCCATGACCATTGCCATCACAATGTTCCACGGCCTTGTCATCACAAGGCTCCATTACCCATGTCTTCGCAATGCTCCAAGACACCTGTAATCAAAATGCTCCATGACCTTGTCATAACAAAGCTCCATGACGCATGTCAACAGTAGGTTCCATGGCCTTCTCTTCACAATGTTCCATGCCCTTGCCATCACAGTGTTCCAAGACCCCTGTAATCACAATGCTCCATGCCCCTTTTCATCTCAATGATCCATGAACCCTGTCATCACAATGCACCATGCCCATCATCATAATGCTTCATGCTATTGTCATCACAATGAAATCAAAATGCTCCACGACCTCTGTCATAACAATGCTCCAAACCCTTGTGATCACAATATTCCATAACACTTGTCATCACAGTGCCCCATGACACTCGTCATCACAATTATCCATGGACTTCTCATCACAATGCTCCATGACCTTTGTCATCACAATGCTCAATACACTTGTCATCAAAATGCTCCCTGACACTTGTTGTCTGTATGCTCCTTGAACCCTGTCATGACAAGGCTCCATGCCTTTTTCATCACAATGATCCATGCCCTTTTCCTCACAATGCTCCAAGAACCGTTTAAACACAATGCTCCATGCCCTTGTCATCACAAAGCTCAATGAAATATGTCTTCAGAATGCTCCTTGGCCTTCTCCTCACAATGCTCCATGCCCATGTCATCACAATGTTCCAAGACCCCTGTAATCACAATGGTCCATGCCCCTTTTCATCAGTATGCTCCATGAGATTTGTCATCACAAGTCTCTATGGATTTCTCATCACAATGCTCCAGGACCTTGTCATCACAATGCTTCACGACCTTGTTCTGAAAATTCTCAATGGCCCTTGTCATCATAATGCTCCAAGCCCTAGTCATCACAATGCTCCATTATATTTTTCATCAAAATCCTCCATTACATTTGGCATCACAATGCTCCCTGCCATTGTCATTGCAATGGACCATGACATATGTCATCACAATGCTCCCTGACACCTGTCTTCACAATACTCCATGACCTTCTCATCACAATGATCCATGCCCTTTTCATCACAATGCTCCAAGACTCATGTAATCACAATGCTACATGCCCTTGTCATCACAAAACTCAGTGACGCTTGCCATCAGGATTCTGTTTGTCTTCTACTCACTATGCTCCATGCCCTTGTCATCACAATGTTCCAAGACCCCTTTAATCACAATGCTCCATGCCCCTTTTCTTCAGTATGCTCCATGAGACTTGTCATCACAAAGATCCATGGTTTTGTCATCACAATTCTCCAGGACATTGTCATCACAATGCTTCACGACCTTGTCATGAAAATTTCCAATGGCCCTTGTCATCATAATTCTCCAAGCCCTAATCATCAAAATGCTCTATTATATTTGTCATCACAATTCTCCATTACATTTGGCATCACAATGCTCCATGCCATTTTCATCGCAATGGCCCATGACATATGTCATCACAATGCTCCCTGACACCTGTCTTCACACTAATCCATGACCTTCTCATCACAATGCTCCATGCCCTTGTCATCACAATGAACCATGTCCACTCTCATCACAATAATCTATGAAACTTCTCAGACCAATGCTCCATGCCCGTGTCATCACAATCATCCATGACCCCTGTCATCACAATGGTCCGTGACTCCAGTCATCACAATGCTTCATAACGTTTGTCATCACAATGGTCCATGCCCGTGTCATCACATCGCTCTGTGACCTTTGTAACCACAATGCTCCATGAAATTTTCATCACAATTCTCTGTGACACTTGTCATCACAGTGCTCCATGTCTTTGTCAGAACAATGCTCCATGACCATTTTCATCACAATGTGCCACACGCATTTCATCACAACGGTCCACAAACTTGTCATTGCAATGCTCCATAAACGTTGTAATCACAATGGTCCATGCACTTCTCATCAAAATGCTCTCTCACCAGAGATATCACAATGTTCCATCATTAGTCATTACAATACTCCCTCACCCCTGTAATCACAAGGTTCCATGACACTGTCATCACAATGCTACATCCCCTTATCATCACAAAGTTCCATGACCCCTGCCATCACAATATTCCATAACCCCTGTCATCAAAATGCTCCCTGACCCTTTCCATCCCAAAGCTCCAAGTCCCCTGACATCACAATGGTCTATAAACACTGCCATCAAAATATTCCATTACACTTTTCATCCAATTGCTCCATGACCCTGTCATCACAATGCTCCCTGCACTTCTCATCACAATGCAACATGCCCTTGTCATCAAAATGCTCCATGACTTGTCATCACAAAGCTCCATGACCCTTGGCATCACAATGCTCCATGTCATTGTCATCACAATGCTCCATGAACACTCTCATCACATTGCTCCATGCCCTTGTCATCACAAAGCTCCATGACGCATGTCATCAGAATGTTCCATGCCCTTCTCAGCACAATGCTCCAAGACCCTTGTAATCACAATGCTCCATGCCACTTTTCATCTCAATGCCCCATGAACCCTGTCATCACAATGCACCATGCCCATCATCATAATGCTTCAGGCTATTGTCATCACAATGAAATCTATATTCTGCATGTCCTCTGTCATCATAATGCTCCAAACCCTTGTGATCACAATTTTGCATAACACGAATCATCACAACACCCCATGATGCTCATCATCACAATTATACATGGTCTTCTCATCACAATGCTCCATGATCTTTGTCATCACAATGCTCAATACACTTGTCATCACAATGCTCCCTGACACTTGTCGTCAGTATGCTCCTTGAACCCTGTCATGACAAGGCTCCATGCCTTTTTCATCACAATGATCCATGCCCTTTACATCACAATGCTCCAATATCCCTGTAATCACAATGCTCCATGCCCTTGTCATCACAAAACTCCAGGACACATGTCATCAGAATGCTCCATGGCCTTCTCATCACAATGCTCCATGCCCTAGTCTTCACAATGCTCCAAGACCCCTGTAATCACAATGCTCCATGCCCCTTTTCATCAGAATGCTCCATGAGACTTGTCATCACAAGTCTCCATGGTCTTCTCATCACAATGCTCCAGGACCTTGTCATCACCTTGCTTCATTTACTTGTCATCACAATGCTCCAGGACCCCTATCATCACAATACTCCATGCACCTTTTCAGCCCAATGCTCCACGACCTACTCATCACAATGCTCCATGGCCCATATCATCACAGTGCTCCATGACCACTGTCATCACAATATTCCATGACACCTCACAACACAATGATCCGGGATTCTTGTCATCACAATGATCCATGCCCTTATCATCCCAATGCTCCATGACCCCTGTATTCACAATGCTCCGTGACGCTTGTCATCACAGTGCTCCATGACACATGTCATCACAATGCTCCATGCCTTTGTCAGCAAAATGCTACATGACCATGTCATTACAATGCTTTGTGCGCTTGTCATCACAATACTCCATTTCCATTGTCATCACAATCCTCCATGAACCTTGGGATCACATTGCTTCATTCCTTTGTCATCACAATGCTCCATGCTCCTTGAAATCAAAATGATCCATGACCTCTGTCATCACAATGATCCAAATCCTTTTGATCACAGTGTTCCATAACACTTGTCATCACAAAGCTCTATGATGCCTGTCATCACAATACTCCATGGACTTTACATCACAATGCTCCATGACTTTGTCATCACAATTCTCAATATACATGTCATCACAATGCTCCCTGACACTTGTCATCAGTATGTTCCTTGAACCCTGTCACGAAAAGTCTCCATGCCTTTTTCATCACAAAGCCCCATACAGTTTTCATCACAATGCTCCATGCCATTGTCATCAAAATACTCCACAAGCTTGTCATCAGAATGCTCCATGACCCTTGTCATCACAATTCTCCATGCACTTGTCAGCTCAATGCTCCCTGACCCTTGTCATCACAATGCTCCAAGCCATTGTCATCACAATGCTCCATTACCTTTGTCATCAGAATCCTCCATGACACTTGGCATCACAATGCTCCATGCCATTGTCATCACAATGGGCCATTACATATGTCATCACAATGCTCCCTGACACCTGTCTTCACAATACTGCATGATCTGGTCAACACAATGCTCCATGCCCTTGTCATCACAATGCGCCATTCCATCTGTCATCACAATAATCCATGAAACATATTAGACCAATGCTCCATGCCCTTTTCATCACAATGCTCCATGCACTTGTTATCACAATGTTGCAAGACCCCTGTAATCAGAATGGTCCATGCCCCTTTTCATCAGTATGCCCCATGAGAATTGTCTTCACAAGGCTCCATGGTTTTCTAATCACAAAGCTCCAGGACCTTGTCATCACAATGCTCCTCGACCTTGTCATGAAAATTCTCAATGGCCCTTGTCATCATAATGCTCCAAGCCCTAGTCATCACAATGCTCCATTATATTTGTCATCACAATCCTCCATTACATTTGGCATCTCAATGCTCCCTGACATTGTCATCGCTGTGGACCATGACATATGTCATCACAATGCTCCCTGACACCTGTCTTTACAATATTCCATGACCTTCTCATCACAGTGATCCATGCCCTTGTCATCCCAATGCTCCATGACCCTTGTCATCACAGTGCTCCATGACACCTGTCTTCACAATACTCCATGACTTTCTCATCACAATGCTCCATGCCCTTGTCATCACAATGCACCATGTCCACTGTCATCACAATAATCTATGAAACTTGTCAGACCAATGCTCCATGCCCCTGTCATCGCAATGCTCCATGCCCTTGTCATCACACTGCTCCATTACCCCTCTCATCACAATGCTCCCTGAATCCAGTCATCACAATTCTTCATAATGTTTGTCAACACAACGGTCCATGCTCGCGTCCTCAAAAGGCTCTGTGTCCTTTGTAACCTCAATGCTCCATGAAATTTTCATCACAATGCTCCGTGACCCTTGTCATCACAATGCTCCATGCCTTTTTCCGAACAATACTCCATGACCCTTGTCATCACAATGTGCCACGCGCTTTTCATCACAATGATCCACAACCTTGTCATCGCTATCCTCCATAAACCTTGTAATCACAATGCTCCATGCACTTCTCATCCAAATGCTCTCTCTCCTGAGATATCACAATGTTCCGTCACCAGTAATCACAATCCTCCCTCACCCCGGTAATCAAAATGTTCCATGACCCCAGTCATCACAATGCTACATCCCCTTATCAGCACAATGTTCCATAACCCCTGACATCACAATCTTCCATAACCCCTGTCATCAAAATGCTCCATGACCCTTTTCATCCCAAAGCTCCATGACCCCTGGCATCAAAATGTTCTATAACCCCTGTCATCAAAATGTTCCATTACACTTTTCATCAAATTGCTGCATGACCCTGTCATCAAAATGCTCCCTGCCCTTCTCATCACAATGCACCACACACTTGTCATCAAAATGTTCTATGACTTTGTCATCACAAAGCTCCATGACCATTGGCATCACAGTGCTCCATGTCATTGTCATCACAGTGCTCCATAAACGCTCTCATCACATTGCTCCATGCCCTTGTCATTACAAAGCTCCATGACACTTGTCATCACAATGCTCGATGCCCTTCTCATCACAATGCTCCATGCCCTTGTCATTACCGTCCTCCATGACAGATGTATCACAGTGTTCCGTGCCCTTGTCATCACAATGCTCCATGCCCACTCTCATCACAATAATCCTTGAAACATTTCAGACCAATGCTCAATGCCCTTCTCATCAAAATGCTCCATTACTTCTGTCATAACAATGCTCCATGACCACTGCCAACACAATGTTCCATTACACTTTTCATCAAATTGCTGCATGACCCGGTCATCAAAATGCTTCCTGCCCTTGTCATCACAATGCACCATGCCCTTGTCATCAAAATGCTCCATGACTTGTCATCACAAAGCTCCATGACACCTGTCATCACAATGCTCCATGCATTTGTCAACAAAATTCTACATGACCTTGTCATTAGAAAGCTCTATGCGCTTGTCATTACAATGCTCCAAGAACTCTGTAATCACAATGCTCCATGCCCTTTTTCATCTCAATGCTCCATGAACCGTGTCATCACAATGCACCATGCCCATCATCATAATGCTTCAGGCTATTGTCATCACAATGAAATCAAATTTCTCCATGAACTCTGTCATCATAATGCTCCAAACCCTTGTGATCACAATGTTTCATAACACTTATCATCACAACACCGCATGACGATCATCATCACAATTATCCATGGTCTTCTCATCACAATGCTCCATGATCTTTGTCATCACAATGCTCCCTGACACTTGTCGTCAGTATGCTCCCTGACACTTGTCGTCAGTATGCTCCTTGAACCCTGTCATGACAAGCCTCCATGCCATTTTCATCACAGTGATCCATTCCCTTTTCATCACAGTTCTCCAAGACCCATGTAATCACAAAGCTCTATGCCCTTGTCATCACAAAGCTCCATGACGCAAGACATCAGAATGCTCCATGGCCTTCTTCACACAACGCTAGATGTCATTGTCATCACAGTGCTCCATGAACCCTCTCATCACATTGCTTCTTGCCCTTGACATTAAATTCCTCCATGACCCATGTATCACAGTGTTCCGTGCCCTTGTCATCACAATGCTCCATGCCCAATCTCATCACAATAATCCATGAAATATTTCAGACCAATGCTCAATTCCCTTCTCATAACAATGCTCCATTACCTCTGTCATAACAATGCTCCATGACCATTGCCATCACAATGTTCCACGGCCTTGTCATCACAAGGCTCCATTACCCATGTCTTCGCAATGCTCCAAGACACCTGTAATCAAAATGCTCCATGACCTTGTCATAACAAAGCTCCATGACGCATGTCAACAGTAGGTTCCATGGCCTTCTCTTCACAATGTTCCATGCCCTTGCCATCACAGTGTTCCAAGACCCCTGTAATCACAATGCTCCATGCCCCTTTTCATCTCAATGATCCATGAACCCTGTCATCACAATGCACCATGCCCATCATCATAATGCTTCATGCTATTGTCATCACAATGAAATCAAAATGCTCCACGACCTCTGTCATAACAATGCTCCAAACCCTTGTGATCACAATATTCCATAACACTTGTCATCACAGTGCCCCATGACACTCGTCATCACAATTATCCATGGACTTCTCATCACAATGCTCCATGACCTTTGTCATCACAATGCTCAATACACTTGTCATCAAAATGCTCCCTGACACTTGTTGTCTGTATGCTCCTTGAACCCTGTCATGACAAGGCTCCATGCCTTTTTCATCACAATGATCCATGCCCTTTTCCTCACAATGCTCCAAGAACCGTTTAAACACAATGCTCCATGCCCTTGTCATCACAAAGCTCAATGAAATATGTCTTCAGAATGCTCCTTGGCCTTCTCCTCACAATGCTCCATGCCCATGTCATCACAATGTTCCAAGACCCCTGTAATCACAATGGTCCATGCCCCTTTTCATCAGTATGCTCCATGAGATTTGTCATCACAAGTCTCTATGGATTTCTCATCACAATGCTCCAGGACCTTGTCATCACAATGCTTCACGACCTTGTTCTGAAAATTCTCAATGGCCCTTGTCATCATAATGCTCCAAGCCCTAGTCATCACAATGCTCCATTATATTTTTCATCAAAATCCTCCATTACATTTGGCATCACAATGCTCCCTGCCATTGTCATTGCAATGGACCATGACATATGTCATCACAATGCTCCCTGACACCTGTCTTCACAATACTCCATGACCTTCTCATCACAATGATCCATGCCCTTTTCATCACAATGCTCCAAGACTCATGTAATCACAATGCTACATGCCCTTGTCATCACAAAACTCAGTGACGCTTGCCATCAGGATTCTGTTTGTCTTCTACTCACTATGCTCCATGCCCTTGTCATCACAATGTTCCAAGACCCCTTTAATCACAATGCTCCATGCCCCTTTTCTTCAGTATGCTCCATGAGACTTGTCATCACAAAGATCCATGGTTTTGTCATCACAATTCTCCAGGACATTGTCATCACAATGCTTCACGACCTTGTCATGAAAATTTCCAATGGCCCTTGTCATCATAATTCTCCAAGCCCTAATCATCAAAATGCTCTATTATATTTGTCATCACAATTCTCCATTACATTTGGCATCACAATGCTCCATGCCATTTTCATCGCAATGGCCCATGACATATGTCATCACAATGCTCCCTGACACCTGTCTTCACACTAATCCATGACCTTCTCATCACAATGCTCCATGCCCTTGTCATCACAATGAACCATGTCCACTCTCATCACAATAATCTATGAAACTTCTCAGACCAATGCTCCATGCCCGTGTCATCAAAATCATCCATGACCCCTGTCATCACAATGGTCCGTGACTCCAGTCATCACAATGCTTCATAACGTTTGTCATCACAATGGTCCATGCCCGTGTCATCACATCGCTCTGTGACCTTTGTAACCACAATGCTCCATGAAATTTTCATCACAATTCTCTGTGACACTTGTCATCACAGTGCTCCATGTCTTTGTCAGAACAATGCTCCATGACCATTTTCATCACAATGTGCCACACGCATTTCATCACAACGGTCCACAAACTTGTCATTGCAATGCTCCATAAACGTTGTAATCACAATGGTCCATGCACTTCTCATCAAAATGCTCTCTCACCAGAGATATCACAATGTTCCATCATTAGTCATTACAATACTCCCTCACCCCTGTAATCACAAGGTTCCATGACACTGTCATCACAATACTACATCCCCTTATCATCACAAAGTTCCATGACCCCTGCCATCACAATATTCCATAACCCCTGTCATCAAAATGCTCCCTGACCCTTTCCATCCCAAAGCTCCAAGTCCCCTGACATCACAATGGTCTATAAACACTGCCATCAAAATATTCCATTACACTTTTCATCCAATTGCTCCATGACCCTGTCATCACAATGCTCCCTGAACTTCTCATCACAATGCAACATGCCCTTGTCATCAAAATGCTCCATGACTTGTCATCACAAAGCTCCATGACCCTTGGCATCACAATGCTCCATGTCATTGTCATCACAATGCTCCATGAACACTCTCATCACATTGCTCCATGCCCTTGTCATAACAAAGCTCCATGACGCATGTCATCAGAATGTTCCATGCCCTTCTCAGCACAATGCTCCAAGACCCTTGTAATCACAATGCTCCATGCCACTTTTCATCTCAATGCCCCATGAACCCTGTCATCACAATGCACCATGCCCATCATCATAATGCTTCAGGCTATTGTCATCACAATGAAATCTATATTCTGCATGTCCTCTGTCATCATAATGCTCCAAACCCTTGTGATCACAATTTTGCATAACACGAATCATCACAACACCCCATGATGCTCATCATCACAATTATACATGGTCTTCTCATCACAATGCTCCATGATCTTTGTCATCACAATGCTCAATACACTTGTCATCACAATGCTCCCTGACACTTGTCGTCAGTATGCTCCTTGAACCCTGTCATGACAAGGCTCCATGCCTTTTTCATCACAATGATCCATGCCCTTTACATCACAATGCTCCAATATCCCTGTAATCACAATGCTCCATGCCCTTGTCATCACAAAACTCCAGGACACATGTCATCAGAATGCTCCATGGCCTTCTCATCACAATGCTCCATGCCCTAGTCTTCACAATGCTCCAAGACCCCTGTAATCACAATGCTCCATGCCCCTTTTCATCAGAATGCTCCATGAGACTTGTCATCACAAGTCTCCATGGTCTTCTCATCACAATGCTCCAGGACCTTGTCATCACCTTGCTTCATTTACTTGTCATCACAATGCTCCAGGACCCCTATCATCACAATACTCCATGCACCTTTTCAGCCCAATGCTCCACGACCTACTCATCACAATGCTCCATGGCCCATATCATCACAGTGCTCCATGACCACTGTCATCACAATATTCCATGACACCTCACAACACAATGATCCGGGATTCTTGTCATCACAATGATCCATGCCCTTATCATCCCAATGCTCCATGACCCCTGTATTCACAATGCTCCGTGACGCTTGTCATCACAGTGCTCCATGACACATGTCATCACAATGCTCCATGCCTTTGTCAGCAAAATGCTACATGACCATGTCATTACAATGCTTTGTGCGCTTGTCATCACAATACTCCATTTCCATTGTCATCACAATCCTCCATGAACCTTGGGATCACATTGCTTCATTCCTTTGTCATCACAATGCTCCATGCTCCTTGAAATCAAAATGATCCATGACCTCTGTCATCACAATGATCCAAATCCTTTTGATCACAGTGTTCCATAACACTTGTCATCACAAAGCTCTATGATGCCTGTCATCACAATACTCCATGGACTTTACATCACAATGCTCCATGACTTTGTCATCACAATTCTCAATATACATGTCATCACAATGCTCCCTGACACTTGTCATCAGTATGTTCCTTGAACCCTGTCACGAAAAGTCTCCATGCCTTTTTCATCACAAAGCCCCATACAGTTTTCATCACAATGCTCCATGCCATTGTCATCAAAATACTCCACAAGCTTGTCATCAGAATGCTCCATGACCCTTGTCATCACAATTCTCCATGCACTTGTCAGCTCAATGCTCCCTGACCCTTGTCATCACAATGCTCCAAGCCATTGTCATCACAATGCTCCATTACCTTTGTCATCAGAATCCTCCATGTCACTTGGCATCACAATGCTCCATGCCATTGTCATCACAATGGGCCATTACATATGTCATCACAATGCTCCCTGACACCTGTCTTCACAATACTGCATGATCTGGTCAACACAATGCTCCATGCCCTTGTCATCACAATGCGCCATTCCATCTGTCATCACAATAATCCATGAAACATATTAGACCAATGCTCCATGCCCTTTTCATCACAATGCTCCATGCACTTGTTATCACAATGTTGCAAGACCCCTGTAATCAGAATGGTCCATGCCCCTTTTCATCAGTATGCCCCATGAGAATTGTCTTCACAAGGCTCCATGGTTTTCTAATCACAAAGCTCCAGGACCTTGTCATCACAATGCTCCTCGACCTTGTCATGAAAATACTCAATGGCCCTTGTCATCATAATGCTCCAAGCCCTAGTCATCACAATGCTCCATTATATTTGTCATCACAATCCTCCATTACATTTGGCATCTCAATGCTCCCTGACATTGTCATCGCTGTGGACCATGACATATGTCATCACAATGCTCCCTGACACCTGTCTTTACAATATTCCATGACCTTCTCATCACAGTGATCCATGCCCTTGTCATCCCAATGCTCCATGACCCTTGTCATCACAGTGCTCCATGACACCTGTCTTCACAATACTCCATGACTTTCTCATCACAATGCTCCATGCCCTTGTCATCACAATGCACCATGTCCACTGTCATCACAATAATCTATGAAACTTGTCAGACCAATGCTCCATGCCCCTGTCATCGCAATGCTCCATGCCCTTGTCATCACACTGCTCCATTACCCCTCTCATCACAATGCTCCCTGAATCCAGTCATCACAATTCTTCATAATGTTTGTCAACACAACGGTCCATGCTCGCGTCCTCAAAAGGCTCTGTGTCCTTTGTAACCTCAATGCTCCATGAAATTTTCATCACAATGCTCCGTGACCCTTGTCATCACAATGCTCCATGCCTTTTTCCGAACAATACTCCATGACCCTTGTCATCACAATGTGCCACGCGCTTTTCATCACAATGATCCACAACCTTGTCATCGCTATCCTCCATAAACCTTGTAATCACAATGCTCCATGCACTTCTCATCCAAATGCTCTCTCTCCTGAGATATCACAATGTTCCGTCACCAGTTATCACAATCCTCCCTCACCCCGGTAATCAAAATGTTCCATGACCCCAGTAATCACAATGCTACATCCCCTTATCAGCACAATGTTCCATAACCCCTGACATCACAATCTTCCATAACCCCTGTCATCAAAATGCTCCATGACCCTTTTCATCCCAAAGCTCCATGACCCCTGGCATCAAAATGTTCTATAACCCCTGTCATCAAAATGTTCCATTACACTTTTCATCAAATTGCTGCATGACCCTGTCATCAAAATGCTCCCTGCCCTTCTCATCACAATGCACCACACACTTGTCATCAAAATGTTCTATGACTTTGTCATCACAAAGCTCCATGACCATTGGCATCACAGTGCTCCATGTCATTGTCATCACAGTGCTCCATAAACGCTCTCATCACATTGCTCCATGCCCTTGTCATTACAAAGCTCCATGACACTTGTCATCACAATGCTCGATGCCCTTCTCATCACAATGCTCCATGCCCTTGTCATTACCGTCCTCCATGACAGATGTATCACAGTGTTCCGTGCCCTTGTCATCACAATGCTCCATGCCCACTCTCATCACAATAATCCTTGAAACATTTCAGACCAATGCTCAATGCCCTTCTCATCAAAATGCTCCATTACTTCTGTCATAACAATGCTCCATGACCACTGCCAACACAATGTTCCATTACACTTTTCATCAAATTGCTGCATGACCCGGTCATCAAAATGCTTCCTGCCCTTGTCATCACAATGCACCATGCCCTTGTCATCAAAATGCTCCATGACTTGTCATCACAAAGCTCCATGACACCTGTCATCACAATGCTCCATGCATTTGTCAACAAAATTCTACATGACCTTGTCATTAGAAAGCTCTATGCGCTTGTCATTACAATGCTCCAAGAACTCTGTAATCACAATGCTCCATGCCCTTTTTCATCTCAATGCTCCATGAACCGTGTCATCACAATGCACCATGCCCATCATCATAATGCTTCAGGCTATTGTCATCACAATGAAATCAAATTTCTCCATGAACTCTGTCATCATAATGCTCCAAACCCTTGTGATCACAATGTTTCATAACACTTATCATCACAACACCGCATGACGATCATCATCACAATTATCCATGGTCTTCTCATCACAATGCTCCATGATCTTTGTCATCACAATGCTCCCTGACACTTGTCGTCAGTATGCTCCCTGACACTTGTCGTCAGTATGCTCCTTGAACCCTGTCATGACAAGCCTCCATGCCATTTTCATCACAGTGATCCATTCCCTTTTCATCACAGTTCTCCAAGACCCATGTAATCACAAAGCTCTATGCCCTTGTCATCACAAAGCTCCATGACGCAAGACATCAGAATGCTCCATGGCCTTCTTCACACAACGCTAGATGTCATTGTCATCACAGTGCTCCATGAACCCTCTCATCACATTGCTTCTTGCCCTTGACATTAAATTCCTCCATGACCCATGTATCACAGTGTTCCGTGCCCTTGTCATCACAATGCTCCATGCCCAATCTCATCACAATAATCCATGAAATATTTCAGACCAATGCTCAATTCCCTTCTCATAACAATGCTCCATTACCTCTGTCATAACAATGCTCCATGACCATTGCCATCACAATGTTCCACGGCCTTGTCATCACAAGGCTCCATTACCCATGTCTTCGCAATGCTCCAAGACACCTGTAATCAAAATGCTCCATGACCTTGTCATAACAAAGCTCCATGACGCATGTCAACAGTAGGTTCCATGGCCTTCTCTTCACAATGTTCCATGCCCTTGCCATCACAGTGTTCCAAGACCCCTGTAATCACAATGCTCCATGCCCCTTTTCATCTCAATGATCCATGAACCCTGTCATCACAATGCACCATGCCCATCATCATAATGCTTCATGCTATTGTCATCACAATGAAATCAAAATGCTCCACGACCTCTGTCATAACAATGCTCCAAACCCTTGTGATCACAATATTCCATAACACTTGTCATCACAGTGCCCCATGACACTCGTCATCACAATTATCCATGGACTTCTCATCACAATGCTCCATGACCTTTGTCATCACAATGCTCAATACACTTGTCATCAAAATGCTCCCTGACACTTGTTGTCTGTATGCTCCTTGAACCCTGTCATGACAAGGCTCCATGCCTTTTTCATCACAATGATCCATGCCCTTTTCCTCACAATGCTCCAAGAACCGTTTAAACACAATGCTCCATGCCCTTGTCATCACAAAGCTCAATGAAATATGTCTTCAGAATGCTCCTTGGCCTTCTCCTCACAATGCTCCATGCCCATGTCATCACAATGTTCCAAGACCCCTGTAATCACAATGGTCCATGCCCCTTTTCATCAGTATGCTCCATGAGATTTGTCATCACAAGTCTCTATGGATTTCTCATCACAATGCTCCAGGACCTTGTCATCACAATGCTTCACGACCTTGTTCTGAAAATTCTCAATGGCCCTTGTCATCATAATGCTCCAAGCCCTAGTCATCACAATGCTCCATTATATTTTTCATCAAAATCCTCCATTACATTTGGCATCACAATGCTCCCTGCCATTGTCATTGCAATGGACCATGACATATGTCATCACAATGCTCCCTGACACCTGTCTTCACAATACTCCATGACCTTCTCATCACAATGATCCATGCCCTTTTCATCACAATGCTCCAAGACTCATGTAATCACAATGCTACATGCCCTTGTCATCACAAAACTCAGTGACGCTTGCCATCAGGATTCTGTTTGTCTTCTACTCACTATGCTCCATGCCCTTGTCATCACAATGTTCCAAGACCCCTTTAATCACAATGCTCCATGCCCCTTTTCTTCAGTATGCTCCATGAGACTTGTCATCACAAAGATCCATGGTTTTGTCATCACAATTCTCCAGGACATTGTCATCACAATGCTTCACGACCTTGTCATGAAAATTTCCAATGGCCCTTGTCATCATAATTCTCCAAGCCCTAATCATCAAAATGCTCTATTATATTTGTCATCACAATTCTCCATTACATTTGGCATCACAATGCTCCATGCCATTTTCATCGCAATGGCCCATGACATATGTCATCACAATGCTCCCTGACACCTGTCTTCACACTAATCCATGACCTTCTCATCACAATGCTCCATGCCCTTGTCATCACAATGAACCATGTCCACTCTCATCACAATAATCTATGAAACTTCTCAGACCAATGCTCCATGCCCGTGTCATCACAATCATCCATGACCCCTGTCATCACAATGGTCCGTGACTCCAGTCATCACAATGCTTCATAACGTTTGTCATCACAATGGTCCATGCCCGTGTCATCACATCGCTCTGTGACCTTTGTAACCACAATGCTCCATGAAATTTTCATCACAATTCTCTGTGACACTTGTCATCACAGTGCTCCATGTCTTTGTCAGAACAATGCTCCATGACCATTTTCATCACAATGTGCCACACGCATTTCATCACAACGGTCCACAAACTTGTCATTGCAATGCTCCATAAACGTTGTAATCACAATGGTCCATGCACTTCTCATCAAAATGCTCTCTCACCAGAGATATCACAATGTTCCATCATTAGTCATTACAATACTCCCTCACCCCTGTAATCACAAGGTTCCATGACACTGTCATCACAATGCTACATCCCCTTATCATCACAAAGTTCCATGACCCCTGCCATCACAATATTCCATAACCCCTGTCATCAAAATGCTCCCTGACCCTTTCCATCCCAAAGCTCCAAGTCCCCTGACATCACAATGGTCTATAAACACTGCCATCAAAATATTCCATTACACTTTTCATCCAATTGCTCCATGACCCTGTCATCACAATGCTCCCTGCACTTCTCATCACAATGCAACATGCCCTTGTCATCAAAATGCTCCATGACTTGTCATCACAAAGCTCCATGACCCTTGGCATCACAATGCTCCATGTCATTGTCATCACAATGCTCCATGAACACTCTCATCACATTGCTCCATGCCCTTGTCATAACAAAGCTCCATGACGCATGTCATCAGAATGTTCCATGCCCTTCTCAGCACAATGCTCCAAGACCCTTGTAATCACAATGCTCCATGCCACTTTTCATCTCAATGCCCCATGAACCCTGTCATCACAATGCACCATGCCCATCATCATAATGCTTCAGGCTATTGTCATCACAATGAAATCTATATTCTGCATGTCCTCTGTCATCATAATGCTCCAAACCCTTGTGATCACAATTTTGCATAACACGAATCATCACAACACCCCATGATGCTCATCATCACAATTATACATGGTCTTCTCATCACAATGCTCCATGATCTTTGTCATCACAATGCTCAATACACTTGTCATCACAATGCTCCCTGACACTTGTCGTCAGTATGCTCCTTGAACCCTGTCATGACAAGGCTCCATGCCTTTTTCATCACAATGATCCATGCCCTTTACATCACAATGCTCCAATATCCCTGTAATCACAATGCTCCATGCCCTTGTCATCACAAAACTCCAGGACACATGTCATCAGAATGCTCCATGGCCTTCTCATCACAATGCTCCATGCCCTAGTCTTCACAATGCTCCATGCCCCTTTTCATCAGAATGCTCCATGAGACTTGTCATCACAAGTCTCCATGGTCTTCTCATCACAATGCTCCAGGACCTTGTCATCACCTTGCTTCATTTACTTGTCATCACAATGCTCCAGGACCCCTATCATCACAATACTCCATGCACCTTTTCAGCCCAATGCTCCACGACCTACTCATCACAATGCTCCATGGCCCATATCATCACAGTGCTCCATGACCACTGTCATCACAATATTCCATGACACCTCACAACACAATGATCCGGGATTCTTGTCATCACAATGATCCATGCCCTTATCATCCCAATGCTCCATGACCCCTGTATTCACAATGCTCCGTGACGCTTGTCATCACAGTGCTCCATGACACATGTCATCACAATGCTCCATGCCTTTGTCAGCAAAATGCTACATGACCATGTCATTACAATGCTTTGTGCGCTTGTCATCACAATACTCCATTTCCATTGTCATCACAATCCTCCATGAACCTTGGGATCACATTGCTTCATTCCTTTGTCATCACAATGCTCCATGCTCCTTGAAATCAAAATGATCCATGACCTCTGTCATCACAATGATCCAAATCCTTTTGATCACAGTGTTCCATAACACTTGTCATCACAAAGCTCTATGATGCCTGTCATCACAATACTCCATGGACTTTACATCACAATGCTCCATGACTTTGTCATCACAATTCTCAATATACATGTCATCACAATGCTCCCTGACACTTGTCATCAGTATGTTCCTTGAACCCTGTCACGAAAAGTCTCCATGCCTTTTTCATCACAAAGCCCCATACAGTTTTCATCACAATGCTTCATGCCATTGTCATCAAAATACTCCACAAGCTTGTCATCAGAATGCTCCATGACCCTTGTCATCACAATTCTCCATGCACTTGTCAGCTCAATGCTCCCTGACCCTTGTCATCACAATGCTCCAAGCCATTGTCATCACAATGCTCCATTACCTTTGTCATCAGAATCCTCCATGACACTTGGCATCACAATGCTCCATGCCATTGTCATCACAATGGGCCATTACATATGTCATCACAATGCTCCCTGACACCTGTCTTCACAATACTGCATGATCTGGTCAACACAATGCTCCATGCCCTTGTCATCACAATGCGCCATTCCATCTGTCATCACAATAATCCATGAAACATATTAGACCAATGCTCCATGCCCTTTTCATCACAATGCTCCATGCACTTGTTATCACAATGTTGCAAGACCCCTGTAATCAGAATGGTCCATGCCCCTTTTCATCAGTATGCCCCATGAGAATTGTCTTCACAAGGCTCCATGGTTCTCTAATCACAAAGCTCCAGGACCTTGTCATCACAATGCTCCTCGACCTTGTCATGAAAATTCTCAATGGCCCTTGTCATCATAATGCTCCAAGCCCTAGTCATCACAATGCTCCATTATATTTGTCATCACAATCCTCCATTACATTTGGCATCTCAATGCTCCCTGACATTGTCATCGCAGTGGACCATGACATATGTCATCACAATGCTCCCTGACACCTGTCTTTACAATATTCCATGACCTTCTCATCACAGTGATCCATGCCCTTGTCATCCCAATGCTCCATGACCCTTGTCATCACAGTGCTCCATGACACCTGTCTTCACATTACTCCATGACTTTCTCATCACAATGCTCCATGCCCTTGTCATCACAATGCACCATGTCCACTGTCATCACAATAATCTATGAAACTTGTCAGACCAATGCTCCATGCCCCTGTCATCGCAATGCTCCATGCCCTTGTCATCACACTGCTCCATTACCCCTCTCATCACAATGCTCCCTGAATCCAGTCATCACAATTCTTCATAATGTTTGTCAACACAACGGTCCATGCTCGCGTCCTCAAAAGGCTCTGTGTCCTTTGTAACCTCAATGCTCCATGAAATTTTCATCACAATGCTCCGTGACCCTTGTCATCACAATGCTCCATGCCTTTTTCCGAACAATACTCCATGACCCTTGTCATCACAATGTGCCACGCACTTTTCATCACAATGATCCACAACCTTGTCATCGCTATCCTCCATAAACCTTGTAATCACAATGCTCCATGCACTTCTCATCCAAATGCTCTCTCTCCTGAGATATCACAATGTTCCGTCACCAGTTATCACAATCCTCCCTCACCCCGGTAATCAAAATGTTCCATGACCCCAGTCATCACAATGCTACATCCCCTTATCAGCACAATGTTCCATAACCCCTGACATCACAATCTTCCATAACCCCTGTCATCAAAATGCTCCATGACCCTTTTCATCCCAAAGCTCCATGACCCCTGGCATCAAAATGTTCTATAACCCCTGTCATCAAAATGTTCCATTACACTTTTCATCAAATTGCTGCATGACCCTGTCATCAAAATGCTCCCTGCCCTTCTCATCACAATGCACCACACACTTGTCATCAAAATGTTCTATGACTTTGTCATCACAAAGCTCCATGACCATTGGCATCACAGTGCTCCATGTCATTGTCATCACAGTGCTCCATAAACGCTCTCATCACATTGCTCCATGCCCTTGTCATTACAAAGCTCCATGACACTTGTCATCACAATGCTCGATGCCCTTCTCATCACAATGCTCCATGCCCTTGTCATTACAGTCCTCCATGACAGATGTATCACAGTGTTCCGTGCCCTTGTCATCACAATGCTCCATGCCCACTCTCATCACAATAATCCTTGAAACATTTCAGACCAATGCTCAATGCCCTTCTCATCAAAATGCTCCATTACTTCTGTCATAACAATGCTCCATGACCACTGCCAACACAATGTTCCATTACACTTTTCATCAAATTGCTGCATGACCCGGTCATCAAAATGCTTCCTGCCCTTGTCATCACAATGCACCATGCCCTTGTCATCAAAATGCTCCATGACTTGTCATCACAAAGCTCCATGACACCTGTCATCACAATGCTCCATGCATTTGTCAACAAAATTCTACATGACCTTGTCATTAGAATGCTCTATGCGCTTGTCATTACAATGCTCCAAGAACTCTGTAATCACAATGCTCCATGCCCTTTTTCATCTCAATGCTCCATGAACCGTGTCATCACAATGCACCATGCCCATCATCATAATGCTTCAGGCTATTGTCATCACAATGAAATCAAATTTCTCCATGAACTCTGTCATCATAATGCTCCAAACCCTTGTGATCACAATGTTTCATAACACTTATCATCACAACACCGCATGACGATCATCATCACAATTATCCATGGTCTTCTCATCACAATGCTCCATGATCTTTGTCATCACAATGCTCTATACACTTGTCATCACAATGCTCCCTGACACTTGTCGTCAGTATGCTCCTTGAACCCTGTCATGACAAGCCTCCATGCCATTTTCATCACAGTGATCCATTCCCTTTTCATCACAGTTCTCCAAGACCCATGTAATCACAAAGCTCTATGCCCTTGTCATCACAAAGCTCCATGATGCAAGACATCAGAATGCTCCATGGCCTTCTTCACACAACGCTAGATGTCATTGTCATCACAGTGCTCCATGAACCCTCTCATCACATTGCTTCTTGCCCTTGACATTAAATTCCTCCATGACCCATGTATCACAGTGTTCCGTGCCCTTGTCATCATAATGCTCCATGCCCAATCTCATCACAATAATCCATGAAATATTTCAGACCAATGCTCAATTCCCTTCTCATAACAATGCTCCATTACCACTGTCATAACAATGCTCCATGACCATTGCCATCACAATGTTCCACGGCCTTGTCATCACAAGGCTCCATTACCCATGTCTTCGCAATGCTCCAAGACACCTGTAATCAAAATGCTCCATGTCCTTGTCATCACAACGCTCAAAGAAATATGTCTTCAGAATGCTCCTTGGCTTTCTCCTCACAATGATCCATGCCCATGTCATCACAATGTTCCAAGACCCCTGTAATCACAATGGGCCATGCCCCTTTTCATCAGTATGCTCCATGAGATTTGTCATCACAAATATCTATGGATTTCTCATCACAATGCTCCAGGACCTTGTCATCACAATGCTTCACGAACTTGTTCTGAAAATTCTCAATGGCCCTTGTCATCATAATGCTCCAAGCCCTAATCATCACAATACTCCATTATATTTGTCATCAGAATCCTCCATTACATTTGGCATCACAATGCTCCCTGCCATTGCAATTGCAATGGACCATGACATATATCATCACAATGATCCCTGACAACTGTCTTCACAATACTCCATGACCTTCTCATCACAATGAACCATGCCCTTGTCATCACAATGCACCATGTCCAATGTCATCACAATAATCTATGAAACTTGTCAGACAAATGCTCCATGCCCCTGTCACCACAATGCCCCATGCCCTTGTCAGCACAATGCTCCATGACCACTGTCATCACAATGCTCGGTGACTCCAGTCATCACAATGCTTCATAACATTTGTCATCACAATGGTCCATGCCCGAGTCATCACATGGATCTGTGATATTTATAACCACAATGCTCCATGAACTTTTCATCACAATGCTCCGTGACCCTTGTCATCAAAATGCTCCATGCGTTTGTCAGAAAAATGCTCCATGACCCTTGTCATCACAATGTGCTACGCGATTTTCATCACAACGGTCCACAAATTTGTCATTGTAATGCTCCATAAACCTTCTAATCACAATGCTCCATGCACTTCTCATCACAATGCTCCATTTCCCCTGTCATAACAATGCTCCATGACCACTGCCATCACAATATTCCACGGCCTTGTCATCACAAGGCTCCATGACACTTGTCATCACAATGCTCCAAGACCCCTGTAATCACAATGCTCCATGCCCTTGTCATCACAAAGCTCCATGACACTTGCCATCAGAATGTTCCATGTCCTTCTCATCAAAATGCTCCATGCCCTTGTCATCACAGTGCTCCAAGACCCCTGTAATCACAATGCTCCATGCCCCTTTTCATCTCAATGCTCCATGAAACCTGTCATCACAATTCACCATGCCCATCATCATAATGCTTCCGGCTATTGGCAGCACAATGAAATCAAAATTCTCCATGACCTCTGTCATCACAATGCTCCATGACCCCTGTCATCACAATACTCCATGAACATTTTCAGCCCAATGCTCCATGACACTTGTCATCAGAGTGATCCAAGACCTTGTCATCCCAATGCTCCATGACCCCTGTATTCACAATGCTCCATGACGCTTGTCATCACAGTGTTCCATGACACCTGTCATCACAATGCTCCATGCCTTTGTAAGCAAAATGCTACATGAAGTTGTCATTACAATGCTCTATGCGCTTGTCATCACAATACTCCATTATCATTGTCATCACAATCCTCCATGAACCTTGGGATCACATTGCTTCATGCCCTGGTAATCACAATGCTCCATGCTCCTTGAACTCAAAATGATCCATGACCTCTGTCCTCACAATGCTCCAAACCCTTGTGATCCAAATGTTACATAACACTTGTCATCACAACGCTCCATGATGCCTGTCATCACAATACTCCATGCACTTTTATCACAATGCTCCATGACCTTTGTCATCACAATTCTCAATACACTTGTCATCACAATGCTCCCTGACACTTGTCATCAAAAGGCTCCTTGAACCCTGTCACAAAAATGCTCCATGCCTTTTTCATCACAATGCCCCATGCCGTTTTCATCACAATGCTCCACGCCACTGTCATCAAAATACTCCTCAAGCTTGTCATTAGAATGCTCCATGACCCTTGTCATCACAATTCTCCATGCACTTGTCAGCACAATGGTCTCTGACCCTTGTCATCACAATGCTCCAAGCCATTGTCATTACAATGCACCATTACCTTTGTCATCAGAATCCTCCATGACACTTGGCATCACAATGCTCCATGCCATTGTCATCACAATGGGTCATTACATATGTCAACACAGTGCTCCCTGACACCAGTCTTCACAATATTCCATGACCTGGTCATCACAATGCTCCATGCCCTTGTCACCACAGTGCACCATTCCAACAGTCATCGCAATAATGCATGAAACTTATTGGACCAATGCTCCATGCCCTTGTCATCACAATGCTCCATGACCCTTGTCATCACAATGCTCCATGAACTTTTCATCACAAGGCTCTTTGATCCTTGTCATCACAATTCCCTATGCCTTTCTCAGCACAATGCTACAGGACCCTTGTCGTCACAATGCTCCATGCGCTTGTCAGCACGATGCTCCATGACACATGTCATCACAATGAACCATGCGCTTGTCATCACAGTGCTCCACAACCTTGTCACCACAAAGCTCCATAAAATTTGTCATCAAAATGCTCTCTCACCACAGATATCACAATGATACATCCTTATTTGTCACAATACTCCCTCACCCCTGTTATCACAGTTTTCCATGACTCCTGTCATCACAATGCTACATGCACTTATCATCACAATGTTCGATGACCCCTGACATCACAATGCTCCATAACCCCTGTCATCAAAATGCTCCATTTCCTTTTAATCAAAATGCTCCATGACCCCTGACTTCACAATGTTCCATAACCCCTGTCATCAAAATGTTCCATAACCCTTTTCATCAAATTGCTCCATGACCCTGTCATCACAATGCTCCCTGCCCTTCTCATCACATTGCACAATGCACTTGTCATCAAAATGCTACATGACCTTTGTCATCACAAAGATCCATGACCCTTGGCATCACAATGCTCCATGTCATTGTCATCACAATGCTCCATGAACGCTCTCATCACATTGCTCCATGCCCTTGTCGTCACAAAGCTCCATGACACATGTCATCAGAATGCTCCATGGCCTTCTCATCACAATGCTCCATGCGCTAGCCATCACAATGCTCCATTACCCCTGTCATAAAAATGCTCCATGACTCCTGCCATCACGATGTTCCGTGGCCTTGTCATCACAAGCCTCCATGACCCTTCTCATCACAATGCTCCAAGACCCCTGTAATCACAATGCTCCATGCCCATTTTTCATCTCAATGATCCATGAACCCTTTCATCAAAATGCACCATGCCCATCATCATAATGCTTCATGCTATTGTCATCACAATGAAATCAAAATGCTCCATGACCTCTGTCATAACAATGCTCCAAACCCTTGTGATCACAATATTCCATAACACTTGTCATCACAGTGCCCCATGACACTCGTCATCACAATTATCCATGGTCTTCTCATCACAATGCTCCATGACCTTTGTCATCACAATGCTCAATACACTTGTCATCAAAATGCTCCCTGACACTTGTTGTCTGTATGCTCCTTGAACCCTGTCATGACAAGGCTCCATGCCTTTTTCATCACAATGATCCATGCCCTTTTCCTCACAATGCTCCAAGTCCCCTTTAAACACAATGCTCCATGCCCTTGTCATCACAAAGCTCAATGAAACATGCCTTCAGAATGCTCCTTGGCCTTCTCCTCACAATGCTCCATGCCCATGTCATCACAATGTTCCAAGATACCTGTACTCACAATGGTCCATGCCCCTTTTCATCAGTATGCTCCATGAGATTTATCATCACAAGTCTCTATGGATTTCTCATCACAATGCTCCAGGACCTTGTCATCACAATTTTTCACGACCTTTTTCTGAACATTCACAATGGCCCTTGTCATCATAATGCTCCAAGCCCTAGTCATCACAATGCTCAATTATATTTGTCATCAAAATCCTCCATTACATTTGGCATCACAATGCTCCCTGCCGTTGTCATTGCAATGGACCATGACATATGTCATCACAATGCTCCCTGACACCTGTCTTCACAATACTCCATGACCTTCTCATCAAAATGATCCATGCCCTTGTCATCACAATGCACGATGTCCAATGTCATCACAATACTCTATGAAAATTGTCAGACCAATGCTCCATGCCCCTGTCACCACAATGCTCCATGCCCTTGTCATCACAATGCTCCATGACCCCTGTCATCACAATGCTCCGTGACTCCAGTCATCACAATGCTTCATAACATATTTCATCACAATCGTCAATGCCCGCGTCATCACAAGGCTCTGACCTTTATAACCACAATGCTCCATGAACTTTTCATCACAATTCTCCATGACCCTTGTCATCAAAATGCTCCATGCGTTTGTCAGAAGAATGCTCAATGACCCTTGTCATCACAATGTGCTACATGATTTTCATCAAAACGATCCAAAAATTTGTTATGGTAATGCTCCATAAACATTGTAATCACAATGCTCCATGCCCTTTTTATCACAATGCTCCATTACGCCTGTCATAACAATGCTCCATGACCCCTGCCATCACAATATTCCACGGCCTTGTCATCACAAGGCTCCATGACACTTGTCATAACAATGCTCCATGACACATGCCATCAGAATGTTCCATGTACTTCTCATCAAAATGCTCCATGCCCTTGTCATCACAGTGCTCCAAGATCCCAGTAATCACAATGCTCCATGCCCCTTTTCATCTCAATGCTCCATGAAACCTGTCATCACAATGCACCATGCCCATCATCATAATGCTTCTGGCTATTGTCAGCAAAATGAAATCAATATTCTCCATGACCTCTGTCATCACAATGCTCCATGACCCCTGTTTTCACAATACTCCATGAACATTTTCAGCCCAATGCTCCATGACTCTTGTCATCACAATGATCCATGCCCTTGTCATCCCAATGCTCCATGACCCCTGTATTCACAATGCTCCGTGATGCTTTTCATCACAGTGCTCCATGACACCAGTCATCATAATGCTCCATGCCCTTGTCATCCCAATGCTCCATGACCCCTGTATTCACAATGCTCCGTGACGCTTGTCATCACAGTGCTCCATGACACCTGTCATCACAATGTTCCATGCCTTTGTCAGCAAAATGCTACATGACTTTGTCATTACCATGCTCTATGCACTTGTCATCACAATACTCCATTACCATTGTCATCACAATCCTCCATGAATCTTGGGATCACATTGCTACATGCCCGTGTCATCAAAATGCTCCATGCTCCTTGAAATCAAAATGATCCATGACCTCTGTCATTACAGTGCTCCAAACACTTGTGATCACAATGTTCCATAAAACTTGTCATCACAACGCTCCATGATGCCTGTCATCACAATACTGCATGCACTTTTCATCACAATGCTCCATGACTTTTGTCATCACAATTCTCAATACACATGTCATCACAATGCTCCCTGACACTTGTCGCCAGAATGCTCCTTGAACCCTGTCACGAAAAGGCTCCATGACTTTTTCAACACAATGCCCCATGCCGTTTTCATTACAATGCTCCACGCCAATGTCAGCAAAAACTCCACAAGCTTATCATGAGAATGTTCCATGACCCTTGTCATCACAATTCTCCATGCACTTTTCAGCACAATGCTCCCAGACCTTGTCATCTCAATGCTCCAAGCCACTGTCATCACAATGCACCATTACATTTGTCATCAGAGTCCTCCATGACACCTGGCATCACAATGCTCCATGCGATTGTCATCACAATGGGCCATTACATATGTTATCACAATGCTCCCTGACACCTGTCTTCACAATACTGCATGACCTGGTCATCATGATGCACCATGCCCTTGTCATCACAATGCACCATGATCCTTGTAATCAAAATGCTCCATGAACTTTTCATCACAGTGCTCTTTGATCCTTGTCATCGCAATGCTCTATGCCTTTCTCAGCGCAATGCTACGTGACCCTTGTCATCACAATGCACCATGCGCTTGTCAGCACGATGCTCCATGACACATGTCATCATAATGCACCATGCGCTTGTCATCACAGTGCTCCACAAGCTTGTCATCACAATGCTCCATAAACCTTGTCATCACAATGCTCCATGCACTTCTCATCAAAATGCTCTCTCACAACAGATATCACAATGTTACATCACTATTCGTCACAATACTCACTCACCCCTGTTATCACAATGTTCCATGACCACTGTCATCACAATGCTACATGCACTTATCATCACAATGTTCGATGACACCTGACATCACAATGCTCCATAACCCCTGTCATCAAAATGCTCCATGACCCTTTTCATCATAATGCTCCATGACCTCTGACATCACAATGTTCCATAACACCTGTCATCAAAATGTTCATGACCCTTTTCATCAAATTGCTCCATGACCCTGTCATCACAATGCTCCCTGCCCTTCTCATCACAATGCACAACGTCCTTGTCATCAAAATCCTCCATGACCTTTGTCATCACAAAGATCCATGACCCTTGGCATCACAATGCTCCATGTCATTGTCATCACAATCCTCCATGAACACTCTCATCACATTGCTCCATGTCCTTGTCATCACATAGCTCCATGACACATGTCATCAGAATGCTCCATGGCATTCTCATCACAATGCTCCATGCCCTTGCCGTCACAATGCTCCATTACCCCTGTCATAACAATACTCCATGATCCCTGCCATCACGATGTTCCGTGGCCTTGTAATCACAGTGCTCCATGACACCTGTCATCACAATGCTCCATGACTTTGTCAGCAAAATGCTACATGACCTTGTCATTACAATGCTCTATGCGCTTGTCATCATAATACTCCATTTCCATTGTCATCACAATCCTCCATGAGCCTTGAGAGCACATTGCTTCATGCCCTTGTCATCACAATGCTCCATGCTCCTTGAAATCAAAATGATCCATGTCCTCTGTCATCACAATGCTCCAAACCCTTGTGATCCCAGTGTTCCATAACACTTGTCATCACAATGCTCCATGATGCCTGTCATCACAAAATTCCATGCCCTTTTCATCACAGTGCTCCATGACATTTGTCATCACAATGCTCAGTACACTTGTCATCACAATGCTCCCTGACACTTGTCATCAGAATGCTCTTTGAACCCTGTCACGAAAAGGCTCCATGCCTTTTTCATCACAATTCCCCATTCCATTTTCATCACAATGCTCCGTGACCATTTTCATCAAAATGCTCCATGACTTTGTTTGAAAAATGTTCCATGACCCTTGTCATCACAATGTGCCATTCGCTTTTCATCACAACGGTCCAGAAAATTGTCATTGCAATGCTCCATAAACCTTGTAATCACAATGCTCCATACAATTCTCTTCAAAATGCTCTCTCACCAGAGATATCACAGTGTTCCATCACTAGTTGTCACAATACTCCCTCACTACTGTAATCACAATGTCCCATGACCCCTGTCATCACAATGCTACATCCCTTTATCATCACAAAGTTCCATGACCCCTGACATAACAATATTCTATAACCCCTGTCATCAAAATGTTCCAATACACTTTCCATCATATTGCTGCATGACGCTGTCATCAAAATACTCCCTGCCCTTCTCATCACAATGCACCATGCACTTGTCATCAAAATGCTCCATGACATTTGTCATCACAAAGCGCCATGACCCTTGGCATCACAATGCTCCATGTCATTGTCATCACAGTGCTCCATGAACCCTCTCATCACATTGCTCCATGCTCTTGTCATCACAAAGCTCCATGACACTTGTCATCAAAATGCTCTATGCCCTTCTCATCACAATGCCCCATGACCTTGTCATTATAATCCTTCATGACCCATGTATCACAGTGTTCCATGCCCTTATCATCACAATTCTCTATGCCCACTCTCATCACAATAATCCATGAAACTTATTAGACCAATGCTCCATTCCCTTTTCATCACAATGCTCCATGTCCTTGTTATCACAAAGGTCCATGACCCCTGTCATCACAATGCCCCAAGACCCTTGTAATCACAATACTCCATGCCCCTTTTCATCAGAATGCTCCATGAAACATGTTATTACAAGGCTCCATGGTCTTCTCATCACAATGCTCCAGGAACTTTTCATCACAGTGCTCCATTCCCTTGTCATCACAAGGCTCCATGACGCATGTCCTCACAATAGTTCCTGAATATATTCAGTCCAATTCTCCAGGAACTTCTCATCACAATGCTTCATGATCCCTATCATCACAATGCTCCATGACTACTCTCATCACAACGCTCCATGACCCCTGACAACACAGTGATCCGGGACTCTTGTCATCACAGTGCTAAATTCCCTAGTCATCACAATGCTCCATGAACATTTTCAGCCCAATGCTCCATGACACTTGTCATCACAATGATCCATGCCCTTGCCATCCCAATGCTCCATGACCCCTGTAATCACAATGATCCGTGATGCTTCTCATCACAGTGCTCTATGACCCTTATCATCACAATGCTCCATGCCTGTGTCAGCAATATGCTACATGACCTTGTCATCAAAATGCTCCATTTGCTTGTCATCACAGTACTCCCTTACCATTGTCGTCACAATCCTCCATGAACCTTGGGATCACATTGCTTCATACCCTTGTCATCCCAATGCTCTATGCTCCTTGAAAACAAAATGATCCATGACTTCTATCATCACAATGCTCCAAACACTTGTGATCACAGTGTACCGTAACACTTGTCATCACAAAGCTCCATGATGCCTGTCATCACAATAATCCATGTCCTTTTCGTCAAATGCTCCATGATCTTTTTCATCACAATTCTCCAAACCCTTGTGATCACAATGTTCCATAACACTTGTCATCACAACGCTCCATGATGCCTGTCATCACAATACTCCATGTCCTTTTCGTCAAAATGCTCCATGATCTTTTTCATCACAATTCTCAAAACACTTGTCATCACAATGTTCCCTGACACTTGTCGTCAGAATGCTCCTTGAAACCTGTCATGAAATGGCTTCATGCCTTTTTCATCACAATGCTCCCTGCCCTTTTCATCACAATGCTCCATGCCATTGTCGTCACAATACTCCACAAGCTTGTCATCAGAATGCTCCATGACACTTGTCATCACAGTGCTCCATGGCCACTGTCATCACAATGCTCCATACCCCTTGTCATTACTGTGCTCCATGACGCTCGTCATCACAATTATCCATGGTCTTCTCATGAAAATGCTCTACGCCCTTGTCATCAAAATGCTCCATGACCCTTGTCATCACATTGCACCATGCCCACTGTCATCACAATAATCCATGAAACATGTCAGGCCAATGCTCCATGCCCCTGTCATCACAGTGATCATTGCCTTTTCATCACAATGCTCTATGAACCCTGTCATCACAATGCTCCATGACTCCAGTCATCACAATGCTTCATGACCTTTGTCATCACAATGGTCCATGCCCTCGTCATCACAAGGCTCTCTGATCTTTGTCACCAAAATGCTCCATGAAATTTTCATCACAATGCTCGTTGACCCTTCTCATCACAATGCTCCATGCCTTTGTCAGCACAGGGCTCCATGACCCATGTCATCACAATGCGCCATGTGCTTGTCATAACAATGCTCCACAACCTTGTCATCACAATGCTCCATAAAACTTGTCATCACAATGCTCCATGCACTTCTTATCAAAATGCTCTCTCACGAATGATATCAAAATGTTCCCTCAGTAGTCATCACAATACACCCACTCCCCTGTCATCACAATGGTCCACAACACCGTCATGAAAATGTTCCATGACTCCTGACATCACAATGTTCCATAACCCCTGTCATCAAAATGTTCCATGACAGTTTTCATCAAATTGCTCCATGACCCTGTCATCACAATGCTCCTTGCCCTTCACAAGAGAATTCACCACACCCTTGTCATCAAAATGCTCCATGACCTTTGTCATCACAAAACTCCATGACCCTTGGCATCACAATGCTCCATGCCATTGTCATCACAATGCTCCAAAAACCTCTCATCACATCGTTCCAAGCCCTTGTCATCACAGGATCCATGATGCTTTTCATCACAATGCTTGATGCCATTCTTCTCACAATGCTCCAGGCGCTTGTCATTACAATCCTCCATGAACCATGTATCACAGTGTTCCGTGCCCTTGTTATCACAATGCTCCTTGCCCCCTCTCATCACAATAATCCATGAAACATCTCAGTCCAATGTCCCATGCCCTTTTCCTCACAATGATCCAAGACTCCTCTAATCATAATGCTCCATGCCCCTTTTCATCTCAATGCTCCATGAACGCTGTCATCACAGTGCACCAATGTGCATCATCATAATGCTTCATGCTATTGTCATCACAATGAAATCAAAATGCTCTATGACCTCTGTCATCACAATGATCCAAATCCTTGTGATCACAATATTCCATAACACTTATCATCACAGCTCCCCATAACGCAAGTCATCACAATTATCCATGGTCTTCTAATCACAATGCTCCATGACATTTGTCATCAAAATGCTCAATACCCTTGTCATCACAATGGTCCCTGACACTTGTCATCAGTATGCTCCTTGAACCCTGTCATGACAAGGCTCCATGCCTTTTTCATCACAATGTTACATGCCCTTTTCCTCACAGTGCTCCAAGACCACTATAATCACAATGCTCCATGCCCTTGTCATCACAAAGCTCCATGATGCATGTCATCAGAACGCTCCATGACATTCTCATCCCAATGTTCAATGCCCTTGTCATCACAATGCTCCAAGACCCCTGTAATCACAATGCTCCATGACCCTTTTCATAAGAATGCTCCATGAGACTTGTCATCACATGGCTCCATGGTCTTCTCATCACAGTGCTCCAGTACCTTGTGATCACAATGCTCTTTGACCCCTGTCATCACAATACTCCATGAACATTTTCAGCCCAATGCTCCATGACCTCTGTCATAACAATGCTCCATGACCACTGTCATGACAATGCTCCATGAACCCTGACAAAACAATTATCCGGGACGCTTGTCATCAAAATGCTCCATGCCCTTGTCATCCCAATGCTCTATGAACCCTTTAATCACAGTGCTCCATGACGCTTGTCATCACAGTGCTCCATGAACCTTGTCATCGCAATGCCTTTGTCAGCAAAATAATACATAATCTTGTCATCACAATGCTCCATGTGCTTGTCATCACAATCCTCCATGACCCTTGGGATCATATTGCTTTATGCCCTTGTCATCTCTATCTTGCCTTTCTAGTTTTTACAGATTTTTGGATGCCCTTTTTGACCGGTGGGAAGCGACAATTCTTTGTAGTGTGGATTTGCATTGTGCGCTTGCTTGATTGGCCAAAAAGGGCCTATGCCTTTTCTCCTGAATATATTCAGGAGAAAAGTCATACGCTGTTTTTGACCAAGTGCATAATTCTCGAAGTTGTGATGCCTTTCCTGTGCTTTAAAGGTGATTCCAATTTACCTCTTGAAATATGTTTTGTGCAATTCTGCCTCATATTCAAGTATGCTTTGTTGCCTTCCCTCAACAGATTTTTGGAAGAGAGTAGTCCTTTATAACTCTGCAGGTTTTTGAGTTGCTTTGCCCCTGAGCTCCAATTTTCAAATCCCATTATTGGGAGCTGACCACAAATCCACAATTTTGCTTCAGGAACTATACTGGTTCCAGGGGTGGCTATACTGGTTCCCTGTGGGTGGCTGAGGCTTTGGTTAATTCTTCTTCCTAATGGGAATTTAGAGTGGCATGTGTCCGTCCAAATGCCTACATCTACTCTCTGATTGGTTCTCCCTCTTCCCTTTCATCCTCTGCACAATTAGCAAACTGTGCGAACCAGGAGGTTATAGGGGATGACTCTCCTAAGTTGGGAGATTGATAGTAAAGTAGTTGGAATGCCAAACTGTAGCACAAGGAGAGGAAAAAGTAGGAGAATTTCAAAAACCTTTCGCCATCAAAGGGTGTCCATTCTCTAGGTTTCCCATACATGTTATAACTGTAGTGATATTCCCTTCTACCTGGAAATTTGGGACCCATGGAATGGTGGCATGCATTACTACTTTAAAGGGTCTGCATTTTCTCTCCCAATCTCACCAGTCCTCTCAGTCCCAAGTGTCCAGCATTATGTCTCATCCAGCTGTCTTTGCAGATAGGGTCATTCTAGGTTTCATCAGAACCCCTGAAGGAATTGTGTAAGAATTTCGCTGTTTTTTTGTTTTGTTTTTGAAATTCATTTTTATAATGGGGTTGAGCTGATTTTCACTGACGTGTTTATGCTGGTCTAGACACACTTGATTCCCTTACAGAGGCATATCAATACATAGGTTTTAAGATTTTTACTAATCAGATATATTCCTCTGTGGGGAATAGGGGTATTGAGTCCCATTCACTGAGGAAGGTGTAGGTCTTGTCTATTCTGTATTTGGTTTATGGAATGGTACCTGTGCTAATATCAAACTCTGGTTTTATGCATCACCCCACCTCTCCTTTCCCCTTAAGGAGGCATAAGAGTGTTTTCTAAATGTGAGACGCTGCTCTCTTTCCTAATTCAGTTCATGTGTTGTGATGTTGACATTCCCTCTCTAAGTGATATCTTATGATAAGATTCTTTTTCTGTGTGACTAATTTCCCTTAGAATCATCATACCTAAATCCTCTCATTAGGCTGCTACTGGCCTTATGACATTGATTTCACGTCTGAGTGATATTCCGTTGTACAAAATTACCACAAGTTCTTTATGCATTTCTCTTTTTCCTGGGATATTTTAGGTGTACCGAAGTTGAGGTTCTTGTATGCAGAGCAGCCCTAAACTTTGGGGTGCCTGTGTCTTGTTGATATTTAGTCTTCCCAAGTTATATGTCCATGAGTTGAAGTCCCCTTTGCTCGGGGGCTTTGTATTTTAGATGTTTTAGGAAACAACATACACTTCTTCAGAGTAGCTCTTGGATATTTATACCCCACCCATCAGCGTGACTAGTCTCCCTGTTTTCCATGGCCTCTCCTGCATTTTTGATTTGTACACATTTTTTGGATGGACTTTCTGAGCAGTGGAAATTGAGACTTCTTTATTGTGTGGATTTGCATTTCCCTCTTGCTTGGTTGGCCAAAAACTCTGTATGTGTTTTTTTCCTGAAGATATTCACGAAACAAACGCATACACCCTTTTGCCCAACTGCATCATTTTAGAAATTCTGCTGCTTTTCATATGCTTTAAATGTGAGTACAATCTACCTTTTGAAAAATGTTTCCTGCAATTCTGCCTCTCATTCAGAACCTCTTCGTTGCCTTACCTGAATATATTTTTGGACGTTGGTTATCATTTATATCTTTGCAGATCTTTGAATTGTCTGCTCCTGAGCTCCATTTTGCAACTCGCATTTTTTGTGAGCTGACCGCCAAACCATTGGATTGCTTCCGGCCCTATTCTGGTTCTGGGGAGGCAGGCTGAGCCTTTGGTTAATTCTTCTTCCTAATGGGAAATTAGAGTGACATGTGCCTGTCAAAACTACTACAGCTAATTTCTCATTGGTTCCTCCTCTTCCCATTTATCCTCTGCAAAAATTGCAAACTGTGTGAAACAGGAGGTTAAAGGTGCTGATTCTCCAAGTCGGGAGATTGTTAGTAATGTGGCTGGAATGGCGAACACCAGCACGAGGAGATCAAAAATGAGGTGCATTTTAGACACCTCTCCTGAGCACACGGTGTACATTCATCTCGGTTTCCCAGGCATGTTTTCACTGTCAGAAGATTTCTTTGAAAGTGCAGATTTGGGACCCATGGAATGGGTACCAGGCAGTATTACTTTAAAAGGTCTGCATTTCCTCACCCAGCCTCTCTAACATCTCTTAGCGTGCATAGATTCCAGCCTTATATATCATCCTGCTGTGGGTCTACATTTGTTCAATCCATGTTACATTGTAACCCTTCAACAAAAGTTGTAAGAATTTTTGTCTGTCTCACTGTTTTTATAAATATATTTATATTTATTTTTATATTGGTTACAGCTGATTTTCAAAGCTCTGTTTTTTGCTGCTGTACATCCACTTGATTCATGTACTGTGAGACAACAATAAATTCTTTCTCAGATGCTTACGAGTCATATGTATTATTGTCCAGTGACTTGAGTGGACTGAGTGCAGTTCTCTGAGGTACCATGTAGGCCTTGCCAGTTATTCAATTCGGTACTTGGAATGGTATCTTTGCTAATTTCATCCTCCTGGATAATACCTCACCATTCCCCACCTTTCCCATTTAGCAGCCTTATGTCTATTTTCTACATATTTGACTATGTTTCTGTTTTGTAGTTTATTTCATGTGTAGCCATTTTTTATTCCACCTTTAAGTGACATCTTATGATATGTGTCTTTTTCTTTCTGACATGTGTCACTTAGAATGATCGTATGTAACTCCTCCAGAGTTGTTCCAACTGGCCTTATTTCATTGATTTCGGGATGAGTAATATTCCACTCTACATAAGTACCCCATCTCTTTTATCCATTTATCCTTCCAGGGACATTTAGGTTATATCCAAGTGGAGGCCCTTTTTAACAGAGAGGTGGTAAACGTTGGGGTGCCTGTTTTCTGTCATTTTTTGTTTTTCCCAAGGTATACGCCCATGAGTGCAAGTGCCCTATGCTCTGTAGCTCAGTTTTCAGATGTTTTAGCAAACACAATACACTTCTCCAGAGTGGCCGTTGGCAAATTACATTTCCACTATCAGCCTCGCAGGGCTCCCTTTTCTCCTCGCCCTGTCCTGCATTTCTGGTGTTTACACTTCATGTGGATGACCCTTCTGACTGATGTGAAGTGATACATTTTGTAGTATTGATTTCCAGTGCCCACCTGTTTGGTTGGATAAAAAGTGTGAATGGCCTTTACTTGAATATATTCAGAAAAAAATGCATACGCCCTTTTGGGCCAACTGCATCATTGGCGATGTTCAGCCCCTTTTCTTGTGCTTTAATGGGGAGACATTTCTACCTCTTCAAATCTGATTCCTGCCACTCTCCCTTGCTTACAAGTCCTTTTCTGTGACTTACATCAAGACGTTTTTCAACAACAGATATTTTCGACTCTGCCTTTTCATGAATTTTAGTGCCCCTGAGTTTCATTTTTCAACTTGTGTTTTTGGAAACTCGACACAAAACAGCAGGATTTCCTCTAGCCCTATTCTCTTTCTGTGGGCAATTCTAGCCTTTGATGAATTTGTCTTCCGGATTGGAAATTAGAGTGGCATGTGCCTGTCCGAAGACCTAAGACTTGTCTCTATATTTTTCTCATCCTTCCGCTTCATCCTCTGGACAAATTACAAACTGTGTGCAACAGTATGTTGACGGTGCTGATATCCCCAAGTGAGGAGATTGTTAGGAAAGATGCTGGAGGGGTGAACCCGAGCACCAGGCGATGAGGAGATGAGGTGCCTTTTCCAAACTCTTTCCGATCAAACGGTGTACCATCCTCTAAGTGTGACAGGCATGTTTTAGCTGTAGGAAGGGTCCCGTGCATGGAAGGAGAACACCAGGGATTTTTTCCAAATCAGTGCCTCCCCGAACCCCAAACTGGGGAATTTTTAAGCTACGGCTACACATATGTCCATTAAGGGCCTTGGGAAATAGGCAGAGCGCAAACTTTAGATGATTGAAATCTTCAGGTTCAGAAGCGCTCACCATCGGCCTTGCTTAGGTTACATTTTATCTGTCATTGATAGATGATGTCAATAAAAATATCGATTCTTTTTCAGATTATTTCCCCTTATAGGTTATTGCAAAATATTCAGTGTAGTTCCCTGTGCTATACAGTAGTTCCTTGTTGATGATCTATTTTATACATAGCAGTGTGTATGTGTTAATCCCAAACTGTTAATTTATCCCTTCTCCTACCTTTCCCCTTTGGTAATAATAAATTATAAGATTTTATACTTCTCAGAAATGGGGGAGCTGAAAGAGAGGTATCCTTTTCAATGGAAAAGCATTCTAAACAAGATTGAAGCTTCAGCCAAGAGTATTCGATGTACATCCATGGAAATAAATCACTTCATTTCTCTAATGTTGACCTGAAAAATAAGACAGACGTCTTCACTGAACTTGCTTATAGTAAAGTGATGGAAATATCAAATGTAAGTCTTAGAAGAATCTTATTTTACCCGAGCATTATACACTGCTCTATGTTAACTACAGTTTGGCTCACACATCTGTTCAATGAAGTTACAAAGTTCTCAATTTCTGTTACTGATCATCCAGAGGGGACCCCAACAGGAGTCCCCGTGCCCAGTGTCATTGCAGCCAACAGATCAAGAGTGAGTTTGGTTCAGAAGCAAAGGAAACATTATTTTGAAAACCGAATGGAGAGGTGAGAGTGTGCACTCCCCCACGGGCTGTGGGCTGGGATGCTGAGTAGGGATCCCAGCAGCATCAGTGGGAGTTAGGTGATGGAGCTCTCGAGGGCTGGGTTGGCTGCAGCTCAGGCTCTATGCTGTGCAGTCTGCGTGGGACTCCGCTAGCTGAGGTGTCGACCCAGCCATTCTGCACTAGGAAGTCGGGTCTGAAGTGCCGGGTGTGGGTCCTCTGCCTGCGGAACCCTAGGAGCATGTGAAATTAGACAAAGCACAAAGGAAAAACAGGTTAGACTTTATTTTATTGCCCAGATTCTCTTTTTATCTCCCAGGAATTTTTAATGAACGTTGCCAGAGAGGAACACCTCCTCTGCTTTTTGTTCCGTTCCTCATTCTTCGGGTGTTGAGGGTGCAGACCCCTATTTTGTAACTGCTTCATGCTGTGGTGGCAGCCCCGATACCTGGGGGGAGGGGCAAAACGTCTCCCCACCAGCCTCCAGGTGAGGTTGATTGTCCCAAAGCCTCCTGCCTCACTTCTCGTCCGCCTGAGCACCAGCATTGGAAGTGTTATAGATTCTAATGACCTTTAAGGGTCCAGGAAAGAGATGCACAGAGATGCTGAGGTGGCAGGTTTCACCCCACCCCACATTTGTTCGGTGACATTAGGCTGACGGTTTTTGCCAGCCTAGATGCTCTGACCAGTAGTCTGTGCTTTCTTTAATTAGGTCCCTGAATTAATGTACAAACAGCACCATGTGTCAGAGCCCTGCCTGTGCAACACCCAGACAGTCCAGGGTCAGTGGTGATCCAGGACCATGACGTCCACTGAGTCAACGGCCTTTAGAAGTAGCCAGCAGTCCAGCCGGTCATATTGGCCACCATCACCGCGGTGTCTGTAGGGTTTTCTATGGTGAAAGCGTGATATACTTTTCCCCCGCCAAGCTTATTAGCTCCCCTCTGGGTGCAGTAAGTCCTGCAAGCAGTAGTCTGCTCTTTCGGGGCACAGTCTTGTTGTTTTCTGAGAGAAACTCCAGGTCAAGTGATGGTCACACGAGTCATCTTGGGGGCCTGTTGCACCCATTTGTCTCTCTGGAGGTTGGAGTTGGAGGGCCTCCTCACTCGAGGTCAGTGTGTCCACAGAGCGACCCCTGCAACTTCAGGACATGATGGGTGGTTAGGATCACCACGTGGGGTCCTATTCCCTTAGGAGGGAGCTGGCCTTGTGGGCTGCTGATTTCTAGCTTTTTAGATATCCCAGTATCCTGGCCTGATGAGTCGGTGGGCAAAGCCCTTGGTGACCATAGTTTATCATACCTGAAGGGCATTCTTGTGTTGCTGCATTTCAAGTGGTCCCAGTTTTTGCACTAAGGCTCCAAGGGCGATTAACCTTTGACCGGGTATGTAAAGGTCAAAGGGTTTAGCTAAATTAGCGAGTTCCTGGGCAAGGATCTGAATTGACTGCTCTTTCCATTCTTGAAAGGCTGTTTCTGGATTTTATTCAAAAGGATCATCATCTTTTCGTGTCAGTGTTTCATGTAGAGACCCAGCTATTAGACTGTAGTTAGGGATCCAGATGCAGAAAACCTTGGCCTCCCCAGGAACCCTTAAGCTGTCTTCTAGTTTTAGAAGAGGTAAGGCTGCAAATGGCTTCTTCCCTATCCTGGGATGCGTTTCTCCAAATATCTGTGAGAATGAAGCCCAGGCAAGTCACCTGAGCCTGGGATATTTGAGCCTTTTTCTTGGACACCTTCTATCCTTTCTTGCCTAGGTAGTTCCAAGGCATCTTTAGTAGGCCTGGCAATCAGAATGTCATCTGCATATTGAAGGAGGGTTCCCTTTTACAGAGGTAGAACGTTTAGGTTTTTATAGGACATTTCCCCAATGATGGTGTGGGGATTTTTGAACCATTGGGGCAGGACGGCCCAGCATTATTGCTCGTGTTGCATGTTGTGTCCTGCCACACACAAGCCAAAAATTCTTGTGACTCTGAGATGAATGGAATACAGAAGAAGGCATCATTGAAGTGTAATACAGAATGCCATGGCCTGGTGGACGGTAGAATGAGCAGCAGGGTGTAGGAAATAGGAGCTACTGGATGTATATCCTCAGTGGCTTCACTGACTGTCCTGATGTCCTTTACCAGGTCTCCAGCAGCCCATGGGTTTCTCGTGGTCAGGCCAATCCCAGGATATGGAGCTCACCTGGGCTGCATCCAGCACCCCACAGCCCACGGGGCTCTCGTGTTCAAGTCCCTCCCAGGGTATGGAGATCCCCTGTGCAGCTACCCAGCAGCCCATGGGGCTCTCATAGTCAGGCCCCTCCCAGGATACAGAGCTCCCCTGGGCAGGTACCCCAGCAGGGCTGGACACACAGGAACTGTGCACATAGCCCACCTTGCAGAGAAACCCCAGCTCACCTGTCACTCACAGCTGACACAGAACACCTCAGAGCAGGACTTGAACTAACAAACAGCAGCTCTGACAGGTCTGTGACCCTGGCTATCACTCTGTGCATCCTCTCTCTGCCTGGTCTTCCAGACACTTCCACTGCAGCCAGGGCTCCAGGCCTGTGTCTCCACCCACCATCACTCCTCTTCCTGACTCCTGGGTTCCTCTCATTAGGATAGGGTCTTCTTGAAGTTGTTTTCCACTCATGGACCAGATAAAATGATAAGAAAACAAGCCGCAGCTGCATCCCCTTGTCTATCCTGACTCTCAAGGCCCACACCTGTTCCTTGGGACTGACCCGTTTAGGAAGGTTCATTTTCTGCAACTGTGAGCCCCTGAGGGGTGAGGATTGGCTGATTTGGGCAGCCTGACACTGCCTGCCAGCCCCCCCCCACAGGTGTGCCTGGGTTGAGGTCAATATAAACACCTTTCCAGTCAGCAAGAGCCCCTGTAGCTGTGCCTGACGCCATATTCTCTGCCCCATCAGCGGTTTCGGGGCTGTGGTGGTGGGAGGGAGGGACGGGCCGTGGCTTTGTGGGTGGCCCAGTGTGAGTGGGGCTCTGCTGGACTTTCTTCAGGAGTTGCCAGGCTGCCACCTGCTAAAGAAGAGGATGTGTCACCCATAACTGCCACTGGAATTTCTCCCCAGGCAGAGGTGAGGAAGTAAAAAAGCAGTGGGGGCTGTGGCAGGAGGGGTATCTCAGGCAGGGAAATGAAAAGCTTCCAGAAGAGCATCTGGGGCCAGGACCATCCTGACTGGCCTGCAGGCACCAAGTCGGCCTGCGTGCTCTCGCTAGTGTGGCTCCACAGCCCTTCCTCTAGGCTTGCAAGTGCTTGTACATATTCAGGTGTTTTACCTGGAAAGGGTGGGAAGAGTTCAGCTGCAGCAGGACTGGGGCTCAGCTCACATTTACTCACAGACGCCTCGACACAGTCCCCCAGCTTTGCAATGAGGATGCTCCTTGTGGGGGAGAGCGCTGCTGACGGCATGGGAGACGATTTCCCACCTCTGACCAACTTAAGAATTTTTTACCACTGGAGCAAGTGCCCTGATACGATTTTCCTCTGTATAACTGGTGAGTTCTGTTTTTTTTCTTTCTTTTTTTTCTTTTTGGTTCAAGTTAGATTTTATTTATTCCTCTTTTTTTTAATTTGGAGATATAAACATGGAAATAATGCATTAATATAAAGACGTCTATGTGAAGGGAAAAACTTTTTTTCTGTTTTATTTTATTAAATGTTATTTATTTATTTTTAATTTTTTAAAATTCATTTCTTTTATACAGCAGGTTCTTATTGGATATGTATTTTATACATATAAGTGTGCACATGTGAATCCCAGTCTCCCAATCCATCCCACCACCACCCTCACATGGCGTTCCCTCCTTGGTGTCCATATGTTTGTTCTCTACATCTGTCTCTATCTCTGCCCTGCAAACTGGTTCATCTGTACCATTTTTCTAGGTTCCACATATATGCATTAATATACAATATTTGTTTTTCTCTTTCTGACTTACTTCACTCTGTATGACAGTCTCTAGATCTATCGAGGTCTCTACAAATGACCCAATTTCATTCCTATGTATGGCTGAGTAATATTCCGTTGTATATATGTACCACATCTTTATCCATTCATCTGTCTGTGGGCACTTAGGTTGCTTTCATTACCTGTCTATTGTAAATAGTGCTGCAGTGAACATTGTGGTGAATGTGTCTTTTTGATTTATGGTTTTCTCTGGGTATATGCCCAGTAGTGGGATTGCTGGATTATATGGTAATTCTATTTTTAGTTTTTTAAGGAACCTCCATACTGTTCTCCATAGAGACTGTATCGATTTACATTCCCAACAATAGTGGAAGAAGGTTCCTTTTCTCCACACCCTCTCCAGCATTTGTTGTTTGTACATTTTCTGATGATGCCCATTCTAAGAGGTGTGACGTGATACCTCATTGTAGTTTCAATTTCCATTTCTCTAATAATTAGTGATGTTCAGCAGATTTTCATGTGTGTATTGGTCATCTCTATGTCTTCTTGGAAGAAATGTCTATTTAGATCTTCCATTTTTGTATTGGATTGTTTGTTTTATTAATATTGAGCTGCATGAGCTGTTTATATATATTGGAGATTAATCATTTGTCCATTGATTCGTTTGCAAATATTTTCTGCCATTCTGAGGGTTGTCTTTTCGTCTTGTTTGTAGTTTCCTTTGCTTTGCAAAAGCTTTTACGTTTCATTAGGTCCCATCTGTTTAGTTTTCTTTTTTATTTCATTACTATAGGAGGTGGATCAAAAAAGATCTTGCTGTGATTTTGTCAGAGTATCCTTCGTAAGTTTTCCTCTCAGAGTTTTATACTGTCTGGTCTTACATTAAGGTCTCTAATTCATTTTGAATATATTTTTATGGATGGTGTTGGGGAGTGTTCTAATTTCATTCTTTTACATGTAGCTCTCCATATTTCCCAGCACCAATGATTGAAGAGACTGTCTTATCTCCATTGTATAGTCTTGCCTCCTTTGTCATAGATTAGTTGACCATAAGTGTGTAGGTTTATCCTTGGGATTTATTTTTTTTCCTTTTACACGTTTATTGAAGTATAATTGCTTTACAATGGAGTGTTCGTTTCTGCCATATAACAAAGTGAATCAGCTATACATATACAAATATCACCAGATCCCCTCCCTCTTGCATCTCCCTCCCACACTCCATATCCCACCCCTTTATGTGGTCACAAAGCACCGAGCTGATCTCCCTGTTCTATGTGGCTGATTCTCAGTAGCTATTGGTGTTACATTTGGTAATGTATTTATGTCCATGCCACTCTCTCACTTCGTCCCAGCTTACCCATCCCCCTTCCGGTGTCCTCAAGTCCTTTCTCTATGTCTGTGTCCTTAATCCTGTCCTGCCACTAGGTTCTTCAAAATTTTTTTTCCTTCATTAGATTCCATATATCTCTGTTAACATACAGTATTTGTTTTTCCCTTTCTGACTTACTTCACTGTGTAGGACAGATTCTAAGTCCATCCACCTCAGTACAAATAACTCAGTTTTGCTTCTTTTTATGGTTGAGTAATATTTGATTGTATATATGTGCCAGATGTTCTTTACCCATTCATCTGTCGATGGACACTTAGGTTGCTTCCATGTCCTGGCTAATGCAAATAGAGCTGCAATGAACATTTTTGTACATAACTCTTTTTGAATTATGGTTTTCGCAAGGCAAATGCCCACTAGTTGGATTGTTGTGTCGTATGGTACTTCTATTGTTAGTTATTTAAAGGAACCTCCGTACTGTTCTCTCTAGTGCTCATATCAATTTACATTCCCACCCAGAGTGCAAGTGTGTTCCCTTTTCTCCAATAAAGGCCTCTCCAGCATTTATTGTTTTGTTGATTTTTTTGATGATTGCCACTCTGACTGCTGTGAGGTGATACCTCACGGTAGTATTGATTTGCATTTCTCTAATGATTAGTGATGTTCAGCATCCTTTCATGTGTTTCTTGGTAATCTGTATATCTTCTTTGGAGAAATGGCTATTTAGGTCTTCTGCCCATTTTTGGATTGGGTTGTTTGTTTTTGTGATATTGAGCTACATGAGGTGCTTGTAAAGTTTGGAGATTAATCCTTTGTCAATTGCTTCATTTGAAAATATTTTCTCCCATTCTGAGGGTTGTTTTTGCATCTTGTTTATGTTTTCCTGTACTGTGTAAAAGCTTTTAAGTTTCATTAGGTCCCATTTGTTGATTTCTGTTTTTATTTCCATTTCTCTAGGAGGTGGGTCCAAAAGGATCTTGCTGTGATTTATGTCATAGAGTGTTCTGCCTATGGTTTCCTCTAAGTGTTTTATAGTGTCTGGTCTTATATTTAGATCTCTAATCAATTTAGAGTCTATTTTTGTGTATGGTGTTATGGAGTGTTCTAATTTCATTCTTTTATGTGTAGGGGTCCAGTTTTTCCAGCACCAATTACTGAAGAGACTGTCTTTTCTCCATTGTATATCCTTAGCTCCTTTGTCATAGATGAGATAGCCATAGGTATGTAGTTTTATCTCTGGGCTTTCTGTCCTGTTCCATTGATCTGTGTTTATGCCAATCTACATACACTTGATTCCATTATGGAGACATATAAATACATAGGTTTCAAGGTTATTACCAGTCAGATATATTCCTCTTCAGTGAATAGGGTGTTTTGTGTCCAGTTCATTGAGAAAGGAGTAGGTCTTGTCTATTACATATTTGGTATATGGAATGGGATCTGTGCTAATTTCAAACTCTGCTTTTACACATCACCCCATGTCACCTTTCCACTTAAGGAGGCATAAGTGTGTTTTCTAAATGTGTAACTCTGTTCTCTTTTGAAATTTAGTTCATGTGTAGCCATGTTTACATTTCCTCTATAAGTGATATATTACAATAAGTTTCTTTTTCTTTGTGGCTCATTTCACTTAGCATCATCGTACCTAAAGCCACTCATTATGCTGCTATTGGCCTTATGACATTGATTTTATGTCTGAGTGACTTTCCTTTGTATATAAGTACCACAACATCTATATCCATTTTTTTTCCTTTCCTGGGATATATAAAGTGTACCGAAATCGAGGTTCTTGTAAACAGAGCAGCCCTAAATTTTGGGCTGGCTGTGTGTTGTGGATTTTTAGTTTTCCCAAAATACACGCCCATGAGTGGAAGTGTGCTATACTCTGTAGCTCTGTTTTAGAAAACAACATACAGTTCTCCAGAGAGGCTGTTGGCAATTTACATCCTGTCCATCGGCGTAACCAGGCTCCCTTTTCTCCATGGCCTGTCCTGCATTTGTGGTTTTTACACTATTTGTGGATGGCCCTTTTGACTGGAGGTAAGGGACACTTCTCTGTAGTGTGGATTTGCAATGCCTGATGGCTTGCTTAGCCAAAAAGGGCATATGCATTTTTTCCCGAATATATTCAAGAAAATACACATAATCCCTTTTCAGCCAAGGGCAACATTGTCGAAATTCTGTCGCTTTTCATGTGCTTTAAAGATGACTCCAATCTACCTCTTGAAATCTGTTTCCTTCAATTCTGCCTTGCATTCAAATCCTCTTCACTGCCTTTCCTCAATATATTTCTGGATGATAGTTGTCCTTTATAATTCTGCAAGTGTGTGAATTGCTGTGCCCCTGATTTCCATTTTTCAACTCGCCTCTTTGTGAGCTGGCTGCAATACCGCAGGATGGCTTTAGGCACTAGTCCTGTTCCGGGGCTTCAGGCTGAGCCTTTGGTTAATTATTCTTCCTGATGGGAAACTAGAGTGACATGTGCCCATCCAAACACCTACAGCTAATCTCTCATTTATTTCCCCTCTTCCTGTTCATCCTCTGCATAATTTGCAAACTGTGCATAACGGGAAGGTAAAGGCGCTGACACTCCAAGTGGGGAGATTTTGAGTAATGCAGATGGAATGGCGAAGCCGAGCATGAAAAAAGGAAATATGAGGTACCTTTTAGAAAACTTTCCCAATTACACAGTGTACCATCTACGGGGTTTCCCATGCATGTTTTAACTGGAGGAAGATTCCCTTAAACCTGGAGAGTTGGGACCACTAGAATGGGTAGCACACAGTATTGCTCTAAGTGGTGTTCTTTTGTTCACACAACCTCAGGAATCTTGTCAGCCCCAAGAGTCCAGTCTTATGTCTCATCCAGCTGTGGGTGTAAAGGTGGTCAATCTAGCTTGCATCACAGGCCCTGAACGTAATTTTTAAGACTTTCTATCTGTTTTTGCATTTTGCTTTTGAAATTTATTTTTATAAGTGGGTTTAACTGAATTTCAGTGCTGTGTTCATGCCGTTATACACACACATGATTCCTTTATGGAGACATGAGAATACATATGTTTTAAAATACTTAGAGTCGGACATATTCCTCTGCAATGAATAGGGGGTGTTGAGTCCAGTTCATTGTGCCGGGAGTAGGTGTTGTCTATTACATACATGGTTTATATAACGGTATCTGTGCTAATTTAAAACTGTGGTTTTATGCATCACCCCACCTCGGCTTTCCCATTAAGCAGGCAGAAGATGTTTTCTAAATGTGTGACTCTGTTGTGTTTGTAATTCAGTTCATGTGTAGTCATGTGTACATTCCCACTATGAGTGATAACTTATGATAAGATTAGTTACTCTGTAATCTTCCCTAACTCAGTTCATGTGTAGCCATGTTTACAGGACCTTCATAAGTGATATCTTATGATAAGTTTCTTTTTCTGTGTGACTTATTTCACTTAGAATCATCGTACCTGAATCCACTCTTTTTACTGCTACTGGCCTTATGACATTGATTTCATGGCTGAGCGATATTCCATCGTACGTAAGTACCACAATATCTTGAACCATTTTTGTCTTTCCTGGGATACATAAGGTGTACCCAAGTTGAGGTTCTTCTAAGCAGTGCAGCGCTAAATTTTAGGGTGGCACTGTCTTATTGATTTTCATTTTTCCCAAGGTATATTCCCTAGACTGGAACTGCCCTTGGCTGTGTAGCTCTGTTGTTTACTTGTTTTAGGGAACACAATGCACTCCTCCAGAGAGGCAGTTGGCAACTTACATCCCGCCCATCAGCATAACAAGGCTCCCTGATCTCCAGGGCCTGTCTTGCCTTTCTGGTTTTTACACATTTTGTGGATGTCCCTTTTGACCGGTGGGAAGGGAAACTTCTTTGTAGTGCAGATTTGCATTGCTGCTTGCTTGCTTGGCCAAAAATGTCGTATGCATTTTCTCCTGAATATACTCAGGAGAAAACGCATACACACTTTTTGGCCAAGTGCATCATTGTCGAAGTTTTGCCCCTCTTCCTGTGCTTGAAAGGTGATTCCAACGTACCTCTTGAAATCTGTTTCCTGCTATTCTGCCTCGTTTTAAAGTCCGCCTCTCTGCCTTCCCTCAGAAGATTTTTGGACGATAGTTGTCCTCTATTACTCTGCCAGTTTGTAAATTGCTGTGCCCCTGAGCTCCATTTTTCAACACGTTTTTGTGAGCTGACAGCAAATACAAAATTATGGTTCAAAACCTATACTGGTTCCCGGCGGGTGGCTGAAACATTGGTAAATTCTACTTCCTGCCGGGCAATTAAAGTGGCATGTACCTGTCCAAATGCCTAACAGCTAATCTCTCATTGGTTCTCCCTCTTCCCTTTCATCCTCTGCCAAATTGGCAACCTGTGCGAACCAGGAGGTTTTACGGGCTATCGCTCCAAGTTGGGAGATTGATAGTAAAGCCGTTGGAAGGTCAAACTGGAGCACAAGGAGAGGGACTATATGTTGAGTTTTAGAAACCTTTCGTATTCACAGTGTGTCCATTCTCTAGGTTTCCCGTAAATGTTATGGCTGTAGTAATATTCCCTTACACATGGAGAGTTGGGACACATGGAATGGGTGCCACATATTATTGCTTTAAAGGGTCTGCATTTGCTCACCCAGTCTCACCAAACCTCTCAGTCTCAAGTGTCCAGCTTTATGCCACATCCAGCTCTCGTTGTAGGTAGGGTCATTCCATGTTTCATTAGAGCCCCTGAAGGAATTGTAAAGATTTTCCCTGTTTTTTTTGTATTGTATTTGAAATTTCTTTTTTAACTGGGTTTGAGCTGATTCTCACTGTCATGTTTATGCCAATTTAGACACACTTGATTCCCTTACGGTGACATATCAATACATAGGTTTTAAGATTCTTACTACTCAGATATATACCTCTGCGCAGAATATTGGGTTTTGCGTCCCTTTCACTGAAGAAGGTGTAGGTCTTGTCTATTCCGTATTTTGATTTTGGAATGGTACTTGTACTAATATCAAACTCTGGTTCTATGCATCACCCCACCTCTCCTTCCTCCTTAAGCAGGCATAAGTGTGTTTTCTAAATGTGAGACGCTGTTCCCTTTCCTAAATCAGTTCATGTGTAGCCATGTTACAGAAAATTCATAAGTGCTATCTTATGATAAGTTCCTTTTTCTGTGTGACTTATTTCACTAGGAATCATTGTACCTGAATCCATTCGTTTTCCTGTTACTGGCATTATGACATTGATTTCATGGCTGAGGGATAATCCATCGTACATTAGTACCACAATTTTTTGAATCATTTTTATCTATCCTGGGATATTTAGAGAGTACTCAATTTGAGATTCTTGTAAGTAGTGCAGGCCTAAATTTTGGGGTGGCTCTATCTTATTGATTTTCAGTTTTCCCAAGGTATATTCCCTAGAATGGAAGTGCCCTTGGCTCTGTAGCTCTGTTGTTTACTTGTTTTAGGGAAGACAATGCACTCCTCCAGAGAGGCAGTTGGCAATTTACATCCCGCCCATCAGCATAACAAGGCTCCATGTTCTCCAGGGCCTCTCTAGGATTTCTGGTATTTACATATTTTGTGGATGTCCCTTTTGACAGGTGGGAAGTGATACTATTTTGTGGTGCAGATTTGCATTGCCCGCTTGCTTGCTTGGCCAAAAAGGGCGTATGCATTTTCTCCTGAATATATTCAGGAGAAAATGCATACGCCCTTTTTGGCCAAGTGCATCATTTTCGAAGTTGTGCCCCTCTTACTGTGCTTTACAGGTGATTCCAACGAACCACTTGAAATCTGTTTCCTGCTATTCTCCCTCGCTTTGAAGGTCGCCTCGTTGCCTTCCCTTAACAGATTTTTTGGACGATAGTTTTCCTTTATTACTGTGCCAGTTTGTGAATTGCTGTGCCCTTGAGCTCCATTTTCTAACTCGTTTTTTGTGAGCTGACCGCAACTCCAAAATTTTGGTTCAGGACCTATACTTGTTCACGGCGGGTGGCTGAGACTTTTGTTAATTCTTCTTCCTGCCGGGCATTTAGAGTGACATGTGCCCGTCCAAATGCCTAACAGCTACTCTTTCATTGGTTCCCCCTTTTCCCTTTCATCCTCTTCCAAATTGGCAACCTGAGCAAACCAGGAGGTTAAAGGGGCTGTCTCTCCAAGTTGGGAGATTGATAGTTAAGCAGTTGGAAAGTCAAACCGGAGCACCAGGAGAGGGACAGTTAGTTGGGTTTTAGAAACCTTTCATATTCACTGTGTGTCCATTCTCTTGGTTTCCTGTACATGTTATAGCTGTAGTAATATTCCCTTCAACATGGAGAGTTGGGAACCATGGAATGGGTGCCACAGATTATTGCTTTGAAGGGTCTGCATTTGCTAACCCAAATTCACCAATCCTCTCAGTCCCAAGTGTCCAGCCTTATGCCACATCCAGCTGTCGTTGTACACAGGGTCATTCAAGGTTTCAACAGAGACCCTGAAGGAATTGTAAAGAATTTCCCTGTTTTGTTGTTTTGTTTTTGAAATTCCTTTTTATAGTGGGTTTGAGCTGATTCTCACTGCCGTGTTTACGCCAGTCTAGACACACTTGTTTCCCTTACGGAGATATATCAATACATATGTTTTAAGATCCTTACTAGTCAGATATATTCCTCTGTGTGAAGTATGGGGTCTTGATAACCTTTCAGTGAGGAAGGTGTAGATCTTGTCTATTCTGTATTTGGTTTCTGGAATGGTGCCTGTACTTATATCAAACTCTGTTTTATGCAACACCCCACCTCTCCTTCCCCCTTAAGCAGGCGTAAGAGTGTTTTCTAAATGTGAGACTCTGTTCTCTTTCCTAACTCAGTTCATGTGTAGACATGTTTACAGGATTTTCATAAGTGATATCTTATGATAAGATTCTTTTTCTGTGTGACTTATTTTACTTAGAATCATCATACCTGAATCCTTTCATTTTGCTGCTACTGGTTTTTTGACATTGATTTCATGGCTGAGGGATATTCCATCATAACGTAAGTAGCACAATTTTTTGAACCATTTTTATCTTTCATGGAATATTTAAGGTGTACCCAAGTTGAGGTTCTTGTCAGCAGTGCAGCCCTAAATTTTGGGGTGGCTTTGTCTTATTGATTTTCAGTTTTCCCAAGGTATATTCCCTAGACTTGAAGTGCCCTTGGCTCTGTAGCTCTGTTGTTTACTTGTTTTAGGGAACACAATGCACTCCTCCAGAGAGGCAGTTGGCAATTTACATGCCTTCCTTCAGCATAACAAGGTTCCCTGTTCTCCAGGGCCTGTGTTGCCTTTCTGGTTTTTACACATTTTTCCGATGTCCCTTTTGACCGGTGGGAAGTGATACTACTTTGTAGTGCCGATTTGCATTGCCCGCTTGCTTGCTTGGCCAAAACGGGCGTATACGTTTTCTCCTGAATATATTCAGGAGAAATCACATACGCACTTTTTGGCCAAGTGCATCATTGTCGAAGTTGTGACACTCTTCCTGTGCTTTAAAGGCGATTCGAACGTACCTCTTGAAATCTGTTTCCTGCTATTCTGCCTCGCTTTCAAGGCCACCTCGTTGCCTTCCCTCAACAGATTTTTGGACGATAGTTGCCCTTTGTTACTCTGCCAGTTTGTGAATTGCTGTGCCCCTGAGCTCCATATTTTAACTCGTTTTTTCTGAGCTGAACGCAAGTCCAATATTTTGGTTCAGGAACTATACTGGTTCCTGGTGGGTGGCTGAGACTTTGGTCAATTCTTCTTCCTCCCGGGAAATAAGAGTGACATATGCCCGTCCAAATTCCTAACAGCTACTCTATCATTGGTTCTCCCTCTTCCCATTCATCCTCTGCAAAATTGGCAACCTGTGCGAAACAGGAGGTTAAAGGTGCTGTCTCTCCAGGTTCAGAGATTGATAGTAAAGCAGTTGGAAAGTCAAACCGGAGCGCCAGGAGAGGGAATATTCGTTGAGTTTTAGAGACCTTTCATATTCACAGTGTGTCCATTCTCTAGGTTTCCCATATATGTTATAGCTGTAGTAATATTCCCTTCAACATGGAGAGTTGGGACCCATGGAATGGTTGCCATGCATTATTGCTTTAAAGGGTCTGCATTTGCTCACCCAATCTCACTAACCCTCTCTGTCCCAATTGTCCAGCCTTATGCCACATCCAGCTGTCATTGTAGACAGGGTTATTCCACGTTTCATCAGAGAACCTGAAGGAATTGTAAAGAATGTCCCTGTTTTTTTGTTTTGTTTTTGAAATTCATTTTTATAGTGGGTTTGATCTGATTCTCGCTGCCATGTTTATGCCAGTCTAGACACACTTGATTCCCTTATGGAGACATATCAATACATAGGTTTTAAGATTCTTATTAGTCAGATATATTCCTCTGCACGTAATATGTGTTGTTGCATCCCGTTCACTGAGGAAGTTGTAGGTCTTGCTATTCCGTATTAGGTTTTTGAAATGGTACTTGTTCTAATATTAAACTCTGGTTTTATGCATCACCCCACCTCTCCTTCCCCTTTATGCAGGCATCAGAGTGTTTTCTAAATGTGAGACTCTGTCCTCTTTCCTAACTCAGTTCATGTGTAGCCATGTTTACAGGATATCTATAAGTGATATCTTATGATAAGTTTCTTTTTCTGTGTGACTTATTTCACTTAGAATCATCGTACCTGAATCCACTCATTTTGCTGCTACTGGTCTTATGACGTTGATTTCATGGCTGAGGGATATTTCATCAGACGTAAGTACCTCAAATTTTTGTACCATTTTTATCTTTCAGGGATATTTAAGGTGCACCCAAATGAGCTTCTTGTAAGCAGTGCAGCCCTAAATATTGTGGTGGCTCTGTCTTATTGATTTTCAGTTTTCCCAAGGTATATTCCCTAGACTGGAAGTGCCCTTGGCTCTGTACCTCTGTTGTTTACCTGTTTTAGGGAACACAATGCTCTCCTCCAGATAGGCAGTTGGCAATTTACATCCCACCCATCAGCATAACCATGCTCCCTGTTTTCCAGGGCCTGTCTTGCCTTTCTGTTTTTTACACATTTTGCGAATGTCCCTTTTGACCGGTAGGATGTGATACTTCTTTGTAGTGCTGATTTGCTTTGCCCACTTTCTTGCTTGTCCAAAAAGGGCATATGCGTTTTCTCCTGTATATATTCACGTGAAAACCCATATGCCCTTTATGGCCATTTCCATAATTTTCGAAGTTGTAATGCTTTTCCTGTGTTTAAAGGTGATTCCATTGTACCTCTTGAAATCTGTTTCATGCCATTCTGCCTCATTTTCCCTTCCGCCTCGTGGCTTTCTCTCAACAGATTTTTGGAAGAGAGTAGTCCTTTATAACTCTGCAGGTTAGTGAATTGCTGTGGCCCTGAGCTCCATTTTTCAACTCGCGTTTTTGTGAGCTAACCGCAAATCAACAGTTTTGCTTCCGGACTTATAATGATTCTGAGGGGGCAGGTTGAGATGTTGGTTAATTCCTCTTTGTGACGGGAAATTATAGTGACATGTGGCTGTCCAAATGCCTACAGCTACTCTCTCATTGGTTCTCTCTCTTCCCTTATATCCTGTGCACAATTTGCCAACTGTGCGAACCAGGATGTTATAGGGGCTGACTTTCAAAGTTGGGAGATTGATAGTAAAGCAGTTGGAATGTCAAACTGGAGCACAAGGAGAGAAAAAAGTAGTAGAGTTTTAGAAACCTTTCACCATCAGATGGTTTCCATTCTCTAGGTTCCCATACACGTTATAACTGTAGTGATATTCCCTTCTACCTGGAGAGATGGGAACCATGGAAAGGGTGGCAGGCATTATTGCTTTAAAGGGTCTGCATTTTTTCACCCAATCTCACCAATGCTCTCAGTCCCAAGTGACCAGCCTTATGCCACATCCAGCTGTCATTGTAGATAGGGTCATTCCAAATTTCACCAGAACCCCTGAAGGTATTGTGTAAGAATTTTACTGTTTTTATGTTTTGTTTTGAAATTCAGTTTTATATTGGGTTTGAGCTGATTCTCACTGCCATGTTTATGTCGTTCTAGACACACTTGTTTCCCTTACGGAGACATATCAATACATAGGTTTTAAAATTCTTACTAGTCAGATATGTTTCTCTGCGTGTAGTAGGGTTGTTGAGTTCCATTCACTGAGGAAGCAGTAGGGCTTGTCTCTTTTGTTTTTGGACTATGGAATGGTACCTGTGCTAATATCAAACTTATGTTTTGTGCATCTCCCCACCGCTCTTTCCCCTTAAGGAAGCATTACAGTGTTTTCTAAATCTGAGACTCTGTTCTCTTCCCTAATTCAGTTCATATGTAGCCATGTTTACATTCCCTTCATAAGTGATATCTTATGTCAGAATGCACCATGGCCATTCTCATAATAATGCTCCATGACCCATGTCATCACAATGCACCATGCCCTGGTTATCACAATGCTCCATGTCCCTTGTCATCACATTTCTCCACGTCCACGTCATCACAATGCTATATGACATTTCTCAGCAATATGTTACATGCTCTTGTCATCACAATTCTCCATCCACTTGACATTGCAATGCTCCATGCACTTGTCTTCACAATGCTCCATGCACTTGTCATCACAATGCTCCATGCCCTTGTCATCACAATGCTCCATGACCCATGTCATCACAATGCTCCCTGACAACTGTCATCACAATGCTTCATGCCCCTTGTCATTACAGTGCTCCATGATGCTCGACATCACAATTACCCACGGTCTTCTCATCACAAAGCTCCATGGCCAATATCATCACAATGCTCCATGACCACTGTCATCACAACACTCCATGACACATGACAACACAATGATTCGGCACTCTTGTCATCAAAATGTTCCATTCCCTAGTCATCACAATGCTCCATAGCCCCTGTCTTCACAATACTCCATGAACATTTTCAGCCCAATGTTCCATGACCCTTGTCATCACAATGATCCATGTCCTTGTCATCCCTATGCTCCATGACCCCAGTATTCACAAAGCTCCGTGACGCTTGTCATCACTGTGCTCCATGACAAATGTCATCACAATGCTCCATGCCTTTGTCAGCAAAATGCTACATGACCTTGTCATTACAATGCTCTATGCGCTTGTCATCACAATACTCCATTTCCATTGTCATCACAATCCTCCATGAATCTTGGGATCACATTGCTTCATGCCCTTGTCATCACAATGCTCCATGCTCCTTGAAATCAAAATGATCCATGACCTCTGTCATCACAATGCTCCAAACACTTGTGATCACAGTGTTCCATAACACTTGTCATCACAACGCTCCATGATGCCTGTCATCACAATACTCCATGTCCTTTTCATCACAATGCTCCATGACCTTTGTCATCACAGTTCTCAATACACTTGTCATCACAATGCTCCCTGACACTTGTCATCAGAATGCTCCTTAAACCCTGTCACGAAAAGGCTTCATGCCTTTTTCATCACAATGTCCCATGCCGTTTTCATCACAATGCTCCGTGCCATTGTCATCAAAATACTCCACAAGCTTGTCATCAGAATGCTCCATGACACTTATCATCACAATTCTCCATGCACTTGTCAGCACAATGATCCCTGACCCTAGTCATCACAATGCTCTAAGCCATTGTGATCACAATGCTCCAGTACCTTTGTCATCAGAATCCTCCATGACACTTGGCATCACAATGCTCCATGCCATTGTCATCCCAATGGGCCATTACATATGTCATCACAATGCTCCCTGACACTTGTCTTCACAGTACTGCATGACCAGGTCATCACAATGCTCCATGCCCTTGTCATCACAATGCACCATTCCAACTGTCATCGCAATAATCCATGAAACTTATTAGACCAATGCTCCAGTCCCTTGTCATCACAATGCTCCATGCCCTTGTTATCACAAATGTCCATGACCCCTGTCATCACACTGCTCCATAACTCCAGTCATCCCAATGCTTCATGACCTTTGGCATCACAGTTTTCCATGCCCTCGTCATCAACAGTCTCTGTGACCTTTTTAAGCACAATGTTCCATGAACTGTTCATCACAATGCTCTTTGACCCTTGTCATCACAATGCTCTATGCCTTTCTCAGCACAATGCTCCATGACCCTTGTCATCACAATGCTCCATTCGCTTGTCAGCACAATGCTCCATGACACATGTCATTACAATGCTCCATGACCCCTGTCATCACAATGCTCCGTGACTCCAGGCATCTCAATGCTTTATAACGTTTGTCATCACTGTGGTCCATGCCCACGTCATCACAAAGCTCTGTGACCTTTGTAACCACAATGCTCCATGTACTTTTGATCACAATTCTCTGTGATACTTGCCATGACAATCCTCCATGTCTTTGTCAGAACAATACTCAATGACCATTGTCTTCACAATATGCCACGCACATTTCATCACAACGGTCCACAACCTTGTCATTGCAATGCTCCATAAACCTTGTAATCACAATGCTCCATGCCCTTCTCATAAAAATGCTCTCTCAGAAGAGATATCACAGTGTTCCATCACTAGTCATCATAATACTCCCTCACCGCTGTAATCACAATGATCCATGACACTGTCATCACACTTCTACATCCCCTTATCATCACAATGTTCCATGACAACTGCCATCAAAATCCTCCATGATCCGTTTCATCCCAAAGCTGCAAGACCCCTGACATCACAATGTTCTATAACCCCTGGCATCAAAATGTTCCATTACAATTTTCATCAAATTGCTGCATGACCCGGTCATCAAAATTCTCCCTGAACTTCTCATCACAACGCACCATGCCCTTGTCATCAAAATGCTCCATGACTTGTCATCACAATGCTTCCTGACCTTTGTCATCACAATGCTCAATACACTTGTCATCAAAATGCTCCCTGACACTTGTCATCAGAATGCTCCTTGAAACCTGTCACGAAAAGGCTCCATGCCTCTTTCAACACAATGCCCCATGCCGTTTTCTTCACAATGCTCCATGCCATTGTCATCAAAATACTCCACAAGCTTGTCATCAGAATGCTCCATGACCCTTGTCATCACAATTCTCCATGCACTTGTCAGCACAATGCTCCCTGACCCTTGTCATCAGAATGCTCCATTACCTTTGTCAACAGAATCCTCCATGACACTTGGCATCACAATGCTCCATGCCATTGTCATCACAATGGGCCATTACATATGTCATCACAATGCTACCTGACACCTGTGTTCACAATACTGCATGACCTGGTCATCAGCAGGCTCCATGCCCTTGTCATCACAATGTGCCATTCCAACTGTCATCACAATAATCCATGAAATTTATTAGACCAATGTTCCATGCCCTTGTCATCACAGTGCTCCATGCCCTTGTTATCACAATCCTCCATGACCCCTGTCATCACAATGCTCCGTGACTCCAGTCATCACAATGATTCATAACGTTTGTCATCACAATGGTCCATGCCCGCGTCATCACAAGGCTCTGTGACCTTTATAACCACAATGCTCCATGAACTTTTCATCACAATTCTCCGTGACCCTTGTCATCAAAATGCTCCATGCGTTTGTCAGAAAAATGCTCCATGACCCTTGTCATCACAGTGTGCTACGTGATTTTCATCAAAACAATCCAAAAATTTGTCATGGTAATGCTCCATAAACCTTGTAATCACAATGCTCCATGCCCTTCTCATCACAATGCTCCATTACGCCTGTCATAACAATGCTCCATGTCCCCTGCCATCACAATATTCCACGGCCTTGTCATCACAAGGCTCCATGACACTTGTCATCACAATGCTCCAAGACCCCTGTAATCACAATGCTCCATGCCCTTGTCATCACAAAGCTCCATGACACATGCCATCAGAATGTTCCATGTCCTTCTCATCAAAATGCTCCATTCCCTTGTCATCACTGTGCTCCAAGATCCCAGTAATCACAATGCTCCATGCCCCTTTTCATCTCAATGCTCCATGAAACCTGTCATCTCAATGCACCATGCCCATCATCATGATGCTTCCGGCTATTTTCAGCACAAGGAAATCAATATTCTCCATGACCTCTGTCATCACAATGCTCCATGACCCCTGTCATCACAATACTCCATGAACATTTTCAGCCCAATGCTCCATGACCCTTGTCATCACAATGATCTATGCCCTTGTCATCCCAATGCTCCATGACCCCTGTATTCACAATGCTCCGTGACGCTTTTCATCACAGTGTTCCATGACACCAGTCATCATAATGCTCCATGCCCTTGTCATCCCAATGCTCCATGACCCCTGTATTCACAATGCTCCGTGACGCTTGTCATCACAGTGCTCCATGACACCTGTCATCACAATGTTCCATGCCTTTGTCAGCAAAATGCTACATGACTTTGTCATTACCATGCTCTATGCGCTTGTCATCACAATACTCCATTACCATTGTCATCACAATCCTCCATGAACCTTGGGATCACATTGCCACATGCCCTTGTCATCACAATGCTCCATGCTCCTTGAAATCAAAATGATCCTTGACCTCTGTCATCACAATGCTCCAAACACTTGTGATCACAATGTTCCATAATAATTGTCATCACAACGCTCCATGATGCCTGTCATCACAATACTGCATGCACTTTTCATCACAATGCTCCATGACCTTTGTCATCAAAGTTCTCAATACACATGTCATCACAATGCTCCCTGACACTTGTCGCCAAAATGCTCCTTGAACCCTGTCACGAAAACGCTACATTACTTTTTCAACACAATGCCCCATGCCGTTTTCATCACAATGCTCCACGCCACTGTCAGCAAAAAACTCCACAAGCTTATCATGAGAATGTTCCATGACCCTTGTCATCACAATTCTCCATGCACTTTTCAGCACAATGCTCCCAGACCTTGTCATCTCAATGCTCCAAGCCACTGTCAGCACAATGCACCAATACCTTTGTCATCAGAATCCTCCATGACACCTGGCATCACAATGCTCCATGCGATTGTCATCACAATGGGCCATTACATATGTTATCACAATGCTCCCTGATACCTCTCTTCACAATACTGCATGACCTGGTCATCACAATGCTCCATGCCCTTGTCACCACAATGCTCCATTCCAACAGTCATCGCAATAATCCATGAAAATTATTAGACCAATGTTCCATGCCCTTGTCATCACAATGCACCATGACCCTTGTAATCACAATGCTCCAAGATCTTTTCATCACAGTGCTCTTTGATCCTTGTCATCACAATGCTCTATGCCTTTCTCAGCGCAATGCTACGTGACCCTTGTCATCACAATGCTCCATGCGCTTGTCAGCACGATGCTCCATGACACATGTCATCATAATGCACCATGCGCTTGTCATCACAGTGCTCCACAAGCTTGTCATCACAATGCTCCATAAACCTTGTCATCACAATGCTCCATGCACTTCTCATCAAAATGCTCTCTCACCACAGATATCACAATGTTACATCACTATTCGTCACAATACTCACTCACCCCTGTTATCACAATGTTCCATGACCGCTGTCATCACAATGCTACATGCACTTATCATCACAATGTTCTATGACCCCTGACATCACAATGTTCCATAACCCCTGTCATCAAAATGTTCCATGACCCTTTTCATCAAATTGCTCCATGACCCTGTCATCACAATGCTCCCTGCCCTTCTCATCACAATGCACAACGCCCTTGTCATCAAAATCCTCCATGACCTTTGTCATCACAAAGATCCATGACCCTTGGCATCACAATGCTCCATGTCATTGTCATCACAATCCTCCATGAACACTCTAATCACATTGCTCCCTGTCCTTGTCATCACATAGCTCCATGACACATGTCATCAGAATGCTCCATGGCCTTCTCATCACAATGCTCCATGCCCTTGCGGTCACAATGCTCCATTACCCCTGTCATAACAATGCTCCAAGATCCCTGCCATCACGATGTTCCGTGGCCTTTTCATCACAGTGCTCCATGACACCTGTCATCACAATGCTCCATGACTTTGTCAGCAAAATGCTACATGACCTTGTCATTACAATGCTCTATGCGCTTGTCATCACAATACTCCATTTCCATTGTCATCACAATCCTCCATGAACCTTGAGAGCACATTGCTTCATGCCCTTGTCATCACAATGCTCCATGCTCCTTGAAATCAAAATGATCCATGACCTCTGTCATCACAATGCTCCAAACCCTTGTGATCCCAGTGTTCCATAACACTTGTCATCACAATGTTCCATGATGCCTGTCATCACAAAATTCCATGCCCTTTTCATCACAGTGCTCCATGACATTTGTCATCACAATGCTCAGTACACTTGTCATCACAATGCTACCTGACACTTGTCATCAGAATGCTCTTTGAACCCTGCCACAAAAAGGCTCCATGACTTTTTCATCACAATTCCCCATTCCGTTTTCATCACAATGCTCCGTGACCATTTTCATCAAAATGCTCCATGACTTTGTCTGAAAAATGTTCCATGACCCTTGTCATCACAATGTGCCATTCACTTTTCATCACAACGGTCCAGAAAATTGTCATTGCAATGCTCCATAAACCTTGTAATCACAAAGCGCCATACACTTCTCTTCAAAATGCTCTCTCACCAGAGATATCACAGTGTTCCATCACTAGTTGTCACAATACTCCCTCACTACTGTAATCACAATGTCCCATGACCCCTGTCATCACAATGCTACATCCCTTTATCATCACAATGTTCCATGACCCCTGACATCACAATATTCTATAACCCCTGTCATCAAAATGTTCCAATACATTTTCCATCATATTGCTGCATGACCCTGTCATCAAAATACTCCCTGCCCTTATCATCACAATGCACCATGCACTTGTCATCAAAATGCTCCATGACATTTGTCATCACAAAGCGCCATGACCCTTGGCATAACAATGCTCCATGTCATTGACATCACAGTGCTCCATGAACCCTCTCATCACATTGCTCCATGCCCTTGTCATCACAAAGCTCCATGACACTTGTCATCAAAATGCTCTATGCCCTTCTCATCACAATGACCCATGACCTTGTCATTATAATCCTTCATGACCCATGTATCACAGTGTTCCATGCCCTTATCATCACAATGCTCTATGCCCACTCTCATCACAATAATCCATGAAACTTATTAGACCAATGCTCCATTCCCTTGTCATCACAATGCTCCATGCCCTTGTTATCACAAAGGTCCATGACCCCTGTCATCACAATGCTCCATGCCTCCATTCATCACAATGCTTCATGACCTTTGTCATCACAATGGTCCATGCCCTCGTCATCAGCAGTCTCTGTGACATATTTAACCACAATGCTCCATGAAATTTTCATCACAATGCTCTTTGACCCTTGTCATCACAATGCTCTATGCCTTTCTCACCACAAAGCTCCATGACCCTTGTCATTACAATGCTCCATGCGCTTGTCAGCACAATGCTCCATGACCCATGTCATCACAATGCACCCTGCACTTTTCATCATAGTGCTCCACAATCTTGTCACCACAATGCTCCATAAAACTTGTCATCACAATTCTCCATGCACTTCTCTTCAAAATGCTCTCTCAACACTGATATCAAAATGTTACATCACTATTCATCACAATACTCCCTCACCCCTGTCATCACAATATTCCATGACTTCTGTTTTGCAATGCTACATGCACATATCATCACAAAGTTCGATGACCCCTGACATCACAATGTTCCATAACCCCTGTCATCAAAATGCTCCATAACAATTTTGCTCAAAATGCTCAATGACCCCTGACATCACAATGTTCCATAACACCTGTCATCAAAATATTCCATGACCCTTTTCATCAAATTGCTCTATAACCCTGTCATCACAATACTCCCTGCCCTTCTCATCACAATGTACCACGCCCTTGTCATCAAAATGCTCCATGACCTTTGTCATCACAAGGATCCATGACCCTTGGCATCTCAATGCTCCATGCCATTGTCATCACAAAACTCCATGAACCCTCTAATCACAATGCTCCATGCATATTTGCATCTCAATGCTCCATGAACCCTGTCATCAAAATGCACCATGCCCATCATCATAATGCTTCAGGCTATTGTCATCACAATGAAATCAAAATATTTGATGATCTATCTCATCACAATGCTCCAAATCCTTTTGATCACAATGTTCCATAACAATTATCATCAAAATGTCCCTTGACGCTCATCATCACCATTATGCATGGTCTTCTCATCACAGTGCTCCATGACCTTTGTCATCACAGTGCTCTATACACTTGTCATCACAATGCTCCCTGACACTTGTCATCAGTATGCTCCTGGAACCCTGTCATGACAAGGCTCCATACCATTTTCATAACAATGATCCATGCCAATTTCATCACAATGCTCCAAGACACCAGTAATCACAATGCTCCATGCCCTTGTCATCACAGTGCCCCAAGACCCCTGTAATCACAATACTCCATGCCCCTTTTCATCAGAATGCTCCATGAGACATGTTATTACAAGGCACAATGGTCTTCTCATCACAATTCTCCAGGAACTTTTCATCACAGTGCTCCATTCCCTTGTCATCACAATGCTCCATGACCCCTGTCCTCACAATACTTCCTGAACATTTTCAGTCCAATTCTCCAGGAACTTCTCATCACAATGCTTCATAATCCCTATCATCACAATGCTCCTTGACCACTGTCATCACAACGCTCCATGACCCCTGAAAACACAGTGATCCGGGACTCTTGTCATCACAGTGCTCCATTCCCTAGTCATCACAATGCTCCATGAACATTTTCAGCCCAATGCTCCATAACCGTTGTCATCACAATGATCCATGACCTTGTCATCCCAATGCTCCATGACCCCTGTAATCACAATGATCCGTGATGCTTCTCATCACAGTGCTCTATGACCCTTATCATCACAATGCTCCATGCCTGTGTCAGCAAAATGCTACATGACCTTGTCATCAAAATGCTCCATTTGCTTGTCATCACAATACTCCCTTACCATTGTCATCACAATCCTCCATGAACCTTGGGATCACATTGCTTCATGCCCTTGTCATCCCAATGCTCCATGCTCCTTGAAAACAAAATGATCCATGACTTCTATCATCACAATGCTCCAAACACTTGTGATCACAATGATCCGTAACACTTGTCATCACAACGCTCCATGATGCCTGTCATCACAATACTCCATGTCCTTTTCGTCAAAATGCTCCATGATCTTTTTCATCACAATTCTCCAAACCCTTGTGATCACAATGTTCCATAACACTTGTCATCACAACGCTCCATGATGCCTGTCATCACAATACTCCATGTCCTTTTCGTCAAAATTCTCCATGATCTTTTTCATCACAATTCTCAAAACACTTGTCATCACTATGTTCCCTGACACTTGTCGTCAGAATGCTCCTTGAAACCTGTCATGAAATGGCTTCATGCCTTTTTCATCACAATGCTCCCTGTCCTTTTCATCACAATGCTCCATGCCATTGTCGTCACAATACTCCACAAGCTTGTCATCAGAATGCTCCATGACACTTGTCATCACAATGCTCCATGGCCACTGTCATCACAATGCTCCATACCCCTTGTCATTACTGTTCTCCATGACGCTCGTCATCACAATTATCCATGGTCTTCTCATCACAATGCTCTACGCCCTTGTCATCAAAATGCTCCATGACCTTTGTCATCACAATGCTCCATGGCCACTGTCATCACAATGCTCCATTCCCCTTGTCATTACAGTGCTCCATGACGCTCATCATCACAATGCTCCACGGTGTTGCCATCACAATGCTCCATTCCCTGGTCATCACAATGCTCCATGCCCTGGTCATCACAATGCTCCATGTCCTCTGTCATCACAATTCTCTTCGTTCTTGGCATCACTATGCTCCATGACAGTTCTCATCACCGTGTTACATGATTTGTCATCACAATTCTCTATGCACTTTTCATCGCAATGCTCCATCACCCCTGTCATAGGAAGCTCCATGTGCTTCTCATCACAATGCTTCATGAACTTGTCATCAAAATTCTCAATGGCCCTTGTCATCACAATGCTCCATGCCCTTGTCATCACAATGCTCCATGTCCCTTGTCATCACAATGCTCCAAGCCCTTGTCATCAAAATGCTCCATTACATTTGTCATCACAATCCTCCATGACACTTGGCATCACAATGTTCCATTCCATTGTCATCGCAATGGACCATGACATATGTCATCACAATGCTCCCTGAGACCTGTCTTCAAAATACTCCATGACCTTCTCATCACAATGCTCCATGCCTTTGTCATCACATTGCACCATGCCCACTGTCATCACAATAATCCATGAAACATGTCAGGCCAATGCTCCATGCCCCTGTCATCACAATGATCATTGCCTTTTCATCACAATGCTCTATGAACACTGTCATCACAATGCTCCATGACTCCAGTCATCACAATGCTTCATGAACTTTGTCATCACAATGGTCCATGCCCTCGTCATCACAAGGCTCTGTGACCTTTGTCACCAAAATGCTCCATGAAATTTTCATCACAATGCTCGTTGACCCTTCTCATCACAATGTTCCATGCCTTTGTCAGCACAGGGATCCATGACCCATGTCATCACAATGCGCCATGTGCTTGTCATAACAATGCTCCACAACCTTGTCATCACAATGCTCCATAAAACTTGTCATCACAATGCTCCATGCACTTCTTATCAAAATGCTCTCTCACAAATGATATCAAAATGTTCCCTCACTAGTCATCACAATACACCCACTCCCCTGTCATCACAGTGGTCCACAACTCCATCATGAAAATGTTCCATGACTCCTGACATCACAATGTTCCATAACCCCTGTCATCAAAATGTTCCATGACACTTTTCATCAAATTGCTCCATGACCCTGTCATCACAATGCTCCCTGCCCTCCACAAGAGAATTCACCACACACTTGTCATCAAAATGCTCCATGACCTTTGTCATCACAAAACTCCATGACCCTTGGCATCACAATGCTCCATGCCATTGTCATCACAATGCTCCAAAAACCTCTCATCACATCGTTCCAAGCCCTTGTCATCACAGTATCCATGATGCTTTTCATCACAATGCTCGATGCCATTCTTCTCACAATGCTTCATGCGCTTGTCATTACAATCCTCCATGAACCATGTATCACAGTGTTCCGTGCCCTTGTTATCACAATGCTCCTTGCCACCTCTCATCACAATAATCCATGAAACATCTCAGACCAATGTTCCATGCCCTTTTCATCACAATGATCCAAGACTCCTCTAATCATAATGCTCCATGCCCCTTTTCATCTCAATGCTCCATGAACGCTGTCATCACAGTGCACCAATGCACATCATCATAATGCTTCATGCTATTGTCATCCCAATGAAATCAAAATGCTCTATGACCTCTGTCATCACAATGCTCCAAATCCTTGTGATCACAATATTCTATAACACTTATCATCACAGCTCCCCATAACGCAAGTCATCACAATTATCCATGGACTTCTAATCACAATGCTCCATGACATTTGTCATCACAATGCTCAATACCCTTGTCATCACAATGGTCCCTGACACTTGTCATCAGTATGCTCCTTGAACCCTGTCATGACAAGGCTCCATGCCTTTTTCATCACAATGTTACATGCCCGTTTCCTCACAGTGCTCCAAGACCACTATAATCACAATGCTCCATGCCCTTGTCATCACAAAGCTCCATGATGCATGTCATCAGAACGCTCCATGACATTCTCATCCCAATGTTCAATGCCCTTGTCATCACAATGCTCCAAGACCCCTGTAATCACAATGCTCCATGACCCTTTTCATCAGAATGCTCCATGAGACTTGTCATCACATGGCTCCATGGTCTTCTCATCACAGTGCTCCAGTACCTTGTCATCACAATGCTCCTTGACCCCTGTCATCACAATACTCCATGAACATTTTCAGCCCAATGCTCCATGACGTTCTCATCACAATGCTCCATGACCTCTGTCATAACAATGCTCCATGACCACTGTCATGACAATGCTCCATGAACCCTGACAACACAATGATCTGCGATGCTTGTCATCAAAATGCTCCATGCCCTTGTCATCCCAATGCTCCATGAACCCTTTAATCACAGTGCTCCATGACGCTTGTCATCACAGTGCTCCATGAACCTTGTCATCACAATGCCTTTGTCAGCAAAATGATACATAATCTTGTCATCACAATGCTCCATGTGCTTGTCATCACAATCCTCCATGACCCTTGGGATCATATTGCTTTATGCCCTTGTCATCTCTATCTTGCCTTTCTAGTTTTTACAGATTTTCGGATGCCCTGTTTGACCGGTGGGAAGCGACAATTCTTTGCAGTGTGGATTTGCATTGTGCGCTTGCTTGATTGGCCAAAAAGGGCCTATGCCTTTTCTCCTGAATATATTCAGGAGAAAAGTCATACGCTGTTTTTGGCCAAATGCATCATTCTCGAAGTTGTGATGCCTTTCCTGTGCTTTAAAGGTGATTCCAATTTACCTCTTGAAATATGTTTTGTGCAATTCTGCCTCATTTTCAAGTCTGCTTTGTTGCCTTCCCTCAACAGATTTTTGGAAGAGAGTAGTCCTTTATAACTCTGCAGGTTTTTGATTTGCTTTGCCCCTGAGCTCCAATTTTCAAATCCCATTATTGGGAGCTGACCGCAAATCCACAATTTTGCTTCAGGAACTATACTGGTTCCAGGGGTGGCTATACTGGTTCCCTGTGGGTGGCTGAGGCTTTGGTTAATTCTTCTTCCTGACGGGAATTTAGAGTGACATGTGTCCGTCCAAAGGCCTACATCTACTCTCTGATTGGTTCTCCCTCTTCCCTTTCATCCTCTGCACAATTAGCAAACTGTGCGAACCAGGAGGTTATAGGGGATGACTCTCCTAAGTTGGGAGATTGATAGTAAAGTAGTTGGAATGCCAAACTGTAGCACAAGGAGAGGAAAAAGTAGGAGATTTTCAGAAACCTTTCGCCATCACAGGGTGTCCATTCTCTAGGTTTCCCATACATGTTATAACTGTAGTGATATTCCCTTCTACCTGGAAATTTGGGACCCATGGAATGGTGGCATGCATTACTACTTTAAAGGGTCTGCATTTTCTCTCCCAATCTCACCAGTCCTCTCAGTCCCAAGTGTCCAGCCTTATGTCTCATCCAGCTGTCTTTGCAGATAGGGTCATTCTAGGTTTCATCAGAACCCCTGAAGGAATTGTGTAAGAATTTCGCGGTTTTTTGTTTTGTTTTTGAAATTCATTTTTATAATGGGGTTGAGCTGATTTTCCCTGACGTGTTTATGCCGGTCTAGACACACTTGATTCCCTAACAGAGGCATATCAGTACATAGGTTTTAAGACTCTTACTAATCAGATATATTCCTCTGTGGGGAATAGGGGTTTTGAGTCCCGTTCACTGAGGAAGGTGTAGGTCTTGTCTATTCTGTATTTGGTTTATGGAATGGTACCTGTTCTAATATCAAACTCTGGTTTTATTCATCACCCCACCTCTCCTTTCCCCTTAAGGAGGCATAAGAGTGTTTTCTAAATGTGAGACGCTGCTCTCTTTCCTAATTCAGTTCATGTGTTGTGATGTTGACATTCCCTCTGTAAGTGATATCTTATGATAAGATTCTTTTTCTGTGTGACTAATTTCCCTTAGAATCATCATACCTAAATCCTCTCATTAGGCTGCTACTGGCCTTATGACATTGATTTCACGTCTGAGTGATATTCCGTTGTACAAAATTACCACAAGTTCTTTATGCATTTCTCTTTTTCCTGGGATACTTTAGGTGTACCGAAGTTGAGGTTCTTGTATGCAGAGCAGCCCTAAACTTTGGGGTGCCTGTGTCTTGTTGATATTTAGTCTTCCCAATTTATATGTCCATGAGTTGAAGTCCCCTTTGCTCGGGGGCTTTGTATTTTAGATGTTTTAGGAAACAGCATACACTTCTTCAGAGTAGCTCTTGGATATTTATACCCCACCCATCAGCGTGACTAGTCTCCCTGTTTTCCATGGCCTCTCCTGCATTTTTGATTTGTACACATTTTTTGGATGGACTTTCTGAGCAGTGGAAATTGAGACTTCTTTATTGTGCGGATTTGCATTTCCCTCTTGCTTGGTTAGCCAAAAACTCTGTATGTGTTTTTTTCCTGAAGATATTCACGAAACAAACGCATACACCCTTTTGCCCAACTGCATCATTTTAGAAATTCTGCTGCTTTTCATATGCTTTAAATGTGAGTACAATCTACCTTTTGAAAAATGTTTCCTGCAATTCTGACTCTCATTCAGAACCTCTTCGTTGCCTTACCTGAATATATTTTTGGACGTTGGTTATCATTTATATCTTTGCAGGTCTTTGAATTGTCTGCTCCTGAGCTCCATTGTGCAACTCGCCTTTTTTGTGAGCTGACCGCCAAACCATTGGATTGATTCCGGCCCTATTCTGGTTCTGGGGAGGCAGGCTGAGCCTTTGGTTAATTCTTCTTCCTAATGGGAAATCAGAGTGACATGTGCCTGTCAAAACTACTACAGCTAATCTCTCATTGGTTCCTCCTCTTCCCATTTATCCTCTGCAAAAATTGCAAACTGTGTGAAACAGGAGGTTAAAGGTGCTGATTCTCCAAGTCGGGAGATTGTTAGTAATGTGGCTGGAATGGCGAACCCCAGCACCAGGAGATCAAAAATGAGGTGCATTTTAGACACCTCTCCTGAGCACACGGTGTACATTCATCTCGGTTTCCCAGGCATGTTTTCACTGTCAGAAGATTCCCTTGAAAGTGCAGATTTGGGACCCATGGAATGGGTACCAGGCAGTATTACTTTAAAAGGTCTGCATTTCCTCACCCAGCCTCTCTAACATCTCTTAGCGTGCATAGCTTCCAGCCTTATATATCATCCTGCTGTGGGTCTACATGTGTTCAATCCATGTTACATCGTAACCCTTCAACAAAAGTTGTAAGAATTTTTGTCTGTCTCACTGTTTTTATAAATATTTTTAAATTTATTTTTATATTGGTTACAGCTGATTTTCAAAGCTCTGTTTTTTGCTGCTGTACATCCACTTGATTCATGTACTGTGAGACAACAATAAATTCTTTCTCAGATGCTTACGAGTCATATGTATTATTGTCCAGTGACTTGAGTGGACTGAGTGCAGTTCTTTGAGGTACCGTGTAGGCCTTGCCAGTTATTCAATTCGGTACTTGGAATGGTATCTTTGCTAAATTCAACCTCCTGGATAATACCTCAGCATTCCCCACCTTTCCCATTTAGCAGCCTTATGTCTATTTTCTACATATTTGACTATGTTTCTGTTTTGTAGTTTATTTCATGTGTAGCCATTTTTGATTCCACCTTTAAGTGACATCTTATGATATGTGTCTTTTTCTTTCGACATGTGTCACTTAGAATGATCGTATGTAACTCCTCCAGAGTTGTTACAACTGGCCTTATTTCATTGATTTCTGGATGAGTAATATTCCACTCTACATAAGTACCCCATCTCTTTTATCCATTTTATCCTTCCAGGGACATTTAGGTTATATCCAAGTGGAGGCCCTTTTTAACAGAGAGGTGGTAAACGTTGGAGTGCCTGTTTTCTGTCATTTTTTGTTTTTCCCAAGGTATACGCCCATGAGTGCAAGTGCCCTATGCTCTGTAGTTCAGTTTTCAGATGTTTTAGCAAACACAATACACTTCTCCAGAGTGGCCGTTGGCAGATTACATTTCCACTATCAGCCTCACAGGGCTCCCTTTTCTCCTCACCCTGTCCTGCATTTCTCGTGTTTACACTTTATGTGGATGACCCTTCTGACTGATGTGAAGTGATACATTTTGTAGTATTGATTTCCAGTGCCCACCTGTTTGGTTGGATAAAAAGTGTGAATGGCCTTTACTTGAATATATTCAGAAAAGAATGCATACGCCCTTTTGGGCCAACTGCATCATTGGCGAAGTTCAGCCCCTTTTCTTGTGCTTTAACGGGGAGACCTTTCTACCTCTTCAAATCTGATTCCTGCCACTCTCCCTTGCTTACAAGTCCTTTTCTGTGACTTACCTCAAGACATTTTTCAACAATAGATATTTTCAACTCTGCAGTTTCATGAATTTTAGTGCCCCTGAGTTCCATTTTTCAACTTGTGTTTTTGGAAACTCGACACAAAACAGCAGGATTTCCTCTAGCCCTATTCTCTTTCTGTGGGCAATTCTAGCCTTTGATGAATTTGTCTTCCGGATTGGAAATTAGAGTGGCATGTGCCTGTCCGAAGACCTAAGACTTGTCTCTAAATATTTCTCATCCTTCCGCTTCATCCTCTGGACAAATTCCAAACTGTGGGCAACAGGATGTTGACGGTGCTGATATCCCCAAGGGAGGAGATTGTTAGGAAAGATGCTGGAGGGGTGAACCCGAGCACCAGGCGATGAGGAGATGAGGTGCCTTTTCCAAACTCTTTCAGATCAAACGGTGTACCATCCTCTAGGTGTGACAGGCATGTTTTAGCTGTAGGAAGGGTCCCGTGCATGGAAGGAGAACACCAGGGATTTTTTTCCAAATCAGTGCCTCCCCGAACCCCAAACTGGGGAATTTCTAAGCTACGGCTACACATATGTCCATTAAGGGCCTTGGGAAATAGGCAGAGCCCAAACTTTAGATGATTGAAATCTTCAGGTTCAGAAGCGCTCACCATCGGCCTTGCTTAGGTTACATTTTTTCTGTCATTGATAGATGATGTCAATAAAAATATCGATTCTTTTTCAGATTATTTCCCCTTATAGGTTATTGCAAAATATTCAGTGTAGTTCCCTGTGCTATACAGTAGTTCCTTGTTGATGATCTATTTTATACATAGCAGTGTGTATGTGTTAATCCCAAACTGTTAATTTATCCCTTCTCCTACCTTTCCCCTTTGGTAATAATAAATTATAAGATTTTATACTTCTCAGAAATGGGGGAGCTGAAAGAGAGGTATCCTTTTCAATGGAAAAGCATTCTAAACAAGATTGAAGCTTCAGCCAAGAGTATTCGATGTACATCCATGGAAATAAATCACTTCATTTCTCTAATGTTGACCTGACAAATAAGACAGACGTCTTCACTGAACTTGCTTATAGTAAAGTGATGGAAATATCAAATGTAAGTCTTAGAAGAATCTTATTTTACCCGAGCATTATACACTGCTCTATGTTAACTACAGTTTGGCTCACACATCTGTTCAATGAAGTTACAAAGTTCTCAATTTCTGTTACTGATCATCCAGAGGGGACCCCAACAGGAGTCCCCGTGCCCAGTGTCATTGCAGCCAACAGATCAAGAGTGAGTTTGGTTCAGAAGCAAAGGAAACATTATTTTGAAAACCGAATGGAGAGGTGAGAGTGTACACTCCCCCACGGGCTGTGGGCTGGGATGCTGAGTAGGGATACCAGCAGCGTCAGTGGGAGTTAGGGGATGGAGGTCTCGAGGGCTGGGTTGGCTGCAGCTCAGGCTCTATGCCGTGCAGTCTGCATGGGACTCCGCTAGCTGAGGTGTCGACCCAGCCATTCTGCACTAGGAAGTCGGGTCTGAAGTGCCGGGTGTGGGACCTCTGCATGCGGAACCCTAGGAGCATGTGAAATTAGACAAAGCACAAAGGAAAAACAGGTTAGACTTTATTTTATTGCCCAGATTCTCTTTTTATCTCCCAGGAATTTTTAATGAACGTTGCCGGAGACGAACCCCTCCTCTGCTTTTTGTTCCGTTCCTCATTCTTGGGGTGCTGAGGGTGCAGACCCCTCTTTTGTAACTGCTTCATGCTGTGGTGGGAGCCCTGATACATGGAGGGAGGGGCAAAACGTCTCCCCACCAGCCTCCAGGTAAGGTTGATTGTCCCAAGGTCTCCTGCCTCACTTCTCGTCCGCCTGAGCACCAGCATTGGAAGTGTTATAGATTCTAATGACCTTTAAGGGTCCAGGAAAGAGATGCGCAAAGATGCTGTGGTGGCAGGTTTCACCCCACCCCACATTTGTTCGGTGACATTAGGCTGACGTTTTTTGCCAGCCTAGATGCTCTGACCAGTAGTCTGTGCTTTCTTTAATTAGGTCCCTGAATTAATGTACAAACTGCACCATGTGTCAGAGCCCTGCCTGTGCAACACGCAGACAGTCCAGGGTCAGTGGTGATCCAGGACCATGACGTCCACTGAGTCAACGGCCTTTAGAAGTAGCCAGCAGTCCAGCCGGTCATATTGGCCACCATCATCGCGGTGTCTGTAGGGTTTTCTATGGTGAAAGCGTGATATACTTTTCCCCCGCCAAGCTTATTAGCTCCCCTCTGGGTGCAGTAAGTCCTGCAAGCAGTAGTCTGCTCCTTCGGGGCACAGTCTGCTTGTTTTCTGAGAGAAACTCCAGGTCAAGTGATGGTCACACGAGTCATCTTGGGGTCCTGTTGCCCCCATTTGTCTCTCTGGAGGTTGGAGTTGGAGGGCCTCCTCACTCGTGGTCAGTGTGTCCAAAGAGCAACCCCTGCAACTTCAGGACATGATGGGTGGTTAGGATCACCACGTGGGGTCCTATTCCCTTAGGAGGGAGCTGGCCTTGTGGGCTGCTGATTTCTAGCTTTTTAGATATCCCAGTATCCTGGCCTGATGAGTCGGTGGGCAAAGCCCTTGGTGACCATAGTTTATCATACCTGAAGGGCATTCTTGTGTTGCTGCATTTCAAGTGGTCCCAGTTTTTGCACTAAGGCTCCAAGGGCGATTAACCTTTGACCGGGTATGTAAAGGTCAAAGGGTTTAGCTAAATTAGCGAGTTCCTGGGCAAGGATCTGAATTGACTGCTCTTTCCATTCTTGAAAGGCTGTTTCTGGATTCTATTCAAAAGGATCATCATCTTTTCGTGTCAGTGTTTCATGTAGAGGCCCAGCTATTAGACTGTAGTTAGGGATCCAGATGCAGAAAACCTTGGCCTCCCCAGGAACCCTTAAGCTGTCTTCTAGTTTTAGAAGAGGTAAGGCTGCAAATGGCTTCTTCCCTATCCTGGGATGCGTTTCTCCAAATATCTGTGAGAATGAAGTCCAGGCAAGTCACCTGAGCCTGTGATATTTGTGCCTTTTTCTTGGACACCTTCTATCCTTTCTTGGCTAGGTAGTTCAGAGGCGTCTTTAGTAGGCCTGGCAATCAGAATGTCATCTGCATATTGAAGGAGTGTTCCCTTTTACAGAGGTAGAACGTTTAGGTTTTTAGAGGACATTTCCCCAATGATGGTGTGGGGATTTTTGAACCATTGGGGCAGGACGGCCCAGCATTATTGCTCGTGTTGCATGTTGTGTCCTGCCACACACAAGCCAAAAATTCTTGTGACTCTGAGATGAATGGAATACAGAAGAAGGCATCATTGAAGTGTAATACAGAATGCCATGGCCTGGTGGATGGTAGAATGAGCAGCAGGGTGTAGGAAATAGGAGCTACTGGATGTATATCCTCGGTGGCTTCACTGACTGTCCTGATGTCCTTTACCAGGTCTCCAGCAGCCCATGGGGTTCTCGTGGTTAGGCCAATCCCAGGATATGGAGCTCACCTGGTCTGCATCCCGCACCCCACAGCCCACGGGGCTCTCGTGTTCAAGTCCCTCCCAGGGTATGGAGCTCCCCTGTGCAGCTACACAGCAGCCCATGGGGCTCTCATAGTCAGGCCCCTCCCAGGATACGGAGCTCCCCTGGGCAGGTACCCCAGCAGGGCTGGACACACAGGAACTGTGCACATAGCCCACCTTGCAGAGAACCCCCAGCTCACCTGTTGTTCACAGCTGACACAGAACACCTCAGAGCAGGACTTGAACTAACAAACAGCAGCTCTGACAGGTCTGTGACCCTGGCTATCTCTCTGTGCATCCTCTCTCTGCCTGGTCTTCCAGACACTTCCACTGCAGCCAGGGCTCCAGGCCTCTGTCTCCACCCACCATCACTCCTCTCCCTGACTCCTGGGTTCCTCTCATTAGGATAGGGTCTTCTTGAAGTAGTTTTCCACTCATGGACCAGATAAAATGATAAGAAAACAAGCCGCAGCTGCAGCCCCTTGTCTATCCTGACTCTCAAGGCCCACACCTGTTCCTTGGGACTGACCCGTTTAGCAAGGTTCATTTTCTGCAACTGTGAGCCCCTGAGGGGTGAGGATTGGCTGATTTGGGCAGCCTGACACTGCCTGCCAGCCCCCCCCACAGGTGTGCCTGTGTTGAGGTCAATATAAACACCTATCCAGTCAGCAAGAGCCCCTGTAGCTGTGCCTGACACCATATTCTCTGCCCCGTCAGCAGTTTCGGGGCTGGGGTGGTGGGAGGGAGGGACGGGCCGTGGCTTTCTGGGTGGCCCAGTGTGAGTGGGGCTCTGCTGGACTTTCTGCAGGAGTTGCCAGGCTGCCACCTGCTAAAGAAGAGGATGTGTCACCCTTACCTGCCAGTGGAATTTCTCCCCAGGCAGAGGTGAGGAAGTAAAAAAGCAGTGGGGGCTGTGGCAGGAGGGGTATCTCAGGCAGGGAAATGAAAAGCTTCCAGAAGAGCATCTGGGGCCAGGACCATCCTGACTGGCCTGCAGGCACCAAGTCGGCCTGCGTGCTCTTGCTAGTGTGGCTCCACAGCCCTTCCTCTAGGCTTGCAAGTGCTTGTACATATTCAGGTGTTTTACCTGGAAAGGGTGGGAAGAGTTCAGCTGCAGCAGGACTGGGGCTCAGCTCACATTTACTCACAGACGCCTCGACACAGTTCCCCAGCTTTGCAATGAGGATGCTCCTTGTGGGGGAGAGCGCTGCTGACGGCATCGGAGACGATTTCCCACCTCTGACCAACTTAAGAATTTTTTACCACTGGAGCAAGTGCCCTGATACGATTTTCCTCTGTATAACTGGTGAGTTCTGTTTTTTTTCTTTCTTTTTTTTCTTTTAGGTTCAAGTTAGATTTTATTTATTCCTCTTTTTTTTTTAATTTGGAGATATAAACATGGAAATAATGCATTAATATAAAGACATCTATATGAAGGAAAAAACTTTTTTTCTGTTTTATTTTATTAAATGTTATTTATTTATTTTTAATTTTTTTAAATTTTTTTCTTTTATACAGCAGGTTCTTATTGGATATGTATTTTATACATATAAGTGTGCACATGTGAATCCCAGTCTCCCAATCCATCCCACCACCACTCTCACATGGTGTTCCCTCCCTGGTGTCCATATGTTTGTTCTCTACATGTGTCTCTATCTCTGCCCTGCAAACTGGTTCATCTGTACCATTTTTCTAGGTTCCACATATATGCATTAATATACAATATTTGTTTTTCTCTTTCTGACTTACTTCACTCTGTATGACAGTCTCTAGATCCATCGAGGTCTCTACAAATGACCCAATTTCATTCCTATGTATGGCTGAGTAATATTCCGTTGTATATATGTACCACGTCTTTATCCATTCGTCTGTCTGTGGGCACTTAGTTTGCTTTCATTACCTGTCTATTGTAAATAGTGCTGCAGTGAACATTGTGGTGAATGTGTCTTTTTGATTTATGGTTTTCTCTGGGTATATGCCCAGTAGTGGGATTGCTGGATTATATGGTAATTCTATTTTTAGTTTTTTAAGGAACCTCCATACTGTTCTCCATAGAGAATGTATCGATTTACATTCCCAACAATAGTGGAAGAAGGTTCCTTTTCTCCACACCCTCTCCAGCATTTGTTGTTTGTAGATTTTCTGGTGATGCCCATTCTAACAAGTGTGACGTGATACCTCAATGTAGTTTCGATTTCCATTTCTCTAATAATTAGTGATGTTCAGCACATTTTCATGTGTGTATTGGCCATCTCTATGTCTTCTTGGAATAAATGTCTATTTAGATCTTCCATTTTTGTATTGGATTGTTTGTTTTATTAATATTGAGCTGCATGAGCTGTTTATATATATTGGAGATTAATCATTTGTCCATTGATTCGTTTGCAAATATTTTCTGCCATTCTGAGGGTTGTCTTTTCGTCTTGTTTGTAGTTTCCTTTGCTTTGCAAAAGCTTTTACGTTTCATTAGGTCCCATCTGTTTAGTTTTCTTTTTTATTTCATTACTATAGGAGGTGGATCAAAAAAGATCTTGCTGTGATTTTGTCAGAGTATCCTTCGTAAGTTTTCCTCTCAGAGTTTTATACTGTCTGGTCTTACATTAAGGTCTCTAATTCATTTTGAATATATTTTTATGTATGGTGTTGGGGAGTGTTCTAATTTCATTCTTTTACATGTGGCTCTCCATATTTCCCAGCACCAATGATTGAAGAGACTGTCTTATCTCCATTGTATAGTCTTGCCTCCTTTGTCATAGATTAGTTGACCATAAGTGTGTAGGTTTATCCTTGGGCTTTTTTTTTTTCCTTTTACACGTTTATTGAAGTATAATTGCTTTACAATGGAGTGTTCGTTTCTGCTGTATAACAAAGTGAATCAGCTATACATATACAAATATCACCAGATCCCCTCCCTCTTGCATCTCCCTCCCACACTCCATATCCCACCCCTTTATGTGGTCACAAAGCACCGAGCTGATCTCCCTGTTCTATGTGGCTGATTCTCAGTAGCTATCGGTGTTACATTTGGTAATGTATTTATGTCCATGCCACTCTCTCACTTCGTCCCAGCTTACCCATCCCCCTTCCGGTGTCCTCAAGTCCTTTCTCTATGTCTGTGTCCTTAATCCTGTCCTGCCACTAGGTTCTTCAAAATCTTTTTTTTCTTCATTAGATTCCATATATCTCTGTTAACATACAGTATTTGTTTTTCCCTTTCTGACTTACTTCACTGTGTAGGACAGATTCTAAGTCCATCCACCTCAGTACAAATAACTCAGTTTTGCTTCTTTTTATGGTTGAGTAATATTTGATTGTATATATGTGCCAGATGTTCTTTACCCATTCATCTGTCGATGGACACTTAGGTTTCTTCCATGTCCTGGCTAATGCAAATAGAGCTGCAATGAACATTTTTGTACATAACTCTTTTTGAATTATGGTTTTCGCAAGGCAAATGCCCAGTAGTTGGATTGTTGTGTCTTATGGTACTTCTATTGTTAGTTATTTAAAGGAACCTCCGTACTGTTCTCCCTAGTGCTCATATCAATTTACATTCCCACCCACAGTGCAAGTGTGTTCCCTTTTCTCCAATAAAGGCCTCTCCAGCATTTATTGTTTTGTAGATTTTTTTGATGATTGCCACTCTGACTGCTGTGAGGTGATACCTCACGGTAGTTTTGATTTGCATTTCTCTAATGATTAGTGATGTTCAGCATCCTTTCATGTGTTTCTTGGTAATCTGTATATCTTCTTTGGAGAAATGGCTATTTAGGTCTTCTGCCCATTTTTGGATTGGGTTGTTTGTTTTTGTGATATTGAGCTACATGCGGTGCTTGTAAAGTTTGGAGATTAATCCTTTGTCAATTGCTTCATTTGAAAATATTTTCTCCCATTCTGAGGGTTGTTTTTGCATCTTGTTTATGTTTCCCTGTACTGTGTAAAAGCTTTTAAGTTTCATTAGGTCCCATTTGTTGATTTCTGTTTTTATTTCCATTTCTCTAGGAGGTGGGTCCAAAAGGATCTTGCTGTGATTTATGTCATAGAGTGTTCTGCCTATGGTTTCCTCTAAGTGTTTTATAGTGTCTGGTCTTATATTTAGATCTCTAATCAATTTAGAGTCTATTTTTGTGTATGGTGTTATGGAGTGTTCTAATTTCATTCTTTTATGTGTAGGGGTCCAGTTTTTCCAGCACCAATTACTGAAGAGACTGTCTTTTCTCCATTGTATATCCTTAGCTCCTTTGTCATAGATGAGATAGCCATAGGTATGTAGTTTTATCTCTGGGCTTTCTGTCCTGTTCCATTGATCTGTGTTTATGCCAATCTACATACACTTGATTCCATTATGGAGACATATAAATACATAGGTTTCAAGGTTATTACCAGTCAGATATATTCCTCTTCAGTGAATAGGGTGTTTTGTGTCCAGTTCATTGAGAAAGGAGTAGGTCTTGTCTATTACATATTTGGTATATGGAATGGGATCTGTGCTAATTTCAAACTCTGCTTTTACACATCACCCCACGTCACCTTTCCCCTTAAGGAGGCATAAGTGTGTTTTCTACATGTGTAACTCTGTTCTCTTCTGAAATTCAGTTCATGTGTAGCCATGTTTACATTTCCTGTATAAGTGATATATTACAATAAGTTTCTTTTTCTTTGTGGCTCATTTCACTTAGCATCATCGTACCTAAAGCCACTCATTATGCTGCTATTGGCCTTATGACATTGATTTTATGTCTGAGTGACTTTCCTTTGTATATAAGTACCACAACATCTATATCCATTTTTTTTTCCTTTCCTGGGATATATAAAGTGTACCGAAATCGAGGTTCTTGTAAACAGAGCAGCCCTAAATTTTGGGCTGGCTGTGTGTTGTGGATTTTTAGTTTTCCCAAAATACACGCCCATGAGTGGAAGTGTGCTATACTCTGTAGCTCTGTTTTAGAAAACAACATACAGTTCTCCAGAGAGGCTGTTGGCAATTTACATCCTGTCCATCGGCGTAACCAGGCTCCCTTTTCTCCATGGCCTGTCCTGCATTTGTGGTTTTTACACTATTTGTGGATGGCCCTTTTGACTGGAGGTAAGGGACACTTCTCTGTAGTGTGGATTTGCAATGCCTGATGGCTTGCTTAGCCAAAAAGGGCATATGCATGTTTTCCCGAATATATTCAAGAAAATACACATAATCCCTTTTCAGCCAAGGGCAACGTTTTCGAAATTCTGTCGCTTTTCATGTGCTTTAAAGATGACTCCAATCTACCTCTTGAAATCTGTTTCCTTCAATTCTGCCTTGCATTCAAATCCTCTTCACTGCCTTTCCTCAATATATTTCTGGATGATAGTTGTCCTTTATAATTCTGCAAGTTTGTGAATTGCTGTGCCCCTGATTTCCATTTTTCAACTCGCCTCTTTGTGAGCTGGCTGCAATACCGCAGGATGGCTTTAGGCACTAGTCCTGTTCCGGGGCTTCAGGCTGAGCCTTTGGTTAATTATTCTTCCTGATGGGAAACTAGAGTGACATGTGCCCATCCAAACACCTACAGCTAATCTCTCATTTATTTCCCCTCTTCCTGTTCATCCTCTGCACAATTTGCAAACTGTGCATAACGGGAGGGTAAAGGCGCTGACACTCCAAGTGGGGAGATTTTGAGTAATGCAGATGGAATGGCGAAGCCGAGCACGAAAAAAGGAAATATGAGGTACCTTTTAGAAAACTTTCCCAATTACACAGTGTACCATCCACTGGGTTTCCCATGCATGTTTTAACTGGAGGAAGATTCCCTTAAACCTGGAGAGTTGGGACCACTAGAATGGGTAGCACACAGTATTGCTCTAAGTGGTGTTCTTTTGTTCACACAACCTCAGCAATCTTGTCAGCCCCAAGAGTCCAGTCTTATGTCTCATCCAGCTGTGGGTGTAAAGGTGGTCAATCTAGCTTGCATCACAGGCCCTGAACGTAATTTTTAAGACTTTCTCTCTGTTTTTGCGTTTTGCTTTTGAAATTTATTTTTATAAGTGGGTTTAACTGAATTTCAGTGCTGTGTTCATGCCGTTATACACACACATGATTCCTTTATGGAGACATGAGAATACATATGTTTTAAAGTACTTAGAGTCAGACATATTCCTCTGCAACGAATAGGGGGTGTTGAGTCCAGTTCATTGTGCCGGGAGTAGGTGTTGTCTATTACATACATGGTTTATATAACGGTATCTGTGCTAATTTAAAACTGTGGTTTTATGAATCACCCCACCTCGGCTTTCCCATTAAGCAGGCAGAAGATGTTTTCTAAATGTGTGACTCTGTTGTGTTTGTCATTCAGTTCATGTGTAGTCATGTGTATATTCCCGCTATGAGTGATAACTTATGATAAGATTAGTTACTCTGTAATCTTTCCTAACTCAGTTCATGTGTAGCCATGTTTACAGGACCTTCATAAGTGATATCTTATGATAAGTTTCTTTTTCTGTGTGAATTATTTCACTTAGAATCATCGTACCTGAATCCACTCTTTTTACTGCTACTGGCCTTATGACATTGATTTCATGGCTGAGCGATATTCCATCGTACGTAAGTACCACAATATCTTGAACCATTTTTGTCTTTCCTGTGATACTTAAGGTGTACCCACGTTGAGGTTCTTGTAAGCAGTGCAGCGCTAAATTTTAGGGTGGCTCTGTCTTATTGATTTTCAGTTTTCCCAAGGTATATTCCCTAGACTGGAACTGCCCTTGGCTGTGTAGCTCTGTTGTTTACTTGTTTTAGGGAACACAATGCACTCCTCCAGAGAGGCATTTGGCAACTTACATCCCGCCCAACAGCATAACAAGGCTCTCTGATCTCCAGGGCCTGTCTTGCCTTTCTGGTTTTTACACATTTTGTGGATGTCCCTTTTGACCGGTGGGAAGGGATACTTCATTGTAGTGCAGATTTGCATTGCTGCTTGCTTGCTTGGCCAAAAATGGCGTATGCATTTTCTCCTGAATATACTCAGGAGAAAACGCATACACACTTTTTGGCCAAGTGCATCATTGTCGAAGTTGTGCCCCTCTTCCTGTGCTTGAAAGGTGATTCCAACGTACCTCTTGAAATCTGTTTCCTGCTATTCTGCCTCGTTTTAAAGTCCGCCTCTCTGCCTTCCCTCAAAAGATTTTTGGACGATAGTTGTCCTCTATTACTCTGCCAGTTTGTAAATTGCTGTGCCCCTGAGCTCCATTTTTCAACACGTTTTTGTGAGCTGACAGCAAATCCAAAATTATGGTTCAAAACCTATACTGGTTCCCAGCGGGTGGCTGAGACATTGGTTAATTCTACTTCCTGCCGGGCAATTAAAGTGACATGTACCTGTCCAAATGCCTAACAGCTACTCTCTCATTGGTTCTCCCTCTTCCCTTTCATCCTCTGCCAAACTGGCAACCTGTGCGAACCAGGAGGTTTTACGGGCTATCGCTTCATGTTGGGAGATTGATAGTAAAGACGTTGGAAGGTCAAACTGGAGCACAAGGAGAGGGACTATAAGTTGAGTTTTAGAAACCTTTCGTATTCACAGTGTGTCCATTCTCTAGGTTTCCCGTAAATGTTATGGCTGTAGTAATATTCCCTTACACAAGGAGAGTTGGGACACATGGAATGGGTGCCACATATTATTGCTTTAAAGGGTCTGTATTTGCTCACCCAGTCTCACCAAACCTCTCAGTCTCAAGTGTCCAGCTTTATGCCACATCCAGCTCTCGTTGTAGGTAGGGTCATTCCAGGTTTCATCAGAGCCCCTGAAGGAATTGTAAAGATTTTCCCTCTTTTTATTTGTTTTGTATTTGAAATTTCTTTTTTTACTGGGTTTCAGCTGATTCTCGCTGCCATGTTTATGCCAGTTTAGACACACTTGATTCCCTTACGGTGACATATCAATACATAGGTTTTAAGATTCTTACTAGTCAGATATATACCTCTGCGGGAAATATGGGGTTTTGATTCCGTTTCACTGAAGTAGGTATAGGTAGGTCTTGTCTATTCCATAGTTGGTTTTGGGAATGGTACCTGTACTAATATCAAACTCTGGTTCTATGCATCACCCCACCTCTCCTTCCTCCTTAAGCAGGCATAAGTGTGTTTTCTAAATGTGAGACGCTGTTCCCTTTCCTAACTCAGTTCATGTGTAGCCATGTTACAGAAAATTCATAAGTGCTATCTTATGATAAGTTTGTTATTCAGTGTGACTTATTTCACTTAGAATCTTCGTACCTGAATCCATTCATTTTCCTGTTACTGGCATTATGACATTGATTTCATGGCTGAGGGATAATCCATCGTACATAAGTACCACAATTTTTTGAATCATTTTTATCTATCCTGGGATATTTAGAGAGTACTCAATTTGAGATTCTTGTAAGCAGTGCAGCCCTAAATTTTGGGGTGGCTCTATCTTATTGATTTTCAGTTTTCCCAAGGTATATTCCCTAGACTGGAAGTGCCCTTGGCTCTGTAGCTCTGTTGTTTACTTGTTTTAGGGAACACAATGCACTCCTCCAGAGAGGCAGTTGGCAATTTACATCCCGCCCATCAGCTTTACAAGGCTCCATGTTCTCCAGGGCCTCTCTAGGATTTCTGGTTTTTACATATTTTGTGGATGTCCCTTTTGACTGGTGGGAATTGATACTATTTTGCTGTGCAGATTTGCATTGCCCACTTGCTTGCTTGGCCAAAAAGGGCGTATGGGTTTTCTCCTGAATATATTGAGGAGAAAACGCATACGCCCTTTTTGGCCAAGTGCATCATTTTCGAAGTTGTGCCCCTCTTCCTGTGCTTTACAGGTGATTCCAACGAACCACTTGAAATCTGTTTCCTGCTATTCTGCCTCGCTTAGAAGGTCGCCTTGTTGCCTTCCCTTAACAGATTTTTTGGACGATAGTTGTCCTTTATTACTGTGCCAGTTTGTGAATTGCTGTGCCCTTGAGCTCCATTTTCTAACTCGTTTTTTGTGAGCTGACCACAAGTCCAAAATTTTGGTTCAGGACCTATACTTGTTCAGGGCGGGTGGCTGAGACTTTGGTTAATTCTTCTTCCTGCCGGGAATTTAGAGTGACATGTGCCCGTCCCAATGCCTAACAGCTACTCTTTCATTGGCTCCCCCTTTTCCCTTTCATCCTCTTCCAAATTGGCAACCGGAGCAAACCAGGAGGTTAAAGGGGCTGTCTCTCCAAGTTGGGAGATTGATAGTTAAGAGGTTGGAAAGTCAAACCGGAGCACCAGGAGAGGGACAATTAGTTGGGTTTTAGAAACCTTTTGTATTTACTGTGTGTCCATTCTCTAGGTTTCCTGTACATGTTATAGCTGTAGTAATATTCCCTTCAACATGGAGAGTTGGGAACCATGGAATGGGTGCCACACATTATTGGTTTGAAGGGTCTGCATTTGCTAACCCAAATTCACCAATCCTCTCAGTCCCAAGTGTCCAGCCTTATGCCACATGCAGCTGTCGTTGTACACAGGGTCATTCAAGGTTTCATCAGAGACCCTAAAGGAATTGTAAAGAATTTCCCTGTTTTGTTGTTTTGTTTTTGAAATTCCTTTTTATAGTGGGTTTGAGCTGATTCTCACTGCCGTGTTTATGCCAGTCTAGACACACTTGTTTCCCTTATTGTGATATATCAATACATAGGTTTTAAGATCCTTACTAGTCAGATATATTCCTCTGTGTGAAGTATGGGGTCTTGATAACCTTTCAGTGAGGAAGGTGTAGATCTTGTCTATTCTGTATTTGGTTTCTGGAATGGTGCCTGTACTTATATCAAACTCTGGTTTTATGCAACACCCCACCTCTCCTTCCCCCTTAAGAAGGCATAAGAGTGTTTTCTAAATATGAGACTCTGTTCTCTTTGCTAACTCAGTTCATGTGTAGACATGTTTACAGGATTTTCATAAGTGATATCTTATGATAAGATTCTTTTTCTGTGTGACTTATTTCACTTAGAATCATCATATCTGAAACCATTCATTTTGCTGCTACTGGACTTATGACATTGATTTCATGGCTGAGGAATATTCCATCATAACGTAAGTATCACAATTTTTTGAACCATTTTTATCTTTCATGGAATATTTAAGGTGTACCCAAGTTGAGGTTCTTGTCAGCAGTGCAGCCCTAAATTTTGGGGTGGCTCTGTCTTATTGATTTTCAGTTTTCCCAAGGTATATTCCCTAGTCTGGAAGTGCCCTTGGCTCTGTAGCTCTGTTGTTTACTTGTTTTAAGGAACACAATGCACTCCTCCAGAGAGGCAGTTGGAAATTTACATGCCTTCCTTCAGCATAACAAGGCTCCCTGTTCTCCAGAGCCTGTCTTGCCTTTCTGGTTTTTACACATTTTTCCGATGTCCCTTTTGACCGGTGGGAAGTGCTACTACTTTGTTGTGCAGATTTGCATTGCCCGCTTGCTTGCTTGGCCAAAAAGGGCGTATACGTTTTCTCCTGAATATATTCAGGAGAAATCACATACGCCCTTTTTGGCTAAGTGCATCATTGTCGAAGTTGTGCCACTCATCCTGTGCTTTAAAGGCGATTCGAACGTACGTCTTGAAATATGTTTCCTGCTATTCTGCCTCGCTTTCAAGTCCACCTCGTTGCCTTCCCTCAACAGATTTTTGGACGATAGTTGCCCTTTATTACTCTGCCAGTTTGTGAATTGCTGTGCCCCTGAGCTCCATTTTTTATCTCGTTTTTTCTGAGATGAACGCAAGTCCAGTATTTTGGTTCAGGACCTGGTTCCCGGTGGGTGGCTGAGACTTTGTTCAATTCTTCTTCCTCCCGGGAAATAAGAGTGACATATGCCCGTCCAAATACCTAACAGCTACTCTCTCATTGGTTCTCCCTCTTCACTTTCATCCTCTGCCAAATTGGCAACCTGTGAGAAGCAGGAGGTTAAAGGGGCTGTCTCTCTAAGTTGGGAGATTGATAGTAAAGCAGTTGGAAAGTCAAACCGGAGCACCAGGAGAGGGACTATTAGTTGAGTTTTAGAAACCTTTCGTATTCACAGTGTGTCCATTCTCTAGGTTTCCCGTACATGTTATAGCTGTAGTAATATTCCCTTCAACCTGGAGAGTTGGGACCCATGGAATGGGTGCCATGAATTATTGCTTTAAAGTGTCTGCATTTGCTCACCCAATGTCACCAATCCTCTCAGTCCCATGTGTCCATCCTTATGCCACATCCAGCTGTCGTTGTAGATGGGGTCATTCCAGGTTTCATCAGAGACCCTGAAGAAATTGTAAAGAATTTCCCTGTTTTTTTGTTTTGTTTTTGAATTTCCTTTTTATAGTGGGTTTCACCTGATTCTCACTGCCATGTTTATGCCAGTCTAGACACACTTGATTCCCTTATGGAGACATATCAATACATATGTTTTAAGATTCTTACTAGTCAGATATATTCCTCTGCGGGAAATATGGGGTTTTGAGTCCCTCTCACTGAGGAAGTTGTAGGTCTTGTCTATTCCATAGTTGTTTATGGAACGGTACCTGTGCTTATATCAAACTGTGGTTTTATGCATCACCCCACCTCTCCTTCCCCCTTAAGCAGGCGTAAGAGTGTTTTCTAAATGTGAGACTCTGTTCTCTTTCCTAACTCAGTTCATGTGTAGCCATGTTTACAGGATCTTCATAAGTGATATCTTATGATAAGTTTCTTTTTCTGTGTGACTTATTTCACTTAGAATCATCGTACTTGAATCCACTCATTTTGCTGCTTCTGGTATTATGACATTGACTTCAAGGCTGAGGGATATTCCATCGTACGTAAGCACCACAATTTTTTGAACCATTTTTATATTTCCAGGGATATGAAAGGTGTACCCAAGTTGAGGTTCTTGTAAGCAGTGCAGCCCTAAATTTTGGGTTGGCTCTGTCTTATTGATTTTCAGTTTTCCCAAGGTATATTCCCTAGACTCGAAGTGCCCTTGGCTCTGTAGCTCTGTTGTTTACTTGTTTTAGGGAACACAATGCACACCTCCACAGAGGCAGTTGGCAATTTACATCCCGCCCATCAGCATAACAAGGCTCCCTGTTCTCCAGGGCCTGTCTTGCTTTTCTGGTCTTTACCCATTTTGTGGATGCCCCTAATGACCGGTGTGAAGTGATAATACTTTGTAGTGCAGATTTGCATTGCCCGCTTGCTTGCTCGGCCAAAAAGGGCGTATGCGTTTTCTCCTGAATATATTCAGGAGAAAACCCATACGCCCTTTTTGGCCAAGTGCATCATTGTCGAAGTTGTGCCCCTCTTCCTGTGCTTTAAAGGCGATTTCAATGTACCTCTTGAAATCTGTTTCCTACTATTCTGCCTCGCTTTCAAGTCCGCCTCGTTGCCTTCCCTCAACAGACTTTTGGACGATAGTTGCCCTTTATTACTCTGCTAGTTTGTGAATTGCTGTGCCCCTGAGCTCCATTTTTTAACTAGTTTTTTGTGAGCTGAATGCAAGACCAATATTTTGGTTCAGGACATATATTGGTTTTCGGTGGGTGGCTGAGACTTTGGTTAATACTTCTTCCTCCCGGGAAATAAGAGTGACATGTGCCCGTCCAAATGCCTAACAGCTACTCTCTCATTGGTTCTCCCTATTCCCTTTCATCCTCTGCAAAATTGGCCATCTGTGCGAACCAGGAGTTTAAAGGTGCTGTCTCTACAAGTTGGGAGATTGATAGTAAATCAGTTGGAAAATCAAACGGGAGCACCAAGAGAGGGACTATTCGTTGAGTTTTAGAAACCTTTCGCATTCACTGTGTGTCCATTCTCTAGGTTTCCAATACATGTTATAGCTGTAGTAATATGCCCTTCAACCTGGAGAGTTGGGACCCATGGAATGGGTGTCATGCTTTATTGTTTTAAATGGTCTGCGTTTGCTCAACCAATCTCACCAATCCTCTCAGTCCCATGTGTCCAGCCTTATTACACATCCAGCAGTCATTGTAGATAGGGTCATTCCAGGTTTCATCAGAGACCCTGAAGGAATTGTAAAGAATTTCCCTGTTTTTTTGTTTTGCTTTTGAAATTCCTTTTTAGATTGGGTTTGAGCTGATTCTCGCTGCCATGTTTATGCCAGTCTAGACACACTTGATTCCCTTACGGAGACATATCAGTATATAGGTTTTAAGTATCTTACTAGTCGAATATATTCCTCTGTGGGAAAGATGGGATTTTGAGTCCCTTTCACTGAGGAAGGTGTAGGTCTTGTCTATTCCATAGTTGGTTTTTGGAACGGTACCTGTGCTTATATCAAACTCTGGTTTTATGCATCACCCCACCTCTCCTTCCCCCTTAAGCAGGCATAAGAGTGTTTTCTAAATGTGAGACTCTGTTCTCTTTCCTAACTCAGTTCATGTGTAGCCGTGTTTACAGGATATTCATAAATGATATCTTATGATAAGTTTCTTTTTCTGTGTGACTTATTTCACTTAGAATCATCGTACCTGAATCCACTCATTTTGCTGCTACTGGTTTTATGACATTGATTTCATGGCTGAGGGATATTCCATCGTACGTAAGTACCACAATTTTTTGAACCATTTTTATCTTTCCTGTGATATTTAGGGTGTACCCAAGTTGAGGTTCTTGTAAGCATTGCATGCCTAAATTTTGGGGTGGCTCTGTCTTATTGATTTTCAGTTTTCCCAAGGTATATTCCCTAGACTCGAAGTGCCCTTGGCTCTGTAGCTCTGTTGTTTACTTGTTTTAGGGAACACAGTGCACTCCTCCACAGAGGCAGTTGGCAATTTACATCCCGCCCATCAGCATTACAAGGCTCCCTGTTCTCCAGGTCCTGTCTTGCCTTTCTGGTTTTTACCCATTTTGTGGATGCCCCTAATGACTGGTGGGAAGTGATACTTCTTTGTAGTGCAGATTTGCATTGCCCGCTTGCTTGCTTGGCCAAAAAGGGCGTATGCGTTTTCTCCTGAATATATTCAGGAGAAAACGCATACGCCCTTTTTGGCCAAGTGCATCATTTTCGAAATTGTGCCCCTATTCCTGTGCGTTAAAGGTGATTCCAACGTACCTCTTGAAATCTGTTTCCTGCTATTCTGCCTCACTTATAAGTCCGCTTCGTTGCCTTCCCTCAACAGATTTTTGAACGATAGTTGCCGTTTATTACTCTGCCAGTTTGTGAATTGCTGTGCCCCTGAGCTCCATTTTGTAACTGGATTTTGTGAGCTGAACGCAAGATCAATATTTTTTTTCAGAACCTATACTGGTTTTCGGTGGGTGGCTGAGACTTTGGTTAATTCTTCTTCCTCACGGGAAATAAGAGTGATATGTGCCCGTCCAAATGCCTGACAGCTACTCTCTCATTGGTTCTCCCTCTTCCCTTTCATCCTTTGCCAAATTGGCAACCTGTGCGAACCAGGAGGTTAAAGGTTCTGTCTCTCCAAGTTTGGAGATTGATAGTAAAGCAGTTGGAAAGTCAACCTGGAGCAGAAGGAGAGGGACTATTCGTTGAGTTTTAGAAACCTTTCATATTCACAGTGTGTCCATTCTCTAGGTTTCCCATACATGTTATAGCTATACTAATATTCCCTTCAACCTTGAGAGTTGGGACCCATGGAACGGGTGCCATGCATTACTGCTATAAAGGGTATGCTTTTGCTCACCCAATCTCACCAATCCTCTCAGTCCCATGTGTCCAGCCTTATGCCACATCCAGCTGTCATTGTAGATAGTGTCATTCCAGGTTTCATCAGAGACCCTGAAGGAATTGTAAAGAATTTCCCTGTATTTTTTGTTTTGTTTTTGAAATTCCTTTTTATACTGGGTTTGAGCTGATTCTCGCTGCCATGATTATGCCAGTCTAGACACACTTGTTTGCCTTATGGAGACATATCAATACACAGGTTTTAAGATTCTTAATAGTCAGATATATTCCTCTGTGGGAAATATGGGATTTTGAGTCCTTTTCACTGAGGAAGGTGTAGGTCTTGTCTATTCCATAGTTGGTTTTTGGAACGGTACCTGTGCTTATATCAAACTCTGGTTTTATGCATCACACCACCTCTCCTTCCCCCTTAAGAAGGCATAAGAGTGTTTTCTAAATGTGAGACTCTGTTCTCTTTCCTAACTCAGTTCATGTGTAGCCATGTTTACAGGATCATCATAAGTGATATCTTATGATAAGTTTCTTTTTCTGAGTGACTTATTTCACTTAGAATCATAATACCTGAATCCACTCATTTAGCTGCTACTGGTCTTATGACATTGATTTCATGGCTGAGGGATATTCCATCGTACGTAAGTACCACAATTTTTTGAACCATTTTTATCTTTCCTGGAATACTTAAGGTGTACCCAAGTTGAGGTTCTTGTAAGCAGTGCAGGCCTAAATTTTGGGGTGGCTCTGTCTTACTGATTTTCAGTTTTCCCAAGGTATATTCCCTAGACTGGAAGTGCCCTTGGCTCTGTAGCTCTGTTGTTTACTTGTTTTAGGGAACACAATGCACTCCTCTAGAGAGGCAGTTGGCAGTTTACTTCAGGCCCATCAGCATAACAAGGCTCCCTGTTCTCAAGGGCCTGTCTTGCCTTTCTGGTTTTTACACATTTTGAGGATGTCCCTTTTGACCAGTGGGAAGTGATACAACTTTGTAGTGCAGATTTGCATTGCCCGCTTGCTTGCTTGTCCAAAAAGGGTGTATGCGTTTTCTCCTGAATATATTCAAGAGAAAACGCATAAGCCCTCTTTGGCCAAGTGCATCATTGTCGAATTTGTGTCCCTTTTCCTGTGCTTTAAAGCCGATTCCAACGTAACTCTTGAAATCTGTTTCCTGCTATTCTGCCTCGTTTCAAGTCCGCCTCGTTGCCTTCCCTCAACAGATTTTTGGATGATAGTAGTCCTTTATTACTCTGCCAGTTTGTGAATTGCTGTGCCCCTGATCTGCATTTTTCTACTCGTTTTTTGTGAGCTGAACCCAAGTCCAAAATTGTGATTCAGGACCTATACTGGTTCCCGGTGGGTGGCTGAGACTTTGGTTAATTCTTCTTCCTGCTGGGAAATTAGAGTGATATGTGCCCGTCCAAATGCCTAACAGCTACTCTCTCATTGGTTCTCCCTCTTTTCTTTCATCCTTTGCCAAATAGGCAACCTTTGCGGACCAGGAGGTTAAAGGGGCTGTCTCTCCAAATTGGCAGATTGATTGTAAAGCAGTTGCAAAGACAAACCGGAGCACCAGGAGAGGGACTATTTGTTGAGTTGTAGAAACATTTTGTATTCACAGTGTGTCCATTCTCTAAGTTTCCCTTACTTGTTATATCTATAGTAATATTACCTTCAACCAGGAGAGTTGGGACTGATGGAATGGGTGCCATGCAGTACTGCTTTAAGGGTCTACATTTGCTCACCCAATCCCACCAATCCTCTCAGTCCCATGTGTCCAGCCTTATGCCATATCCGGATGTCTTTGTAGATACGGTCATTCCAGAAATCATCAGAGACCCTGAAGGAATTGTAAAGAAATTCTATGTTTTTTTGTTTTGTTTTTGAAATTTCATTTTATAGTGGGTTTGAGCTGATTCTCACTGCCATGTTTATGTCATTCTAGAAACAATTGATTCCCTTACGGAGACATATCAATACATAGGTTTTAAAGTTCTTACTAGTCACATATATTACTCTGTGGGGAATATGGGGTTTTGAGTCCCTTTCACAGAGTAAGGTGTAGGTCTTGTCTATTCCTTATTTGGTTTTTTGAACGGTACCTCTGCTTATATCAAACTCTGGTGTTATGCATCACCACACCTCTCCTTCCCCTTAAGCAGGCATAAGAGTGTTTTCTAAATGTGAGACTCTGTTCTCTTTCCTAAATCTGTTCATATGTAGCCATGTTTACAGGATCTTCATAAGTGATATCTTATGATAAGCTTCTTTTTCTGTGTGACTTATTTCACTTAGAGTCATCGTACCTGAATCCACTCATTTTGCTGCTACTGGTCTTATGACATTGATTTCATGGCTGAAGGATATTCCATCATATGTAAGTACCACAATTTTTTAAACCATTTCTATCTTTTCTGGGATACTTAAGGTGTACCCAAGTTGATGTTCTTTTATGCAGTGCAGCCCTAAATTTTGGGATTGCTTTGTCTTATTGATTTTCAGTTTTCCCAATGTATATTCCCTAGACTGGAAGTGCCCTTGGCTCTGTAGCTCTGTTGTTTACTTGTTTTAAGGAACACAATGCACTCCTCCAGAGAGGCAGTTGGCAATTTACATCCCGCCCATCAGCATAACAAGGCTCCCTGTTCTCCAGGGTCTCTCTTGCCTTTCTGGTATTTATCCATTTTGTGGATGTCGCTTTTGACTGGTAGGAAGTGATAGTTCTTTGTAGTGCAGATTTGCAATCCCCGCTTGCTTGCTTGGACAAAAAGGGCCTATGCGTTTTCTCCTGAATATATTCAGGAGAAAACGCATAGGCCCTTTTTGGCCAAGTGCATCATTGTCGAAGTTGTGCCCCTCTTCCTGTGCTTTAAAGGTGATTCCAACGTACCTCTTGAAATCTGTTTCCTGCTATTCTCGCTCGCTTTCAAGTCCGCCTCGTTGCCTTCCGTCAAAAGATTTTTGGACGATAGTTGACCATTATTATTCTGCCAGTTTGTGAATTGCTGTGCCCCTGAGCTCCATTTTGTAACTCGTTTTTTGTGAGCTAAACGCAAGTTCAATATTTTTTTTCAGAACCTATACTGGTTTTCGGTGGGTGGCTGAGACTTTGGTTAATTCTTCTACCTCCCGGGATATAAGAGTGACATGTGCCCGTCCAAATGCCTAACCGCTACTCTCTCATTGGTTCTCCCACTTCCCATTCATCCTCTGCCAAATTGGCAACCTGTGTGAACCAGGAGGTTAAAGGTGCTATCTCTTCTGTTTGGGAGATTGATAGTAAAGCAGTTGGAAAGTCAAACCAGAGCACCAGGAGAGGGACTATTCGTTGAGATTTAGAGACCTTTCTTATTCAGAGTGTGTCCATTCTCTAGGTTACCCGTACATGTTATAGCTGTAGTAATATTCCCTTCACTCTGGAGAGTTGGGACCCATGGAATGGGTGCCATGCATTATTGCATTAAAGGGTCTGCATTTGCTCACCCAATCTCACCAATCCTCTCAGTCCCATGTGTCCATCCTTATGCCACATCCAGCTGTCATTGAAGATAGGGTCATTCCAGGTTTCAACAGAGACCCTGAAGGAATTGTAAAGAAGTTCCCTGTTTTTTTGTTTTGTTTTTGAAATTCATTTTTAGAGTGGGTTTGAGCTGATTCTTGCTGCCATGTTTATGCCTGTCTAGACACACTTGATTCCCTTACAGAGACATATCAATACATAGGTTTTAAGATTCTTACTTGTCAGATATATTCTTCTGCGGGAAATATGGGATTTTGAGTCCCTTTCACTGAGGGTGTTGTAGGTAGATCTTGCGTATTCCATAGTTGGTTTTTGGAACGGTACCTGTGCTTATATCAAACTCTGGTTTTATGCATCAACCCACCTCTACTTCCCCCTTAAGCAGGCATAAGAGTGTTTTCTAAATGTGAGACTGTGTTCTCTTTCCTAACTCAGTTCATGTGTAGCCATGTTTACAGGATCTTCATAAGTGATATCTTATGATAAGCTTCTTTTTCTGTGTGACTTATTTCACTTAGAATCATCGTACCTGAATCCACTCATTTTGCTGCTACTGGTCCTGTGACATTGATTTCATGGCTGAGGGATATTCCATCGTAGGTAAGTACCACAATTTTTTGAACCAATTTTATCTTTCCTGGGATATTTAAGGTGTACCCAGGTTAAGGTTCTTGTAAGCAGTGCAGCCCTAAATTTTGGGTTGGCTCTGTGTTATTGATTTTCAGTTTTCCAAAGGTATATTCCCTAGACGGGAAGTGCCCTTGGCTCTGTAGCTCTGTTGTTTACTTGTTTTAGGGAACACAATGCACTCCTCCAGAGAGGTAGTTTGCAATTTACATCCCGCCCATTAGCATAACAAGACTCCCTTTTTTCCAGGGCCTGTCTGGTTTTTAACCATTTTGTAGATGTCCCTTTTAACCGGTGGGAAGTGATACTACTTTGTAGTGCAGATTTGCATTGCCCGCTTGCTTGCTTGGCCAAAAAGGGCGTATGCGTTTTCTCCTGAATATATTCAGGAGAAAATGCACACGCTCTTTTTGGCCAAGTGCATCATTGTCGAAGTTTTGCCCCGCTTCCTGTGCTTTAAAGGGGATTCCAACGTACCTCTTGAAATCTGTTTCCTGCTATTCTGCCTCGCTTTCAAGTCCACCTCGTTGCCTTCCGTCAACAGATTTTTGGACGATAGTTGTCCTTTATTGCTCTGCCTGTTTGTGAATTGTTGTGCCCCTGAGCTCCATTATTTAACTCGTTTTCTGTGAGCTGAACGCAAGTCTAATATTTGGTTCAAGACCTATACTGGTTCCCAGTGGGTTGCTGAGACATTGATTAATTCTTCTTCCTCATGGGAAATAAGAGTGACATATGCCCGTCCAAATGCCTAACAGCTACTCTCTCATTGGTTCTCCCTCTTCCCTTTCATCGTCTGCCAAATTGGCAACCTGTGTGAACCAGGAGGTTAAAGATGCTGTCTCTCCAAGTTGGGAGATTGATAGAAAAGCAGTTGTAAATTCAAACGGGAGCACCAAGAGAGGGACTATTCACTGAGATTTAGAAACCTTTCGTATTCACAGTGTGTCCATTCTCTAGGTTTCCAGTACATGTTACAGCTGTAGTAATATTCCCTTCACCCTGGAGAGTTGTGAACCATGGAATGGGGGCCATGCCTTATTGCTTTAAACGGTCTGCATTTGCTCACCCAATCTCACCAATCCTCTCAATCCCCTGTGTCCAGCCTTATTCCACATCCAGCTGTTTTTGTAGATAGGGACATTCCAGGTTTCCTGAGAAACCCTGAAGGAATTGTGAAGAATTTCCCTTTTTTTTGTTTTTGAAATTCCTTTTTATAGTTGGTTTCAGCTGATTCTCGCTGCCATTTTTATGCTAGTCTCGACACACTTGATTCCGTTATGGAGACATATCAATACATAGGTTTTAAGATTCTTACTAGTCAGATATATTCCTCTGCGGGAAATATGTGGTTTTGAGTCCCTTTCACTGAGGAATGTGTAGGTCTTGTCTATTCCACAGTTGGTTTTTGGAACGGTACCTGTGCTTATATCAAACTCTGGTTTTATGCATCACCCCACCTCTCCTTCCCCCTTAAGCAGGCATAAGAGTGTTTTCTAAATGTGAGACTCTGTTCTCTTTCCTAACTCAGTTCATGTGTAGCCATGTTTACAGGATCTTCATAAGTGATATCTTATGATAAGTTTCCTTTTCTGTGTGACTTATTTCACTTAGAATTATCGTACCTGTATCCACTCACTTTGCTACTACTGGTCTTATGATATTGATTTCATTGCTGAGGGATATTCCATCGTACGTATGTACCACAAATTTTTGAACCATTTTTATCTTTCCTGGGATACTTAAGTTGTACCCAAGTTGAGGTTCTTGTAAGCAGTGCAGCCCTAAATTTTGGGGTGGCTCTGTCTTATTGATTTTTAGTTTTCCCATGGTATATTCCCTAGACTGGAAGTGCCCTTGGCTCTGTAGCTGTGTTGTTTACTTGTTTTAAGGAGCACAATGTACTCCTCCAGAGTGGCAGTTGGCAATTTACATCCTGCCCATGAGCATATCAAGGCTCCCTGTTCTCCAGGGCATATCTTGCTTTTCTGGTTTTTACCCATTTTGTGGATGTCCATTTTGACTGCTGGGAATTGATACTTCTTTGTAGTGCAGATTTGCATTGCCCGCTTGCTTGCTTGGCCAAAAAGGGCGTATGCGTTATTTCCTGAATATATTCAGGAGAAAACACATGCGCACTTTTTGGCCAAGTGCATCATTGTCGAAGTTGTGCCCCTCTTTCTGTGCTTTAAAGGCAATTCCAACGTACCTCTTGAAATCTGTTTCCTGCTATTCTGCATCACTTTCAAGTCCCCCTATTTGCCTTCCCTCAACCGCTTTTGGGATGATAGTTGTCCTTTATTACTCTGCCTGTTTGTGAATTGCTGTGCTCCTGAGCTCCACTATTTAACTCGTTTTTTGTTAGCTGAACGCATGTCCAATATTTTGGTTCAGGAACTATACTGGTTCGCATGGGTCGCTGAGACTTTGGTTAATTCTTCTTCCTCCCGGGAAATAAGAGTGACATGTGCCCGTCCAAATGCCTAACAGCTACGCTCTCATTGGTTCTCCCTCTTCCCTTTCATCCACTGTCAAACTGGCAACCTGTGCGAACCAGGAGGTTAAAGCTGCTGTCTCTCCAAGCTGGAAGATTGATAGTAAAGCAGTTGGAAAGTCAAACCGGAGCACCAGGAGAGGGACTATTCATTGAGTTTTAGAGACCTTTCGTATTCACAGTGTGTCCATTCTCTAGGTTTCCCGTACATGTTATAGCTGTAGTAATATTCCCTTTAATCAGGAGAAATGGGACCCATGGAATGGGTCCCATGCATTATTGCTTTAAAGTGTCTGCATTTGCTCACCCAATCTCACCAATCCTCTCAGTCCCATGTGTCCAGCGTTTTGCGACATCCAGCTGTCATTGTAGACATGGTCATTCCAGGTTTCATCAGAGACCCTGAAGGAATTGTAAATAATTTCCCTGTTTTTTTGTTTTTGAAATTCCTTTTTATAGTGGGTTTGAGCTGATTCTCGCTACCATGTTTATGCCAGTCTAGACTCACTTGATTCCCTTACGGAGACATATCAATACTTAGGTTTTAAGATTCTTACTAGTCAGATATATTCCTCTGTGGGAAATATGGGGTTTTGAGTCCTTTTCACTGAGGAAGGGGTAGGTCTTGTATATTCCATAGTTGGTTTTGGAACGCTACCAGTGCTTATATCAATCTCTGGTTTTATGCATCACCCCACCTCTCCTTCCCCCTTAAGCAGGCATAAGAGTGTTTTCTAAATGTGAGACTCTGTTCTCTTTCCTAACTCAGTTCATGTGTAGCCATGTTTACAGGATCTTCAAAAGTGATACCTTATGATAAGTTTCTTTTTCTGAGTGACTTATTTCACTTAGAATCATCATACCTGAATCCACTCATTTTGCTGCTACTGGTCTTATGACATTGATTTCATGGCTGAGGGATATTCCATCGTACGTAAGTACCACAATTTTTTGAACCATTTTTATCTTTCCTGGAATACTTAAGGTGTACCCAAGTTGAGGTTCTTGTAAGCAGTGCAGGCCTAAATTTTGGGGTGGCTCTGTCTTACTGATTTTCAGTTTTCCCAAGGTATATTCCCTAGACTGGAAGTGCCCTTGGCTCTGTAGCTCTGTTGTTTACTTGTTTTAGGGAACACAATGCACTCCTCTAGAGAGGCAGTTGGCAGTTTACTTCAGGCCCATCAGCATAACAAGGCTCCCTGTTCTCAAGGGCCTGTCTTGCCTTTCTGGTTTTTACACATTTTGAGGATGTCCCTTTTGACCAGTGGGAAGTGATACAACTTTGTAGTGCAGATTTGCATTGCCCGCTTGCTTGCTTGTCCAAAAAGGGTGTATGCGTTTTCTCCTGAATATATTCAAGAGAAAACGCATAAGCCCTCTTTGGCCAAGTGCATCATTGTCGAATTTGTGTCCCATTTCCTGTGCTTTAAAGCCGATTCCAACGTAACTCTTGAAATCTGTTTCCTGCTATTCTGCCTCGTTTCAAGTCCACCTCGTTGCCTTCCCTCAACAGATTTTTGGATGATAGTAGTCCTTTATTACTCTGCCAGTTTGTGAATTGCTGTGCCCCTGATCTGCATTTTTCTACTCGTTTTTTGTGAGCTGAACCCAAGTCCAAAATTGTGATTCAGGACCTATACTGGTTCCCGGTGGGTGGCTGAGACTTTGGTTAATTCTTCTTCCTCCCGGGAAATAAGAGTGACATGTGCCCATCCAAATGCCTAACAGCTACTCTCTCATTGGTTCTCCCTCTTCCCTTTCATCCTCTGCCAAATTGGCAACCTGTGAGAACCAGGAGGTTAAAGGGGCTGTCTCTCCAAATTGGCAGATTGATAGTAAAGCAGTTGCAAAGACAAACCGGAGCACCAGGAGAGGGACTATTTGTTGAGTTGTAGAAACATTTTGTATTCACTTTGTGTCCATTCTCTAAGTTTCCCTTACTTGTTATATCTATAGTAATATTACCTTCAATCAGGAGAGTTGGGACTGATGGAATGGGTGCCATGCAGTACTGCTTTAAGGGTCTACATTTGCTCACCCAATCCCACCAATCCTCTCAGTCCCATGTGTCCAGCCTTATGCCATATCCGGATGTCTTTGTAGATACGGTCATTCCAGAAATCATCAGAGACCCTGAAGGAATTGTAAAGAAATTCTATGTTTTTTTGTTTTGTTTTTGAAATTTCATTTTATAGTGGGTTTGAGCTGATTCTCACTGCCATGTTTATGTCATTCTAGACAAAATTGATTCCCTTATGGAGACATATCAATACATAGGTTTTAAAGTTCTTACTAGTCACATATATTACTCTGTGGGGAATATGGGGTTTTGAGTCCCTTTCACTGAGGGTGTTGTAGGTAGATCTTGTCTATTCCATAGTTGGTTTTTGGAACGGTACCTGTGCTTATATCAAACTCTGGTTTTATGCATCAACCCACCTCTACTTCCCCCTTAAGCAGGCATAAGAGTGTTTTCTAAATGTGAGACTGTGTTCTCTTTCCTAACTCAGTTCATGTGTAGCCATGTTTACAGGATCTTCATAAGTGATATCTTATGATAAGCTTCTTTTTCTGTGTGACTTATTTCACTTAGAATCATCGTACCTGAATCCACTCATTTTGCTGCTACTGGTCCTGTGACATTGATTTCATGGCTGAGGGATATTCCATCGTACGTAAGTACCACAATTTTTTGAACCAATTTTATCTTTCCTGGGATATTTAAGGTGTACCCAGGTTAAGGTTCTTGTAAGCAGTGCAGCCCTAAATTTTGGGTTGGCTCTGTCTTATTGATTTTCAGTTTTCCAAAGGTATATTCCCTAGACGGGAAGTGCCCTTGGCTCTGTAGCTCTGTTGTTTACTTGTTTTAGGGAAAACAATGCACTCCTCCAGAGAGGTAGTTTGCAATTTACATCCCGCCCATTAGCATAACAAGACTCCCTGTTTTCCAGGGCCTGTCTGGTTTTTAACCATTTTGTAGATGTCCCTTTTAACCGGTGGGAAGTGATACTACTTTGTAGTGCAGATTTGCATTGCCCGCTTGCTTGCTTGGCCAAAAAGAGCGTATGCGTTTTCTCCTGAATATATTCAGGAGAAAATGCACACGCTCTTTTTGGCCAAGTGCATCATTGTCGAAGTTTTGCCCCGCTTCCTGTGCTTTAAAGGGGATTCCAACGTACCTCTTGAAATCTGTTTCCTGCTATTCTGCCTCACTATCAAGTCCACCTCGTTGCCTTCCGTCAACAGATTTTTGGACGATAGTTGTCCTTTATTGCTCTGCCAGTTTGTGAATTGTTGTGCCCCTGAGCTCCATTATTCAACTCGTTTTTTGTGAGCTGAACGCAAGTCTAATATTTTGGTTCAAGACCTATACTTGTTCCCAGTGGGTTGCTGAGACATTGATTAATTCTTCTTCCTCATGGGAAATAAGAGTGACATATGCCCGTCCAAATGCCTAACAGCTACTCTCTCATTGGTTCTCCCTCTTCCCTTTCATCGTCTGCCAAATTGGCAACCTGTGCGAACCAGGAGTTTAAAGATGCTGTGTCTCCAAGTTGGGAGATTGATAGAAAAGCAGTTGTAAATTCAAACGGGAGCACCAAGAGAGGGACTATTCACTGAGTTTTAGAAACCTTTCGTATTCACAGTGTGTCCATTCTCTAGGTTTCCCATACATGTTACAGCTGTAGTAATATTCCCTTCACCCTGGAGAGTTGTGAACCATGGAATGGGGGCCATGCCTTATTGCTTTAAACGGTCTGCATTTGCTCACCCAATCTCACCAATCCTCTCAGTCCCATGTGTCCAACCTTATGCCACATTCAGCTGTCATTGTAGATAGGGTCATTCCATGTTTCATCAGAGACCCTGAAGGAATTGTAAAGAATTTCCCTTTTTTTTGTTTTTCAAATACCTTGTTATAGTGGGTTTGAGCTGATTCTCGCTGCCAAGTTTATGCCAGTCTACACACTCTTGATTCCCTTATGGAGACATATCAATACATAGTTTTTAAGATTTTTACAAGTGAGATGTATTCCTCTCCGGGAAATATGGTGTTTTCAGTCCCTTTCACTGAGGAAGGTGTAGGTCTTGTCTATGCCATAGTTGGTTTTTGGAACAGTACCTGTGCTTATATCAAACTCTTGTTTTATGCATCACCCCACCTCTCCTTCCCCCTTAAGCAGGCATAAGAGTGTTTTCCAAATATGAGACTCTGTTCTCTTTCCTAACTCACTTTATGTGTAGCCATTTTTACAGGAACTTCATAAGTGATATCTTATGATAAGTTTCTTTTTTGTGAGACTTATTTCACTTAGAATCATCATACCTGAATCCACTCATTTTGCTTCTACTGGTCTTATGATATTGATTTCATGGCTGAGAGATATTCCATCGTACGTAAGTACCACAATTTTTTGAACCATTTTCATCTTTCCTGGGATATTTATGCTATACCCAAGTTGAGGTTCTTGTAAGCAGTGCAGCCCTAAATTTTGGGGTGGCTCTGTCTTATTGATTTTCAGTTTTCCCAAGGTATATTCCCTAAACTGGAAGTGCCCTAGGCTCTGCAGCTCTGTTGTTTACTTGTTTCAGGGAACACAATGCACTCCTCCAGTGAGGCAGTTGGCAATTTACATCCCGCCCAACAGCATAACAAGGCTCCCTGTTCTCCAGGGCCTGTCTTGCCTTTCTGGTTTTTACCCATTTTGTGGATGTCCCTTTTGACCGGTGGGAAGTGATACTTTGTAGTGCAGATTTGCATTGCCCGCTTGCTTGCTTGGCCTAAAAGGGCGTATGTGTTTTCCCCTGCATATATTCAGGAGAAAATGCATAAGCCCTTTTTGCCCAAGTGCATCATTGTCGAAATTGTGCCCCTCTTCCTGTGCTTTACAGGTGATTCCAACGTACCTCTTGAAATCTGTTTCCTGCTATTCTGCCTCGCTTTCAAGTCCACCTCGTTGCCTTCCCTCAACAGATTTTTGGATGATAGTTGTCCTTTATTACCTTGCCAGTTTGTGAATTGCTGTGCCCTTGAGCTTCATTTTTCAACTAGTTTTTTGTGAGCTGAACGCATGTGCAAGATTTTGGTTCAGGACCTATACTGGTTACCGGTGGGTGGTTGCATCTTTGGTTAATCCTTCTTCCTGCCGGGAAATTAGAGTGACATATGCCCGTCCAAATGCCTAACAGCTACTTTCTCATTGGTTCTCCCTATTCCCTTTCATCCTCTGCCAATTTGGCAACCTGTGAGAACCAGAAGGTTAAAGGGGCTGTCTCCCCAAGTTGGGAGATTGCTAGTAAAGCAGATGGAAGTTAAACTGGAGCACCAGGAGAGGGATTATTCGTTGACTTTTAGAAACCTTTCGTATTCACAGTGTTTCCATTCTCTAGGTTTCCCGTACATGCCATAACTGTAGTAATATTCCCTTCAACCTGGAGAGTTGGGACCCATGGAATGGGTGCCATGGATTATTGCTTTAAAGGGTCTGCATTTGCTCACCCAATCTCACCAATCTTCTCAGTCCCACATGTCCAGCCTTATGCCACATCCAGCTGCCATTGTAGACATGGTCATTCCAGGTTTCATCAGAGACCCTGAAGGAAGTGTAAAGAATGTCCCTGTTTTTTTGTTTTGTTTTTGAAATTCCTTTTTATAGTGCGTTTGAGCTGATTCTCGCTGCCATGTTTATGCGAGGATAGACACACTTGATTCCATTATGGAGACATATCAATACATAGGTTTTAAGATTCTTACTAGTCAGATATATTCCTCTGCGGAAAATATGGGGTTTTGATTCCCTTTCACTTAGGAAGGTATAGGTAGGTCTTGTCTATTCCATAGTTGGTTTTTGGAATGGTACCTGTGCTTATATCAAACTCTGGTTTTATGCATCACCCCACCTCTCTTTCCCCCTTAAGCAGGCATAAGAGTGTTTTCTAAATGTGAGACTGTGTTCTCTTTCCTAAGTCAGTTCATGTGTAGCCATGTTTACAGGAACATTATAAGTGATATATTATGATAAGTTTCTTTCTCTGTGTGACTTATTTCACTTAGAATCATCGTACCTGAATCCACTCATTTTGCTGCTACTGGTCTTATGACATTGATTTCATGGCTGGGGGATATTCCATCGTATGTAAGTACCACAATTTTTTGAACCATTTTTATGTTTCCTAGGATATTTAAGGTGTAGACAAGTTGAGGTTTTTGTAAGAAGTGCTGCCCTAAATTATGGACTGGCTCTGTCTTATTGATTTTCGGTTTGCCCAAGGTATATTCCCTAGACTGGAAGTGCTCTGGGCTCTGTAGCTCTGTTGTTTCCTTGTTTTAGGGAACACAATGCACTCCTCCAGAGAGGCAGTTGACAACTTACATCCCGCCCATCAGCATAACAAGGCTCCCTGTTCTCCAAGGCCTGTCTTGCCTTTCTGGTTTTTACCCATTTTGTGGATGTCCCTTTGGAACGGTGGGAAGTGATACTTATTTTTAGTGCAGATTTGCATTGCCTGCTTGCTTGCTTGGCCAAAAAGGGTGTATGCGTTTTTTCCTGCATATATTAAGAGAAACTGCATATGCCCTTTTTGGCCAAGTGCATCAGTGTCGAAGTTGTGCCCCTCTTCTTGTGCTTTACAGACGATTCCAACGTACATCTTGAAATCTGTTTCCTGCTATTCAGCCTGAATTTCAAGTCCACTTCGTTGCCTTCCCTCAACAGATTTCTGGGCGATATTTGGCCTTTATTACTCTGCCAGTTTGTCAATTGCTCTGCCCCTGAGCTCCATTTTTCAACTCGTTTTTTTCTGAGCTGAATGCAACTCCAAAGTTTTGGTTCAGGACCTATATTGTTTCCCAGTGAGTGGCTGAGACTTTGGTTAATTCTTCTTCCTGCCGGGCAATTAGAGTGACATGTGCCCGTCCAAATGCCTAACAGCTACTCTCTCATTGGTTCTCCCTGTTCTCTTTCATCCTCTGCCATATTTGAAACCTATGGGAACCATGGGGTTAAAGGGGCTCTCTCTCCAATTTGGGAGATTGATAGTAAAGCAGTTGGAAATTAAAACTGGAGCACCAGGAGAGGGATTATTTGTTGAGTTTTAGGAACCATTCGTATTCACAGTGTGTCCATTCTCTAGGTTGCCCGTACATGTTAGAGCAGTAGTAATATTCCCTTCAACCGGGAGAGTTGGGACCCATGGAATGTGTGCCATGTATTATTGCTTTAAAGGGTCTGCATTTGCTCACCCAATCTTACCAATCCTCTCAGTCCCAAGTGTCCAGCCTTATGCCACATCCAGCTGTCATTGTAGACAGGGTCATTCCACGTTTCATCAGAGACCCTGAAGGAATTGTAAAAAATTTCCTTGTTTTTTTGTTTTGTTTTTGCAATTCCTTTTTATAGTGGGTTTGAGCTGATTCTCGCTGCCATGTTTATACCAGTCTAGACACAATTGTTTCCCTTACAGAGACATATCAATACATAGGTTTTAAGATTCTTACTAGTCAGATATATTCTTCTGCGGGAATTATGGGTTTTTGAGTCCCTTTCACTGAGGAAGGTATAGGTAGGTCTTGTCTCTTCCATAGTTGGTTTTGGAAACGGTACCTGTACTTATATCAAACTCTGGTTTTATGCATCACCCCACCTCTCCTTCCCGCTTAAGCAGGCATAAGAGTGTTTTCTAAATGTGAGACTCTGTTCTCTTTCCTAACTCAGTTCATGTGTAGCCATGTTTACAGGATCTTCATAAGTGATATCTTATGATAAGCTTCTTTTTCTGTGTGACATATTTCACTTAGAATCATCGTACCTGAATCCACTCATTTTGCTGCTACTGGTCTTATGACATTGATTTCATGGCTGAGGGATATTCCATCGTACGTAAGTACCACAATTTTTTGAACTATTTTTTATATTTCCAGGGATATTTAACGTGTACAGTAGTTGAGGTTGTTGTAAGCAGTGCAGCCCTAAATTTGGGGGTGGTTCTGTCTTATTGATTTTCAGTTTTCCCAAGGTATATTCCCTAGACTGGAAGTGCACTTTGCTCTGTAGCTCTGTTGTTTACTTGTTTTAGGGAACACAACGCACTCCTCCAGTGAGTCAGTTGGCCATTTACATCCCGCCCATCAGCATAACAAGGCTCCCTGTTCTCCAGGGCCTGTCTTGCCTTTCTGGTTTTTACTCATTTTGTGGATGTCCCTTTTGACCGGTGGGAAGTGATACTTCTTTGTAGTGCATATTTGCATTGCCCGCTTGCTTGCTTCGCCAAAAAGGGCGTATGCGTTTTCTCCTGCATATATTCAGGAGAAAATGCATACTCCTTTTTGGCCAAGTGCATCATTGTCGAAGTTGTGCCCCTCTTCCTGTGCTTTACAGGTGATTCCAACGTACCTCTTGAAATCTCTTTCCTACTATTCTGCCTCGCTTTCAAGTCCGCCTCGTTGCCTTCCCTCAACAAATTTTTGGATGATAGTTGTCCTTTATTACTCTAGCAGTTTGTGAATTGCTGTGTCCATGAGCTCCATTTTTTAACTCGTTTTTTGTGAGCTGAATGCATGTTCAAAATTTTGGTTCAGGACCTATACTAGTTCCCGGTGGGTGGCTGAGACTTTGGTAATTCTTCTTCCTGCCGGGAAATTAGAGTGACATATGCCCGTCCAAATGCCTAACAGCTACTCTCTCATTGGTTCTCCCTCTTCCCTTTAATCCTCTGTCAAATTGGCAACCTGTGAGAACCAGGAGGTTAAAGGGGCTGTCTCTCCAAGTTGGGAGATTGATAGTAAATCAGTTGGAAAGTCAAACCGGAGCACCAGGAGAGGGAATATTCGTTGAGTTTTAGAAACCTTTCGTATTCACTGTGTGTCCATTCTCTAGGTTTCCCGTACATGTTATAACTGTAGTAATATTCCCTTCAACCTGGAGAGTTGTGACCCATGCAATGGGTGCCATGCATTATTGTTTTAAAGGGCCTGCATTTGCTCACCCAATCTCACCAATCCTCTCAGTCCCAAGTGTCCAGCCTTATGCCACATCCAGCTCTCATTTTAGACAGTGTCATTCCAGGTTTCATCAGAGACCCTGAAGGAATTGTAAAGAATTTCCCTGTTTTTGTGTTTTGTTTTTGAAATTCCTTTTTATAGTGGGTTTGAGCTGATTCTCGCTGCCATGTGTATGCCAGTCTAGACACACTTGATTCCCTTACAGAGACATATCAATAAATAGGTTTTAAGATTCTTACTAGTCAGATATATTCCTCTGCGGGAAATATGGGGTTTTGATTCCGTTTCACTGAGGTAGGTATAGGTAGGTCTTGTCTATTCCATAGTTGGTTTTTGGAACGGTACCTGTGCTTATATCAAACTCTGGTTTTATGCATCACCCCACCTCTCCTTCCCCCTTAAGCAGGCATAGGAGTGTTTTCTAAATGTGAGACTCTGTACTCTTTCCTAACTCAGTTCATGTGTAGCCATGTTTACAGGATCTTCATAAGTGATATCTTATGATAAGCTTCTTTTTCTGTGTGACTTATTTCACTTAGAATCATCGTACATGAATCCACTCATTTTGCTGCTACTGGTATTATGACATTGATTTCATGGCTGAGGGATATTCCATCGTACGTAAGTAGCACAAATTTTTGAACCATTTTTATATTTCCTGGGATATTTCACGTGTAGCCAAGTTGAGGTTTTGGTAAGCAGTGCAGCCCTAAATATGGGGGTGGCACTGTCTTATTGATTTTCAGTTTTCCCAAGGTATATTCCCTAGACTGGAACTGCCCTTGGCTCTGGAGCTCTGTTGTTTCCTTATTTTAGGGAACACAATGCACTCCTCCAGTGAGGTAGTTGGCAATTTACATCCCGCCCATCAGCATAACAAGGCCCCCTGTTCTCCAGGGCCTGTCTTGCCTTTCTGGTTTTACACATTTTGTGGATGTCCCTTTTGACCGGTGGGAAGTGATACTTCTTTGTAGTGCAGATTTCCATAGCCCGCTTGTTTGCTTGGCCAAAAAGGTCGTATGCGTTTTCTCCTGTATATATTCAGGAGAAAAGGCATACGCCCTTTTTGGCCAAGTGCATCATTGTCGAAGTTGTGCCCCTCTTCCTGTGCTTTACAGGTGTTTCCAAGGTACCTCTTGAAATCTGTTTCCTGATATTCTGCCTCGCATTCAAGTCTGCCTCGTTGCCTTCCCTCAACAGATTTTTGGATGATAGTTGTCCTTTATTACTCTTCCAGTTTGTGAGTTGCTGTGCCCTTGAGCTCCATTTTTCAACTCGTTTGTTCTGAGCTGAACGCATGTCCAAATTTTGGTTCAGGATCTATACTGGTTCCCGGTGGGTGTCTGAGACTTTGGTTAATTCTTCTTCCTGCCGGGAAATTAGAATGACATATGCCCGTCCAAATGCCTAACAGCTATTCTCTCATTGGTTCTCCCTCTTCCCTTTCATCCTCTGCCAAATTGGCAACGTGTTAGAACCACGAGGTTAAAGGGGCTGTCTTTACAAGTTGGGAGATTGATAGTAAAGCAGTTGGAAAGTCAAACCGGAGCACCAGGAGAGGGAATATTCGTTGAGATTTAGAAACCTTTCGTATTCACAGTGTGTCCATTCTCTAGGTTTCCCGTACATGTTTTAGCTGTAGTAATATTCCCTTCAACCTGGAGAGTTGGGACCCATGGAATTGGTGCCATGCATTATTGCTTTAAAGGGTCTGCATTTGCTCACCCAATCTCAGCAATCCTCTCAGTCCCAAGTGTCCAGCCTTATGCCACATCCAGCTGTCATTTTAGACAGGGTCATTCCAAGTTTCATCAGAGACCCTGAAGGAATTGTAAAGAATTTCCCTGTTTTTGTGTTTTGTTTTTGAAATTCCTTTTTATAGTGGGTTTGAGCTGGTTTTCGCTGCCATGTGTATGCCAGTCTAGACACACTTGATTCCCTTACAGAGACATATCAATACTTGGGTTTTAAGATTCTTACTAGTCAGATATATTCTTCTGCTGGAAATATGGGGTTTTGAGTCCCTTTCACTGAGGAAGGTATAGGTAGGTCTTGTCTATTCCATAGTTGGTTTTTGGAACGGTACCTATGCTTATATCAAACTCTGGTTTTATGCATCACCCCACCTCTCCTTCCCCCATAAGCAGGCATAAGAGTGTTTTCTAAATGTGAGACTCTGTACTCTTTCCTAACTCAGTTCATGTGTAGCCATGTTTACAGGATCTTCATAAGGGATATCTTATGATAAGCTTCTTTTTCTGTGTGACTTATTTCACTTAGAATCTTCGTACCTGAATCCACTCATTTTGCTGCTACTGGTCTTATGACATTGATTTGATGGCTGAGGGATATTCCATCATACGTCAGTACCACAATTTTTTAAATCATTTTTATATTTCCTGGGATACTTAAGGTGTACCCAAGTTGAGGTTCTTGTAAGCAGTGCAGCCCTAAATTTTGGGGTGGCTCTGTCTTATTGATTTTCACTTTTCCCAAGGTATATTCCCTAGACTGGAACTGCCCTTGGCTCTGGAGCTCTGTTGTTTCCTTGTTTTAGGGAACACAATGCACTCCTCCAGAGAGGCAGTTGCCTATTTCCATCCCGCCCATCAGCATAACAAGGCTCCCTGTTCTCCAGGGCCTGTCTTGAATTTCTGGTTTTAACCCTTTTTGTGGATGTCCTTTTGTACCGGTGGGAATTGATACTTCTTTGTAGTGCAGACTTACATTGTCCGCTTGCTTGCTTCGCCAAAAAGGGCGTATGCGTTTTCTCCTGAATATACTCAGGAGAAAACGCATATGCCCTTTTTGGCCAAGTGCATCATTGTCGATGTTGTGCCCCACTTCCTGTGCTTTAAAGGTGATTCCAACGTATCTCCTGAAATCTATTTGCTGCTATTCTGCCTCAGTTTCACGTCTGCCTCGTTGCCTTCCCTCAAAAGATTTTTGGATGACAGTTGTCCTTTATTACTCTACCAGTTTTTGTATTGCTCTGCCCTATAGCTCCTTTTTTTAACTCGTTTTTTGTGAGCTGAACGCCAGTCCCATATTTTGGTTCAGGACCTATACTGGTTGCCGGAAGGTGGCTGAGACTTTGGTTAATTCTTCTTCCTCTCGGGAAATAAGAGTGACATGTGCCCGTCCAAATGCCTAACAGCTACTCTCTCTTTGGTTCTCCCTCTTCCCTTTCATCCTTTGCCAAATTGGCAACCTGTGCAAAACAGGAGGTTAAAGGTGCTGTCTCTCCAGGTTGGGAGACTGATAGTAAAGCAGTTGGAAACTCAAACCGGAGAACCAGGAGAGGGACTATTCGTTGAGTTTTAGAGACCTTTCGTATTCACAGTGTGTCCATTCTCTAGGTTTCCCGTACATGTAATAGCTGTAGTAATATTCCCTTCAACCTGGAGAGTTGGAGCCCATGGAATGGGTGCCTTGCATTATTGCTTCAAAGTGTCTGCATTTGCTCACCCTATCTCACCAATCCTCTCAGTCCCATGTGTCCAGCCTTATACCATATCCAGCTGTCATTGAAAATAGGGTCATTCCAGGTTTCATCAGAGACCCTGAAGGAATTGTAAAGAAATTCCCTGTTTTTTTGTTTTGTTTTTGAAATTCCGTTTTATATTGGGTTTGAGCTGATTCTCGCTGCCATGATTATGCCAGTCTAGAAATTTTTGATTCTCTTACGGGGACATATCAATAAATAGGTTTTAAGGTTCCTACTAGTCAGTTATATTTTTCTGTGGGAAATATGGGATTTTGAGTCCCTTTCACTGAGGAAGGTGTAGGTCTTGTCTATTCCATACTTGGTTTTTGGAACGGTACCTGTGCTTATATCAAACTCTGGTTTTATGCATCTCCCCACCTCTCCTTCCCCCTTAAGCTGGCATAGGCGTGTTTTCTAAATGTGAGACTCTCTTCTCTTTCCTAACTCAGTTCATGTGTAGCCATGTTTACAGGATCTTCATAAGTGATATCTTATGATAAGTTTCTTTTTCTGTGTCTTATTTCACTTAGAGTCATCATACCTGAATCCACTCATTTTGCTGCTACTGGACTTATGACATTGATTTCATGGCTGAGGGATATTCCATCATACGTAAGTACCACAATTTTTTGAACCATTTTTATCTTTCCTGGGATACTTAAGTTGTACCCAAGTTGAGGTTCTTGTAAGCAGTGCAGCCCTAAATTTTGGGGTGGCTCTGTCTTATTGATTTTCAGTTTTCCCAAGGTATATTCCCTATACTGGAAGTGCCCTTGGGTCTGTAGCTCTGTTGATTACTTGTTTTACGGAACACAATGCACTCCTCCATAGAGGCAGTTGGCAATTTACATCCCACCCATCAGCATAACAAGTCTCGCTGTTCTCCAGGGCCTGTCTTGCCTTTCTGGTTTTTACCCATTTTGTGGATGTCCCTTATGACCGGTGGGAAGTGATACTTCTTTGTAGTGCAGATTTGCATTGCCCGCTTACTTGCTTGGCAAAAAAGGGCGTATGTGATTTCTCCTGATTATATTCAGGAGAAAATGCATACGCCCTATTTGGCCAAGTGCATCATTGACAAAGTGGTGCACTCTACCTGTTCTTTCATGGCAATTCCAATGTACCTCTTGAAATCTGTTTCCTGCTATTCTGCCTCGCATTCAAGTCCGCCTCGTTGCCTTCACTCAACAGATTTTTGGATGATAGTTGTCCTTTATTACTCTGCCTGTTTGTGAGTTGCTGTGCCGCTGAGCTCCTTTTTTGAACTCGTTTTTGTGAGCTGAACGCAAGTCCAAAAGACTGCTTCACGACCTATCCTGGTTTACTGTGCTTGGCTGAGTCTTTGGTTAATTCTCCTTCCTGACATGAAATTAGAGTGACATGTGACCGTCCAAACGCCTAACAGCTAATCTCTCCGTGATTCTCCCTCTTCCCTTTCATCCTCTGCCAAATTGGCAACCTGGGCATACTAGGAAGTTAAAGGGGCTGTTTCTCCAATTTGGGAGATTGATAGTAAAGCAGTTGGAAAGTCAAAAAAGAGCACCAGCAGAGGGACTATTAGTTGAGTTTTAGAAACCTTTCGTATTCACAGAGTGTACTTTCTCTAGGTTTCCCATACATGTTATATCTGTAGTAATATTCCCTTCAACCTGGAGAGTTGGGACCCATGGAATGGGTGCCACACATTATTACTTTAAGGGGTCTGCATTTGCTCACCCAATCTCACCAATCCTCTCAGTCCGAAGTGTCCAGCCTTATGCCACATCCAGCTGTCATTGTACATAGGGTCATTTCAGGTTTCATCAGAGCCCCTGAAGGAATTGTAAGAAATTTCGCTGTTTTTTTTGTTTTGTATTTGAAATTCCTTTTTATAGTGGGTTTGAGCTGATTCTCACTGTCATGTTTATGCCAGTCTAGACACACTTGATTCCCTTATGGAGACATATCAATACATACGTTTTAAGATTCATACTTGTAAGATATATTACTCTGTGGTGAATATGGGGTGTTGAGTCCCTTTCACTGAGGAATGTGTAGGTCTTGTCTATTCCGTATTTGGTTTTTGGAAAGGTACCTGTACTAATATCAAACTCTGATTTTATGCATCACCCCATCTCTCCTTCCCCCTTAAGCAGGCATAAGCGTGTTTTTTAAATATGAGTCTCTCTTCTCTTTCCTAACTCAGTTCATGTGTAGCCATGTTTACAGGATCTTCATAAGTGATATCTTATGATAAGTTTCTTTTTCTGTGTGACTTATTTCACTTAGAATTATCGTACCTAAATCCACTCATTTTGTTGCTACTGGCCTTATGACATTGATTTCATGGCTGAGGGATATTCCATCGTACGTAAGTACCACAATTTCTTGAACCATTTTTGTCTTTCCTGGGATATTTAAGGTGTACGCAAGTTGAGGGTTTTTTAAGCAGTGCAGCCCTGAATTTTGGTGTCGATCTGTCTTATTTATTTTCAGTTTTCCCAAGGTATATTCCCTAGACTGGAAGTGCCCTTGGCTCTGTAGCTCTTTTGTTTACTTCTTTTAGGGAACACAATGCACTCCTCCAGAGAGGCAGTTGGCAATTTACATCCCGCCCATCAGCATAACAAGGCTCCCTGTTCTCCAGGGCCTGTCTTGCCTTTCTGGTTTTTACACTTTTTGCGGATGTCCCTTTTGACCGGTGGGAAGTGATACTTCTTTGTAGTGCATATTTGCATTGCCCGCTTGCTTGCTTGTCCAAAAAGGGCATATGTGTTTTCTCCTGAATATATTCACGTGAAAACCCATATGCCCTTTATGGCCATTTCCATAATTTTCGAAGTTGTAATGCTTTTCCTGTGTTTAAAGGCGATTCCAATGTACCTCTTGAAATCTGTTTCATGCCATTCCTCCTCATTTTCCCTTCCGCCTCGTGGCTTTCCCTCAACAGATTTTTGGCAGCGAGTAGTCCTTTATAACTCTGCAGGTTAGTGAATTGCTGTGGCCCTGAACTCCATTTTTCAACTCGCGTTTTTGTGAGCTGACCGCAAATCAACAATTTTGCTTCTAGACTTATACTGGTTCTGGGGGGCAGGCTGAGACTTTGGTTAATTCCTCTTTGTGACGGGAAATTAGAGAAACATGTGGCCGTCCAAATGCCTACAGCTACTCTCTCATTGGTTCTCTCTCTTCCCTTATATCCTGTGCACAATTTGCCAACTGTGCGAACCAGGAGGTTATAGTGGCTGACTTTCCAAGTTGGGAGATTGATAGTAAAGCAGTTGGAATGTCAAACTGGAGTACAAGTAGAGTTTTAGAAACCTTTCACCATCAGATGGTTTCCATTCTCTAGGTTCCCATACACGTTATAACTGTAGTGATATTCCCTTCTACCTGGAGAGTTGGGAACCATGGAATGGGGGGCAGGCATTATTGCTTTAAAGGGTCTGCATTTTTTCACCCAATCTCACCAATCCTCTCAGTCCCAAGTGACCAGACTTATGCCACATCCAGCTGTCATTGTAGATACGGTCATTCCAGGTTTCATCAGAACCCCTGAAGGTATTGTGTAAGAATTTTACTGTTTTTATGTTATGTTTTGAAATTCCTTTTTATAGTGGGTTTGAGCTGATTCTCACTGCCATGTTTATGTCGTTCTAGACACACTTGGTTCCCTTACGGAGACATATCAATACATAGGTTTAAAAATTCTTACTAGTCAGATATATTTCTCTGCGGGGAATAGGGATGTTGAGTTCCATTCACTGAGGAAGGAGTAGGGCTTGTCTCTTCTGTTTTTGGATTATAGAACGGTACCTGTGCTAATATAAATCTTATGTTTTGTGCATCTCCCCACCTCTCTTTCCCCTTAAGCAAGCGTTATATTGTTTTCTAAATCTGAGACTCTGATCTCTTCCCTAAATCAGTTCATATGTAGCCATGTTTACATTCCTTTCATAAGTGATATCTTATGTCAGAATGCACCATGGCCGTTCTCATAATAATGCTCCATGTCCCCTGTCATCACAATGCACCATGCCCGGGTTATCACAATGCTCCATGTCCCTTGTCATCAGAATTCTCCACGTCCTTGTCATCACAATGCTACATGACACTTCTCATCAAAATGTTACATGCTGTTGTCATCACAATTCTCCATCCACTTGACATTGCAATGCCCCATGAACTTGTCATCACAATCCTCCACGAACATTTTCAGCCCAATGTTCCATGACCCTTGTCATCACAATACTCCAAGCCATTGTTATCACAATGCTCCATTACCTTTGTCATCAGAATCCTCCATGACTCTTGGCATCACAATGCTCCATGCCATTGTCATCACAATGGGCCATTACATATGTCATCACAATTCTCCCTGACACCTGTCTTCACAATACTGCATGACCTGGTCATCACAATGCTCCATGCCCTTGTCATCACAATGCGCCATTCCAACTGTCATCGCAAGAATCCTTGAAACTTATTAGACCAATGCTCCATGCCCTTGTCATCACAATGCTCCATGCCCTTGTTATCACAATGCTCCATGACCCCTGTCATCACAATGCTCCGTGACTCCAGTCATCACAATGCTTCATGAACTTTGTCATCACAATTGTCCATGTCCTCATCATCAACAGTCTCTGTGACCTTTTTAACGACAATGCTCCATGAAGTTTTCATCACAATGCTCTTTGACCCTTGACATCACAATGCTCTATGCCTTTCTCAGCACAATGCTCCATGACCTTTGTCATCACAGTGCTCCATGCGCCTGTCAGCACAATGCTCCATGACAGATGTCATCACAATGCACCATGCGCTTGTCATCACAGTGCTCCACAAACTTCTCATCACCATGCTGCATAAAACTTCTCATCACAATGCTCCATGCACTTCTCATCAAAATGCTCTCTCACCACTGATATCCCAATGCTACATAACTATTTGTCACAATACCCCCTCACCCCTGTCATCACAATGTTCCATGACTCCTGTCATCACAATGATACATGCACTTATAATCACAATGTTCGATGACCCCTGCCATCACAATGTTCCATAACAACTGTCATCAAAATACTCCATGACACTTGTCATCACAATGCTCCATGTGCTTGTCAGCACAATGCTCCATGACAGATGTCATCAAAATGCACCATGCGCTTTTCATCACAGTGCTCCACAAACTTCTCATCACCATGCTGCATAAAACTTCTCATCACAATGCTCCATGCACTTCTCATCAAAATGCTCTCTCACCACTGATATCCCAATGCTACATAACTATTGGTCACAATACCCCCTCACCCCTGTCATCACAATGTTCCATGACTCCTGTCATCACAATGATACATGCACTTATAATCACAATGTTCGATGACCCCTGCCATCACAATGTTCCATAACACCTGTCATCAAAATGCTCCATGACCCTTTTCATCAAAATGCTCCATGACACCTGACGTCACAGTGTTCCATAAAACCTGTCATCAAAATGTTCCATGACATTTTTCATCAAATTGATCCATGACCCTGTCATCAAAAAGCTCCCTTCTCATCACAATGCACAATGCCCGTGCCATCAGAATGCTCCATGTTCTTTGTCATCACAAAGCTCCATGACCCTTGGCATCACAATGCTACATTTCATTGTCATCACAATGCTCCATGAACTTTTCATCACAATGCTCTTTGACCCTTGTCATCACAATGCTCTATGCCTTTCTCAGCAAAATGCTCCATGACCCTTGTCATCACAGTGCTCAATACACTTGTCATCAAAATGCTCCCTGACACTTGTTGTCTGTATGCTCCTTGAAACCTGTCATGACAAGGCTCCATGTATTTTTCATCACAATGATCCATGCCCTTTTCATCACAATGCTCCAAGACCCATATAATCAAAATACTCCATGCCCTTGTCATCACAAAGCTCAAGGATGCATGCCATCAAAAAGCTCCTTTGTCTTCTCCTCACAATGCTTCATGCCCTTGTCATCACAATGTTCCAAGACAACTGTAATCACAATGTTCCATGCCCCTTTTCATCAGTATGCTCCATGAGACTTTTCATCACAAGGCAACCATGGATTTGTCATCACAATGCTCCAGGACCTTGTCATCACAATGCTTCTCGACCTTGTCATGAACATTTTCAATGGCACTTGTCATCACAATGCGCCATTCCAACTGTCATCACAATAATCCATGAAACTTATTAGATCAATGCTCCATGCCCTCATCATCACAATGCTCCATGCCCTTGTTATCACAATGGTCCATGACCCATGCCATTACAATGCTCTGTGACTCCAGTAATCACAGTGCTTCATGACCTTTTTCATCACAATGGTCCATGCCCTCGTCATCATCAGTCTCTGTGAGCTTTTTAACCAAAATGCTCCATGAACTTTTCATCACAATGCTCTTTGACCCTTGTCATCACAATGCTCTATGCCTTTCTCAGCACAATGCTCCATGCCCCTTGTCATCACAGTGCTCCATGCGCTTGTCAGCACAGTGCTCCAAGACACATGTCATCACAATGCTCCATAACCCCTGTCATCACAATGCTCCGTGACTCCAGTCATCACAATGTTTCATAACGTTTGTCATCACAGTGGTCCATGCCCGTGTCATCACAAGTCTCTGTGACATTTTTATACACAATCATCCATGAACTTTTCATCACAATTCTCTTTGACCCTTGTCATCACAATGCTCCATGTCTTTGTGAGAACAATGCTCCATGACCATTGTCTTCACAATATGCAATGCGCATTTCATCACAACGGTCCACAACCTTGTCATTGCAATGCTCCATAAACCTTGTAATCACAATGCTCCATGCACTTCTCGTCAAAATGCTCTCTCACCAGAGATATCACAGTGTTCAGTCAATAGTCATCACAATGCTCCCTCACCCCTGTAATCACAATGATCCATGACCCTGTCATCACACTGCTACATTCCTTTATCATCACAATGTTCCATGAATGCTGACATCACTATGTTCCATAACCCCTGTCATCAAAATGCTCCATGACCCTTTTCGTCCCAAAGCTCCAAGACACCTGACATCACAATGTTCTATAACCCCTGCCATCAAAATGTTCCATTACACTTTTCATCAACTTGGTGCATGACCCGGTCATCAAAAAGCTCCCTGCCCTTCTCATTACAATGCCCCATGCGCTAGTCATCAAAATGCTCCATGACATGTCAACACAAAGCTCCATGACCCTTGGCATCACAATGCTCCATGTCATTGTCATCACAATGCTCCAAGAACCCACTCATAATATTGCTGAATGCCCTTGTCCTCACAAAGCTCGATGACACTTGTCATCACAATGCTCGATGCCCTTCTCATCACAATGCTCCATGCCCTTGTCATTACATTCCTGCATGACCCATGTATCATAGTGTTCCGTGCCCTTGTCCTCAAAATGCTTCATGTGCACTCTCATCACAATAATCCATGAAACATTTCAGACCAATATTCCATGCCCTTCTCATCAAAATGCTCCATTACACCTGTCGTAACAATGCACCATGACCCTTGCCATCACAATGTTCCACGGCCTAGTCATCACAAGGTTCCATGACACTTGTCATCACAATGCTCAAGACCACTGAAATAACAATGCTCCATGCCCTTGTCATCACAGAGCTCCATGACGCATGCCATCAGAATGTTCCATGGCCTTCTCATCACCATGCTCCATGCCCTTGTCATCACAATGCTCAAATACCCTTGTAATCACAATGCTCCATGCCCCTTTTCATCTCAATGCTCCATGAACCCTGTCATCACAATGCTCCATGCCCATCATCAAAATGCTTCAGGCTATTGTCATCACAATGAAATCAATATTCTCCATGACCTCTGTCATCAAAATGCTCCAAACCCTTGTGATCACAATGTTACATAACACTTATCATCAAAACACCCCATGACGCTCATCTTCACAATTATCCACGGTCTTCTCATCACAATGCTCCATGATCTTTGTCATCACAATGCTCAATACACTTGTCATCACAATGCTCCCTGACACTTGTAGTCAGTATGCTCTTTGAACCATGTTATGAAAAGGCTCCATGCTTTTTTCATCACAATGATCCATGCCCTTTTCATCACAATGCTCCATGATCCCTGTAATAACAATGCTCCTTGCGCTTGTCATCAGAAAATTCCATGACGCATGTCATCAGAATGCTCCATGGCCTTCTCATCACAATGCTCCATGCCCTAGTCATCACAATGCTCCAAGACCCCTGTAATCACAATGCTCCTTGCCTCTTTTCATCAGAATGCTCCATAAGACTTGTCATCACAAGTCTCCATGCTACTCTCATCACAATGCTCCAGGACCTTGTCATCACCATGCTCCATTCCCTTGTCATCACAATGTTCCATGACCCCTGTCATCACAATAATCCATGAATATTTTCAGCCCAATGCTCCACGACCTACTCATCACAATGCTCCATGGCCAATATCATCACAATTCTCCTTGACCACTGTCATCACAACACTCCATGACAACTGACAACACAATGATCCGGGACTCTTGTCATCACATTGCTCCATTCCCTAGTCATCACAATGCTCCATGACCCATGTCATCACAACACTCCATGAACATTGTCAGCCCAGTGCTCCATGACACTTGTCATCAAAATGATTCATGCCCTTGTCATCCCAATGCTCCATGACCCCTGTATTCACAATGCTCCGTGACACTTGTAATCACAGTGCTCCATGACACATGTCATCACAATGCTCCATGCCTTTGTCAGCAAAATGCTACATGACCTTGTCATTACACTGCTCTATGCGCTTGTCATCACAATACTCCATTTCCATTGTCATCACAATCCTCCATGAACCTTGGGATCACATTCCTTCATGCCCTTGTCGTCACAATGCTCCATGCTCCTTGAAATCAGAATGATCCATGACCTCTCTCATCACAATGCCCCAAACCCTTGTGATCACAGTGTTCCATAACACTTGTCATCACAACGCTCCATGATGCCTGTCATCACAATACTCCAGGCCCTTTTCATCACAATGCTCCATGACCTTTGTCATCACAATTCTCAATACACTTGTCATCACAATGCTCCCTGACACTTGTCATCAGAATGCTCCTTGAACCCTGTCACGAAAAGGCTCCATGCCTTTTTCATCACAATGCGCCATGCCGTTTTCTTCACAATGCTCCATGCCATTGTCATCAAAATACTCCACAAGCTTGTCCTCAGAATGCTCCATGACCCTTGTCATCACAATTCCCCATGCACTTGTCAGCACAATGCTCCCTGACCCTTGTCATCACAATGCTCCAAACCATTGTCATCACAATGCTCCATTACCTTTGTCATCAGAATCCTCCATGACACTTGGCATCCCAGTGCTCCATGACATTGTCATCACAATGGGCCATTACATATGTCATCACAATGCTCCCTAACACCTGTCTTCACAATACTGCATGACCTGGCCATCACAATGCTCCATGCCCTTGTCATCACAATGTGCCTTTCCAACTGTCATTGCAATAATCGCTGAAACTTATTAGACAAATGATCCATTCCCTGGTCATCACAATGCTCCATGCCCTTGTTATCACAATGCTCCATGACCCCTGCCATCACAATGCTCTGTGACTCCAGTCCTCACAATGCTTCATGACCTTTGTCACCACAATGGTCCATGCACTCGTCATCATCAGTCTCTGTGAGCTTTTTTTTTTTTTTTTTTTTTTTTTTTTTTTTTACAATGCAGTTTTTTTTTTATTTTTATTTTATTTTTTTGCTTTATAACAAATATAATCAGTTATACATATACATATGTTTCCATATCCCCTCCCTTTTGCGTCTCCCTCCCACCCTCCCTATCCCACCCCTCCAGGCGGTCACAAAGTACCGAGCTGATCTCCCTGTGCTATGCAGCTGCTTCCCACTAGCTATCTACCTCACGTTTGGTAGTGTATATATGTCCATGCCGCTCTTTCACTTTGTCACAGCTTACCCTTCCCCCTCCCCATATCCTCAAGTCCATTCTCTAGTAGGTCTGTGTCTTTATTCCTGTCTTACCCCTATGTTCTTCATGACATTTTTTTTTTCTTAAATTCCATATATATGTGTTAGCATACAGTATTTGTCTTTCTCTTTCTGACTTACTTCACTCTGTATGACAGACTCTAGGTCTATCCACCTCATTACAAATAGCTCAATTTCATTTCTTTTTATGGCTGAGTAATATTCCATTGTATATATGTGCCACATCTTCTTTATCCATTCATCCGATGATGGACACTTAGGTTGTTTCCATCTCCGGGCTATTGTAAATAGGGCTGCTATGAACACTTTGGTACATGTCTCTTTTTGAATTATGGTTTTCTCAGGGTATATGCCCAGTAGTGGGATTGCTGGGTCATATGGTAGGTCTATTTGTAGTTTTTTAAGGAACCTCCATACCGTTCTCCATAGCGGCTGTACCAATTCACATTCCCACCAGCAGTGCAAGAGTGTTCCCTTTTTTCCACACCCTCTCCAGCATTTATTGTTTCTAGATTTTTTGATGATGGCCATTCTGACTGGTGTGAGATGATATCTCATTGTAGTTTTGATTTGCATTTCTCTAATGAGTAAAGATGTTGAGCATCCTTTCATGTGTTTGTTGGCAGTCTGTATATCTTCTGTGGAGAAATGTCTATTTAGGTCTTCTGCCCATTTTTGGATTGGGTTGTTTGTTTTTTTGTTATTGAGCTGCATGAGCTGCTTATAAATTTTGGAGATTAATCCTTTGTCAGTTGCTTCATTTGCAAATATTTTCTCCCATTCTGAGGGTTGTCTTTTCGTCTTGTTTATGGTTTCCTTTGCTGTGCAAAAGCTTTTAAGTTTCATTAGGTCCCATGTGTTTATTTTTGTCTTTATTTCCATTTCTCTAGGAGGTGGGTCAAAAAGGATCTTGCTGTGATTTATGTCATAGAGTGTTCTGCCTATGTTTTCCTCTAAGAGTTTGATAGTGTCTGGCCTTACATTTAGGTCTTTAATCCATTTTGAGCTTATTTTTGTGTATGGTGTTAGGGAATGATCTAATCTCATACTTTTACATGTCCCTATCCAGTTTTCCCAGCACCACTTATTGAAGAGACTGTCCTTTCTCCACTGTACATTCCTGCCTCCTTTGTCAAAGATAAGGTGACCATATGTCCGTGGGTTTAACTCTGGGCTTTCTATCCTGTTCCATTGATCTATCTTTCTGTTTTTGTGCCAGTACCATACTGTCTTGATTACTGTAGCTTTGTAGTATAGTCTGAAGTCAGGGAGCCTGATTCCTCCAGCTCCATTTTTCGTTCTCAAGATTGCTTTGGCTATTCGGGGTCTTTTGTGTTTCCATACAAATTGTGAAATTTTTTGTTCTAGTTCTGTGAAAAATGCCAGTGGTAGTTTGATAGGGATTGCATTGAACCTGTAGATTGCTTTGGGTAGTAGAGTCATTTTCACAATGTTGATTCTTCCAATCCAAGAACATGGTATATCTCTCCATCTATTTGTATCATCTTTAATTTCTTTCATCAGTGTCTTATAATTTTCTGCATACAGGTCTTTTGTCTCCTTAGGTAGGTTTATTCCTAGATATTTTATTCTTTTTGTTGCAATGGTAAATGGGAGTGTTTCCTTGATTTCACTTTCAGATTTTTCATCATCAGTATATAGGAATGCCAGAGATTTCTGTGCATTAATTTTGTATCCTGCAACTTTACCAAATTCATTGATTAACTCTAGTAGTTTTCTGGTAGCATCTTTAGGATTCTCTATGTATAGTATCATGTCATCTGCAAACAGTGACAGCTTTACTTCTTCTTTTCCAATTTGGATTCCTTTTATTTCCTTTTCTTCTCTGATTGCTGTGGCTAAAACTTCCAAAACTAGGTTGAATAAGAGTGGTGAAAGTGGGCAACCTTGTCTAGTTCCTGATCTTAGTGGAAATGGTTTCAGTTTTTCACCATTGAGGACGATGCTGGCTGTGGGTTTGTCATATATGGCCTTTATTATGTTGAGGAAAGTTCCCTCTATGCCTACTTTCTGCAGGGTTTTTATCATAAATGGGTGTTGAATTTTGTCGAAAGCTTTCTCTGCATCTATTGAGATGATCATATGGTTTTTCTCCTTCAGTTTGTTAATATGGTGTATCACGTTGATTGATTTGCGTATATTGAAGAATCCTTGCATTCCTGGAATAAACCCCACTTGATCATGGTGTATGATCCTTTTAATGTGCTGTTGGATTCTGTTTGCTAGTATTTTGTTGAGGATTTTTGCATCTATGTTCATCAGTGATATTGGCCTGTAGTTTTCTTTCTTTGTGACATCCTTGCCTGGTTTTGGTATCAAGGTGATGGTGGCCTCGTAGAATGAGTTTGGGAGTGTTCCTCCCTCTGCTATATTTTGGAAGAGTTTCAGAAGGATAGGTGTTAGCTCTTCTCTAAATGCTTGATAGAATTCGCCTGTGAAGCCATCTGGTCCTGGGCTTTTGTTTGTTGGAAGATTTTTTATCACAGTTTCAATTTCAGTGCTTGTGATTGGTCTGTTCATATTTTCTATTTCTTCCTGATTCAGTCTTGGCAGGTTGTGCATTTCTAAGAATTTGTCCATTTCTTCCAGGTTGTCCATTTTATTGGCATAGAGTTGCTTATAGTAATCTCTCATGATCTTTTGTATTTCTGTAGTGTCAGTTGTTACTTCTCCTTTTTCATTTCTAATTCTATTGATTTGAGTCTTCTCCCTTTTTTTCTTGATGAGTCTGGCTAATGGTTTATCAATTTTGTTTATCTTCTCAAAGAACCAGCTTTTAGTTTTATTGATCTTTGCTATCGTTTCCTTCATTTCTTTTTCATTTATTTCTGATCTGATTTTTATGATTTCTTTCCTTCTGCTAACTTTGGGATGTTTTTGTTCTTCTTTCTCTAATTGCTTTAGGTGCAAGGTTAGGTTGTTTATTCGAGATGTTTCCTGTTTCTTAAGGTGGGATTGTATTGCTATAAACTTCCCTCTTAGAACTGCTTTTGCTGCATCCCATAGGTTTTGGGTCGTCGTGTCTCCATTGTCATTTGTTTCTAGGTATTTTTTAATTTCCTCTTTGATTTCTTCAGTGATCACTTCGTTATTAAGTAGTGTATTGTTTAGCCTCCATGTGTTTGTATTTTTTACAGCTCTTTTCCTGTAATTGATATCTAGTCTCATAGCATTGTGGTCGGAAAAGATACTTGATACAATTTCAATTTTCTTAAATTTACCAAGGCTTGATTTGTGACCCAAGATATGATCTATCCTGGAGAATGTTCCATGAGCACTTGAGAAAAATGTGTATTCTGTTGTTTTTGGATGGAATGTCCTATAAATATCAATTAAGTCCATCTTGTTTAATGCATCATTTAAAGCTTGTGTTTCCTTATTTATTTTCATTTTGGATGATCTGTCCATTGGTGAAAGTGGGGTGTTAAAGTCCCCTACTATGAGTGTGTTACTGTCGATTTCTCCTTTTATGGCTGTTAGTATTTGCCTTATGTATTGAGGTGCTCCTATGTTGGGTGCATAAATATTTACAATTGTTATATCTTCTTCTTGGATCGATCCCTTGATCATTATGTAGTGTCCTTCTTTGTCTCTTCTAGTAGTCCTTATTTTAAAGTCTATTTTGTCTGATATGAGAATTGCTACTCCAGCTTTCTTTTGGTTTCCATTTGCATGGAATATCTTTTTCCATCCCCTTACTTTCAGTCTGTATGTGTCTCTAGGTCTGAAGTGGGTCTCTTGTAGACAGCATATAGATGGGTCTTGTTTTTGTATCCATTCAGCCACTCTGTGTCTTTTGGTGGGAGCATTTAGTCCATTTACATTTAAGGTAATTATCGATATGTATGTTCCTATTCCCATTTTCTTAATTGTTTTGGGTTCATTATTGTAGGTCTTTTACTTCTGTTGTGTTTCTTGCCTAGATAAGTTCCTTTAGCATTTGTTGTAAAGCTGGTTTGGTGGTGCTGAACTCTCTCAGCTTTTGCTTGTCTGTAAACGTTTTAATTTCTCCATCAAATCTGAATGAGATCCTTGCTGGGTAGAGTAATCTTGGTTGCAGGTTTTTCTCCTTCATCACTTTAAGTATGTCCTGCCACTCCCTTCTGGCTTGTAGAGTTTCTGCTGAGAGATCAGCTGTTATTCTGATGGGGATTCCCTTGTGTGTTATTTGTTGTTTTTGCCTTGCTGCTTTTAATATGATTTCTTTGTGTTTAATTTTTGACAGTTTGATTAATATGTGTCTTGGCGTATTTCTCCTTGGATTTATTCTGTATGGGACTCTCTGTGCGTCCTGGACTTGATTAACTATTTCCTTTCCCATATTAGGGAAGTTTTCAACTATAATCTCTTCAAATATTTTCTCAGTCCCTTTCTTTTTCTCTTCTTCTTCTGGAACCCCTATAATTCGAATGTTGGTGCGTTTAATGTTGTCCCAGAGGTCTCTGAGACTGTCCTCTGTTCTTTTCATTCTTTTTTCTTTATTTTGCTCTGCAGCAGTTATTTCCACTATTTTATCTTCCACCTCACTTATCCGTTCTTCTGCCTCAGTTATTCTGCTATTGATCCCATCTAGAGTATTTTTTATTTCATGTATTGTGTTTTTAATCGATGCTTGATTCATCTTTAGTTCTTCTAGGTCCTTGTTAACTGTTTCTTGCATTTTGTCTATTCTATTTCCAAGATTTTGTATCTGGGAAATAGAATCTTGGATCATCTTTACCATCATTATTCTGAATTCTTTTTCAGGTAGAGTGCCTATTACCTCTTCATTTGTTAGGTCTGGTGGGTTTTTATCTTGCTCCTTCTCCTGCTGTGTGTTTTTCTGTCTTCTCATTTTGCTTATGTTACTGTGTTTGGGGTCTCCTTTTTGCAGGCTGCAGGTTCGTAGTTCCTGTTGTTTTTGGTGTCTGTCCCCAGTGGCTAAGGTTGGTTTAGTGGGTTGTGTAGGCTTCCTAGTGGAGGGGACTAGTGCCTGTGTTCTGGTGGATGAGGCTGGATCTTGTCTTTCTGGTGGGCAGGTCCACGTCTGGTGGTGTGTTTTGGGGTGTCTGTGGACTTTTTATGATTTTAGGCCACCTCTCTGCTAATGGGTGGCGTTGTGTTCCTGTCTTGCTAGTTGTTTGGCTTAGGGTGTCCAGCACTGTAGCCTGCTGGTCGTTGAGTGAAGCTGGGTGCTGGTGTTGAGATGGAGATCTCTGGAAGATTTTCGCCGTTTGATATTATGTGGAGCTGGGAGGTCTCTTGTGGACCAGTGTCCTGAAGTTGGCTCTCCCACCTCAGAGGCACAGCACTGACTCCGGGCTCCTCAATTTGGGATGATGTGTTGTCTATTCATGTATTCCACAGATGCAGGGTACATCAAGTTGATTGTGGAGCTTTAATCCGCTGCTTCTGAGGCTGCTGGGAGAGGTTTCCCTTTCTCTTCTTTGTTCTCACAGCTCCTAGGTCTCAGCTTTGGATTTGGCCCCGCCTCTGCGTGTAGGTCGCCGGAGGGCGTCTGTTCTTCGCTCAAATAGGACAGGGTTAAAGGAGCAGCCTCTTCGGGGACTCTGGCTCACTCAGGCCGGGAGGGAGGGAGGGGCAGGGAGCGCGGGGCGAGCCTGCAGCGGCAGAGGTCGGCGCGACGTTGCACCAGCCCGAGGCGCGCCGTGCGCTCTCCCAGGGAAGCCGCCCCTGGATCCCGGGACCCCGGCAGTGGCGGGCTGCACAGGCTCCCGGAAGGGCGGTGTGGGCAGTGACCTGCGCTCGCACACAGGCCCCTTGGCGGCGGCAGCAGCAGCCCCAGCGTCCCACGCCTGTCACTGGGCTCCGCGCTTTCAGTCGCGACTCGCGCCCATCCGTGGAGCCCCTTCAAGCAGCGCTCTTAATCCCCTCTCCTCGCGCACCAGGAAACCAAGAGGGAAGAAAAAGTCTCTTGCCTCTTCGGCAGCTCCAGAGTTTTCCCGGACTCCCTCCCGGCTAGCTGTGGCACATTAGCCCCCTTCAGGCTGAGTTCTCGCCACCAGCCCCAGTCCTCTCCCTGCGCTCTGACCGAAGCCCGAGCCTCAGCTTCCAGCGCTGCGTGCCCCGGCGGGCGAGCAGACAAGCCTCTCGGGCTGGTGAGTGCTGCTCGGCACCGATCCTCTGTGTGCGGATCTCTCCGCTTTGCCCTACCCAGGTATGTGGGGAGTTTCTTGCCTTTTGGGAGGTCTGGGGTCTTCTGCCAGCGTTCAGTAGGTGTTCTGTAGGAGTTGTTCCACGTGTAGCTGTATTTCTGGTGTATCCGTGGGGAGGAAGGTGATCTCCGCGTCTTACTCTTCCGCCATCTTACCCGGAAGTCTCTGTGAGCTTTTTAAGCAAAATGATCCATGAACTTTTCATCACAATGCTCTTTGACCCTTGTCATCACAATGCTCTATGCCTTTCTCAACACAATGCTCCATGACAATTGTCATCACAATGCTCCATGCGCTTGTCAGCACAATGCTCCATGACACATGTCATCACAAGCTCCATGACCCTTGTCATCACAATGCTCCATGCACTTGTCAGCACAATGCTCATTGACACATGCCATCACAATGCTCCATGACCCCTGTCATCACAATGCTCCGTGACTCCAGTCATCACAATGCTTCATAACGTTTGTCATCACAATGGTCCATGCCCGTGTCATCAAAATGCGCCATTCCAACTGTCATCACAATAATCCATGAAACATATTAGACCAATGTTCCATGCCCTTGTCATCACAATGCTCCATGCCCTTGTTTTCACAATGCTCCATGCGCTTGTCAGCACAATGATCCATGACACATGTCATCACAATACTCCATGAGTCCTGTCATCACTATGCTCCGTGACTCCAGTCATCTCAACGCTTCAAAACGTTTGTCATCACAATGGTCCATTGCCGCATCATGACAAGACTCTGTGACATTTGTAACCACAATGCTCCATGAACATTTCATCACAATTCTCTGTGACCCTTGTCATCACAATGCTCCATGGCCTTGTCAGAACAATGCTTCATGACCATTGTCTTCACAGTGTTCCATGCGCACTTCATCACAATGGTCCTCTACTTTGTCATTGCAATGCTCCATAAAACTTGTAATCACAATGATCCATGCACTTCTCATCAAAATGCTCTCTCGCCAGAGATATCAATGTGTTCCATCTCGTCATCACAATACTCCCTCACCACTGTAATCACAATGCTCCATTACACTGTCATCACACTGCTACCTCCCCTTATCATCACAATGTTCCATGACCCATGACATCAAAATGCTCCATGACCCTTTTCATCCCAAAGCTCCAAGAACCCTGACATCATAATGATCTATAACCCCTGCTATCAAAATATTCCATTACACTTTTAATCAAATTGCTGCATGAACCTGTCATCAGAATGCTCACTGCCCTTCTCATCAGAATGCACCATGCCCTTGTCATCAAAATGCTCCATGTCTTGTCATCACAAAGCTCCATATCATTGTCATCACAAAGCTCCATGAAACCTCTCATCACATTGCTCCATGCCCTTGTCATCACAAAGCTCCATGACACATGTCATCACAATGCTTGATGTCCTTCTCATCACAATGCTCCATGTTCTTGTAATTACAATCCTGCATGACCCATGTATCATAGTGTTCCGTACCCTTGTCATTACAATGCTCCATGCCCACTCTCATCACAATAATCCATGAAACATTTCAGACCAATGTTCCATGCCCTTCTCATCACAATGCTCCATTACCTCTGTCATTACAATGCACCATGATACCTGCCATCACAAAGTTCCACGGCCTGGTCATCACAAGGTTCCATGACACTTGTCATTACAATGCTGGAGACCCCTGTAATCACAATGCTCCATGCCCTTGTCATTACAAAGCTCCTTGAAGCATGTCATCAGAAAGTTCCACGGCCTTCTCATCACAATGCTCCATGCCCTTGTCATCACAATGCTCCAAGACCCCTGTAAACACAATGCTCTATGCCCCTTTTCATCTTAATGCTCCATGAACCCTGTCATCACAATGCACCATGCCCATCATCATAATGCTTCAGGCAATTGTCATCACAATGAAATCAATATTCTCCATGACCTGTGTCATCATAATGCTCAAAACTCTTGTGATCACAATGTTCCATAGCACTTATCATCACAACACGCCATGACGCTCATCATCACAATTATCCATGGTCTTCTCATCACAATTCTCCATTATCTTTGTCATCACAATGCTCAATACACATGTCATCACAATGCTCCCTGACATTTGTCGTCAGTATGCTCCTTGAACCCTGTAATGACAAGGCTCCATGCATTTTTCATCACAATAATCCATGACCTTTTCATCACAATGCTCCAAGATCCCTGTAATCACAATGTTCCATGCCCTTGTCATCAAAAAGCTCCATGACGCTTATCAGAATGCTTCATGGCCTTCTCATCACAATACTCCATGCCCTTGTCATCACAGTGCTCCAAGACCCCTGTAATCACAATGCACCATGCCCCTTTTCATCAGAATGCTCCATGAAACTTGTCATCACAAGTCTCCATGGACTTCTCATCACAATGCTCCAGGACCTTGTCATCACCATGCTCCATTCCCTTGTCATCACAATGCTCCATGACCCCTGTCATCACAATAGCCCATGAACATTTCCAGCCCAATGCTCAACGACCTACTCATCACAATGCTCCATGGCCAATATCATCACAATGCTCCATGACCACTGTCATCACAACACTCCATGACAACTGACAACAAAATGATCTGTGACTCTTGTCATCACAATGTTCCAAGACCCCTGTAATCACAATGCTCCATGCCCATTTTCATCAGTATGCTCCATGAGACTTGTCATCACAAGGCTCCATAGATTTGTTATCACAATGCTCCAGGACCTTGTCATCACAATGCTTCACGACCTTGTCATGAAAATTCTCAATGGCCCTTGTCATCATAATGCTCCAAGCCCTAGTCATCACAATGCTCCATTATATTTGTCATCACAGTCCTCCATTACATTCGGCATCACAATGTTCCATGCCATTGTCATCACAATGGACCATGACATATATCATCACAATGGTCCCTGACAACTTTCTTCGCAATAATCCATGACCTTCTCATCACAATGCTCCATGCCCACTGTCATCACAATAATCTATGAAATTTGTTAGACGAATGCTCCATTCTCCTGTCATAACAATGCTCCATGCTCTTGTCATTACAATGCTCCATGACCCCTGTCATCACAGTGCTCCGTGACTCCAGTCATCACAATGCTTCATAACGTTTGTCATCACAGTGATCCATGCCAGCGTCATCACAAGGCTCTGTGACCTTTGTAACCACAATGCTCTATGAACATTTCATCACAATTCTCTGTGACACTTGTCATCACAATGCTCCATGTCTTTGTCAGAACTATGCTCCATGACCATTGTCATCACAATGTGCCACGCGCATTTCATCACAACGGTCCACAACCTTGTCATTGCAATGCTCCATAAACGTTGTAGTCAAAATGGTCCATGCACTTCTCATCAAAATGCTCTCTCACCAGAGATATCACAATGTTCCATCACTAGTCATCACAATACTCCCTCACCCCTGTAATAACAAGGTTTCTTGACCCTGTCATCACAATGCTACATCCCCTTATCATCACAATGTTCCATGACCCCTGACATCACAATGTTCCATAACCCCAGTCATCAAAATGCTCCATGACCATTGTCAACACAATTCTCCATGCACTTGCCAGCACAATGCTCCGTGACCCTTGTAATCACAATGCTCCAAGCCATTGTCATCACAATGCTCCATTACCTTTGTCATCAGAATCCTCCATGACGCTTGTCATCACAGTGCTCCATGACACCTGTCATCACAGTTCTCCATGGCTTTGTCATCACAATGCTCAATACACTTGTCATCAAAATGCTCCCTGACACTTGTTGTCTGTATGCTCCTTGAACCCTGTCATGACAAGGCTCCATGCCTTTTTCATCACAATGATCCATGCTCTTTTCATCACAATGCTCCAAGACCCATGTAATCACAATGCTCCATGCCCTTCTCATCACCAAGCTCAATGACGCATGCCATCAGAATGCTCCTTGGTCTTCTCCTCACAATGTTCCATGCCCTTGTCATCACAATGTTCCAAGACCCCTGTAATGACAATGCTCCATGCCCCATTTCATCAGTATGCTCCATGAGAATTCTCATCACAAGGCTCCATGGTTTTGTCATCACAGTGCTCCAGGACCTTGTCATCACAATGCTTCAAGACCTTGTCATGAAAATTTTCAATGGCCCTTGTCATCATAATGCTCCAAGCCCTAGTCATCACAATGCTCCATTATATTTGTCATCACAATCCTCCATTACTTTTGGCATCACAATGTCCATGCCATTGTCATCACAATGGACCATGACATATGTCATCACAATGCTCCCTGACAACTGTCTTCACAATACTCAGTGACATTCTCATCACAATGCTCCATGCCCTTGTCATCACAATGCACCATGCCCACTCTCATCACAATAATCTATGAAACTTGTCAGACCAATGATCCATGCCCCTGTCATCACAATGCTCCATGCCCTTGTCATCACAATGCTCCATGACCCCTGTCATCACAACGCTCCATGAAACCAGTCATCACAATGCTTCATAACGTTTGTCATCACAATGGTCCATGCCCGACTCATCACAAGGCTCTGTGATCTTTGTAACCACAATGCTCCATGAACTTTTCATCACAATTCTCTGCGACCCTTGTCATCGCAGTGCTCCATGTCTTTGTCAGAACAATGGTCTATGACCATTGTCATCACAATGTGCCATGCGCATTTCATCACAACGGTCCAAAACCTTTTCATTGCAATGCTCCATAAACATTGTAATCACAATGGTCCATGCACTTCTCATCCAAATGCTCTCTCACCAGAGATATCACAGTGTTCCATCACTAGTCATCACAATACTACCTCACCCATGTAATAACAATGTTCCATGACACTGTCATCACAATGCAACATCCGCTTACCATCACAAGGTTCCATGACCCCTGACATCACAATGTTCCATAACCCCTGTCATCTAAATGCTCCATGACCCTCTTCATCCCAAAGCTCCAAGACCACTGACATCACAATGTTCTATAACCCGTGCCATCAAAATATTCCATTACACATTTCATCAAATTGCTGCATGACCCGGTCATCAAAATGCTCCCTGCCCTTCTCATCACAATGCACCATGCCCTTGTCATCATAATGCTCCATGACTTGTCATCACAAAACTCCATGACCCTTGGCATCACAATGCTCCATGAACCCTCTCATAACATTGCTCCATGCCCTTGTCATCACAATGCTCCATGACACGTGTCATCACAATGCTCCATGCCCTTCTCATCACAATGCTCCATGCCCTGTCATTACATTCCTGCATGACCCATGTATTATAGTGTTCCGTACACTTGTCATCACAATGCTCCATGCCCACTCTCATCACAATAATTCATGAAACATTTCAGACCAATATTCCATGTCCTTCTCATCACAATGCTCCATTACCCCTTTCATAACAATGCACCATGACCCCCGCCATCACAATGTTCCACGGCCTAGTCATCACATGGTTCCATGACAATTGACATCACCATGCTCAAGACGCCTGAAATCAAAATGCTCCATGCACTTGTCATCACAAAACTCCATGACGCGTGTCAACAGAATGTTCCATGGCCTTCTCATCACAGTGCTCCATGCCCTTGTCATCACAATGCTCCAAGACCATTATAATCACAATGCTCCATGCCCCTTTTCATATCAGTGCTCCATGAACCCTGTCATCACAATGCACCATGCCCTTCATCATAATGCTTCAGGCTATTGTCATCACAATGAAATCAAAATGCTCCATGATCTCTGTCATCATAATACTCCGAACCCTTGTGATCACAATGTGCCATAACACTTATCATCACAACACCCCATGACGCTCATCATCACAATTATCCATGGCCTCCTCATCACAGTGCTCTATGATTTTTGTCATCACAATGCTCAATACACTTGTCATCACAATGCTCCCTGACACTTGTCTTCAGTATGCTCCTTGAAACCTGTCATGACAAGGCTCCATGCCTTTTTCATCACAATGATCCATGCCCTTTTCATCACAATGCTCCAAGACCCCTTTAATCACAATGCTCCATGCCCTTGTCATCACAAAGCTCCTGGACGCATGTCATCAGAATGTTCCATGGCCTTCTCATCATCATGATCCATGCCCTTGTCATCACAATGCTCCAAGACTCCTGTAATCACAATTCTCCATGCCCCTTTTCAACAGAATGCTCCATGAGACTTCTCATCAAAAGTCTCCATGGTCTTCTCATCAAAATGTTCCAGGACATTGTCATCACCATGCTCCATTCGCTTGTCATCGCAATGCTCCATGAGCAATATCATCACAATTCTCCATGACCACTGTCATCACAACACTCCATGACACCTGACAGCACAATGATCTGTGACTCTTTTCATCACAATGTTCCATTCCCTAGTCATCACAATGCTCCAGGACACTTGTCATCACAATGATCCATGCCTTTGTCATCGCAATGCTCCATAACCCCTGTATTCACAATGCTCCATGACGCTTTTCATCACAGTGCTCCATGACACCTGTCATCACAATGCTCCATGCCTTTGTGAGCAAAATGCTTCATGACATTGTCATTACAATGCTCTATGTGCTTGTCATCCCAATACTCCATTACCATTGTCATCACAACCCTCCATGAAACTTGGGATCACATTGCTTCATGTCCTTGTCATCACAAAGCCCCATGCTCCTTGAAATCAAAATGATCCATGACCTCTGTCATCACAATGCTCCAAAACCTTGTGATCACAGTGTTGCATTATAGTTGTCATCACAACGCTCCATGATGCCTGTCATCACAATACTCCATGCCCTTTACATCACAATGCTCCATGACAATTGTCATCACAATTCTCAATATACATGTCATGACAATGCTCCCTGACACTTGTCATCAGAATGCTCCTTGAACCCTGTCACGAAAAGGCTCCATGCCTTTTTCCTCACAAATCCCCATGCTGTTTTCATCACAATGCTCCATGCCATTGTCATCAAAATACTCCACAAGCTTTTCATCAGAATGCTCCATGACCCTTGTCATCACAATTCTCCATGCACTTTTCAGCACAATGCTCCCTGACCCTTGTCATCACAATGCTCCAAGCCATTGTCATCACAATGCTCCATTACATTTGTCATCAGAATCCTCCATGACACTTGTCATCACAATGCTCCATGCCATTGTCATCACAATGGGCCATTACATATGTCATCACAATGCTCCCTGACCCCTGTCTTCACAATACTGCATGATCTGGTCATCACAATGCTCCATGCCCTTTTCATCAGAATGCGCCATTCCAACTGTCATCACAATAATCCATGAAACTTAGACAAAACTTCCATGCCGTTGTCATCACAATGCTCCATGCCCTTGTTATCACAATGCTCCATGAACCCAGTCTTCACAATGCTCCATGACTCCAGTCATCACAATGCTTCATGACCTTTGTCATCACAATGGTCCATGCCCTCGTCATCAACAGTCTCTGTGACATTTTTATCCACAATGCTCCATGAAATTTTCATCACAATGCTCTTTGACCCTTGTCATCACAATGCTCTATGCCTTTCTCATCACAATGCTCCATGACCCTTGTCATCACAATGCTCCAAGACTTTGTCATCACAAGCTCCATTACCTTTGACATCGGAATCCTCCATGACCCTTGTCATCACAATGCTCCAAGACTTTGTCATCACAATGCTCCATTACTTTTGACATCGGAATCCTCCATGACACTTGTCATCACAATGCTCCTTGACACTTGTCATCAGACTCCTCCATGACACCTGGTATCACAATGTGCCATGCCATTGTCATCACAATGGGCCATTACATATGTCATCACAATGCACCCTGACACCTGTCTTCACCATAATGCCTGACCTGGTCATCACAATGCTCCATGCCCTTGTCATCACAATGTGCCATTCCATCTGTCATCACAATAATCCATGCAACTTATTAGAGCAATGCTCCATCGCTTTTTAATCAAAATGCTTCATGCCCTTCTTATCACAATGTTCCAAGACCCTTGTAATCAGAATGCTCCATGCTCATTTCCATCAGTATGCTCCCTGAGACTTGTCTTCACAAGGCTCCATGTTTTTCTATTCACAAAACTCCAGGACCTTGTCATCACAATGCTTCACGACCTTGTCATGAAAATTCTCAATGGCCCATGTCATCATAATGCTCCAAGCCCTAGTCATCACAATGCTTCATTATATTTGTCATCACAATCCTCCATTACATTTGGCATCTAAATGCTCCCTGCCGTTGTCATCGCAATGGACCATGACATATGTCATCACAATGCTCCCTGACACATCTCTTCACAATACTCTATGACCTTCTCCTCACAATGCTCCATGCCCTTGTCATCACAATGCACCATGTCCACTGTCATCACAATAATCTATGAAACGTGTAAGACCAATGCTCCATGCCCCTGTCATCACAATGCTCCATGACACATATCATCACAATGCTCCATGACCCCTGTCATCACAATGCTCCGTGACTCCAGTCATCACAATGCTTCATAACGTTTGTCAACACAGCGGTCCATGCTTGCGTCATCAAAAGGCTCTGTGTTATTTGTAACCACAATACTCCATGACTATTTATCACAATGCTCCGTGACGATTGTCATCACAATGCTCCATGCGTTTGTCAGAACAATGCTCCCTGACCCTTGTCATCACAATGTGCCACACGCTTTTCATCACATTGATAAACAACATTTTCATCGCTATGCTCCATAAACATTGTAATCACAATGCTCCATGCACTTCTCATCCAAATGCTCTGTCACCTGAGATATCACAATATTCCATCACTAGTTATCACAATCCTACCTCACCCCTGTAAACACAGTGTTCCATGACCCCTGTCATCACAATGCTACATCCCCTTATCAGCACAATGTTCCATGACCCCTGACATCACAATGTTCCATAACCCGTGTCATCAAAATGTTCCATGACCCTTTTCATCCCAAAGCTCCATGACCCCTGGCATCACAATGTTCTATAACCCCTGTCATCAAAATGTTCCATTACACTTTTCATCAAATTGCTGCATGACCCTGTCATCAAAATGCTCCCTGCAATTCTCATCACAATGCACCACATCCTTGTCATCAAAATGCTCTATGAATTTTGTCATCACAAACTCCATGACCCTTGGCATCACAATGCTCCATGTCATTGTCATCACAATGCTCCATAAACCCTCTCATCACATTGCTCCATGCACTTGTCATTACAAAGCTCCATGACACTTTTCATCACAATGCTCGATGCCCGTCTCATCACAATGCTCCATGCCCTTGTCATTACAATCCTCCATGACCCATGTATCACAGTGTTCCGTGCCCTTGTCATCACAATGCTCCATGCACACTCTCATCACAATAATCCATGAAATATTTCAGACCAATGCTCAATGCCCTTCTCATCAAATTGCTCCATTACCTCTGTCATAACAATGCTCCATGACCACTGCCATCACAGTGTTCCACGGCCTTTTCATCAAAAGGCTCCATGACCCTTGTCATCACAATGCTCCATGCCCTTGTCATCATAAACTCCATGACGCATGTCATCAGAATGTTAGATGGCCTTCTCATCACAATGCTCGATGCCCTTGTCATCACAATTCTCCAAGACCCCTGTAATCACAATGCTCCATGCCACTTTGCATCTCAATGCTCCATGAACCCTGTCATCACAATGCACCATGCCCATCATCATAATGCTTCAGGCTATTGTCATCACAATGAAATCAAAATTCTGCATGACCTCTGACATCATAATGCTCCAAACCCATGTGATCACAATGTTCCATAACACTTATCATCACAACACACCATGACGATCATCATCACAATTATCCATGGCTTCTCATCACAATGCTCCATGATATCCGTCATCACAATTCTCAATACACTTGTCATCACAATGCTTCCTGACACTTGTCGTCAGAATGCTCCTTGAACCCTGTCACGAAAAGTCTCCAGGCCTTTTCCATCACAATGTCCCATGCCGTTTTCATCACAAATCTCCATGCCATTGTCATCAAAATACTCCACAAATTTGTCATCAGAATGCTCCATGACCCTTGTCATCACAATTCTCCATGCACTTGTCAGCACAATGCTCTCTGACACTTGTCATCACAATGCTCCAAGCCATTGTCATCACAATGCTCCATTACCTTTGTCATCAGAATTCTCCATGACATTTGGCATCACAATGCTCCATGCCATTTTTATCACAATAGGCCATACATATGTCATCACAATGCTCCCTGACACCTCTCTTCACAATACTGCATAACCTGGTCATCACAATGCTCCATGCCCTTGTCATCAGAATGCACCATTCCAAATGTCATCGCAATAATCCATGAAACTTGTCAGACCGATACTCCATGCCCCTGGCAACACAATGCTCCATGCCCTTGTTATCACAATGCTCCATGACCCCTGCCATCACAATGCTCTTTGACTCCAGTCATCACAATGCTTCATGACCTTTGTCACCACAATGGTCCAAGCCCTCGTCATCATCACTCTCTGTGAGCTTTTTAACCAAATTGATCCATGAACTTTTCATCACAATGCTCTTTGAACCTTGTCATCACAATGCTCTATGCCTTTCTCAGCACAATGATCCGTGACCCTTGTCATCACAATGCTCCATGCGCTTGTCAGCACAATGCTCCATGACACATGTCATCACAATGCTCCATGACCCCTGTCAACACAGTGCTCCGTGACTCCAGTCATCACAATGCTTCATAATGTTTGTCATCACAATGGTCCATGCCTGCGTCATCACAAGGCTCTGTGACCTTTTTAACCACAATGCTCCATGAACATTTCATCTCAAAGCTGCGTGACCCTTGTCATCACAGTGTTCCATGCCTTTGTCAGAAAAATGCTCCATGACCCTTGTCATCACAATGTGCCACGTGCATTTTCTCCCAACGGTCCACATATTTGTCATCGCAATGCTCCATAAAACTTGTAATCACAATGCTCCATGCCCTTCTCATCACAATGCTCCATTACCCCTGTCATAACCATGCTCCATGACTCTGCGATCACAATGTTCCACGGCCTTGTCATCACAAGGCTCCATGCCCTTGTTATCACAAAGCTCCATGACGCATGTCATCAGAATGCTCCATGGCCTTCTCCTCACAATGCTCCATGCCATTATCATCACAATGCTGCAAGACCCCTGTAATCACAATGCTCCATGCCCCTTTTCATCAGAATGCTCCATGAAACTTGTCATCACAAGTCGCCATGTTCATCTCATCACAATGCTTCAAGACATTTTCATCAGCATGCTCCCTTCCCTTGTCATCACAATGCTCCATGACCCCTGTCATCACAATTCTCCATGAACATTTTCAGGCCAATGCTCCATGACATTCTCATCACAATGCTCCATGACCAATATCATCACAATGCTCCATGATCACTGTATCACAACACTCCATGACACCTGACAACAGAATGATCCGGGATTCTTGTCATCACAATGCTCCATTACCCCTGTCATCACCATACTCCATGAATATTTTCAGCCCAATGCTCCATGACACTTGTCATCACAATGATCCATGCCCTTGTCATCCCAATGCTCCATGACCCCTCTATTCACAATGCTCCGTGACGCTTGTCATCACAGTGCTCCATGACACCTGTCATCAAAATGCTCCATGCCTTTGTCAGCAAAATGCTATATGACCTTGTCATTACCATGCTCTATGCGCTTGTCATCACAATACCCATTTACCATTTTCATCACAATCATCCATGAACATTGGGATCACATTGCTTCATACCCTTGTCATCACAATGCTCCATGCTCCTTGAAATCAAAATGATCCATGACCTCTGTCATCACAATGCTCCAAACCCTTGTGATCACAATGTTCCATAGCACTTGTCATCACAACGCTCCATGATGCCTGTCATCAAATACTCCATGCCTTTTTCATCACAATGCTCCACGACCTTTGTCATCACAATTCTCAATACACTTGTCATCACAATGCTCCCTGATACTTGTCGTCAGAATGCTCCTTGAACCCTTTCACGAAAATGCTCCATGCCTTTTTCATCACAATGCCCCATGCCGTTATCATCACAATGCTCCATGCCATTGTCAACAAAATACTCCACAAGCTGGTCATCAGAATGTTCCATGACCCTTGTCATCACAATGCTCCATGCACTTGTCAGCACAATGCTCCCTGACCATTGTCATCACAATGCTCCAAGCCATTGTCATCACAATGCTCCATTACCTTTGTCATCAGAATCCTCCATGACACTTGGCATCACAATGCTCCATGCCATTGCCATCACAATGGGCCATTACATATGTCATCACAGTGCTCCCTGACACCTGTCTTCACAATACTGCATCACCTGGTCATCACAATGCTACATGCCCTTGTCATCACAATGCTCCATGCCCTTGTTATCACAGTGCTCCATGACCACTGTCATCACAATGTTCTGTGATACCAGTCATCACATTGCTTCATGACCTTTGTCATCACAATGGTCCATGCCCTCACCATCAACAGTCTCTGTGACTTTTTAACCACAATGCTCAACGAACTTTTCATCACAATGCACTTTGACCCTTGTCATCACAATGCTCCATGCCCTCGTCATCAAAATGCTCCTTGACCCCTGTCATCACAATGCTCCATGACTCCAGTCATCACAATGCTTCATAACATTTGTCATCACAATGGTCCATGCCCGCGTCATCACAAGGTTCTGTTACATTTGTAACCACATTGCTCCAAGAACTTTTCATCACAATGCTCCGTGACCCTTGTCATCACAATCCTCCATGCCTTTGTCAGAAAATTGCTCAATGACCCTTGTCTTCCCACTGTGTCATGCGCTTTTCATCACAATGGTCTGCAAATTTGTCATTGCAATGCTCCATAAATATTGTAATCACAGTGCTCCATGCCCTTCTCATCACAATGCTCCATTACCCCTGTCATAACAATGCTCCATGACCCCTGTCATCACAATGTTCCACGGCCTTGTCATCACAAGGCTCCATGACACTTGTCATCCCAATGCTCCAAGACCCCTTTAATCAGAATAATCCATGCCCTTGACATCAAAAAGCTCCATGACACATGTCATCAGAATGTTCCATGAACTTCTCATCAAAATGCTCCATGCCCGTTTCATCACTATGCTCCAAGACCCATGTGATCACAATGCTCCATGCCCCTTTTCATCTCAATGCTCCATGAACCCTGTCATCACAATGCATCATGCCCATCATCATAAAGCTTCCGGCTATGGTCAGCACAATGAAATCAAAATTCTCCATGACCTCTGTCATCACGATGCTCCATGACCCCTGTCATCACAATACTCCATGAATATTTTCAGCCCAATGCTCCATGACCTTTGTCATCACAATTACCCATGCGCTTTTCATCACAATCCTCCCTCACCCCTGTTATCACAATATACCATGACCCCTGTCATCACAATGCTACATCCCCTTATCAGCACAATGTTTCATGACCCCTGATATCACAATGTTCCATAAACCCTGTCATCAAAATGCCCCCTGACCCTTTTCATCCCAAAGATCCATGACCCCTGGCATCACAAGGTTCTATAACCCCTGTCAACAAAATGTTCTATTACAATTTTTATCAAATTGCTGCATCACCCTGTCATCAAAATACTCCCTTCTCTTCTCATCACAATGCACCACACCCTTGTCAACAAAATGCTCCATGACCTTTGTCATCACAAAGCTCCATGACCTTTGGCATCACAATGCTCCATGTCATTGTCATCACAATGCTCCATGAACACTCTCATCACATTTCTCCATGCCCTTGTCATCACAAAGCTCCATGACACTTGTCATCACAATGCTCGATGCCCTTCTCATCACAATGATCCATGCCCTTGTCCTTACAATCCTCCATGACCCATGTATCACAGTGTACCGTGCCCTTGTCATCACAATGCTCCATGCCCACTCTCATCACAATAATCCATGAAACATTTCAGACCAATGCTCAATGCCCTTCTCATCACAATGATCCATTACCTCTGTCATAACAATTCTCCATGATCCCTGCCTTCACAATGTGGCACAGCCTTGTCATCACAAGCCTCCATGACCATTGTCATCACAATGCTCCAAGACCCCTGTAATCACAAAGCTCCATGCACTTGTCATCACAAAGGTCCATGATGCATGTCATCAGAATGTTCCATGGTCTTCTCCTCACAATGCTCCATGCCCTTGTCATCACAATGCTCCAAGACCCCTGTAATCACAATGCTCCATGCCCCTTTTCATCAGAATGCTCCATGAGAATTGTCATCACAAGTCTCCATGGTCATCTCATCACAATACTCCAGGACATTCTCATCACCATGCTCCATTCCCTTGTCATCAGAATTCTCCATGAGACATGTCATCACAATAATCCATGAATATTTTCAGCCCAATGCTCCATGACCTTCTCATCACAATGCTCCAAGACCAATATCATCACACTGCTCCATGACCACTGTCATCACAACACTCCATGACACCTGACAAGACAATGATCCGGGTCTCTTGTCATCACAATTCTCAAAGACCCCTGTAATCACAATGCTCCATGACCCCTGTCATCACTATGCTCCATGCACTTGTCATCACAATTCTCCATGCACTTGTCATCACAATGCTCCCTGACCCATGTCATCAAAATGCTCCAAGCCATTGTCATCACAATATTCCATTACCTTTGTCATCACAATCCTCCAAGACAGTTGGCATCACAATGTTCCATGCCATTGTCATCACAATTGGCCATTACATATGTCATCAAAATGCTCCCTGACACCTCTCTTCACAATACTGCATGACCTGGTCATCACAAAGCTCCATGCCCTTGTCATCACAATGCGCCATTCCAACTTTCATCACAACAATCCATGAAATTTATTAGACTAATGTTCCATGCCCTTGTCATCACAATGCTCCATGCCTTGGTTATCACAATGCTCCCTGACTCCTGTCATCACAAAGCTCCGTGACTCCAGTCATCGCAATGATTCATGACCTTTGTCATCACATTGGTCCATACCCTCGTCATCAACAGTCTCTGTGACCATTTTAACCACAATGCTCCATGAACTTTTCATCACAATGCTCTTTGACCCTTGTCATCACAATGCTCTATGCCTTTCTCAGCACAATGCTCCATGACCCTTGTCATCACAGTGCTCCATGCGCTTGTCTGCACAATGCTCCATGACACATGTCATCACAATGCACCATGCACTTGTCATCACAGTGCTCTACAATCTTGACATCACAATGCTCCATCCACTTCTCATCAAAATGCTCTCTCACCACTGATATCACAATGCTACATCACTATTTGTCACAATACTCCCTCACCCCTGGCATCACAATGTCCCATGACTCCTGTCATTACATTGCTATATGCAATTATCATCACAATGTTCGATGAACACTGACATCACAATGTTCCATAACATCTGTCATCAAAATATTCCATGACAATTTTCATCAAATTGCTCCATGACCCTGTCATCACAATACTCCCTGATCTTCTCATCACAATGCACAACACCCTTGCCATCAAAATGCTCCATGACATTTGTCATCACAAAATCCATGACCCTTGGCATCACATTGCCCCATGCCCTTGTCTTCACAAAGCTCCATGACACATGTCATCAGAATGTTCCATGCCCTTCTCATACCAATGCTCCATGGCCTTGCCATCACAATGCTCCATTACACCAGTCATAACAATGCTCTATGACCGCTGCCATCACGATGTTCCTTGGCCTTGTCATCACAAAGCTCCTTGACCCTTCTCATCACAATGTTCCAAGAACACTTTAATCACAATGCTCTATGCCCCTTTTCATATCAATGATTCATGAACCCTGTCATCACAATGCACCATGCCCTTCATCATAATGCTTCATGCTGTTGTCATCACAATGAAATCAAAATGTTCCATGACCTCTGTCATAACAATGCTCCAAACCCTTGTGATCACAATATTCCAAAACACTTGTCACCACAATGCCCCATGACGCTCGTCATCACAATTATCAATGGACTTCTCATCCCAATGCTCCATGACTTTGTCACCACAGTGCACAATACAAATGTCATCAAAATGCCCCCTGACCCTTGTTGTCTGTATGCTACTTGAATCCTGTCATGACAGGGCTCCATGCCTTTTTCATCACAATGATCCATGCCCTTTTCATCACAATGCTCCAAGACCCATATAATCACAATGCTCCATGCCCTTGCCATCACAAAGCTCAATGACGCATGCCATCAGAATGCTCCTTGGAATTCTTCTCACAATGCTCAATGCCCTTGTCATCACAATGTTCCAAGACCCTGTCATCATAATGATCCATGCCCCTTTTCATCAGTATGCTCCATGAGACTTGTCATCACAAGGCTCCATGGTTTTGTCATCACAATGCTCCAGGACCTTGTCATCACAATGCTTCTCGACATTGTTATGAAAATTTTCAATGGCCCGTGTCAACATAATGCTCCAAGCCTTAATCATCACAATGCTCCATTATATTTGTCATCACAATTCTCCATTACATTTGTCATCATAATGATCCATGGCATTGTCATCGCAATGGACCATGACATATGTCATCACAATTCTCCCTGACACCTGTCTTCACAATACTCCATGAGATTCTAATCACAATGCTCCATGCCCTTGTCATCACAATGCTCCATGACCCCTGTCATCACAATAATCAATGAATATTTTCAGCACAGTGCTCCACGACCAACTCATCACAATGCTCCATGGCCAATATCATCACAATGCTCCATGACCACTGTCCTCAAAACATTCCATAACACCCGACAACACAATGATCTGGGACTCTTGTCATCACAATGCTCCATTACCTAGTCATCACAATGCTCCATGACCCCTGTCATCACAACACTCCATGAACATTTTCAGCCCAGTGCTCCATGAAACTTGTCACCACAATGATCCATGCCCTTGTCATCCCAATGCTCCATGACACCTGTATTCACAATGCTCCGTGACGCTTGTCATCACAGTGCTCCATGACACATGTCATCACAATGCTCCATGCCTTTGTCAGCAAATGCTACATGACCTTGTCATTACAATGCTCTATGCGCTTGTCATCACAATACTCCATTACCATTGTCATCACAATCCTCCATGAACCTTGGGATCACATTGCTTCATTCCCTTGTCATCACAATGCTCCATGCTCCTTGAAATCAAAATGATCCATGACCTCTGTCATCACATTTCTCCAAACCCTAGTGATCACAATGTTCCATAAAACTTGTCATCACAACGCTCCATGATGCCTGTCATCACAATATTCCATGCCCTTTTCATCACAATGTTCCATGACCTTTGTCATCACAATTCTCAATACACTTGTCATCACAATGCTCCATGCGCTTGTCAGCACAATGCTCCATGACACGTCATCACAATTCACCATGCACTTCTCATCACAATGCTGCTTAAAATATGTCATCACAATGCTCCATGCACTTCTCATCAAAATGCTCTCTCACCACTGATATCACAATGCTACATCACTAATTGTCACAGTACTCCCTCAACCCTGTCATCACAATGTTCCATGACTCGTGTCATCACAATGCTACATGCACTTATAGTAACAATGTTCGATGACCCCTGACATCACAATGTTCCATAACAAATGTCATCAAATTGTTCCATGACACTTTTCATCAAATTGCTCCATGACCCTGTCATCAGAATGCTCCCTGCCTTTCTCATCACAATGCACAACGCCCTTGCCATCAAAATGCTCCATGACCTTCTTCATCACAAAGATCCATGACCCTTGGCATCACATTGCTCCATGCCCTTGTCTTCACGAAGCTCCATGACACGTCATCAGAATGCTCCATGGCCTTGTCATCACAATGCCCCATGCCCTTGCCATCACAATGCTCCATTACACCAGTCATAAAAATGCTCCATGACCCCTGCCATCACGATGTTCCTTGGCCTTGTCATCACAAAGCTCCATGACCCTTCTCATCACAATGCTCCAATAACCCTTTAATCACAATGCTCTATGCCCCTTTTCATCTCAATGATCCATGAACCCTGTCATCACAATGCACCATGCCCATCATCATAATGCTTCTTGCTATTGTCATCACAATGAAATCAAAATGTTCCATGACCTCTGTCATAACAATGCTCCAAACCCTTGTGATCACAATATTCCAAAACACTTGTAATCACAATGCCCCATGACGCTCGTCATCACAATTATCAATGGCCTTCTCATCACAATGCTCCAGGACTTTGTCATCACAACGCTTCTCGAACATATCATGAAAATTTTCAATGGCCCTTGTCATCATAATGCACCAAGCCCTAATCATCACAAAGCTCCATTATATTTGTCATCACAATTCTCCATTACATTTGGCATCATAATGCTCCATGCCATTGCCATCGCAATGGACCATGACATATGTCATCACAATGCTCCCTGACACCTGTTTTCACAGTAATCCATGACCTTCTCATCACAATGCCCCATGCCCTTGTCATCACAATGCACCATGTCCACTGTCATCACAATAATCTATGAAACTTGTCAGACGAATGCTCCATTCCCCTGTCATCACAATGCTCCATGCCCTTGTTATCACAATGCTCCATGACCCCTGTCATCACAATGCTCCGTGACTCCAGTCATCACAATGCTTCATAATGTTTCTCATCACAATGGTCCATGCCCGCGTCATCACAAGGCTCTGTGACCTTTGTAACCACAACGCTCAATGAAATTTTCATCACAATGCTCTGTGACCCTTGTCATCACAATGCTCCATGCCTTTGTCAGAGCAATGCTCGATGATGCTTGTCATCACAATGATCCATGCCCTTGCCATCCCAATGCTACATGACCCCAGTATTCACAATGCTCCTTGACACTTGTCATCACAGTGCTCCATGACACCTGTCATCACAATGCTCCATGCCTTTCTCAGCAAAATGCTACATGACCTTGTCATTACAATGCTCTATGCTCTTGTCATCACAATACTCCATTTCCATTGTCATCACAATCCTCCATGAACATTGGGATCACATTGCTTCATGCACTTGTCATCACAATGCTCCATGTTCCTTGAAATCAAAATGATCCATGACCTCTCTCATCACAATGCTCCAAAACACTTGTCATCACAATGCTCCATGATGCCTGTCATCACAATACTCCATGCCCTTTTCATCACATTGCTCCATGACCTTTGTCATCACAATTCTCAATACACTTGTCATCACAATGCTCCCTGACACTTGTCATCAGAATTCTCCTTGAACCCTGTAACGAAGAGGCTCCATGCCTTTTTCATCACAATAACCCATGCCGTTTTCATCACAATGCTCCATGCCATTGTCATCAAAATACTCCACAAGCTTGTCATTATAATGCTCCATGACCCTTGTCATCACAATTCTCCATGCACTTGTCAGCACAATGCTCCCTGACCCTTGTCATCACAATGCTCCAAGCCATTGTCATCACAATGCTCCATTACCTTTGTCATCAGAATCCTCCATGACACTTGGCATCACAGTGCTCCATGCCATTGTCATCACAATGGGCCATTACATCTGTCATCACAATGCATCATGACACCTGTCTTCACAATACTGCATGACCTGGTCATCACAATGCTCCATGCCATTGTCATCACAATGCTCCATGTCCTTGTTATCACAATGTTCCAAGACCCCTGTAATCAGAATGATCCATGCCCCTTTCATCAGTATGCTCCATGAGACTTGTCTTCACAAGGCTCCATGGTTTTCTCATCACAAAGCTCCAGGGCCTTGTCATCACAATTCTTCACGACCTTGTCATGAAAATCCTCAATGGCGCTTGTCATCATAATGCTGCAAGCCCTAGTCATCACAATGCTCCATTATATTTGCCATCAAAATCCTCCATTACATTTGGCATCACAGTGCTCCCTGATATTGTCATCGCAATGGACCATGACATATGTCTTCACAATGCTCCCTGACACCTCTCTTCACAATACTCCATGACCTTCTCCTCACAATGCTCCATGCCCTTGTCATCACAATGCACCATTTCCACTGTCATCACAATAATCTATGAAACTTCTCAGACCAATGCTCCATGCCCCTGTCCTCACAATGCTCCATGCCCTGGTTATCACAATGCTCCATGAACCCTGTACTCACAATGCTCCATGACTCCAGTCATCACAATGATTCATAACGTTTGTCATCACAGCGGTCTATGCCCGCGTCATCACCAGGCTCTGTGCCCTTTGTAACCACAATGCTCCATGAACATTTCATCACAATGCTCCGTGACCCTTGTCATCACAATGCTCCATGCGTTTGTCAGAACAATGCTCCATGACACTTGTCATCACAGTGTGCCACGCACTTTTCATCACAATGATCCACAATCTTGTCTTCGCTATGAACCATAAACCTTGTAATCACAATGCTCCATGAACTTCTCATCCAAATGCTCTCTCACCTGAGATATCACAATGTTCCATCACTAGTTATCACAATGCCCCCTCACCCCTGTAATCACAGTGTTCCATGGCCCCTGTCATCACAATGCTACATCCCCTTATAAGCACAATGTTCCAAGACCCCTGACATCACAATGTTCCATAACTGCTGTCATCAAAATGCTCCATGACACTTTTCATCCCAAAGCTCCATGACCCCTGGCATCACAATGTTCTATAACCCCTGTCATCAAAATGTTCCATTACACTTTTTATCAAATTGCTGCATGACCCTGTCATCAAAATGCTCCCTGCCCTGCTCATCACAATGCACCACACACTTGTCATCAAAATGCTTCATGACCTTTGTCATCACAAAGCTCCATGGCCTTTGGCATCACAATGCTCCATGGCTTTGGCATCACAATGCTCCATGAACACTCCTATCACATTGCTCCATGCCCTTGTCATCACAAAACTCCATGACACTTGTCATCACAATGTTCGATGCGTTCTCATCACAATGCTCCATGCCCCTGTCATTACAATCCTCCATGACACATGTATCACAGTCTTCCGTGCCCTTGTCATCACAATGCTCCATGCCCACTCTAATCACAATAATCCATGAAATATTTCAGACCAATGCTCAATGCCCTTCTCATCAAAATGCTCCATTACTTCTGTCATAACAATGATCCATGACCCCCGCCATCATGATTTTCCATGGCCTTTTCATCACAAGGCTCCATGACCCTTCTCATCACAATGCTCCAAGAACACTGTAATCACAAAGCTCTATGCCCCTTTTCATCTCAATGATTCATGAACCCTGTCATCACAATGCACCATGCCCATCATCATAATGCTTCCTGCTATTGTCATCACAATGAAATCAAAATGCTCCCTGACCTCTGTCATAACAATGCTCCAAACCCTTGTGATCACAATATTCCATAACACTTGTCATCACAATGCCCCATGACGCTCATCATCACTATTATCCATGGTCTTCTCATCACAATGCTCCATGACCTTTGTCATCACAATGCTCAATACACTTGTCATCCAAATGCTCCCTGACACTTGTTGTCTGTATGCTCCTTTTACCCTGTCATGACAAGGCTCCATGCATTTTTCATCACAATGATCCATGCCCTTTTCATCACAATGCTCCAAGACCCATGTAATCACGATGCTCCATGCCATTGTCATCACAAAGCTCAATGATGCATGCCATCAGAATGCTCCTTGGTCTTCTCCTCACAATGCTCCATGCCCTTGTCATCACAAAGTTCCAAGACCACTGTAATCACAAAGCTCCATGCCCTTTTTCATCAGTATGCTCCATGAGACTTGTCATCACATGGCTCCATGGTTTTGTCATCATAATGCTCCAAGCCCTAGTCATCACAATGCTCCATTATATTTGTCATCATAATCCTCCATTACATTTGGCATCACAATGTTCCCTGCCATTGTCATCGCAATGGACCATGACATATTTCTTCACAATGCTCCGTGACACCTGTCTTCAAAATATTCCATGACCTTCTCATCTGAATGCCCCATGCCCTTGTCATCACAATGCACCATATCCACTGTCATCACAATAATCTGTGAAACTTGTCAGACCAATGTTCCATTCCCCTGTCATCACAATGCTCCAAGCCATTGTCATCACAATGCTCTATTACATTTATCATCAGAATCCTCCATGACACTTGGCATCACAATGATCCATGCCATTGTCATCACAATGGGTCATTACATATGTCTTCACAGTGCTCCCTGAGACCTCTCTTCACAATACTGCAAGACCTGGTCATCAAAATGATCCATGCCCTTTTCATCACAATGCACCATTGCAACTGTCATCAAAATACTCCATGGAACTTATTAGAACAATGATCCATGCCCTTGTCATCACAATGCTCCATGCCCATGTTATCACAATGTTCCATGACCCCTGTCATCACAATGCTCCGTGACTCCAGTCATCACAATGCTTCATAACGTTTGTCATCACAACGGTCCATGCCCGCGTCATCACAAGGCTCTGTGTCCTTTGTAACCAAAATGCTCTATGAAATTTTCAACACAATGCTCCGTGACCCGTGTCATCACAATGATCCATGCCTTTGTCAGAACAATGCTCCATGACCTTTGTCATCACAATGTGCCATACACTTTTCATCACAATGATCCACAACCTTTTCATCGCTATGCTCCATAAACCTTATAATCACAATGCTCCATGCACTTCTCATCCAAATGCTCTTGCACTTGGGATATCACAATGATCTATCACTAGATATCACAATCCTCCCTCACCCCTGTAATCACAGTGTTCCATGACCCCTGTCATCACAATGCTACATCCCCTTATCAACACAATGTTCCATGACTCCTGACATCACAATGTTCCATAACCACTGTCATCAAAATGCTCCATGACATTTTTCATCCCAAAGCTCCATGACCCATGGCATCACAATGTTCTATAACCCCTGTCATCAAAATTTTCCATTACACTTTTGATTAAATTGCTCCATGACCCTGTCATCAAAATGCTCCCTGCCCTTCTCATCAAAATGCACCACACCCTTGACATCAAAATGCTCCATGACATTTGTCATCACAAAGCTGCATGACAATTGGCATCACAATGCTCCATATCATTGTCATCACAATGCTCCATGAACCCTCTCATCACATTGCCCCATGCCCTTGTCATCACAAAGCTCCATCACACTTGTCATCACAATGCTCCATGCCCTTGTCATTACAATCCTCCATGACCCAAGTATCACAGTGTACCGTGCCCTTGTAATCACAATGCTCCATGCCCACTCTCATCACAATAATCCATGAAATATTTCAGACTAATGGTCAATGCCATTCTCATCACAATGGTCCATTACTTCTGTCGTAACAATGCTCCATGACCCCTGCCATCACAATGTTCCACGGGCTTGTCATCACAAGGCTCCATGACCCTTGTCATGACAATGATCCAAGACCCCTGTAATCACAATGCTCCATGCCCTTTTTCATCAGAATGCTCCATGAGATTTCTCATCACAAGTCTCCATGGTCATCTCATCACAATGCTCCAGGACCTTGTCATCACCATGCTCCATTCCCTAGTCATCACAATGCTCCATGACCCATGTCATACCAATACTCCATGAACATTTTCAGTCCAATGCTCCATGACCTTCTCATCACAATGCTCCATGACCAATATCATCACAATGCTCCATGACCACTGTCATCACAACACACCATGACACGTGACAACACAATGATCCGGAACTCTTGTCATCACAATGCTCCAAGACCCCTGTAATCACAATTCTCCATGACCCCTGTCATCACAATACTCCATGAAATTTTTCAACCCAATGCTCCGTGACCCTTGTCATCACAATGATACATGCCCTTGTCATCCCAATGCTCCATGACCCCTCTATTCACAATGCTCCGTGACGCTTGTCATCACTGTGCTCTATGACACATGTTATCACAATGCTCCATGCCTTTGTCAGCAAAATGCTACATGACCTTGTCATTACAATGCTCTTTGCGCTTGTCATCACAATACTCCTTTACCATTGTCATCACAATCCTCCATGAAAATTGGGATCACATTGCTTCATGCCCTTGTCATCACAATGCTCCCTGCTCCTTGAAATCAAAATGATCCATGACCTCTCTCATCACAATGCTCCATACTCTTGTGATCACTATGTTCTATAACACTTGTCATCACAAAGCTCCATGATGCCTGTCATCACACATACTCCATGCCTTTTTATAACAATGCTCCATGAATTTGTCATCACAATTCCCAGTACACTTGTCATCACAATGCTCCGTGACAGTGTTGTCAGAATGCTCCTTGAACCCTGTCACAAAAAGGCTCCATGCCTTTTTCATCAAAATGCTCCATGCAATTGTCATCAAAATACTCCACAAGCTTGTGATCAGAATGCTCCATGACCCTTGTCATCACAATTCTCCATGCACTTGTCAGCACAATGCTCCCTGAAACCTGTCATCACAATGCTCCACGCCCTTGTCATCACAATGCTCCATTACCTTTGTCATCAGAATCCTCTATGACACTTGGCATCACAATTCTCCTTGCCATTTTCATTACAATGGGCCATTACATATATCATCACAATGCTCCCTGACACCTCTCTTCACAATACTGCATGACCAGGTCATCACAATGCTCCATGCCCTTGTTATCACAATGTTCCAAGTCCCCTGTAATCAGAATGCTCCAGACCCCTTTTCATCAGTATGCTCCTTGAGACTTGTCATCACAAGCCTCCATGGTTTTCTCATCACAATGCTCCAGGACTTGTCATCACAATGCTTCACGACATTGTCATGAAAATTCTCAATGGCCCTTGTCAACATAATGCTCCATGCCTAGTCATCACAATGCTCCATTATATTTGTCATCACATCCTCCATTACAATTGGCATCACAATGCTCCATGCTGTTGTCATCGCAATGGACCATGACATAGGTCATCACAATGCTCCCTGACACCTGTCTTCACAATATTCCATGCCCTTGTCTTCACAATGCTCCATGCCCTTGTCATCAAAATGCACTATGTCCACTGTCATCACAATAATCTATGAAACATGTCAGACATATGCTCCATGCCCCTGTCATCGCAATGCTCCATGATCCCTGTCATCACAATGCTCCGTGATTCCAGTCATCACTATGCTTCATAACGTTTGTCATCACAACGGTCCATGCCCGCATCATCACAAGGCTCTGTGACCATTGTAACCACAATGCTCCATGAACATTTCATCACAATGCCCCGTGACCCTTGTCATCACAATACTCCATGCCTTTGTAAGAACATTGCTACATGACCCTTGTCATCACAATGTGCCATGCGCTTTTCATCACAATGATCCACAACCTTGTCATCGCTATGCTCCATAAACCTTGTAATCCCAATGCTCCATGCACTTCTCATCCAAATGCTCTCTCACATGAGATATCACAATGTTCCATCACTAGTCATCACAATCCTCCCTCACCCCTGTTATCACAATGTTCCATGACCCCTGTCATCACAATGCTACATCCCCTTATCAGCACAATGTTCCTTGACCCCTGACATCACAATGTTCCATAACCCCTGTCATCAAAATGCTCCATGACCCATTTCATCCCAAAGCTCCATGATCCCTGGCATCACAATGTTCTGTAAACCCAGTCATCAAAATATTCCATTACACTTTTCATCAAATTGCTGCATGACCCTGTCATCAAAATGCTCCCTGCCCTTCTCATCACAATGCACCACACACTTGTCATCAAAATGCTCCATGACCTTTGTCATCACAAAGCTCCATGACCCTTGGCATCACAATGCTCCATGTCATTGTCATCACAATGCTCCATGAACCCTCTCATCACATTGCTCCATGCCTTTGTCATCACAAAGTTCCATGACACTTGTCATCACAGTGCTCGATGCCATTCTCATCACAATTCTCCATGCCCTTGTCATTACAATCCTCCATGACCCATGTATCACATTGTACCGTGCCCTTGTCATCCCAATGCTCCATGCCCACTCTCATCACAATAATCCATGAAACATTTCAGACCAATGCTCAATGCCCTTCTCATCACAATGCTCCATTACCTCTGTCATAACAATGCTCTATGACCCCTGCCATCACAATGTTCCAGGGCCTTGTCATCAAAAGGCTCCATGACCCTTGTCATCACAATGCTCCATGACCCCTTTAATCACAATGCTCCATGTCCTTGTCATCACAAATCTCAATGATGCATGCCATCAGAAAGTTCTATGGCTTTCTCCTCACAATGCTCCATGCCCTTGTCATCACAATGCTCCAAGACCCCTGTAATCAAAATGCTCCATGCCCCTTTTCATCAGAATGCTCCATGAGATTTGTCATCACAAGTCTCCATCGTCATCTCATCACAATACTCCAGGACCTTGTCATCACAGTGCTCCATGACACCTGTCATCACAATACTCCATGAATATTTTCAACCCAATGTTCCATTACTTTCTCATCACAATGCTCCATGACCAGTATCATCACAGTGCTCCATGACCACTGTCATCACAATGCGCCATTCCAACTGTCATCACAATAATCCATGAAACTTATTATACCAATGCTCCATGCCCTTGTCATCACAATGCTCCATGCCCTTGCTATCACAATGTTCCAAGACCCCTGTAATCAGAATGCTTCATGCTCTTTTTCATCAGTATGCTCCATGAGACCTGTCATCACAAGGCTCCATGACTTTGTCATCACAATGATCCATGCCCTTGTCATCACAATGCTCCATGAACCCTGTTAACACAATGTTCCGTGACTCCAGTCATCACAATGCTTCATAACGTTTGTCATCACAATGGTCCATGCCTGCGTCATCACAAGTCTCTGTGACCTATGTAACCACAATGCTCCATGAACATTTCAACACAGTACTCCGTGACACTTGTCATCACAATGCTCCATGCCTTTGTCAGAAAAATGCTCAATGACCCTTGTCATCAAAACGTGCCACGGGCTTTCCATCACAATGATCCACAACCTGGTAATCGCTATGCTCCATAAACCTTGTAATTACAATGCTCCATGCTCTTCTCATCCAAATGCTCTCTCACCTGAGATATAACCATGTTCCCTCACTAGTCATCACAATCCTCCCTCAACCCTGTAATCAAAATGTTCCATGACCACTGTCATCACCATGTTCCATTCCCTTGTCATCACAATGATCCATGACCACTGTCATCACAATACTCCATGAACATTTTCAGCCAAATACTCAATGACCTTCTCATCACAATGCTCCATGACAAATATCATCACAATGCTCCATGACCACTGTCATCACAACACTCCGTGACACCCGACAACACAATGATCAGGGACTCTTCTCATTACAGTGCTCCATTCCCTAGTCATCACAATGCTCCATGACCCGTGTCATCACAATACTCCATGAACATTTTCAGCCCAATGATCCATGACCCTTGGCATCACAATGATCCATGCCCTTGTCATCCCAATTCTCCATGACCCCTGTATTCACAATGCTCCGTGACGCTTGTCATCACAGTGCTACATGACACCTGGCATCCCAATGCTTCATGCCTTTGTCAGCAGAATGCTACATGACCTTGTCATTACAATGCTCTATGCGCTTGTCATCACAATACTCCATTACCATTATCATCACAATCCTCCATGAACCTTGGGATCACATTGCTTCATGCCCTTGTCATCACAATGTTCCATGCTCCTTGAAATCAAAATGATCCATGACCTCTGTCATCACAATGCTCCAAACCCTTGTGATCACAATGTTCCATAGCACTTGTCATCACAACGATTCCATGATGCCTGTCATCACAATACTCCATGCCCTTTTCATCAAAATGCTCCATGACCTTTGTCATCACAATTCTCAATACATTGTCATCACAATGCTCCCTGACATTTGTCGTCAGAATGCTCCTTGAACCCTGTAACGAAATGTCTCCATGCCATTTTCATCACAATGCCCCATGCCGTTTTCATCACAATGCTCCATGCCACTGTCATCAAAATACTCCACAAGCTTGTCAGCAGAATGCTCCTTGACCCTTGTCATCACAATTCTCCATGCACTTGTCAGCACAATGCTCCCTGACCCTTGTCATCACAATGCTCCAAGCCATTGTCATCACAATGCTCCATTACATTTGTCTTCTGAATCCTCCATGACACTTGGCATCACAATGCTCAATGCCATTGTCATCACAATGGGCCATTATATATGTCAGCACAATGCTCCCTGACAACTCTCTTCACAATACTGCATCACATGGTCATCACAATGCTCCATGCCCTTGTCATCACAATGCTCCATGACCTTGTTATCACAATGCTCCATGACCCCTGTCATCACAATGCTCCGTGACTCCAGTCATCACAATGCTTCATGACCTTTGTCATCACAATGGTCCATGCCCTCATCATCAAGAGTCTCTGTGACCTTTTTAACCACAATGCTCCATGAACTATTCTCCACAATGCTCTTTATCCCCTGTCATCACAATGCTCTATGCCTTTCTCAGCACAATGCTCCATGACGTATGTCATCAGAATGCTCCATGGCCTTCTCCTCACAGTGCTCCATGCCCTTGTCATCACAATGCTCCAAGACACCTGTAATCACAATGCTCCATGCACCTTTTCATCAGAATGCTCCATGAGACTTGTCATCACAAGTCTACATGGTAATCTCATCACAATGCACCAGGACCTTGTCATCACAATGCTCCATGACACCTGTCATCACAGTGCTCTGTGACTCCAGTCATCACAGTGCTTCATAATATTTGTCATCACAATGGACCATGTCCACGTCATCAAAAGGCTCTGTTACCTTTGTATCCACAATGCTCCATGAACATTTCATCACAATGCTCCATGACCCTTGTCATCACAATGCTCCATGCCTTTCTCACTAAAATGCTCCATGACCATTGTCATCACAATGTGCCACGCGCTTTTCATTCCAACGGTCCAAAAATTTGTCATCACAATGTTCCATAAAGATTGTAATCACAATGCTGCATGCCCTTCTCATCACAATGCTCCATTACCCCTGTCATAACAATGCTCCATGACCCCTGCCATCACAATGTTCCACGGCCTTGTCATCACAAGGCTCCATGACACTTGTCATCACAATGCTCCAAGACCCCTTTAATCACAATGCTCCATGCCGTTGTCATCACAAAGCTCCATGACACATGTCATCAGAATGTTCCATGGCCGTCTCATCAAAATGCTCCTTGCCCTTTTCATCACAATGCTCCAAAACCCCTGTAAACACAGTGCTCCATGCCCCTATTCATCTTAATGCTCCATGAACCCTGTCATCACAATACTCCATGACACGTGACAACACAATGATCCGGGACTCTTGTCATCACAGTGCTCCAAGACCCCTGTAATCAAAATGCTCCATGACCCATGTCATCACAATAGTCCATGAATATTTTCAGCCCAGTGCTCCATGACCCTTGTCATCACAATAATCCATGCACTTGTCATCCCAATGATCCATTACCACTCTATTGAAAATGCTCCGTGACAATTGTGTCACAGTTCTCCATGACAGCTGTCATCACAATGCTCCATGCCTTTGTCAGGAAAATTCTACATGACCTTGTCATTACAATGCTCTATGCGTTTGTCACCACAATGCTCCAAGACCCCTGCAATCACAATGCTACATGCCCCTTTTCATCTCAATGCTCCATGAACTCTGTCATCACAATGCACCATGCCCATCATCATAATGCTTCAGGCTATTGTCATCACAATGAAATCAATATTCTCCATGACCTCTGTCATCATAATGCTCCAAAGCCTTGTGATCACAATGTTCTATAACACTTATAATCACAACACCCCATGACGATCATCATCACAATTATCCATGGCCTTCTCATCACCATGCTCCATGACTTTTGTCATCACAATTCTCAATACACTTGTCATCACAATGCTCCCTGACACTTGTCTTCAGAATGCTCCTTGAAACCTGTCACGAAAAGGCTGCATGCCTTTTTCATCACATTGCCCCATGCCGTATTCATCACAATGCTCCATGTCATTGTCATCAAAATACTCCACAGGCTTGTCATCAGAATGCTCCATGACCCTTGTCATCACAATTCATCATGCACTTGTCAGCACAATGCTCCCTGACCCTTGTCATCACAATGCTCCAAGCCATTGTCATAACAATGCTCCATAACCTTGGTCATCAGAATCTTTCATGAAACTTGGCATCACAATGCTCCATGCCATTTTCATCACAATGGACCATTACATATGTCATCACAACGCTCCCTGACACTTCTCTTCACAATACTGCATGAACTGGTCATCACAATGCTCCATGCCCTTGTCATCACAATGTGCCATTCCAAATGTCATCACAATAATCCATGAAACATATTAGACCAATGCTCCATGCCCTTGTCATCACAATGCTCCATGCCCTTGTTATCACAATGCTCCATGACGCCTGTCATCACCATGCTCCGTGACTCCAGTCATCACAATGCTTCATGACCTTTGTCATCACAATGGTCCATTACCTCATCATCAACAGTCTCTGTGACCTTTTTAACCACAATGCTCCATGAACTTTGCATCACAATGCTCTTTGACCCTTGTCATCACAATGATCTACGCCTTTCTCAGCACAATGCTCCATGCCCTTGTCATCACAATGCTCCATGACCCTGTCATCACAATGCTCCGTGACTCCAGTCATCACAATGCTTCATAACATTTGTCATCACAATGGTCCATGTCCGTGTCATCACAAGGCTATGTGACATTTTTAACCTCAATGCTTCATGAACTTTTCATCACAATGCTCCGTGACCCTTGTCATCACAGTGCTCCATGTCTTTGTCAGAAAAATGCTCCATGACCGTTGTCATCACAATGTGCCACGCGCTTTTTATCCCAATGGTCCACAGATTTGTCATCACAATGCTCCATAAAACTTGTAATCACAATGCTCCATGCCCTTCAAATCACAATGCTCCATTACCCCTCTCATAACAATGCTCCTGACCCCTGCCATCACAATATTCCACGGCCTTGTCATCACAAAGCTCCATGACCCTTGTCATCACAATGCTCCAAGACCCCTGTAATCACAATGCTCCATGCCCTTGTCATCACAAAGCACCATGACACATGTCATCAGAATGTTCCATGTCCTTCTCATCCAAATGCTCCATGCCCTTGTCATCACAATGCTCCAAGACCCCTGTATCAAAATGCTCCATGCCCCTTTTCATCTCAATGCCCCATGAACCCTGTCATCACAATGCATCATGCCCATCATCATAATGCTTCAGGCTATTGTCAGCACAATGAAATCAAAATTCTCCATGACCTCTGTCATCACAATGCTCCATGACCCAGGTCATCAAAATACTCCATGAACATTTTCAGCCCAATGCTCCATGACCCTTGTCATCACAACGATCCATGACCCCTGTATTCAGAAGGCTCCGTGACACATGTCATCACAGTGCTCCATGACACCTGTCATCACAGTGCTCCATGCCTTTGTCTGCAGAATTCTCCATGATCTTGTCAATACAATGCTCTATGCGCTTGTCATCACAATGCTACAAGACCTCTGTAATCACAATGCTCCATGCCCCTTTTCATCTCAATGCTCCATGAACCCTGTCATCACAATGCACCATGCCCATCATCATAATGCTTCAGGCTATTGTCATCACAATGAAATCAATATTCTCCATGACCTCTGTCATCATAATGCTCCAAACCCTTGTGATCACAATGTTCCATAACACTTATCATCACAACACACCATGACCCTCATCATCACAATTATCCTTGGTCTTCTGATCACAATGCTCCCTGATCTTTGTCATCACAATGCTCAATACACTTGGCTTCACAATGCTCCCTGACACATGTCGTCAGTATGCTCCTTGAACCCTGTCATGACAAGGCTCCATGCCTTTTTCATCACAATGATCCATGCCCTTTTCATCAAAATGCTCCAAGACCCCTGTAATCACAATGCTCCATGCCCTTGTCATCAAAAAGCTCCATGAGGCAGGTCATCAGAATGCTCCATGGCCTTTTCCTCACAATGCTCCATGGCATTGTCATCACAATGCTCCAGGTACCCTCTCATCACATTGCTCCATGCCCTTGACATTACAATCCTCCATGAACCATGTATCACATTGTTCCGTGCCCTTGTCATCACAATGCTCCAGCCCACTCTCATCACAATAATCTATGAAATATTTCAAACCAATGCTCAATGCACTTCTCATCACTATGCTCCATTACCTCTGTCATAAAAATGCACCATGACCACTGCCATCACAATGTTCCACGGCCTTGTCATCACAAGGCTCCATGACCCTTGTCATCACAATGCTCCAAGAAACTTGTAATCAAAATTCTCCATGCCCTTGTAATAACAAAGCTCCATGACGCATGTATCAGAAGGTTCCATGGCCTTCTCTTCACAATGCTCCATGCCCTTGTCATCACAATGCTCCAAGACCCCTGTAATCACTATGATCCATGCCCCTTTTCATCTCAATGCTCCATGAACCCTGTCATCACAAAGCACCATGACCATCATCATAATGATTCAGGCTATTTTAACTACAGTGAAATCAAAATTCTCCATGACCTCTGTCATCATAATGCTCCAAACCCTTGTGATCACAATGTTCCATAACACTTATCATCACAACACCCTATGACGATCATCATCATAGTTATCCATTGTCTTCTCATCACAATGCTCCATGATCATTGTCATCACAATGCTCAATACACTTGTCATCACAATACTCCCTGACACCTGTCGTCAGAATACTCCTTGAACTCTGTGATGACAAGGCTCCATGCCTTTTACATCACAATGATCCATGCCTTTTCATCACAATGCTCCAAGACCCCTATAATCACAATGCTCCATGGCCTTGTCAGCACAAAGCTCCATGACGCATGTCATCAGAATTCTCCATGGCCTTCTCCTCAAAATGCTCCATGCCCTTGTCATCACAATGCTCCAAGTCCACTGTAATCACAATGCTCCATGCCCCTTTTCATTAGAATGCTCCATGAGACTTGTCATCACAAGTCTCCATGGTCATCTCATAACAATGCTCCAGGACATTGTCATCACCATGCTCTATTCCCTTGTAATCACAATGCTCCATGACCCCTGTCATTACAATAATCCATTAATATTTTCAGCCCAATGCACCATGATCTTCTCATCACAATGCTCCATGACCAATATCATCACAATGCTCCATGACCACTGTCATCACAACCACCCATAACACGTGACAACACAATGATCCGGGACTCTTGTAATCAAAATACTCCATGCCCTTGTCATCACAATACACCATGTCCACTGTCATCACAATAATCTATGAAACTTGTCAGACCAATGCTCCATTCCCCTGTCATCACAATGCTCCATGCCCTTGTTATCACAATGCTCCATGACCCCTGTCATCACAATGCTCCGTGACTCCAGTCATCACAATGTTCCATAACCCCTGTCATCAAAATGCTCCATGACCCTTTTCATCCCAAAGCTCAATGATCCCTGGCATCACAATGTTCTATAACCCCTGTCATCAAAATGTCCCATTACATTTTTCATCAAATTGCTGCATGACCCTGTCATCAAAATGCTCCCTGCCCTTCTCATCACAATGCACCGCATCCTTGTCATCAAAATGCTCCATGACATTTGACATCACAAAGCTCCATGACCCTTGGCATCACAATGCTCCATGTCATTGTCATCACAATGCTCCATGAACCCTCTCATCACATTGCTCCATGCCCTTGTCATAACAAAGCTCCATGACACTTGTCATCACAATGCTCGATGCCTTTCTCATCACAATGCTCCACGCCCTGGTCATTACAATCCACCATGACCCATGTATCACATTGTACCGTGCCCTTGTCATCACAATGCTCCATGCACACTCTCATCACAATAATCCATGAAACATTTCAGACAAATGCTCAATGCCATTCTGATTACAATGCTCCATTACTTCTGTCATAACTATGCTCCATGACCGCTGCCATCACAATGTTCCACGGCCTTGTCATCAAAAGGCTACATGACCCTTGTCATCACAATGCTCCAAGACCCCTGTAATCACAATGCTCCATGCCCTTGTCATCACAAAGTTCCATGACGCATGCCATCAGAATGTTCCATGGCCTTCTCCTCACAATGCTCCATGCCCTTGTCATCACAGTGCTCCAAGACCCCTGTAATCACAAAGCTCCTTTCCCCTTTTCTTCAGAATGCTCCATGAGACTTGTCATCACAAGTCTCCATCGTCATCTCATCACAATTCTCCAGGACCTTGTCATCACCATGCTCCATTCCCTTGTCATCACAATGCTCCTTGACACCTGTCATCAGAATACTCTATGAACATTTTCAACCCAATGCTCCATGACGGTCTTATCACAATGCTCCATGAGCAGTATCATCACAATGCTCCATGACCACTGTCATCACAATGCGCCATTTCAACTGTCATCACAATAATCCATGAAACTTTTTAGACCAATGCTCCATGCCCTTGTCATCACAGTGCTCCATGCCCTTGCTATCACAATGTTCCAAGACCCCTGTAATCAGAATGCTCCATGCCCCTTTTCATCAGTATGCTCCATGAGACCTGTCATCACAAGGTTCCCTGCCTTTTTCATCACAATGCCCGATGCCGTTTTCATCACAATGCTCCATGCCATTGTCATCAAAATTCTCCACAAGCTTGTCACCAGAATGCTCCATGACACTTGTCATCACAATTCTCCATGCACTTGTCACCACAATGCTCCTTGACCCTTGTCATTACAATGCTCCAAGCCATTGTCATCACAATGCTCTATTAACATTGTCATCAGGATCCTCCATGACACTTGGCATCACAGTGCTCCATGCCATCATCATCACATTGGGCCATTACATATGTCATCACAATGCTCCCTGACACCTGTCTTCACAATACTGCATGACCTGGTCATCACAATGCTCCATGCCCTTGTCATCACAATGCGCCATTCCAACTGTCATCGCAATAATCCATGAAACTAATTAGACCAATGCTCCATGCCCTTGTCATCACAATGCTCCACGACCACTGTAAACACAATGTTCCATGTCACTTTTCATCTCAATGCTCCATGATCCCTGTCATCACAATGCACCATGCCCATCATCATAATGCTTCAGGCTATTGTCATCACAATTAAATCAATATTCTCCATGACCTCTGTCATCATAATGCTCCAAACCCTTGTGATCTCAATGTTCCATAACACTTATCATCACAACACACCATGACACTCATCATCACAATTATCCATGGTCTTCTCATCACAATGCTCCATGACCTTTGTCATCACAATGCTCAATACACTTGTCATCACAATGCTCCCTGACCTTTGTCTTCAGTATGCTCCATTAACCCTGTCATGACAAGTCTCCATGACATTTTCATCACAATGATCCGTGCCCTTTTCATCACAATGCTCCAAGACACCTGTAATCACAATGCTCCAAGCCCTTGTCATCACAAAGCTCCATGACCCATGTCATCAGAATGCTGCGTGGCCGTCTCTGACAATGCTCCATGCCCTTGTCATCACAATGCTCCAAGACCACTGTAATCACAATGATCCATGCCACTTTTCATCAGAATGCTCCATGAAACTTGTCATCACAAGCCTCCAAGGACTTCTCATCACAATGCTAAATGACCTTGTCATCACTATGCTCCATTCCCTTGTCATCACAATGCTCCATTACCATTGTCATCACAATACTCCATGAATATTATCAGCACAATGCTCCATAACCTTCTCATCACAATGCTCCATGACCAATATCATCACAATGCACCATGACAACTGTCATCACAACACTCCATGACACCTGACAACACAATGATCCGGGACTCTTGTCATCACTATGCTCCTTTCCCTAGTCATCACAATGCTGCATGAACCCTGTCATCACAATGCTCCATGACACCAGTCTTCACAATACAGCATGACCTCTTTATAACAATGCTCCATGCCCTTGTCACCACAATGCACCATTCCAACTGTCATCGCAATAATCCATGAAAATTATGAGACCTATGATACATGCCCTTGTCATTACAATGCTCCATGCCCCTTTTCATCGCAATGCTCCATGACCCCTGTCATCACAGTGCTCCGTGACTCCAGTCATCACAATGCTTCATGACCTTTGTCATCACAATGGTCCATGCCCTCGTCATCAACAGTCTCTGTGACCTTTTTAACCACAATGCTCCATGAACTTTTCATCACAATTCTCTTTGACCCTTGTCATCACAATGCTCTATGCCTTTCTCAGCACAATGCTCCATGACCCTTGTCCTCACAATGCTCCATGCGCTTGTCAGCAAAATGCTCCATGACACATGTCATCACAATGCACCATGCGCTTGTCATCACAGTGCTCCACAATCTTGTCATCACAGTGCTCCACAATCTTGTCATCACAGTGCTCCATAAACCTTGTCATCACAATGCTCCATGCACTTCTCATCAAAATGCTTTCTCACCACTGATATCACAATGTTACTTCACTATTCGACACAATACTCCTTCACCTCTGTCATCACAATGTTCCATGACTCCTGTCATCACAATGCTACATGCACTTATCATCACAATGTTCGATGACCCATGACATCACAATTTCCATAACCCCTGTCATCAAAATGTTCCTTGACACTTTTCATCAAATTTCTCCGTGACCATGTCATCACAATGCTCCCTGCACTGCTCATTACAATGCACAACGTCCTTGTCATCAAAATGTTCCATGACCTTTGTCATCACAAATATCCATGACCCTTGGCATCTCATTGCTCCATGCCCTTGTCATCACTAAGCTCCATGACACATGTCATCAGAATGCTCCATGGCCTTCTCATCACAATGCTCCATGACCTTTGTCATCACAATGCTCAATACACTTGTCATCAATATGCTCCATGACACTTGTTGTCTGTATGCTCCTTGAACCCTGTCATGGCAAGGCTCCATGCATTTTTCATCACAATATTCCATGCCCTTTTCATCACAATGCTACAAGACCCCTGTAATCACAATGCTCCATGCGCTTGTCATCACAAAGCTCAATGACGCATGTCCTCAGAATGCTCCTTGGCTTTCTCTTCACAATGATCCATGCCCTTGTCATCACAGTGTTCCAAGACCCCTGTAATCACAATTGTCCATGCCCCTTTTGATCAGTATGCTATATGAGATTGTCATCACAAGGCTCCATGGATTTCTCATCACAATGCTCCAGGACCTTGTCATCACAATGCTTCACGAACTTGTCATGAAATTCTCAATGGCCCTTGTCATCATAGTGCTCCAAGCCCTAGTCATCACAATGGTCCATTTTATTTGTCATCCCAATCCTCCATTACATTTGGCATCACAATGCTCAATGCCATTATCATCGCAATGGACCATGACATATGTCATCACGATGCTCCCTGACATCTGTCTTCACAATACTCCATGACCTTCTCATCACCATGATCCATACCCTTGTCATCACAATGCTCCATGCCCATGTCATCACAATGCTCCATGACCCCTATTATCACAGTGCTCCATGACTCCAGTCATCACAATGCTTCATAATGTTTGTCATCAAAACGGTCCTTGCCCGTGTCATCACAAGGCTCTGTGACCTTTGTAACCAAAATGCTCCATGAACTTTTCATCACAATGCTCCGTGACCCTTGTCATCAAAATGCTCCATGCCTTTGTCAGAACAATGCTCCATGACCCTTGTCATCACAATGTGCCACGTGCTTTTCATCACATCGGTCCACAACCTTGTCATCGCTATGCTTCATAAACCTTGTAATCCCAATGCTCCATGGACTTCTCATCCAAATGCTCTCTCACCAGAGATATCACAATGTTCCATCACTAGTCATCACAATACTCCCTCACCCCTGTAATCATAATGTTCCATGACCCCTGTCATCACAGTGCTACATACCCTTATCATCACAATGTTCCATGATCCCTGACATCACAATGTTCCATAACCCCTGTAATCAAAATGCTCCATGACCCTTTTCATACCAAAGCTCCATGACCCCTGACATCACAATGTTCTATAACCCCTGCCCTCAAAATATTCCATTATATTTTAATCAAATTGCTGCATGAACCTGTAATCAAAATGCTCCCTGCCCTTCTCATCACAATGCACCACACCATAGTCATCGAAATGCTCCCTGTTATTTGTCATCACAAATCTCCATGACCCTTGGCATCACAATGCTCCATGTCATTGTCATCACAGTGCTCCATGAACACTCTCATCACATTGCTCCATGCCCTTGTCATCACAAAGCTCCATGACACTTGTCATCACAATGCTCGATGCCCTTCTCATCGCAATGCTCCATGTCCTGGTCATTACAATCCTCCATGAATGTATCACAGTGTTCCGTGCCCTTGTCATCCCAATGCTCCATGCCCACTCTCATTACAATAATCCATGAAATATTTTAGACCAAAGCTCAATGCCCTTCTCATCACAATGCTCCATTACCTCTGTCATAACAATGCTCCATGACACCTGCCATCACATTGTTCAACGGCATATCATCACAAGGCTCCATGATCCTTGTCATCACAATTCCCCAAGACCCCTGTAATCACAATGCTCCATGCCCTTGTCATCACAGTGCTCCATGATGCATGTCATCAGAATTTTCCATGGCCTTCTCATCACCATGCTCCATGCCCTAGTCATCACAATGCTCCAAGACCCCGGTAATCACAATGCTCCATTCCCCTTTTCATCTCAATGCTCCATGAACCCAGTCATCACAATGCACCATGCCCATCATCATAATGTTTCATGCTATTGTCATCACAATGAAATCTAAATTCTCCATGACATCTGTCATCATAATGCCTCAAACCCTTGTGATCATAATGTTCCATAAGACTTATCATCACAACACCCCATGATGCTCATCATCACAATTATCCATGGTCTTCTCATCACAATGCTCTATGACCTTTGTCATCAAATGCTCAATACACTTGTCATCACAATGCTATCTGACAATTGTCGTAACTATGCTTCTTGAACACTGTCATGACAAGGCTCAATGCCTTTTTCTTCACAATGATACATGCCTTTTTCATCACAATGCATCAAGAAACCTGTAATCACAATGCTCCACGACCTACTCATCACAATTCTCCATGGCCAATATCATCAAAATGCACCATGACCACTGTCATCTCAACACTCCATGACACCTGACAACACAATGATCCGGAATTCTTGTCATCAAAATGCTCCATTCCCAAGTCATCACAATGCTCCATGACCCCTGTCATCACAATACTCCATGAACATTTTCAGCCCAATGCTCCATGACACTTGTCATCACATTGAACCATGCCCTTGTCATCCCAATGCTCCATGACCACTGTATTCACAATGCTCCGTGACGCTTGTCATCAGAGTGCTCCATGACACCTGTCATCACAATGCTCCATGCCTTTGTCAGCAAATGCTACATAACCTTGTCATTACAATGCTCTATGCGCTTGTCATCACAATACTCCTTTACCATTGTCATCACAATCCTCCATGAACCTTGGGATCACATTGCTTCATACCCTTGTCATCACAATGCTCCATGCTCCTTGAAATCAAAATGATCCATGACCTCTGTCATCACAATGCTCCAAACCCTTGTCATCACAATGTTCCATAACACTTGTCATCACAACGCTCCATGATGCCTGTCATCACAATACTCCACGGCCTTTTCATCACAATGCTCCATAACCTTTGTCATCACAATTCTAATACACTTGTCATTACAATGCTTCCTGAAACTTGCCGTCAGAATGCTCCTTGAAACCTGTCACGAAAAGGCTCCATGCTTTTCTCATCACAATGTCCCATGCCGTTTTCATCACAATGCTCCATGCCATTGTCATCAAAATACTCCACAAGATTGTCATCAGAATGTTCCATGACCTTTTTCATCACAATTATCCATGCACTTGTCAGCACAATGCTCCCTGAACCTTGTCATCACAATGCTCCAAGCCATTGTCATCACAATGCTAAATTACTTTTGACATCACAATGCTCCGTGACTCCAGTCATCACAATGCTTCATAACATTTTTCATCACAATGGTCCATGCCCGCGTCATCACAAGGCTCTGTGACTTTTGTAACCACAATGCTCCATGAACTTTTCATCACAATGCTCCATGACACTTGTCATCATAATGCTCCATGCCTTTGTCAGAAAAATGTTCCATGACCCTTGTCATCACAATGTGCCATGCGCTTTTCATCACAATGATCCACAACCTTGTCATCGATATGCTCCATAAACATGGTAGTCACAATGGTCCATGCACTTCTCATCCAAATGTTCTCTCACCTGAGATATCACAATGTTCCATCACTAGTCATAACAATCCTCCCTCAACCCAGTAATCACAATGTTCCATGACCCGTGACATCACAATATTCCATAACCACTGTCATCACAATGCTCCATGACACATTTCATCCGAAAGCTCCATGACCCATGGCATCACAATGTTCTGTAACCCCTGTCGTCAAAATGTTACATGACACTTTTCATCAAATTGCAGCATGAACCTGTCATCAAAATGCTCCCTTTCCTTCTCATCACAATGCACCACACGCTTGTCATCAAAATGCTCCATGACCGTTGTCATCAAAAAGCTCCATGACACTTGGCATCACAATGCTCCATGTCATTGTCATCACAATGCTCCCTGAACGCTCTCATCCCATTGCTCCATACCCTTGTCATCACAATGCTCCATGACACTTGTCATCAAAATGCTCGATGCCCTTCTCATCAAAATGCTCCATGCCCTTTTCATCACAATCCTCCATGACCCATGTATCACAGTGTTCCGTGCCCTTGTCATCACAGTGCTCCATGCCCACTCTCATCACAATAATCCATGAAAACTTTCGGGCCAATGCTCAATGCACTTCTCATCACAATGCTCCATTACCACTGTCATAAAAATGCTCCATGACCCCTGCCATCACAATGTTCCACAGCCTTGTCATCACAAGGCTCCCTGCCCCTTGACATCACAATGCTCCAAGACCCCTGTAATCACAATGCTCCATGCCAATTTGCATCTCAATGCTCCATGAACCCTGTCATCACAATGCACCATGCCCATCATCATAATGCTTCAGGCTATTGTCATCACAATTAAATCAAAATTCTCCATGACCTCTGTCATCATAATGCTCCAAACCCTTGTGATCACAATGTTCCATAACACTTATCATCACAAATCCCCATGACTCTCATCATCACAATTATCCATGGTATTCTCATCACAATGCTCCATGACTTTTGTCATCACAATGCTCAATACACTTGTCATCACAATGCTCCCTGACACTTGTCGTCAGTATGCTCCTTGAACCCTGTCATGACAAGGCTCCATGACTTTTTCATCACAGTGATCCGTGCCCTTTTCATCACAATGCTCCAAGATCACTGTCATCACAATGCTCCATGTGCTTGTCATCAAAATGCTCCAAGACCCCTGTAATCACAATGCTCCATGCCCCTTTTCATCAGAATGCTCCGTGAGAGTTCTCATCACAAGTCTCCATGGTCATCTCATCACAAAGATCCAGGATATTGTCATCAACATTCTCCATTCCCTTGTCATCACAATGCTCCATGACCCCTGTCATCACAATAATCCATTAACATATTCAGCCCAATGCTCCACGACCTACACATCACAATGTTCCATGGCCAATATCATCACAATGCTCCATGACCACTGTCATCACAACACTCCATGACTCCTGACAACACAATGATCCGGGACTCTAGTCATCGCAATGCTCCATTCCCTACTCATCACTATGCTCCATGACCCATGTCATCACAACACTCCATGAACATTTTCAGCCCAGTGCTCCATGACACTTGTCATAACAATGATCCATGCCCTTGTCATCCCAATGCTCCATGACCCCTGTATTCACAATGCTCCATGACGCTTGTCATCACAGTGCTCCATGACACATGTCATCACAATGCTCCATGCCTTTTTCAGCAAAATGCTACATGACCATGTCATTACAATGCTCTATGCGCTTGTCATCACAATACTCCATTTCCATTGACATCACAATCCTCCATGAACCTTGGGATCACATTGCTTCATGCCCTTGTCATCACAATGCTCCATGCTCCTTTAAATCAATATGATCCATGACCTCTCTCATCACAATGCTCCAAAGCCTTGTGATCACAATCTTCCATAACACTTGTCATCACGACGCTCCATGAGGCCTGTCATCACAATACTCCATGCCCTTTTCATCACAATGCTCCATGACCTTTGTCATCACAATTCTCAGTATACATGTCATCACAATGCTCCCTGACATTGTCATCAGAATGCTCCTTGAAACCTGCCACGAAATGGCTCCATGCCTTTTCCTTCACAATGCCCCATGCGATTTTCATCACAATGCTCCATGCCATTGTCATCAAAATACTCCACAAGCTTGTCATCAGAATGCTCCATGACCCTTGTCATCACAATTCTCCATGCAATTGTCAGCACAATGCTCCCTGTCCCATGTCATCACAATGCTCCAAGCCATTGTCATCACAATGTTCCATAACCTTTGTCATCAGAATCCTCCATGACACTTGGCATCACAATGCTCCATGCCATTGTCATCACAATGGGCCATTACATATGTCATCACAATGCTCCCTGACACCTCTCTTCACAATACTGCATGACCTGGTCATTACAATTCTCCATGCCATTGTCATCACAATGGGCCTTTACATATGTCATCACAATGCTCCCTGACACCTCTCTTCACAATACTGCATGACCTGGTCATCACAATGCTCCATGCCCTTGTCATCACAATGTGCCATTCGAACTGTCATCGCAACAATCCATGGAACTTATTAGACTAATGTTCCATGCCCTTGTCATCACAGTGCTCCATGCCCTTGTTATCACAATGCTCCCTAACCCCTGTCATCACAATCCTCCGTGACTCCAGTCATCACAATGCTTCATGACTTTGTCATCACAATGGTCCATGCCCTCGTCATCAACAGTCTCTGTGACCATTTTAACCACAATGCCCCATGAACTTTTCATACAATGCTCTTTGACCCTTGTCATCACAATGCTCTATGCCTTTCTCAGCACAATGCTCCATGACCCTTGTCATCACAATGCTCCTTGCGCTTGTCAGCACAATGCTCCATGACACATGTCATCACAATGCACCATGTGCTTGTCATCACAGTGCTCTAAAATCTTGTCATCACAATGCTCCATAAACATTGTCATCGTAATCCTCCATGCACTTCTAATCAAAATGCTCTCTCACCACTGATATCACAATGCTACATCACTATTTGTCACAATACTCCCTCCCACCTGTCATCACAATGTTTCATGACTCCTGTCATCACAATGCTACATGCACTTATCATCAAAATGTTCGACGACCCCTGACATCACAATGTTCCATAACACCTGTCAGCAAAATGTTCCATGAAAATTTTCAACAAATTGCTCCATGAACCTGTCATCACAATTCTCCCTGCCCTTCTCATCACAATGCACAATGCCCTTGCCATCAAAATGCTCCATGACCTTTGTCATCTCAAAGAGCCCTGACCCATGGCATCACAATGCTCCATGTCATTGTCATCACAATGCTCCTTGACACATGTCATCAGAATGCTACATGGCCTTCTCATCACAATGATCCATGCTCTTGCCATCACAATGCTCCATTACTCCTCTCATAAAAATGTTCCATGCCCCTGCCATCACGATATTCCCTGGCCTTGTCATCACAAGGCTCCATGACCCTTCTCATCACAACACTCCAAGAAACCTGTAATCACAATGCTCCATGCCCTTTTTCATCTCAATGATCCATTAAACCTGTCATCACAATGCACCATGCCTATAATCATAATGCTTCATGCTATTGTCATCACAATGAAATCAAAATGCACCATGACCTCTGTCATAACAATGCTCCAATCCCATGTGATCACAATATTCCATAACACTTGTCATCACAATGCCCCTTGACGCTCGTCATCATAATTACCCTTGGACTTCTAATCACAATGCTCCATGACCTTTGTCATCCCAATGCTCAATACACTTGTCATCAAAATGCTCCCTGACACTTGTTGTCTGTATGCTCCTTGAACTCTCTCATGACAAGGCTCCATGCGTTTTTCATCACAATGATCCATGCCCTTTTCATCACAATGCTCCAAGACCCATGTAATCAAAATGCTCCATGCCCTTGTCATCACAAATCTCAATGACGCATGCCATCAGAATGCTCCTTGGTCTACTCCTCACAATGTTCCATGCCCTTGTCATCACAATGTTTCATGATCCGTGTAATCACAATGCTCCATGCCCCTTTTCATCAGTATGCTCCAAGAGAATTGTCATCACAAGGCTCCAAAGCTTTGTCATCACAATGCTCCAGGATCTTGTCATCACAATGCTTCACGACCTTGTCATGAAAATTCTCAATGGCCCTTGTCATCATAATGCTGCAAGCCCTAATCATCACAATGCTCCATTATATTTGTCATCACAATCCTCGATTACAATTGGCATCACAATGCTCCATGCCATTGTCATCGCAATGGACCATCACATATGTCATCACAATGCTCCCTGACATCTCTCTTCACAATATTCCATGACCTTCTCATCACAATGCTCCATGCCCTTGTCATCACAATGCACCATGCCCATGGTCATCACAATAATCTATGAAATTTTTCAGACCAATGCTCCATTCCCCTGTCATCACAATGCTCCATGTACACTGTCATCACAATAATCTATGAAACTTGTCAGACCAATGCTCCATGCTCCTGTCACCAAAATGCTCTATGCCCTTGTCATCACAATGCTCCATGTCCACTGTCATCACAATGCTCCATGACTCCAGTCATCACAATGCTTCATAACATTTGTCATCACAATGGTCCATGACAGCGTTTTCACAAGGCTCTGTGACCTTTATAACCACAATGCTCCATGAAATATTCATCACAATGCTTCGTGACCATTGTCATCAAAATGCTCCATGCCTTTGTCAGAAAAATGCTCCATGACCCTTGTCATCACAATATGCTACGTGATTTTCATCACAACGGTCCACAAATTTGTCATGGTAATGCTCCATAAACCTTGTATTCACAATGCTCCATGTCCTTCTCATCACAATGCTCCATTATCCCTATCATAACAATGTTCCATGACCCCTGCCATCACAATATTCCACGGCCTTGTCATCACAAGGCTCCATGACACTTGTCATCACAATGCTCCAAGACCCCTGTAATCACAATGCTCCATGCCCTTGTCATCACAAAGCTCCATGACACATGCCATCAGAATGTTCCATGTCCTTCTCATCAAAATGCTCCATGCCCTTGACATCACAATGCTCCAAGAAACCTGTAATCACAATGCTCCATGCCCCTTTTCATCTCAATGCTCCATGAACACTGTCATCACAATGCATCAGGCCCATCATGATAATGCTTCAGGCTATTGTCATCAAAATGAAATCTATATGCTCCATGACCTCTGTCATCACAATGCTCCAATCCCTTGTGTTCACAATGTTCCATAACACTTATCATCACAACACCCAATGACGCTCATCATCACAATTATCCATGGTCTCCTCATCACAAAGCTCCCTGACACTTGTCATCAGTATGCTCCATTAACCCTGTCATGACACGTCTCCATGCCTTTTTCATCACAATTATCCATGCCCTTTTAATCACAATGCTCAAAGTCCCCTGTAATCACAATGCTCCATGCCCTTGTCATCACAAAGCTCAATGACGCATGTCATCAGAATGCTCCATGGCCTTCTCATCACAATGCTCCATGCCCTTGTCATCACAATGCTCCAAGACCCCTGTAATCACAATGCTACATGTCCCTTTTCATCAGAATGCTCCATGAGACTTGTCATCACAAGTCTCCATTGTCTTCTCATCAAAGTGCTCCAGGAACTTGTCATCAAAATGCTCCATGATCCCTGTCATCACAATACTCCATGAACATTTTCAGCCCAATGCTCCATGACACTTGTCATCACAAAGATCCATGCCCTTGTCATCCCAATGCTCCATGACCCCTGTATTCACAATGCTCCGTGACGCTTGTCATGACATTGCTCCATGACACCTGTCATCACAATGCTCCATGACTTTGTCGGCAAAATGCTACCTGACCTTGTCATTGCAATGCTCTATTCGCTTTTCATCACAATACTCTATTACCATTGTCATCACAGTCCTCCATGAACCTTGGGATCACATTGCTTCATGCCCTTGTCATCACAATGATCCATGCTCCTTGAAATCAAAATGATCCATGACCTCTGTCATCACAATGCTCCAAACCCTTGTGATCACAATGTTTCATAACACTTGTCATCACAACGCTCCATGATGCCTGCCATCACAATACTCCATGCCCTACTCATCACAATGCTCCATGACATTTGTCATCACAATTCTCAATACACTTGTCATCACAATGCCACATGCCTTTTTCATCACAATGTTCCATGCCATTGTCATCAAAATACTCCACAAGCTTGTCATCAGAATACTTCATGACCGTTTTCATCACAATTCTCCCTGCACCTGTCAGCAAAATTCTCCCTGACCCTTGTCATCACAATGTTCTAAGCCATTGTCATCACAATGCTCCATTACCTTTGTCATCAGAATCCTCCATGACACTTGGCATCACAATGCTCCATGCCATTGTCATCACTATGGGCCATTACATATGTCATCACAGTGCTCCTTGACACCTGTCTTCACAATACTGCATGACCTGGTCATCACAATGCGCCATTACAACAGTCATCACAATAATCCATGAAACTTATTAGACCAATGCTCCATTCCCTTGTCATCACAATACTCCATGTCCTTGTTATCACAATGCTCCATGACGCCTGTCATCACAATGCTCCATGCCTCCATTCATCACAATGATTCATGACCTTTTTCATCACAGTGGTCCATGCCCTCGTCATCAACAGTCTCTGTGACATATTTAACCACAATTCTCCAATAACTTTTCATCACAATGCTCTTTGACCCTTGTCATCACAATGTTCTATGCCTTTCTCAGCACAATGCTCCATGACCCTTGTCATCACAATGCTCCATGCACTTCTCATCAAAATGCTTTCTCACCAATGATATCACAATGTTACAGCACTATTCATCACAATACTCCCTCACCCCTGCCATCACAAAGTTCCATGACTTTTGTCTTTGCAATGCTGCATGCACATATCATCACAAAGTTCGGTGACCCCTGACATCACAATGTTCCTTAACCCGTGTCATCATAATGCTCCATAACACTTTTCCTCAAAATGCTCAATGACCCCTGACATCACAATGTTCCATAATCCCTGTCATCATAATTCTCCATGATTCTTTTCATCAAAATGCTCCATGAACCCTGACATCACAATGTTCCATAACCCCTGTCATTAAAATATTCCATGACACTTTTCATCAAATTGCTCTATGACCCTGTCATCACAATGTTCCCTGCCCTTCTCATCACAATGTACCACGCCCTTGTCATCAAAATGCTCCATGACCTTTGTCATCACAAATCTCCATGACAGTTAGCATCTCAATGCTCCATGCCATTGTCATCACAATGCTCCATGAACCCTCTAATCACAATGCTCCATGACCCATTGCATCTCAATGCTCCATGAACCCTGTCATCAAAATGCACCATGCCCATCATCATAATGCTTCAGGCTACTGTCATCACAATGAAATCAAAATATTCGATGATCTATCTCATCACAATGCTCCAAATCCTTGTGATCACAATGTTCCATAACACTTATCATCACAACGCCCCATGAAGCTCATCATCACAGTTAACCATGGTCTTCTCATCACAGTGCTCCATGACCTTTGTCATCACAATGCTCTATACACATGTCATCACAATGCTCCCTGACACTTCTCATCAGTATGCTCCTGGAACCCTGTCATGACAAGGCTCCATACCATTTTCATAACAATGATCCATGCCAATTTCATCACAATGCTCCAAGACACCAGTAATCACAATGCTCCATGCCCTTGTCATCACAATGCTCCAAGACCCCTGTAATCACAATACTCCATGCCCCTTTTCATCAGAATGCTCCATGAGACTTCTTATTACGAGGCTCCATGGTCTCCTCATCACAGTGCTCCAGGAACCTTTCATCACAGTGCTCCATTCCCTTGTCATCACAATGCTCCATGACCCCTGTCCTCACAATACTTCCTGAACATTTTCACGCCAATTCTCCAGGAACTTCTCATCACAATGCTTCATGATCCCTATCATCACAATGCTCCATGACCACTGTCATCACAACGCTCCATGACCCCTGACAACACAGTGATCCTGGACTCTAGTCATCACAATGCTCCATTCCCTAGTCATCACAATGCTCCATTAATATTTTCAGCCAAATTCTCCATGACACTTGTCATCACAATGATACATGACCTTGCCATCCCAGTGCTCCATGACCCCTGTAATCACAATGATCCGTGATGCTTCTCATCAAAGTGCTCTATGACCCTTATCATCACAATGCTCATGCCTGTGTCAGCAAAATGCTACATGACCTTGCCATCAAAATGCTCCATTTGCTTGTCATCACAATACTCCCTTAGCATTGTCATCACAATTATCCATGAACCTTGGGATCACATTGCTTCATGCCCTTGTCATCACAATGCTGCATGCTCCTTGAAAACAAAATGATCCATGACTTCTATCATCACAATGCTCCAAACACTTGTGATCACAATGTTCCATAACACTTGTCATCACAACGCTCCATGATGCCTGTCATCACAATACTCTATGCCCTTTTCTTCAAAATGCTCCATGATCTTTTTCATCACAATTCTCAATACACATGTCATCACAATGTTCCCTGACACTTGTCATCAGAATGCTCCTTGAAACCTGTCATGAAATGGCTTCATGCCTTTTTCATCACAATGCTCCATGCCCTTTTCATCACAATGCTCCAAGCCATTGTCGTCACAATACTCCACAAGCTTGTCATCAGAATGCTCCATGCCACTTGTCATCACATTTCTCCATGGCCACTGTCATCACAATGCTCCATACCCCTTGTCATTACTGTTCTCCATGACGTGCATCATCACAATTATCCATGGCCTTCTCATCACAATGCTCGACGCCATTGTCATCAAAATGCTCCATGACACATGTAATCACAATGCTCCATGCCCTTGTCATCACAAAGCTCCATTTCTTTGTCAGAACAATGCTCAATGAACATAGTCTTCACAATGTGCCACGCGCATTTCAACACAACGGTCCACAACCTTGTCATTGCTATGCTTCATAAACCTTGTAATCACAATGGTCCATGCACTTCTCATCAAAATGCTCTCTCACCAGAGATATCACAATGTTCCATCTCTAGTCATCACAATACTCCCTCATCCCTGTAATCACAATGATCCAGGACACTGTCATCACAATGCTACATCCCCTTATCATCACAATGTTCCATGACCCCTGACATCACAATGTTCCATAACTCCTGTCATCAAAATGCTCCATGACCCTTTTCATCCCAAAGCTCCAAGACCCCTGACAACACAATGTTCTATAACCCCTGCCATCAAAATGTTCCTTTACACTTTTTATCAAATTGCTGCATGACCTGGTCATCAAAATGCTCCCTGCATTTCTCAGCACAATGCCCCATGCCCTTGTCATCAAAATGCTCCATGACTTGTCATCACAAAGCTCCATGACACTTGGAATCACAATGCTCCATGTCATTGTCATCACAATGCTCCATGAACCCTCTCATCACATTGCTCCATGCCCTTGTCATCACAAAGCTCCATGACACTTGTCATCACAATGCTCGATGCCCTTCTCATCACAATGCTCCATGCCCTTGTCATTACAATCCTGCATGACCCATGTATCACAGTGTTCCGTGCCCTTGTCATCACAATGCTCCATGCCCACTCTCATCACAATAATCCATGAAACATTTCATACCAATGTTCCATGCCCTTCTCATCAAAACGCTCCATTACACCTGTCATAAAAATGCACCATGACCCTTGCCATCAAAATGTTCCACGGCCTAGTCATCACAAGGTTCCATGACACTTGTCATCACAATGCTCCAGACCCCTGAAAGCACAATGCTCCATGCCCTTGTCATCACAAAGCTCCATGATGCATGTCATCAGAAAGTTCCATGGCCTTCTCATCACAGTGCTCCATGCCCTTGTCATCACAATGCTCCAAGACACTTGTAATCACAATGCTCCATGCCACTTTTCATCTCAATGCTCCATGAACCCTATCATCTCAATGCACTATTCCCATCATCATAATGCTACAGGCTATTGTCATCACAATGAAATCAATAATCTCCATGACCTCTGTCATCAAAATGTTCCAAACCCTTGTGATCACAAGGTTCCATAACACTTATCATCACAACACCCTATGACGCTCATCATCACAATTATCCATGGTCTTCTCTTCACAATGCTCCATGATCTTTGTCATCACAATGCTCAATACAATTGTCAACACAATGCTTCCTGACACTTGTCGTCAGAATGCTCCATGAACCCTGTCATAACAAGGCTCCATGCCTTTTTCATAACAATGATCCATGCACTTTTCATCACAATGCTCCAAGATCCCTGTAATCACAAATGCTCCATGCCCTTGTCATCACACAACTCCATGATGCATGTCATTAGAATGCTCCATGGCCTTCTCATCACAATGCTCCATGCCCTAGTCATCACAATGCTCCAAGACACCTGTAATCACAATGCTCCATGCTCCTTTTCATCAGAATGCTCAATGAGACTTCTCATCAGAAGTCTCCATGGTCTTCTCATCACAATGCCCCAGGACCTTGTCATCACCATGCTCCATTCCGTTGTCATCACAATGCTCCATGACACATGTCATCACAATGCTCCATGCCCTTGTCATCAAAAAGCTCCATGACACATGTCATCAGAATGCTTCATGGCCTTCTCATCACAATGCTCCATGCTCTTGTCATCAAAATGCTTCAAGACCCCTGTAATCACAATGCTCCATGCCCCTTTTCATCAGAATGCTCCATGAGACGTATCATCACAAGTCTCCATGGTCTTCTCATCACAGTGCTCTAGACCTTGTCATCACCATGCTTCATTCCCTTGTCATCAAAATGCTCCATGACCCCTGTCTTCACAATAGTCCATGAACATTTTCAGCCCAATGCTCCACGACCTACTCATCACAATGCTCCATGGCCAATATCATCACAATTCTCCATGACCAATGTCATCACAACACTCCATGACACCTGACAACACAATGATCCGGGACTCTTGTCATCACAATGTTCCATTCCCTAGTCATTAAAATGCTCCTTGACCCCTGTCATCACAACACTCCATGAACATTTTCAGCCCAGTGCTCCATGACACTTGTCATCACAATGATCCATGCCCTTTTCTTGCCAATGCTCCATGACCCCTGTATTCACAATGCTCCGTGACGCTTGTCATCACAGTGCTCCATGACACATGTCATCACAATGCTCTATGCCTTTCTCAGCACAATGTTCCATGCCCTTTTCATCACAATGCTCCATGACTCCAGTCATCACAATTCTTCATAACATTTGTCATCACGATGGGCGATACCCACGTCATCACAAGGCTCTGTTACCTTTGTAACCACAATGCTCCATGAACTTTTCATCACAATGCTCCGTGACCCTTGTCATCACAATGCTCCATGCCTTTGTCAAAAAATGCTCCATGACCCTTGTCATCACAATGTGCCACGTACTTTTCATCCCAACGGTCCACAAATTTGTCATCACAATGCTCCATGAACCTTGTAATCACAATGCTCCATGCCCTTCTTATCACAATACTCCATTACCCCTGTCATAACAATGCTCCATGACACTTGCCATCACAATTTTCTATGCCCTTGTCATCACAAAGCTCCATGACACGTCATCAGAATTTTCCATGTACTTCTCATCAAAATGCTAAATGCCCTTGTCATCACAATGCTCCAAGACCCCTGTAATCACAATGCTCCATGCCCCTCTTCATCTCAATGCTCCATGAACCCTGTCATCACAATGCATCATGCCAATCATCATAATGCTTCCGGCTATTGTCAGCACAATGAAATCAAAATTCTACAGTACCCCTGTCATCACAGTACTCCATGAACATATTCAGCCCAAGGCTCCATGACCCTTGTCATCACAATGATCCATGCCCTTGTCATCCCAATGCTCCATGACCCCTGTATTCACAATGCTCCGTGACGCTTGTCATCACAGTGCTCCTTGAAACTTATCCTCACAATGCTCCATGCCTTTGTCAGCAAAATGCTACATGACCTTTTCATTACAATGCTCTATGCGCTTGTCATCACAATACTCCTTTACCATTGTCATTACAATCCTTCATGAAACTCGGGATCCCATTGCTTCATGCCCTTGTCATCACAATGCTCCCTGCTCCTTGAAATCAAAATGATCCATGACCTCTGTCATCACAATGCTCCAAACCCTTGTGATCACAATGTTCCGTAATACTTGTCATCACAAAGCTCCATGATGCCTGTCATCACAATACTCCATGCCCTTTTCATCACAATTCTCTATGACCTTTGTCATCACAATTCTCAATATACTTGTCATCACAATGCTCCCTGACATTGTCGTCAGAGTGCTCCTTGAACCCTGTCACCAAAAGGCTCCATTCCTTTTTCATCACAATGCCCCATGCCATTTTCATCAAAATGCTCCATGCAATTGTCATCAAAATACTCCACAAGCTTGTCATCAGAATGCTCCATGTCTCTTGTCATCACAATTATCCATGCACTGGTCAGCACAATGCTCCCTGACCCTTGTCATCACAATGATCCAAACACTTGTCATCACAATGCTCCATTACCTTTGTCATTAGAATCCTCCATGACACTTGGCATCACAATGCTCCATGCCTTTGTCATCACAATGGGCCATTACATATGTCATCACAATGCTCCCTGACACCTCTCTTCAGAATACTGCATGCCCTTGTCATCACAATGCTCCATGCCATTGTATCACAATGTTCCAAGTCCCCTGTAATCAGAATGCTCCAGGCCCCTTTTCATCAGTATGCTCCTTGAGATTTGTCATCACAAGCCTCCATGGTTTTCTCATCACAATGCTCCAGGACCTTGTCATCACAATGCTTCACGACATTGTCATGAAAATTCTCAATGGCCCTTGTCAACATAATGCTCCAAGCCCTAGTCATCACAATGCTCCATTATATTTGTCATCACATCCTCCATTACATTTGGCATCACAATGCTCCATGCTATTGTCATCGCAATGGACCATGACATAGGTCATCACAATTCTCCCTGACACCTGTCTTCACATTACTCCATGCACTTGTCTTCACAATGCTCCATGCCCTAGTCATCACAATGCACCATGTCCACTGTCATCACAATAATCTATGAAACTTGTCAGACCAATGCTCCATGCCCCTGTCATCACAATGCTCCTTGACCCTTGTCATCACAATGCTCCGTGCCTCCAGTCATCACTATGCTTCATAACGTTTGTCATCACAACGGTCCATGCCTGCGTCATCACAAGGCTCTGTGACCATTGTAACCACAATGCTCCATGAACTTTTCATCACAATGCTCCGTGACCCTTGTCATCACAATGCTCCATGCCTTTGTCAGAACAATGCTCCATGACCTTTGTCATCACAATGTGCCATACACTTTTCATCACAATGATCCACAACCTTTTCATCGCTATGCTCCATAAACCTTGTAATCACAATGCTCCATGCACTTCTCATCCAAATGCTCTCTCACCAGAGATATCACAATGTTCCATCACTAGTCATCACAATCCTCGCTCAACCCTGTTATCACAATGTTCCATGACCCCTGTCATCACAATGCTACATCCCCTTATCAGCACAATGTTCCTTGACCCCTGACATCACAATGTTCCATAACCCCTGTCATCAAAATGCTCCATGACCCTTTTCATCCCAATGCTCCATGATCCCTGGCAACACAATGTTCTATAACCCATGTCATCAAAATGTTCCATTACACTTTTCATCAAATTGCTGCATGACCCTGTCATCAAAAAGCTCCCTGCCCTTCTCATCACAATGCACAACACACTTGTCATCAAAATGCTCCATGACTTTTGTCATGACAAAGCTCCATTACCCTTGGCATCACAATGCTCCATGTCATTGTCATCACAATGCTCCATGAACCCTCTCATCACATTGCTCCATGCCCTTGTCATCAAAGGCTCCATGACACTTGTCATCACAATGCTCGATGCCCTTCTCATCACAATGCTCCATGCCCTTGTCATTACAATCCTCCATGACCCATGTATCACAGTGTACCGTGCCCTTGTCATCACAATGCTCCATGCCCACTCTCATCACAATAATCCATGAAATATTTCAGACCAATTCTCAATGACCTTCTCATCACAATGCTCCATTTCCTATGTCATAAAATTGCTCCATGACCCCTGCCATCAAAATGTTCCACGGCCTTGTCATCACAAGGCTCCAAGGCCCTTGTCATCACAATGCTCCAAAACCCCTGTAATCACAATGCTCCATGCCCTTGTCATCACAATGCTCCATGAACTTTGTCATAACAGTTCTCAATACACTTGTCATCACAATGCTCCCTGACACTTGTCGTCAGAATGCTCCTTGAACCCTGTCATGAAAAGGCTGCATGCCTTTTTCATCATAAAGCCCCATGCCGTTTTCATCACAATGCTCCATGCCATTGTCATCAAAATACTCCACAAGCTTGTCATCAGAATGCTCCATGACTCATGCCATCACAATTCTCCATGCACATGTCAGCACAATGCTCCCTGAACCTTGTCGTCACTATGCTCCAAGCCGTTGTCATCAAAATGCTCCATTACCTTTGTCATCAGAATCACCCATGACAATTTGCATCACAATGCTCCATGCCATTGTCATCACAATGGGCCAATACATATGTCATCACAATGCTCCATGACACCACTTTTCACAATACTGCATGAACTTTTCATCACAATGCTCCATGCCCTTCTCATCACAATGCTCCATTACCTATGTCATCACAATGCTCCAAGACCCCTGTAATCACAAAGCTCCATGCCCTTGTCATCACAAAGCACCATGACGCATGTCATCAGAATGTTCCATGGCCTTCTCCACACAATGCTCCATGCCCTTGTCATCACAATGCTCCAAGACCCCTGTAATCACAATGCTCCATGCCCTTTTTCATCAGAATGCTCCATGAGACTTGTCATCACAAGTCTCCATGGTCATCTCATCACAATGCTCCAGGAACTTGTTATCACCATGCTCCATTCCCTTGTCATCACAATGCTCCATGACCCCTGTCATCACAATACTCCATGAATATTTTCAGCCCAATGCCCCATGACCTTCTCATCACAATGCTCCAAGACCAATATCATCAAAATGCTCCTTGATCACTGTCATCACAACACTCCACGACACCTGACAACACAATGATCCGGGACTCTTGTCATCACAATGCTCCATTCCCTAGTCATCACAATGCTCCATTACCCCTGTCATCACAATACTCCATGAACATTTTCAGCCCAATGCTCCATGACATTTGTCATCACAATGATCCATGCCCTTGTCATCCCAATGCTCCATGACCCCTGTATTCACAATGCTCCGTGTCGCTTGTCATCACAGTGCTCCATGACACCTGTCATCACAATGCTCCATGCCTTTGTCAGCAAAATGCTATATGACCTTGTCATTACAATGCTCTATGTGCTTGTCATCACAATACTGCATTACCATTGTCATCACTATCCTCCATGAAACTTGGGATCACATGGCTTCATGCCCTTGTCATCACAATGCTCCATGCTCCTTGAAAACTAAATGATCCATGACCTCTGTCATCGCAATGCTCCAAACCCTTGTGATCACAATGTTCCATAACACTTTTAATCACAACGCTCCATGATGCCTGTCATCACAATACTCCATGCCCTTTTCATCACAATGCTCCATGACCTTTGTCATCACAATTCTCAATACACTTGTCATCACAATGCTCCCAGACACTTGTCGACAGAATGCTCCTTGAACCCTGTCACAAAAAGGCTCCTTGCCTTTTTCATCACAAAGCCCCATGACGTTTTCATCACAATGCTCCATGCCATTGTCATCAAAATACTCCACAAGCTTGTCATCAGAATGCTCCATGACCCTTTTCATCACAATTCTCCATGCACTTGTCAGCACAATGCTCCCTGACCCATGTCATCACTATGCTCCAAGCCATTGTCATCACAATGCTCATTTACCTTTGTCATCAGAATCCTCCATGAAAATTGGCATCACAATGCTCCATGCCATTGTCATCACAATGGGCTAAAACATATGTCATCACAATGCTCCGTGACAACTCTTCTCACAATACTGCATGACCTGGTCATCACAATGCTCCATGCCCTTGTCATCACAATGCGACATTCCAACTGTCATCACAATAATCCATGAAACTTATTAGACCAAAGCTCCATGCCCTTGTCATCACAATGCTCCATGCCCTTGTTATCACAATGTTCCAAGACCCCTGTAATCAGAATGCTCCATGCCCCTTTTCATCAGTATGCTCCATGAGACTTGTCATCACAAGGCTCCATGGTTTTCTCATCACAGTGCTCCAGGACCTTGTCATCACAATGCTTCCCGACATTGTCATGAAAATTCTCAATGGCCCTTGTCATCATAATGCTCCAAGCCGTAGTCATAACAATGCTCCATTATATTTGTCATTACAATCCTCCATTACATTTGGCATCACAATGCTCCATGCCATTGTCATCGCAATGGACCATGACATATGTCATCACAATGCTCCCTGACACCTGTCTTCACAATACTCCATGACCTTGTCATCATAATGCTCCATGACCTTGTCATCACAATGCACCATGTCCACTGTCATCACAATCATCTATGAAACTTGTCAGACCAATGCTCCATGCCCCTGGCATCACAGTGCTCCATGCCCTTGTCATCACAATGCTCCATGACCCCTGTCATCACAATGCCCCGTGACTCCAGTAATCACAATGCTTCATAACGTTTGTCATCACAACGGTCCATGCCCGCGTCACCACAAGGCTCTGTGACCATTTTAACCACAATGCTCAATGCGCTTGTCAGCACAATGCTCCATGACACATGTCATCCCAATGCACCATGCGCTTGTCATCTCAGTGCTCCAAAATCTTGACATCACAATGCTCCATGAACCTTTTCAGCACAATACTCCATGGACTTCTCACCAAAATGCTCTCTCACCACTGATGTCACCATGTTACATCAATATTCGTCACAATATTCCCTCACCCCTGTCATCAAAATGTGCCTTGACTCCTGTCATCACAATGCTACATGCCCTTATCATCACAATGTTCGATGACCCCTGGCATCACAAGGTTCCATAACTACTGTCATCAAAATGTTCCTTGACACTTTTCATCAAATTGCTCCATGACCCTGTCATCACAATGCTCCCTACACTTCTCATTACAATGCACAACGCCCTTGTCATCAAAATGCTCCATGACCTTTGTCATCACAAAGATCCATAACCCTTGTCATCACAGTGCTCCATGTCATTGTCATCACAATGCTCCATTAAGGTTCTCATCACATTGCTTCATGTCCATGTCATCACAAACCTCCATGACACATATCATCAGAATGCTCCATGGCCTTCTCATCACAATGCTCCTTGCCCATCATCACAATGCTCCATTATCCCTGTCATACCCATGATCCATGACCCCTGCCATCACGATGTTCCATGGCCTTGTCATCACAAGGCTCCATGACCCTTCTCATCACAATGCTCCAAGAACCCTGTAACCACAATGATCCATGCCCATTTTCATCTCAATATTTCATGAACCCTGTCATCACAATGCACCATGACCATCATCATAATGCTTCATGCTATTGTCATCACAATGAAATCAAAATGCTCCATGATCTCTGTCATAACAATGTTCCAAACGCTTGTGATCACAATATTCCAAAACACTAGTCATCACAATGCACCATGACGCTCGTCATCACAATTATCCATGGTCTTCTCATCACAATGCTCCATGACCTTTGTCATCACGATGCTCAATACACTTGTCATCAAAATGCTCCCTGACACTTGTTGTCTGTATGCTCCTTGAAACCTGTCATGACAAGGCTCCATGCTTTTTCATCACAATGCTCCAAGACCCATGTAATCACAATGCTCAATCCCCTTGTCATCACAAAGCTAAAGGACGCATGTCTTCAGAATGCTCTTGGTTTTCTCCTCACAAAGCTCCATGCACATGTCATCACAATGTTCCAAGACGCCTGTAATCACAATGGTCCATGTCCATTTTCATCAGTATGCTCCATGAGATTTGTCATCACAAGGCTCCATGTATTTCTCATCACAGTGCTCCAGGACATTGTCATCACAATGCTTCACGACCTTGTCCTGAAAAATCTCAATGGCCCTTGTCATCATAATGCTCCAAGCCCTAGTCATCACAGTGCTCCATTATATTTGTCAACACAATCCTCCATTACATTTGGCATCACAAGGCTCCCTGCTATTGTCATCGCAATGGACCATGACATATGTCATCAAAATGCTCCCTGACAACTGTCTTCACAATACTCAATGACCTTCTCATCACAATGATCCATGCCCTTGTCATCACAATGCACCATGTCCACTGTCCTCACCATAATCTATGAAAGTTGTCAGACGAATGCTCCATGCCCCTGTCATCACAATGCTCCATGCCCTTGTCATCACAATGCACCATGACCCCTGTCATCACAATGCTCCGTGACTCCAGTCATCACAATGCTTCATAACATTTGTCATCACAATGCTCCATGCCCATGTCATCACAAGGCTCTCTGTTGTTTGTAACCACAATGCTCCATGAACATTTCATCACAATACTCCGTGACCCTTGTCATCACAATGCTCCATGCCTTTGTCAAAAAAATGCTCCATGACCCTTTTCATCACAATTTGCCACGCACTTTTCATCACAACGGTCCACAATTTTCTCATTGCAATGCTCCATAAAACTTGTAATCACAATGCTCCATGCCCTTCTCATCACAATGCTCCATTACCCCTGTCATTAACAGTGCTCCATGACGCCATCCATCACGATGTTCCATGGCCTTGTAATCACAAGGCTCCATGACAGTTCTCATCACAATGCTCCAAGACCCCTGTAATCACAATGCTCCATGCCCTTGTCATCACAAAGCAACATGACACATGTCATCAAAATGTTCCATGGCCTTCTCATTAAATGCTCCATGCCATTGTCATCACAGTGCTCCAAGACCCCTGTAATCACAATGCTCCATGCCCCTTTTCATCTCCATGCTCCATGAACCCTGTCATCACAATGCATCATGCCCCTCATCATATTGCTCCCGGCTATTGTCAGCACAATGAAATCAAAATTCTCCTTGACCTCTGTCATCACAATGCTCCATGACCCCTGTCATCACAATACTCCATGAACATTTTCAGCCCAATGCTCCATGACACTTGTCATCACAATGATCCATGCCCTTGTCATTCCAATGCTCCATGTCCCCTGTATTCACAGTGCTCCGTGACGCTTGTCATCACAGTGCTCCATGACACCTGTCATCACAATGCTCCAAGACTTTGTCAGCAAAATGCTACATGACCTTGTCATTACAATTCTCTATGTGCTTGTCATCAAAATACTCCATTTCCAATGTCATCACAATCCTCCATGAACCTTGGGATCATATTGCTTCATGCCCTTGTCATCACAATGCTCCATGCTGCTTGAAATCAAAATGATCCATGACCTCTGTCATCACAATGCTCCAAACCATTGTGATCCCAAAGTTCCATAACACTTGTCATCACAATGCTCCATGATGACTGTCATCACAAAATTCCATGCCCTTTTCATCACAATGCTCCATGACCTTTGTCACCACAATGCTCAGTACACTTGTCATCAAAATGCTCCCTGACACTTGTCATCAGAATGCTCCTTGAACCATGTCACGAAAAGGCTCCATGCCATTTTCATCACAATGCCCCATGCCGTTTTCATCACAATGCTCCGTGACCATTGTCATCAAAATGCTCCATGCCTTTGTTTGAAAAATGTTCCATGACCCTTCTCATCACAATGTGCCATTCGCTTTTCATCAAAACGGTCCAGAAACTTGTCATTGCAATGCTCCATAAACCTTGTAATCACAATGCTCCATACACTTCTCATCAAAATGCTCTCTCACCAGAGATATCACAGTGTTTCATCACTAGTCGTCACAATACTCCCTCACCCCAGTAATCACAATGTCCCATGACCCCTGTCATCACAATGCTACATCCCCTTATCATCACAATGTTCCATGACCCCTGACATCACAATGTTCTATAACCCCTGCCATCAAAATGGCCCAATACACTATTCATCAAATTGCTGCATGACGCTGGCATCAAAATACTCCCTGCCATTCTCATTACAATGCACCATGCACTTGTCATCAAAATGCTCCATGACCTTTGTCATCACAAAGCTCCATGACCCCTGGCATCACAGTGCTCAATGTCATTGTCATCACAATGCTCCATGAACCCTCTCATCACATTTCTCCTTGCCCTTGTTATCACAAAGCTCCATGACACTTGTAATCACAATGCTCGATGCCCTTCTCATCACAATGCCCCATGCCCTTGTCATTAGAATCCTCCATGACCCATGTATCACAGTGTTCCATGCCCTTATCATCACAATGCTCTATGCCCACTCTCATCACAATAATCCATGAAACATTTCAGACCAATGCTCCATGCCCTTCTCATCACAATGCTCCATTTCCTCTGTCATAACTATGCTCCATGACACCTGCCATCACAATGTTCCACGGCCTTGTCATCACAAGGCTCCATGACACTTGTCATCACAATGCTCCACGACACATCTAATCAAAATGCTCCATGCCCTTGTCATCAAAAAGCTACATGACGCATGTCATCAGAATGTTCCATGGCCCTGTCATCAAAATTCTCCATGCCCTTGTCATCACAATGCTCCAAGACCCTTGTAATCAAAATGCTCCATGCGTCTTTTCATCTCAATGCTCCATGAACCCTGTCATCACAATGGACGATGCCCATCATCATAATGCTTCAGGCTATTGTCATCACAATGAAATCAAAATGCTCCATGACCTCTGTCATCACAATGCTCCAAACCCTGGTGATCACAATGTTCCATAACAGTTGTCATCACAACGCTCTAAGATGCCTGTCATCACATTACTCCATGCCTTTTTCATCACAATGCTCCATGACCTTTGTCATCACAATTCTCAATACACTTGTCATCACAATGCTCCCTGACACTTGTCATCAGAATGCTCCTTGAACCCTTTCACGAAAATGCTCCATGCCTTTTTCATCACAATGCCCATGCCGTATTCATCACAATGATCCATGCCATTGTCATCAAAATACTCCACAAGTTTGTCATCAGAATGCTCCATGACGCTTGTTATCACAATTCTCCATGCACATGTCAGCACAATGCTCCCTGCCCCTTGTAATCACAATGCTCCAAGCCATTGTCATCACAATGCTCCATTTCCATTGTCATCAGAATCCTCCATGACACTTGGCATCACAATGCTCCATGCCATTTTCATCACAATGGGCCATAATATATGTCATCACAATGCTCCCTGACACCTGTCTTCACAATACTGCATGACCTGGTCATCACAATGCTCCGTGCCCTTGTCATCACAATGCGCCATTCCAACTGTCATCGCAATAATCCATGAAACTTATTAGACCAATGTTCCATGCCCTTGTCATCACAATGCTCCATGCCCTGGTTATCACAATGGTCCATGACCCCTGTCATCACAATGCTCCATGAATCGATTCATCACAATGCTTCATGACCTTTGTCATCACAATGGTCCATGCCCTCGTCATCCACAGTCTCTGTGACATATTTAACCACATTGCTCCTTGAAATTTTCATCACAATGCTCTTTGACCCTTGTCATCACAATGCTCTATGCCTTCCTCAGCACAATGCTCCATGACCCTTGTCATCACAGTGCTCCATGCGCTTGTCAGCACAATGCACCATGACCCATGTCACCACAATGCACCCTGCGCTTGTCATCACAGTGCTCCACAATCTTGTTACCACAATGCTCCATAAAACTTGTCATCACAATTCTTCATGCACTTCTCATCAAAATGCTCTCTCACCACAGATATCACAATGTTACATCACTATTCATCACAATACTCCCTCACCACTGTCATCACAATGTTCCATGACTCCTGTCTTTGCAATGCTACATGCACTTATCATCACAAAGTTCGATGACCCCTGACAGCACAATGTTCCATAACACCTGTCATCAAAATATTCCATTACAATTTTCATCAAATTGCTCTATTACCGTGTCATCACAATGCTCCCTGACCTTCTCATCACATTGCACCACCCCTTGTCATCAAATTGCTCCATGACCTTTGTCATCACAAATCTCCATGACCCTTGGCATCTCAATGCTCCATGCCATTGTCATCACAATGCTTCATGAACCCTCTAATCACAATGCTCCATGCCCATTTGCATCTCAATGCTCCATGAACCCTGTCATCAAAATGCGCCATGCCCATCATCATAATGCTTCAGGCACTTGTCATCACAATGAAATCAAAATATTCGATGATCTGTCTCATCACAATGCTCCAAATCCTTGTGATCACAATGTTCAATAACACTTATCATCACAACGCCCCATGACGCTCATCATCACAATTATCCATGCTCTTCTCATCAAAGTGCTCCATGACCTTTGTCATCACAATGCTCTATAAACTTGTCATCACAATGCTCCCTGACACTTGTCATCAGTATGCTCCTGGAACCCTGTCATGACAAGGCTCCATACCATTTTCATAACAATCATCCATGCCAATTTCATCACAATGCTCCAAGACACCAGTAATCACAGTGCTCTATGCCCTTGTCATCACAATGCTCCAAGACCCCTGTAATCACAATACTCCATGCCCCTTTTCATCAGAATGCTCCATGAGACTTGTTATTACAAGGCTCCATGTTCTTCTCATCACAATGCTCCAGGAACTTTTCATCACAGTGCTCCATTCCCTTGTCATCACAATGCTCCATGACCCCAGTCCTCACAATACTTCCTGAATATTTTCAGTCCAATTCTCCAGGAACTTCTCATCACAATGCTTCATGATCCCTATCATCACAATGCTCCATGACCACTGTCATCACAACGCTCCATGACCGCTGACAACACAGTGATCCGGGACTCTTGTCATCACAATGCTCCATTCCCTACTCATCACAATGCTCCATGAACATTTTCATCGCAATGCTCCATGACACTTGTCATCACAATGATCCATGTCCTTGCCATCCCTATGCTCCATGACCCCTGTAATCACAATGATCCGTGATGCTTCTCATCACAGTGCTCCATGACCCTTATCATCACAATGCTCCATGCCTGTGTCAGCAAAATGCTACATGACCTTGTCATCACAATGCTCCATTTTCTTGTCATCACAATACTCCATTACCATTGTCATCACAATCCTCCATGAACCTTGGGATCACATTGCTTCATGCCCTTGTCATCACAATGCTCCATGCTCCTTAAAAACAAAATTATCCATTAATTCTCTCATCACAATGCTCCAAACCCTTGTGATCACAATGTTCCATAACACTTGTCATCACAACGCTCCATGATGCCTGTCATCACAATACTCCATGCCCTTTTCGTCAAAATGCTCCATGATCTTTTTCATCACCATTCTCAATACACTTGTCATCACAATGTTCCCTGACACTTGTCGTCAGAATATTCCTTGAAACCTGTCATGAAATGGCTTCATGCCTTTTTTATCACAATGCTCCATGCCATTTTCATCACAATGTTCCATGCCATTGTCGTCACAATACTCCACAAGCTTGTCATCAGAATGCTCCATTACACTTGTCATCACAATGCTCCATGGCCACTGTCATCACAATGCTCCATACCCCTTGTCATTACTGTGCTCCATGACGCTCGTCATCACAAATATCCATGGTCTTCTCATCACAATTCTCCACGCCCTTGTCATCAAAATGCTCCATGACCCTTGTCATCACAATGCTCCATGGCCACTCTCATCACAATGCTCCATTCCCCTTGTCATTACAGTGCTCCATGACGCTCGTCATCACAATTATCCATGGTCTTCTCATCACAAAGCTCCACGGTCTTGCCATCACAATGCTCCATGCCCTGGTCATCACAATGCTCCATGTCCCCTGTCATCACTATTCTCCTCGTTCTTGGCATCACTATGCTCCATGACACTTCTCATCACCGTGTTACATGAATTGTCGTCACAATTCTGTGTGCACTTTTCATAACAATGCTCCATGACCCCTGTCATAGGCAGCTCCATGTGCTTCTCATAACAATGCTTCATGAACTTGTCATCAAAATTCTCAATGGCCCTTGTCATCACAATGCTCCATGCCCTTGTCATCACAATGCTCCATGTCCATTGTCATCACAATGCTCCAAGCCCTTGTCATCAAAATGCTCCATTACATTTGTCATCACAATCCTCCATGACACTTGGCATCACAATATTCCATTCCATTGTCATCGCAATGGACCATGACATATGTCATCACAATGCTCCCTGAGACCTGTCTTCAAAATACTCCATGACCTTCTCATCACAATGCTCCATGCCTTTGTCATCACACTGCACCATGCCCACTTTCATCACAATAATCCACGAAACATGTCAGGCCAATGCTCCATGCCCCTGTCATCACAATGCTCATTGCCTTTTCATCACAAAGCTCTATGACCCCTGTCATCACAATGCTCCGTGACTCCAGTCATCACAATGCTTCATGACCTTTGTCATCACAATGGTCCATGCCCTCGTCATCACTAGGCTCTGTGACCTTTGTCACCAAAATGCTCCATGAAATTTTCATCACAATGCTCGTTGACCCTTGTCATCACATTGCTTCATGACCCATGTCATCACAGTGTGCCATGTGCTTGTCATCACAGTGCTCCACAAGCTTGTCATCACAATGCTCCATAAAACTTGTCCTCACAATGCTCCATGCACTTCTTATCAAAATGCTCTCTCACGAATGATATCAAAATGTTCCCTCACTAGTCATCACAATACACCCACTCCCCTGTCATCACAATGGTCCACAACACTGTCATGAAAATGTTCCATGACTCCTGACATCCCAATATTCCATAACCACTGTCATCAAAATGTTCCATGACACTTTTCATCAAATTGCTCCATAACCCTGTCATCACAATGCTCCCTGCCCATCACAAGAGAATGCACCACACACTTGTCATCAAAATGCTCCATGACCTTTGTCATCACAAAACTCCATGACCCTTGGCATCACAATGCTCCATGCCATTGTCATCACAATGCTCCAAAAACCTCTCATCACATTGTTCAAAGCCCTTGTAATCACACGATCCATGATGCATTTCATCACAATGCTCGATGCCATTCTTCTCACAATGCTCCATGCGCTTCTCATTACAATCCTCCATGAACCATGTATCACAGTGTTCCGTGCCCTTGTTATCACAATGTTCCTTGCCCCGTCTCATCACAATAATCCATGAAACATTTCAGACCAATGTTCCATGCCCTTTTCATCACAATGATCCAAGACTCCTGTAATCATAATGCTCCATGCCCCTTTTCATCTCAATGCTCCATGAATGCTGTCATCACAATGCACCAAATGCACATCATCATAATGCTTCATGCTATTGTCATCACAATGAAATCAAAATGCTCTATGACCTCTGTCATCACAATGCTCCAAATCCTTGTGATCACAATATTCCATAACACCTATCATCAGATCTCCACATAACACTCGTCATCACAAGTATCCATGGTCTTCTAATCACAATGCTCCATGACATTTGTCATCACAGTGCTCAATACCCTTGTCATCACAATGGTCCCTGATACTTGTCATCAGTATGCTCCTTGAACCCTGTCATGACAGGGCTGCATAACTTTTTCATCACAATGTTACATGCCCTTTCCCTCACAGTGCTCCAAGGCCCCTGAAATCACAATGTTCCATGCCCTTGTCCTCACAAAGCTCCATGATGCATGTCATCAGAACGCTCCATGACATTCTCATCCCAATGTTCAATGCCCTTGTCATCACAATGCTCCAAGACCCCTGTAATCACAATGCTTCATGACCCTTTTCATCAGAATGCTCCATGAGACTTGCCATCACATGGCTCCATGGTCTTCTCATCACAATGCTCCAGTACCTTGTCATCTCAATGCTCCTTGACCCCTGTCATCACAATACTCCATGAATATTTTCAGCCCAATGCTCCATGACGTTCTCATCACAATGTTCCATGACCTCTGTCATCACAATGCTCCATGACCACTGTCATCACAACGCTCCATGACCCCTGACAACACAATGATCCGGGACGCTTGTCATCAAAATGCTCCATGCCCTTGTCATCCCAAAGCTCCATGAACCCTGTAATCACACTGCTCCATGACGCTTGTCATCACAGTGCTCCATGAACCTTGTCATCACAATGCCTTTGACAGCAAAATGATACATAATCTTGTCATCACAATGCTCCATGCGCTTGTCATCACAATCCTCCATGACCCTTGGGATCATATTGCTTTATGCCCTTGTCACCTCTATCTTGCCTTTCCGGTTTTTACAGATTTTCGGATGTCCTTTTTGACCGGTGGGAAGTGACAATTCTTTGTAGTGTGGATTTGCATTGCGCGCTTGCTTGATTGGCCAAAAAGGTCCTATGCCTTTTCTCCTGAATATATTCAGGAGAAAATTCATATGCTGTTATTGGCCAAGTGCATCATTCTCGAAGTTGTGATGCCTTTCCTGTGCTTTAAAGGCGATTCCAATTTACCTCTTGAAATATGTTTTGTGCAATTCTGCCTCATTTTCAAGTCCGCTTTGTTGCCTTCCCTCAACATATTTTTGGAAGAGAGTAGTCCTTTATAACTCTGCAGGTTTTTGATTTGCTTTGCCCCTGAGCTCCAATTTTCAAATCCCATTTTTGGGAGCTGACCGCAAATCCACAATTTTGCTTCAGGAACTATACTGGTTCCAGGGGTGGCTATACTGGTTCCCTGTGGGTGGCTGAGGCTTTGGTTAATTCTTCTTCCTGACGGGAATTTAGAGTGACATGTGTCCGTCCAAAGGCCTACATCCACTCTCTGATTGGTTCTCCCTCTTCCCTTTCATCCTCTGCACAATTAGCAAACTGTGCGAACCAGGAGGTTATAGGGGATGACTCTCCTAAGTTGGGAGATTGATAGTAAAGTAGTTGGAATGCCAAACTGTAGCACAAGGAGAGGAAAAAGTAGGAGACTTTCAGAAACCTTTCGCCATCACAGGGTGTCCATTCTCTAGGTTTCCCATACATGTTATAACTGTAGTGATATTCCCTTCTACCTGGAAATTTGGGACCCATGGAATGGTGGCATGCATTACTACTTTAAAGGGTCTGCATTTTCTCTCCCAATCTCACCAGTCCTCTCAGTCCCAAGTGTCCAGCCTTATGTCTCATCCAGCTGTCTTTGCAGATAGGGTCATTCTAGGTTTCATCAGAACCCCTGAAGGAATTGTGTAAGAATTTCGCTGTTTTTTGTTTTGTTTTTGAAATTCATTTTTATAATGGGGTTGAGCTGATTTTCACTGACGTGTTTATGCCGGTCTAGACACACTTGATTCCCTAACAGAGGCATATCAGTACATAGGTTTTAAGACTCTTACTAATCTGATATATTCCTATGTGGGGAATAGGGGTTTTGAGTCCCGTTCACTGAGGAAGGTGTACGTCTTGTCTATTCTGTATTTGGTTTATGGAATGGTACCTGTGCTAATATCAAACTCTGGTTTTATGCATCACCCCACCTCTCCTTTCCCCTTAAGGAGGCATAAGAGTGTTTTCTAAATGTGAGACGCTGCTCTCTTTCCTAATTCAGTTCATGTGTTGTGATGTTGACATTCCCTCTGTAAGTGATATCTTATGATAAGATTCTTTTTCTGTGTGACTAATTTCCCTTAGAATCATCATACCTAAATCCTCTCATTAGGCTGCTACTGGCCTTATGACATTGATTTCACGTCTGAGTGATATTCCGTTGTACAAAATTACCACAAGTTCTTTATGCATTTCTCTTTTTCCTGGGATACTTTAGGTGTACCGAAGTTGAGGTTCTTGTATGCAGAGCAGCCCTAAACTTTGGGGTGCCTGTGTCTTGTTGATATTTAGTCTTCCCAATTTATATGTCCATGAGTTGAAGTCCCCTTTGCTCGGGGGCTTGGTATTTTAGATGTTTTAGGAAACAGCATACACTTCTTCAGAGTAGCTCTTGGATATTTATACCCCAACCATCAGCGTGACTAGTCTCCCTGTTTTCCATGGCCTCTCCTGCATTTTTGATTTGTACACATTTTTTGGATGGACTTTCTGAGCAGTGGAAATTGAGACTTCTTTATTGTGCGGATTTGCATTTCCCTCTTGCTTGGTTAGCCAAAAACTCTGTATGTGTTTTTTTCCTGAAGATATTCACGAAACAAACGCATACACCCTTTTGCCCAACTGCATCATTTTAGAAATTCTGCTGCTTTTCATATGCTTTAAATGTGAGTACAATCTACCTTTTGAAAAATGTTTCCTGCAATTCTGACTCTCATTCAGAACCTCTTCGTTGCCTTACCTGAATATATTTTTGGACGTTGGTTATCATTTATATCTTTGCAGGTCTTTGAATTGTCTGCTCCTGAGCTCCATTGTGCAACTCGCTTTTTTTGTGAGCTGACCGCCAAACCATTGGATTGATTCCGGCCCTATTCTGGTTCTGGGGAGGCAGGCTGAGCCTTTGGTTAATTCTTCTTCCTAATGGGAAATCAGAGTGACATGTGCCTGTCAAAACTACTACAGCTAATCTCTCATTGGTTCCTCCTCTTCCCATTTATCCTCTGCAAAAATTGCAAACTGTGTGAAACAGGAGGTTAAAGGTGCTGATTCTCCAAGTCGGGAGATTGTTAGTAATGTGGCTGGAATGGCGAACCCCAGCACCAGGAGATCAAAAATGAGGTGCATTTTAGACACCTCTCCTGAGCACACGGTGTACATTCATCTCGGTTTCCCAGGCATGTTTTCACTGTCAGAAGATTCCCTTGAAAGTGCAGATTTGGGACCCATGGAATGGGTACCAGGCAGTATTACTTTAAAAGGTCTGCATTTCCTCACCCAGCCTCTCTAACATCTCTTAGCGTGCATAGCTTCCAGCCTTATATATCATCCTGCTGTGGGTCTACATGTGTTCAATCCATGTTACATCGTAACCCTTCAACAAAAGTTGTAAGAATTTTTGTCTGTCTCACTGTTTTTATAAATATTTTTAAATTTATTTTTATATTGGTTACAGCTGATTTTCAAAGCTCTGTTTTTTGCTGCTGTACATCCACTTGATTCATGTACTGTGAGACAACAATAAATTCTTTCTCAGATGCTTACGAGTCATATGTATTATTGTCCAGTGACTTGAGTGGACTGAGTGCAGTTCTTTGAGGTACCGTGTAGGCCTTGCCAGTTATTCAATTCGGTACTTGGAATGGTATCTTTGCTAAATTCAACCTCCTGGATAATACCTCAGCATTCCCCACCTTTCCCATTTAGCAGCCTTATGTCTATTTTCTACATATTTGACTATGTTTCTGTTTTGTAGTTTATTTCATGTGTAGCCATTTTTGATTCCACCTTTAAGTGACATCTTATGATATGTGTCTTTTTCTTTCGACATGTGTCACTTAGAATGATCGTATGTAACTCCTCCAGAGTTGTTACAACTGGCCTTATTTCATTGATTTCTGGATGAGTAATATTCCACTCTACATAAGTACCCCATCTCTTTTATCCATTTTATCCTTCCAGGGACATTTAGGTTATATCCAAGTGGAGGCCCTTTTTAACAGAGAGGTGGTAAACGTTGGAGTGCCTGTTTTCTGTCATTTTTTGTTTTTCCCAAGGTATACGCCCATGAGTGCAAGTGCCCTATGCTCTGTAGTTCAGTTTTCAGATGTTTTAGCAAACACAATACACTTCTCCAGAGTGGCCGTTGGCAGATTACATTTCCACTATCAGCCTCACAGGGCTCCCTTTTCTCCTCACCCTGTCCTGCATTTCTCGTGTTTACACTTTATGTGGATGACCCTTCTGACTGATGTGAAGAGATACATTTTGTAGTATTGATTTCCAGTGCCCACCTGTTTGGTTGGATAAAAAGTGTGAATGGCCTTTACTTGAATATATTCAGAAAAGAATGCATACGCCCTTTTGGGCCAACTGCATCATTGGCGAAGTTCAGCCCCTTTTCTTGTGCTTTAATGGGGAGACCTTTCTACCTCTTCAAATCTGATTCCTGCCACTCTCCCTTGCTTACAAGTCCTTTTCTGTGACTTACCTCAAGACATTTTTCAACAATAGATACTTTCAACTCTGCAGTTTCATGAATTTTAGTGCCCCTGAGTTCCATTTTTCAACTTGTGTTTTTGGAAACTCGACACAAAACAGCAGGATTTCCTCTAGCCCTATTCTCTTTCTGTGGGCAATTCTAGCCTTTGATGAATTTGTCTTCCGGATTGGAAATTAGAGTGGCATGTGCCTGTCTGAAGACCTAAGACTTGTCTCTAAATATTTCTCATCCTTCCGCTTCATCCTCTGGACAAATTCCAAACTGTGTGCAACAGGATGTTGACGGTGCTGATATCCCCAAGGGAGGAGATTGTTAGGAAAGATGCTGGAGGGGTGAACCCGAGCACCAGGCGATGAGGAGATGAGGTGCCTTTTCCAAACTCTTTCAGATCAAACGGTGTACCATCCTCTAGGTGTGACAGGCATGTTTTAGCTGTAGGAAGGGTCCCGTGCATGGAAGGAGAACACCAGGGATTTTTTTCCAAATCAGTGCCTCCCCGAACCCCAAACTGGGGAATTTCTAAGCTACGGCTACACATATGTCCATTAAGGGCCTTGGGAAATAGGCAGAGCCCAAACTTTAGATGATTGAAATCTTCAGGTTCAGAAGCGCTCACCATCGGCCTTGCTTAGGTTACATTTTTTCTGTCATTGATAGATGATGTCAATAAAAATATCGATTCTTTTTCAGATTATTTCCCCTTATAGGTTATTGCAAAATATTCAGTGTAGTTCCCTGTGCTATACAGTAGTTCCTTGTTGATGATCTATTTTATACATAGCAGTGTGTATGTGTTAATCCCAAACTGTTAATTTATCCCTTCTCCTACCTTTCCCCTTTGGTAATAATAAATTATAAGATTTTATACTTCTCAGAAATGGGGGAGCTGAAAGAGAGGTATCCTTTTCAATGGAAAAGCATTCTAAACAAGATTGAAGCTTCAGCCAAGAGTATTCGATGTACATCCATGGAAATAAATCACTTCATTTCTCTAATGTTGACCTGAAAAATAAGACAGACGTCTTCACTGAACTTGCTTATAGTAAAGTGATGGAAATATCAAATGTAAGTCTTAGAAGAATCTTATTTTACCCGAGCATTATACACTGCTCTATGTTAACTACAGTTTGGCTCACACATCTGTTCAATGAAGTTACAAAGTTCTCAATTTCTGTTACTGATCATCCAGAGGGGACCCCAACAGGAGTCCCCGTGCCCAGTGTCATTGCAGCCAACAGATCAAGAGTGAGTTTGGTTCAGAAGCAAAGGAAACATTATTTTGAAAACCGAATGGAGAGGTGAGAGTGTGCACTCCCCCACGGGCTGTGGGCTGGGATGCTGAGTAGGGATCCCAGCAGCGTCAGTGGGAGTTAGGTGATGGAGCTCTCGAGGGCTGGGTTGGCTGCAGCTCAGGCTCTATGCTGTGCAGTCTGCGTGGGACTCCGCTAGCTGAGGTGTCGACCCAGCCATTCTGCACTAGGAAGTCGGGTCTGAAGTGCCGGGTGTGGGTCCTCTGCCTGCGGAACCCTAGGAGCATGTGAAATTAGACAAAGCACAAAGGAAAAACAGGTTAGACTTTATTTTATTGCCCAGATTCTCTTTTTATCTCCCAGGAATTTTTAATGAACGTTGCCAGAGAGGAACACCTCCTCTGCTTTTTGTTCCGTTCCTCATTCTTCGGGTGTTGAGGGTGCAGACCCCTATTTTGTAACTGCTTCATGCTGTGGTGGCAGCCCCGATACCTGGGGGGAGGGGCAAAACGTCTGCCCACCTGCCTCCAGGTGAGGTTGATTGTCCCAAAGCCTGCTGCCTCACTTCTCGTCCGCCTGAGCACCAGTATTGGAAGTGTTATAGATTCTAATGACCTTTAAGGGTCCAGGAAAGAGATGTGCAGAGATGCTGTGGTGGCAGGTTTCACCCCACCCCACATTTGTTCGGCGACCTTAGGCTGACGTTTTTTGCCAGCCTAGATGCTCTGACCAGTAGTCTGTGCTTTCTTTAATTAGGTCCCTGAATAAATGTACAAACAGCACCATGTGTCAGAGCCCTGCCTGTGCAACACCCAGACAGTCCAGGGTCAGTGGTGATCCAGGACCATGACGTCCACTGAGTCAACGGCCTTTAGAAGTAGCCAGCAGTCCAGCCGGTCATATTGGCCACCATCACCGCGGTGTCTGTAGGGTTTTCTATGGTGAAAGCGTGATATACTTTTCCCCCGCCAAGCTTATTAGCTCCCCTCTGGGTGCAGTAAGTCCTGCAAGCAGTAGTCTGCTCTTTCGGGGCACAGTCTTGTTGTTTTCTGAGAGAAACTCCAGGTCAAGTGATGGTCACACGAGTCATCTTGGGGGCCTGTTGCCCCCATTTGTCTCTCTGGAGGTTGGAGTTGGAGGGCCTCCTCACTCGAGGTCAGTGTGTCCACAGAGCGACCCCTGCAACTTCAGGACATGATGGGTGGTTAGGATCACCACGTGGGGTCCTATTCCCTTAGGAGGGAGCTGGCCTTGTGGGCTGCTGATTTCTAGCTTTTTAGATATCCCAGTATCCTGGCCTGATGAGTCGGTGGGCAAAGCCCTTGGTGACCATAGTTTATCATACCTGAAGGGCATTCTTGTGTTGCTGCATTTCAAGTGGTCCCAGTTTTTGCACTAAGGCTCCAAGGGCGATTAACCTTTGACCGGGTATGTAAAGGTCAAAGGGTTTAGCTAAATTAGCGAGTTCCTGGGCAAGGATCTGAATTGACTGCTCTTTCCATTCTTGAAAGGCTGTTTCTGGATTTTATTCAAAAGGATCATCATCTTTTCGTGTCAGTGTTTCATGTAGAGACCCAGCTATTAGACTGTAGTTAGGGATCCAGATGCAGAAAACCTTGGCCTCCCCAGGAACCCTTAAGCTGTCTTCTAGTTTTAGAAGAGGTAAGGCTGCAAATGGCTTCTTCCCTATCCTGGGATGCGTTTCTCCAAATATCTGTGAGAATGAAGCCCAGGCAAGTCACCTGAGCCTGGGATATTTGAGCCTTTTTCTTGGACACCTTCTATCCTTTCTTGGCTAGGTAGTTCCAAGGCATCTTTAGTAGGCCTGGCAATCAGAATGTCATCTGCATATTGAAGGAGGGTTCCCTTTTACAGAGGTAGAACGTTTAGGTTTTTATAGGACATTTCCCCAATGATGGTGTGGGGATTTTTGAACCATTGGGGCAGGACGGCCCAGCATTATTGCTCGTGTTGCATGTTGTGTCCTGCCACACACAAGCCAAAAATTCTTGTGACTCTGAGATGAATGGAATACAGAAGAAGGCATCATTGAAGTGTAATACAGAATGCCATGGCCTGGTGGACGGTAGAATGAGCAGCAGGGTGTAGGAAATAGGAGCTACTGGATGTATATCCTCAGTGGCTTCACTGACTGTCCTGATGTCCTTTACCAGGTCTCCAGCAGCCCATGGGTTTCTCGTGGTCAGGCCAATCCCAGGATATGGAGCTCACCTGGGCTGCATCCAGCACCCCACAGCCCACGGGGCTCTCGTGTTCAAGTCCCTCCCAGGGTATGGAGATCCCCTGTGCAGCTACCCAGCAGCCCATGGGGCTCTCATAGTCAGGCCCCTCCCAGTATACAGAGCTCCCCTGGGCAGGTACCCCAGCAGGGCTGGACACACAGGAACTGTGCACATAGCCCACCTTGCAGAGAACCCCCAGCTCACCTGTCACTCACAGCTGACACAGAACACCTCAGAGCAGGACTTGAACTAACAAACAGCAGCTCTGACAGGTCTGTGACCCTGGCTATCACTCTGTGCATCCTCTCTCTGCCTGGTCTTCCAGACACTTCCACTGCAGCCAGGGCTCCAGTCCTCTGTCTCCACCCACCATCACTCCTCTTCCTGACTCCTGGGTTCCTCTCATTAGGATAGGGTCTTCTTGAAGTTGTTTTCCACTCATGGACCAGATAAAATGATAAGAAAACAAGCCGCAGCTGCATCCCCTTGTCTATCCTGACTCTCAAGGCCCACACCTGTTCCTTGGGACTGACCCGTTTAGCAAGGTTCATTTTCTGCAACTGTGAGCCCCTGAGGGGTGAGGATTGGCTGATTTGGGCAGCCTGACACTGCCTGCCAGCCCCCCCCCACAGGTGTGCCTGGGTTGAGGTCAATATAAACACCTCTCCAGTCAGCAAGAGCCCCTGTAGCTGTGCCTGACGCCATATTCTCTGCCCCATCAGCGGTTTCGTGGCTGTGGTGGTGGGAGGGAGGGACGGGCCGTGGCTTTGTGGGTGGCCCAGTGTGAGTGGGGCTCTGCTGGACTTTCTTCAGGAGTTGCCAGGCTGCCACCTGCTAAAGAAGAGGATGTGTCACCCATAACTGCCACTGGAATTTCTCCCCAGGCAGAGGTGAGGAAGTAAAAAAGCAGTGGGGGCTGTGGCAGGAGGGGTATCTCAGGCAGGGAAATGAAAAGCTTCCAGAAGAGCATCTGGGGCCAGGACCATCCTGACTGGCCTGCAGGCACCAAGTCGGCCTGCGTGCTCTCGCTAGTGTGGCTCCACAGCCCTTCCTCTAGGCTTGCAAGTGCTTGTACATATTCAGGTGTTTTACCTGGAAAGGGTGGGAAGAGTTCAGCTGCAGCAGGACTGGGGCTCAGCTCACATTTACTCACAGACGCCTCGACACAGTCCCCCAGCTTTGCAATGAGGATGCTCCTTGTGGGGGAGAGCGCTGCTGACGGCATGGGAGACGATTTCCCACCTCTGACCAACTTAAGAATTTTTTACCACTGGAGCAAGTGCCCTGATACGATTTTCCTCTGTATAACTGGTGAGTTCTGTTTTTTTTCTTTCTTTTTTTTCTTTTTGGTTCAAGTTAGATTTTATTTATTCCTCTTTTTTTTAATTTGGAGATATAAACATGGAAATAATGCATTAATATAAAGACGTCTATGTGAAGGGAAAAACTTTTTTTCTGTTTTATTTTATTAAATGTTATTTATTTATTTTTAATTTTTTAAAATTCATTTCTTTTATACAGCAGGTTCTTATTGGATATGTATTTTATACATATAAGTGTGCACATGTGAATCCCAGTCTCCCAATCCATCCCACCACCACCCTCACATGGCGTTCCCTCCTTGGTGTCCATATGTTTGTTCTCTACATCTGTCTCTATCTCTGCCCTGCAAACTGGTTCATCTGTACCATTTTTCTAGGTTCCACATATATGCATTAATATACAATATTTGTTTTTCTCTTTCTGACTTACTTCACTCTGTATGACAGTCTCTAGATCTATCGAGGTCTCTACAAATGACCCAATTTCATTCCTATGTATGGCTGAGTAATATTCCGTTGTATATATGTACCACGTCTTTATCCATTCATCTGTCTGTGGGCACTTAGGTTGCTTTCATTACCTGTCTATTGTAAATAGTGCTGCAGTGAACATTGTGGTGAATGTGTCTTTTTGATTTATGGTTTTCTCTGGGTATATGCCCAGTAGTGGGATTGCTGGATTATATGGTAATTCTATTTTTAGTTTTTTAAGGAACCTCCATACTGTTCTCCATAGAGACTGTATCGATTTACATTCCCAACAATAGTGGAAGAAGGTTCCTTTTCTCCACACCCTCTCCAGCATTTGTTGTTTGTACATTTTCTGATGATGCCCATTCTAAGAGGTGTGACGTGATACCTCATTGTAGTTTCAATTTCCATTTCTCTAATAATTAGTGATGTTCAGCAGATTTTCATGTGTGTATTGGCCATCTCTATGTCTTCTTGGAAGAAATGTCTATTTAGATCTTCCATTTTTGTATTGGGTTGTTTGTTTTATTAATATTGAGCTGCATGAGCTGTTTATATATATTGGAGATTAATCATTTGTCCATTGATTCGTTTGCAAATATTTTCTGCCATTCTGAGGGTTGTCTTTTCGTCTTGTTTGTAGTTTCCTTTGCTTTGCAAAAGCTTTTACGTTTCATTAGGTCCCATCTGTTTAGTTTTCTTTTTTATTTCATCACTATAGGAGGTGGATCAAAAAAGATCTTGCTGTGATTTTGTCAGAGTATCCTTCGTAAGTTTTCCTCTCAGAGTTTTATACTGTCTGGTCTTACATTAAGGTCTCTAATTCATTTTGAATATATTTTTATGTATGGTGTTGGGGAGTGTTCTAATTTCATTCTTTTACATGTAGCTCTCCATATTTCCCAGCACCAATGATTGAAGTGACTGTCTTATCTCCATTGTATAGTCTTGCCTCCTTTGTCATAGATTAGTTGACCATAAGTGTGTAGGTTTATCCTTGGGCTTTTTTTTTTTCCTTTTACACGTTTATTGAAGTATAATTGCTTTACAATGGAGTGTTCGTTTCTGCCATATAACAAAGTGAATCAGCTATACATATACAAATATCACCAGATCCCCTCCCTCTTGCATCTCCCTCCCACACTCCATATCCCACCCCTTTATGTGGTCACAAAGCACCGAGCTGATCTCCCTGTTCTATGTGGCTGATTCTCAGTAGCTATCGGTGTTACATTTGGTAATGTATTTATGTCCATGCCACTCTCTCACTTCGTCTCAGCTTACCCATCCCCCTTCCGGTGTCCTCAAGTCCTTTCTCTATGTCTGTGTCCTTAATCCTGTCCTGCCACTAGGTTCTTCAAAATTTTTTTTTTCCTTCATTAGATTCCATATATCTCTGTTAACATACAGTATTTGTTTTTCCCTTTCTGACTTACTTCACTGTGTAGGACAGATTCTAAGTCCATCCACCTCAGTACAAATAACTCAGTTTTGCTTCTTTTTATGGTTGAGTAATATTTGATTGTATATATGTGCCAGATGTTCTTTACCCATTCATCTGTCGATGGACACTTAGGTTGCTTCCATGTCCTGGCTAATGCAAATAGAGCTGCAATGAACATTTTTGTACATAACTCTTTTTGAATTATGGTTTTCGCAAGGCAAATGCCCACTAGTTGGATTGTTGTGTCGTATGGTACTTCTATTGTTAGTTATTTAAAGGAACCTCCGTACTGTTCTCCCTAGTGCTCATATCAATTTACATTCCCACCCACAGTGCAAGTGTGTTCCCTTTTCTCCAATAAAGGCCTCTCCAGCATTTATTGTTTTGTTGATTTTTTTGATGATTGCCACTCTGACTGCTGTGAGGTGATACCTCACGGTAGTTTTGATTTGCATTTCTCTAATGATTAGTGATGTTCAGCATCCTTTCATGTGTTTCTTGGTAATCTGTATATCTTCTTTGGAGAAATGGCTATTTAGGTCTTCTGCCCATTTTTGGATTGGGTTGTTTGTTTTTGTGATATTGAGCTACATGAGGTGCTTGTAAAGTTTGGAGATTAATCCTTTGTCAATTGCTTCATTTGAAAATATTTTCTCCCATTCTGAGGGTTGTTTTTGCATCTTGTTTATGTTTTCCTGTACTGTGTAAAAGCTTTTAAGTTTCATTAGGTCCCATTTGTTGATTTCTGTTTTTATTTCCATTTCTCTAGGAGGTGGGTCCAAAAGGATCTTGCTGTGATTTATGTCATAGAGTGTTCTGCCTATGGTTTCCTCTAAGTGTTTTATAGTGTCTGGTCTTATATTTAGATCTCTAATCAATTTAGAGTCTATTTTTGTGTATGGTGTTATGGAGTGTTCTAATTTCATTCTTTTATGTGTAGGGGTCCAGTTTTTCCAGCACCAATTACTGAAGAGACTGTCTTTTCTCCATTTTATATCCTTAGCTCCTTTGTCATAGATGAGATAGCCATAGGTATGTAGTTTTATCTCTGGGCTTTCTGTCCTGTTCCATTGATCTGTGTTTATGCCAATCTACATACACTTGATTCCATTATGGAGACATATAAATACATAGGTTTCAAGGTTATTACCAGTCAGATATATTCCTCTTCAGTGAATAGGGTGTTTTGTGTCCAGTTCATTGAGAAAGGAGTAGGTCTTGTCTATTACATATTTGGTATATGGAATGGGATCTGTGCTAATTTCAAACTCTGCTTTTACACATCACCCCACGTCACCTTTCCACTTAAGGAGGCATAAGTGTGTTTTCTAAATGTGTAACTCTGTTCTCTTTTGAAATTTAGTTCATGTGTAGCCATGTTTACATTTCCTCTATAAGTGATATATTACAATAAGTTTCTTTTTCTTTGTGGCTCATTTCACTTAGCATCATCGTACCTAAAGCCACTCATTATGCTGCTATTGGCCTTATGACATTGATTTTATGTCTGAGTGACTTTCCTTTGTATATAAGTACCACAACATCTATATCCATTTTTTTTCCTTTCCTGGGATATATAAAGTGTACCGAAATCGAGGTTCTTGTAAACAGAGCAGCCCTAAATTTTGGGCTGGCTGTGTGTTGTGGATTTTTAGTTTTCCCAAAATACACGCCCATGAGTGGAAGTGTGCTATACTCTGTAGCTCTGTTTTAGAAAACAACATACAGTTCTCCAGAGAGGCTGTTGGCAATTTACATCCTGTCCATCGGCGTAACCAGGCTCCCTTTTCTCCATGGCCTGTCCTGCATTTGTGGATTTTACACTATTTGTGGATGGCCCTTTTGACTGGAGGTAAGGGACACTTCTCTGTAGTGTGGATTTGCAATGCCTGATGGCTTGCTTAGCCAAAAAGGGCATATGCATTTTTTCCCGAATATATTCAAGAAAATACACATAATCCCTTTTCAGCCAAGGGCAACATTGTCGAAATTCTGTCGCTTTTCATGTGCTTTAAAGATGACTCCAATCTACCTCTTGAAATCTGTTTCCTTCAATTCTGCCTTGCATTCAAATCCTCTTCACTGCCTTTCCTCAATATATTTCTGGATGATAGTTGTCCTTTATAATTCTGCAAGTGTGTGAATTGCTGTGCCCCTGATTTCCATTTTTCAACTCGCCTCTTTGTGAGCTGGCTGCAATACCGCAGGATGGCTTTAGGCACTAGTCCTGTTCCGGGGCTTCAGGCTGAGCCTTTGGTTAATTATTCTTCCTGATGGGAAACTAGAGTGACATGTGCCCATCCAAACACCTACAGCTAATCTCTCATTTATTTCCCCTCTTCCTGTTCATCCTCTGCACAATTTGCAAACTGTGCATAACGGGAGGGTAAAGGCGCTGACACTCCAAGTGGGGAGATTTTGAGTAATGCAGATGGAATGGCGAAGCCGAGCACGAAAAAAGGAAATATGAGGTACCTTTTAGAAAACTTTCCCAATTACACAGTGTACCATCCACGGGGTTTCCCATGCATGTTTTAACTGGAGGAAGATTCCCTTAAACCTGGAGAGTTGGGACCACTAGAATGGGTAGCACACAGTATTGCTCTAAGTGGTGTTCTTTTGTTCACACAACCTCAGCAATCTTGTCAGCCCCAAGAGTCCAGTCTTATGTCTCATCCAGCTGTGGGTGTAAAGGTGGTCAATCTAGCTTGCATCACAGGCCCTGAACGTAATTTTTAAGACTTTCTATCTGTTTTTGCATTTTGCTTTTGAAATTTATTTTTATAAGTGGGTTTAACTGAATTTCAGTGCTGTGTTCATGCCGTTATACACACACATGATTCCTTTATGGAGACATGAGAATACATATGTTTTAAAATACTTAGAGTCGGGCATATTCCTCTGCAATGAATAGGGGGTGTTGAGTCCAGTTCATTGTGCCGGGAGTAGGTGTTGTCTATTACATACATGGTTTATATAATGGTATCTGTGCTAATTTAAAACTGTGGTTTTATGCATCACCCCACCTCGGCTTTCCCATTAAGCAGGCAGAAGATGTTTTCTAAATGTGTGACTCTGTTGTGTTTGTAATTCAGTTCATGTGTAGTCATGTGTACATTCCTGCTATGAGTGATAACTTATGATAAGATTAGTTACTCTGTAATCTTCCCTAACTCAGTTCATGTGTAGCCATGTTTACAGGACCTTCATAAGTGATATCTTATGATAAGTTTCTTTTTCTGTGTGACTTATTTCACTTAGAATCATCGTACCTGAATCCACTCTTTTTACTGCTACTGGCCTTATGACATTGATTTCATGGCTGAGCGATATTCCATCGCACGTAAGTACCACAATATCTTGAACCATTTTTGTCTTTCCTGGGATACATAAGGTGTACCCAAGTTGAGGTTCTTCTAAGCAGTGCAGCGCTAAATTTTAGGGTGGCACTGTCTTATTGATTTTCATTTTTCCCAAGGTATATTCCCTAGACTGGAACTGCCCTTGGCTGTGTAGCTCTGTTGTTTACTTGTTTTAGGGAACACAATGCACTCCTCCAGAGAGGCAGTTGGCAACTTACATCCCACCCATCAGCATAACAAGGCTCCCTGATCTCCAGGGCCTGTCTTGCCTTTCTGGTTTTTACACATTTTGTGGATGTCCCTTTTGACCGGTGGGAAGGGAAACTTCTTTGTAGTGCAGATTTGCATTGCTGCTTGCTTGCTTGGCCAAAAATGTCGTATGCATTTTCTCCTGAATATACTCAGGAGAAAACGCATACACACTTTTTGGCCAAGTGCATCATTGTCGAAGTTTTGCCCCTCTTCCTGTGCTTGAAAGGTTATTCCAAAGTACCTCTTGAAATATGTTTCCTGCTATTCTGCCTCGTTTTAAAGTCCGCCTCTCTGCCTTCCCTCAGAAGATTTTTGGACGATAGTTGTCCTCTATTACTCTGCCAGTTTGTAAATTGCTGTGCCCCTGAGCTCCATTTTTCAACACGTTTTTGTGAGCTGACAGCAAATACAAAATTATGGTTCAAAACCTATACTGGTTCCCGGCGGGTGGCTGAAACATTGGTAAATTCTACTTCCTGCCGGGCAATTAAAGTGACATGTACCTGTCCAAATGCCTAACAGCTAATCTCTCATTGGTTCTCCCTCTTCCCTTTCATCCTCTGCCAAATTGGCAACCTGTGCGAACCAGGAGGTTTTACGGGCTATCGCTCCAAGTTGGGAGATTGATAGTAAAGCCGTTGGAAGGTCAAACTGGAGCACAAGGAGAGGGACTATATGTTGAGTTTTAGAAACCTTTCGTATTCACAGTGTGTCCATTCTCTAGGTTTCCCGTAAATGTTATGGCTGTAGTAATATTCCCTTACACATGGAGAGTTGGGACACATGGAATGGGTGCCACATATTATTGCTTTAAAGGGTCTGCATTTGCTCACCCCGTCTCACCAAACCTCTCAGTCTCAAGTGTCCAGCTTTATGCCACATCCAGCTCTCGTTGTAGGTAGGGTCATTCCAGGTTTCATTAGAGCCCCTGAAGGAATTGTAAAGATTTTCCCTGTTTTTTTTGTATTGTATTTGAAATTTCTTTTTTAACTGGGTTTGAGCTGATTCTCACTGTCATGTTTATGCCAGTTTAGACACACTTGATTCCCTTACGGTGACATATCAATACATAGGTTTTAAGATTCTTACTACTCAGATATATACCTCTGCGCAGAATATTGGGTTTTGCGTCCCTTTCACTGAAGAAGGTGTAGGTCTTGTCTATTCCGTATTTTGATTTTGGAATGGTACTTGTACTAATATCAAACTCTGGTTCTATGCATCACCCCACCTCTCCTTCCTCCTTAAGCAGGCATAAGTGTGTTTTCTAAATGTGAGACGCTGTTCCCTTTCCTAAATCAGTTCATGTGTAGCCATGTTACAGAAAATTCATAAGTGCTATCTTATGATAAGTTCCTTTTTCTGTGTGACTTATTTCACTAGGAATCATTGTACCTGAATCCATTCGTTTTCCTGTTACTGGCATTATGACATTGATTTCATGGCTGAGGGATAATCCATCGTATATTAGTACCACAATTTTTTGAATCATTTTTATCTATCCTGGGATATTTAGAGAGTACTCAATTTGAGATTCTTGTAAGTAGTGCAGGCCTAAATTTTGGGGTGGCTCTATCTTATTGATTTTCAGTTTTCCCAAGGTATATTCCCTAGAATGGAAGTGCCCTTGGCTCTGTAGCTCTGTTGTTTACTTGTTTTAGGGAAGACAATGCACTCCTCCAGAGAGGCAGTTGGCAATTTACATCCCGCCCATCAGCATAACAAGGCTCCATGTTCTCCAGGGCCTCTCTAGGATTTCTGGTATTTACACATTTTGTGGATGTCCCTTTTGACAGGTGGGAAGTGATACTATTTTGTGGTGCAGATTTGCATTGCCCGCTTGCTTGCTTGGCCAAAAAGGGCGTATGCATTTTCTCCTGAATATATTCAGGAGAAAATGCATACGCCCTTTTTGGCCAAGTGCATCATTTTCGAAGTTGTGCCCCTCTTACTGTGCTTTACAGGTGATTCCAACGAACCACTTGAAATCTGTTTCCTGCTATTCTCCCTCGCTTTGAAGGTCGCCTCGTTGCCTTCCCTTAACAGATTTTTTGGACGATAGTTTTCCTTTATTACTGTGCCAGTTTGTGAATTGCTGTGCCCTTGAGCTCCATTTTCTAACTCGTTTTTTGTGAGCTGACCGCAACTCCAAAATTTTGGTTCAGGACCTATACTTGTTCACGGCGGGTGGCTGAGACTTTGGTTAATTCTTCTTCCTGCCGGGCATTTAGAGTGACATGTGCCCGTCCAAATGCCTAACAGCTACTCTTTCATTGGTTCCCCCTTTTCCCTTTCATCCTCTTCCAAATTGGCAACCTGAGCAAACCAGGAGGTTAAAGGGGTTGTCTCTCCAAGTTGGGAGATTGATAGTTAAGCAGTTGGAAAGTCAAACCGGAGCACCAGGAGAGGGACAGTTAGTTGGGTTTTAGAAACCTTTCGTATTCACTGTGTGTCCATTCTCTTGGTTTCCTGTACATGTTATAGCTGTAGTAATATTCCCTTCAACATGGAGAGTTGGGAACCATGGAATGGGTGCCACACATTATTGCTTTGAAGGGTCTGCATTTGCTAACCCAAATTCACCAATCCTCTCAGTCCCAAGTGTCCAGCCTTATGCCACATCCAGCTGTCGTTGTACACAGGGTCATTCAAGGTTTCAACAGAGACCCTGAAGGAATTGTAAAGAATTTCCCTGTTTTGTTGTTTTGTTTTTGAAATTCCTTTTTATAGTGGGTTTGAGCTGATTCTCACTGCCGTGTTTACGCCAGTCTAGACACACTTGTTTCCCTTACGGAGATATATCAATACATATGTTTTAAGATCCTTACTAGTCAGATATATTCCTCTGTGTGAAGTATGGGGTCTTGATAACCTTTCAGTGAGGAAGGTGTAGATCTTGTCTATTCTGTATTTGGTTTCTGGAATGGTGCCTGTACTTATATCAAACTCTGTTTTATGCAACACCCCACCTCTCCTTCCCCCTTAAGCAGGCGTAAGAGTGTTTTCTAAATGTGAGACTCTGTTCTCTTTCCTAACTCAGTTCATGTGTAGACATGTTTACAGGATTTTCATAAGTGATATCTTATGATAAGATTCTTTTTCTGTGTGACTTATTTTACTTAGAATCATCATACCTGAATCCTTTCATTTTGCTGCTACTGGTTTTTTGACATTGATTTCATGGCTGAGGGATATTCCATCATAACGTAAGTAGCACAATTTTTTGAACCATTTTTATCTTTCATGGAATATTTAAGGTGTACCCAAGTTGAGGTTCTTGTCAGCAGTGCAGCCCTAAATTTTGGGGTGGCTTTGTCTTATTGATTTTCAGTTTTCCCAAGGTATATTCCCTAGACTTGAAGTGCCCTTGGCTCTGTAGCTCTGTTGTTTACTTGTTTTAGGGAACACAATGCACTCCTCCAGAGAGGCAGTTGGCAATTTACATGCCTTCCTTCAGCATAACAAGGTTCCCTGTTCTCCAGGGCCTGTGTTGCCTTTCTGGTTTTTACACATTTTTCCGATGTCCCTTTTGACCGGTGGGAAGTGATACTACTTTGTAGTGCCGATTTGCATTGCCCGCTTGCTTGCTTGGCCAAAACGGGCGTATACGTTTTCTCCTGAATATATTCAGGAGAAATCACATACGCACTTTTTGGCCAAGTGCATCATTGTCGAAGTTGTGACACTCTTCCTGTGCTTTAAAGGCGATTCGAACGTACCTCTTGAAATCTGTTTCCTGCTATTCTGCCTCGCTTTCAAGGCCACCTCGTTGCCTTCCCTCAACAGATTTTTGGACGATAGTTGCCCTTTGTTACTCTGCCAGTTTGTGAATTGCTGTGCCCCTGAGCTCCATATTTTAACTCGTTTTTTCTGAGCTGAACGCAAGTCCAATATTTTGGTTCAGGAACTATACTGGTTCCTGGTGGGTGGCTGAGACTTTGGTCAATTCTTCTTCCTCCCGGGAAATAAGAGTGACATATGCCCGTCCAAATTCCTAACAGCTACTCTATCATTGGTTCTCCCTCTTCCCATTCATCCTCTGCAAAATTGGCAACCTGTGCGAAACAGGAGGTTAAAGGTGCTGTCTCTCCAGGTTCAGAGATTGATAGTAAAGCAGTTGGAAAGTCAAACCGGAGCGCCAGGAGAGGGAATATTCGTTGAGTTTTAGAGACCTTTCATATTCACAGTGTGTCCATTCTCTAGGTTTCCCATATATGTTATAGCTGTAGTAATATTCCCTTCAACATGGAGAGTTGGGACCCATGGAATGGTTGCCATGCATTATTGCTTTAAAGGGTCTGCATTTGCTCACCCAATCTCACTAACCCTCTCTATCCCAATTGTCCAGCCTTATGCCACATCCAGCTGTCATTGTAGACAGGGTTATTCCACGTTTCATCAGAGAACCTGAAGGAATTGTAAAGAATGTCCCTGTTTTTTTGTTTTGTTTTTGAAATTCATTTTTATAGTGGGTTTGATCTGATTCTCGCTGCCATGTTTATGCCAGTCTAGACACACTTGATTCCCTTATGGAGACATATCAATACATAGGTTTTAAGATTCTTATTAGTCAGATATATTCCTCTGCACGTAATATGTGTTGTTGCATCCCGTTCACTGAGGAAGTTGTAGGTCTTGCTATTCCGTATTAGGTTTTTGAAATGGTACTTGTTCTAATATTAAACTCTGGTTTTATGCATCACCCCACCTCTCCTTCCCCTTTATGCAGGCATCAGAGTGTTTTCTAAATGTGAGACTCTGTCCTCTTTCCTAACTCAGTTCATGTGTAGCCATGTTTACAGGATATCTATAAGTGATATCTTATGATAAGTTTCTTTTTCTGTGTGACTTATTTCACTTAGAATCATCGTACCTGAATCCACTCATTTTGCTGCTACTGGTCTTATGACGTTGATTTCATGGCTGAGGGATATTTCATCAGACGTAAGTACCTCAAATTTTTGTACCATTTTTATCTTTCAGGGATATTTAAGGTGCACCCAAATGAGCTTCTTGTAAGCAGTGCAGCCCTAAATATTGTGGTGGCTCTGTCTTATTGATTTTCAGTTTTCCCAAGGTATATTCCCTAGACTGGAAGTGCCCTTGGCTCTGTACCTCTGTTGTTTACCTGTTTTAGGGAACACAATGCTCTCCTCCAGATAGGCAGTTGGCAATTTACATCCCACCCATCAGCATAACCATGCTCCCTGTTTTCCAGGGCCTGTCTTGCCTTTCTGTTTTTTACACATTTTGCGAATGTCCCTTTTGACCGGTAGGATGTGATACTTCTTTGTAGTGCTGATTTGCTTTGCCCACTTTCTTGCTTGTCCAAAAAGGGCATATGCGTTTTCTCCTGTATATATTCACGTGAAAACCCATATGCCCTTTATGGCCATTTCCATAATTTTCGAAGTTGTAATGCTTTTCCTGTGTTTAAAGGTGATTCCATTGTACCTCTTGAAATCTGTTTCATGCCATTCTGCCTCATTTTCCCTTCCGCCTCGTGGCTTTCTCTCAACAGATTTTTGGAAGAGAGTAGTCCTTTATAACTCTGCAGGTTAGTGAATTGCTGTGGCCCTGAGCTCCATTTTTCACCTCGCGTTTTTGTGAGCTGACCGCAAATCAACAGTTTTGCTTCTGGACTTATAATGATTCTGAGGGGGCAGGTTGAGATGTTTGTTAATTCCTCTTTGTGACGGGAAATTATAGTGACATGTGGCTGTCCAAATGCCTACAGCTACTCTCTCATTGGTTCTCTCTCTTCCCTTATATCCTCTGCACAATTTGCCAACTGTGCGAACCAGGATGTTATAGGGGCTGACTTTCAAAGTTGGGAGATTGATAGTAAAGCAGTTGGAATGTCAAACTGGAGCACAAGGAGAGAAAAAAGTAGTAGAGTTTTAGAAACCTTTCACCATCAGATGGTTTCCATTCTCTAGGTTCCCATACACGTTATAACTGTAGTGATATTCCCTTCTACCTGGAGAGATGGGAACCATGGAAAGGGTGGCAGGTATTATTGCTTTGAAGGGTCTGCATTTTTTCACCCAATCTCACCAATGCTCTCAGTCCCAAGTGACCAGCCTTATGCCACATCCAGCTGTCATTGTAGATAGGGTCATTCCAAATTTCACCAGAACCCCTGAAGGTATTGTGTAAGAATTTTACTGTTTTTATGTTTTGTTTTGAAATTCAGTTTTATATTGGGTTTGAGCTGATTCTCACTGCCATGTTTATGTCATTCTAGACACACTTGTTTCCCTTACGGAGACATATCAATACATAGGTTTTAAAATTCTTACTAGTCAGATATGTTTCTCTGCGTGTAGTAGGGTTGTTGAGTTCCATTCACTGAGGAAGGAGTAGGGCTTGTCTCTTTTGTTTCTGGACTATGGAATGGTACCTGTGCTAATATCAAACTTATGTTTTGTGCATCTCCCCACCGCTCTTTCCCCTTAAGGAAGCGTTACAGTGTTTTCTAAATCTGAGACTCTGTTCTCTTCCCTAATTCAGTTCATATGTAGCCATGTTTACATTCCCTTCATAAGTGATATCTTATGTCAGAATGCACCATGGCCGTTCTCATAATAATGCTCCATGACCCATGTCATCACAATGCACCATGCCCTGGTTATCACAATGCTCCATGTCCCTTGTCATCACATTTCTCCACGTCCACGTCATCACAATGCTATATGACATTTCTCAGCAATATGTTACATGCTCTTGTCATCACAATTCTCCATCCACTTGACATTGCAATGCTCCATGCACTTGTCTTCACAATGCTCCATGCACTTGTCATCACAATGCTCCATGCCCTTGTCATCACAATGCTCCATGACCCATGTCATCACAATGCTCCCTGACAACTGTCATCACAATGCTTCATGCCCCTTGTCATTACAGTGCTCCATGATGCTCGACATCAAAATTACCCACGGTCTTCTCATCACAAAGCTCCATGGCCAATATCATCACAATGCTCCATGACCACTGTCATCACAACACTCCATGACACATGACAACACAATGATTCGGCACTCTTGTCATCAAAATGTTCCATTCCCTAGTCATCACAATGCTCCATAGCCCCTGTCTTCACAATACTCCATGAACATTTTCAGCCCAATGTTCCATGACCCTTGTCATCACAATGATCCATGTCCTTGTCATCCCTATGCTCCATGACCCCTGTATTCACAAAGCTCCGTGACGCTTGTCATCACTGTGCTCCATGACAAATGTCATCACAATGCTCCATGCCTTTGTCAGCAAAATGCTACATGACCTTGTCATTACAATGCTCTATGCGCTTGTCATCACAATACTCCATTTCCATTGTCATCACAATCCTCCATGAATCTTGGGATCACATTGCTTCATGCCCTTGTCATCACAATGCTCCATGCTCCTTGAAATCAAAATGATCCATGACCTCTGTCATCACAATGCTCCAAACACTTGTGATCACAGTGTTCCATAACACTTGTCATCACAACGCTCCATGATGCCTGTCATCACAATACTCCATGCCCTTTTCATCACAATGCTCCATGACCTTTGTCATCACAATTCTCAATACACTTGTCATCACAATGCTCCCTGACACTTGTCATCAGAATGCTCCTTAAACCCTGTCACGAAAAGGCTACATGCCTTTTTCTTTTTTTTTTTTTTTTTAATTTATTTTATTTTATTTTTTTGCTTTATAACAAATTTAATCAGTTATACATATACATATGTTTCCATATCCCCTCCCTTTTGCGTCTCCCTCCCACCCTCCCTATCCCACCCCTCCAGGCGGTCACAAAGTACCGAGCTGATCTCCCTGTGCTATGCGGCTGCTTCCCACTAGCTATCTACCTCACGTTTGGTAGTGTATATATGTCCATGCCGCTCTTTCACTTTGTCACAGCTTACCCTTCCCCCTCCCCATATCCTCAAGTCCATTCTCTAGTAGGTCTGTGTCTTTATTCCTGTCTTACCCCTATGTTCTTCATGACATTTTTTTTTCTTAAATTCCATATATATGTGTTAGCATACAGTATTTGTCTTTCTCTTTCTGACTTACTTCACTCTGTATGACAGACTCTAGGTCTATCCACCTCATTACAAATAGCTCAATTTCATTTCTTTTTATGGCTGAGTAATATTCCATTGTATATATGTGCCACATCTTCTTTATCCATTCATCCGATGATGGACACTTAGGTTGTTTCCATCTCCGGGCTATTGTAAATAGGGCTGCTATGAACATTTTGGTACATGTCTCTTTTTGAATTATGGTTTTCTCAGGGTATATGCCCAGTAGTGGGATTGCTGGGTCATATGGTAGTTCTATTTGTAGTTTTTTAAGGAACCTCCATACCGTTCTCCATAGTGGCTGTACCAATTCACATTCCCACCAGCAGTGCAAGAGTGTTCCCTTTTTTCCACACCCTCTCCAGCATTTATTGTTTCTAGATTTTTTGATGATGGCCATTCTGACTGGTGTGAGATGATATCTCATTGTAGTTTTGATTTGCATTTCTCTAATGAGTAAAGATGTTGAGCATCCTTTCATGTGTTTGTTGGCAGTCTGTATATCTTCTGTGGAGAAATGTCTGTTTAGGTCTTCTGCCCATTTTTGGATTGGGTTCTTTGTTTTTTTGTTATTGAGCCACATGAGCTGCTTGTAAATTTTGGAGATTAATCCTTTGTCAGTTGCTTCATTTGCAAATATTTTCTCCCATTCTGAGGGTTGTCTTTTGGTCTTGTTTATGGTTTCCTTTGCTGTGCAAAAGCTTTGAAGTTTCATTAGGTCCCATGTGTTTATTTTTGTCTTTATTTCCATTTCTCTAGGAGGTGGGTCAAAAAGGATCTTGCTGTGATTTATGTCATAGAGTGTTCTGCCTATGTTTTCCTCTAAGAGTTTGATAGTGTCTGGCCTTACATTTAGGTCTTTAATCCATTTTGAGCTTATTTTTGTGTATGGTGTTAGGGAGTGATCTAATCTCATACTTTTACATGTCCCTATCCAGTTTTCCCAGCACCACTTATTGAAGAGACTGTCCTTTCTCCACTGTACATTCCTGCCTCCTTTATCAAAGATAAGGTGACCATATGTCCGTGGGTTTATCTCTGGGCTTTCTATCCTGTTCCATTGATCTATATTTCTGTTTTTGTGCCAGTACCATACTGTCTTGATTACTGTAGCTTTGTAGTATAGTCTGAAGTCAGGGAGCCTGATTCCTCCAGCTCCATTTTTCGTTCTCAAGATTGCTTTGGCTATTCGGGGTCTTTTGTGTTTCCATACAAATTGTGAAATTTTTTGTTCTAGTTCTGTGAAAAATGCCAGTGGTAGTTTGATAGGGATTGCATTGAACCTGTAGATTGCTTTGGGTAGAAGAGTCATTTTCACAATGTTGATTCTTCCAATCCAAGAACATGGTACATCTCTCCATCTATTTGTATCATCTTTAATTTCTTTCATCAGTGTCTTATAATTTTCTGCATACAGGTCTTTTGTCTCCTTAGGTAGGTTTATTCCTAGATATTTTATTCTTTTTGTTGCAATGGTAAATGGGAGTGTTTCCTTGATTTCACTTTCAGATATTTCATCATCAGTATATAGGAATGCCAGAGATTTCTGTGCATTAATTTTGTATCCTGCAACTTTACCAAATTCATTGATTAACTCTAGTAGTTTTCTGGTAGCATCTTTAGGATTCTCTATGTATAGTATCATGTCATCTGCAAACAGTGACAGCTTTACTTCTTCTTTTCCGATTTGGATTCCTTTTATTTCCTTTTCTTCTCTGATTGCTGTGGCTAAAACTTCCAAAACTAGGTTGAATAAGAGTGGTGAGAGTGGGCAGCCTTGTCTTGTTCCTGATCTTAGTGGAAATGGTTTCAGTTTTTCACCATTGAGGACGATGCTGGCTGTGGGTTTGTCATATATGGCCTTTATTATGTTGAGGAAAGTTCCCTCTATGCCTACTTTCTGCAGGGTTTTTATCATAAATGGGTGTTGAATTTTGTCGAAAGCTTTCTCTGCATCTATTGAGATGATCATATGGTTTTTCTCCTTCAATTTGTTAATATGGTGTATCACGTTGATTGATTTGCGTATATTGAAGAATCCTTGCATTCCTGGAATAAACCCCACTTGATCATGGTGTATGATCCTTTTAATGTGCTGTTGGATTCTGTTTGCTAGTATTTTGTTGAGGATTTTTGCATCTATGTTCATCAGTGATATTGGCCTGTAGTTTTCTTTCTTTGTGACATCCTTCTCTGGTTTTGGTATCAAGGTGATAGTGGCCTCGTAGAATGAGTTTGGGAGTGTTCCTCCCTCTGCTATATTTTGGAAGAGTTTCAGAAGGATAGGTGTTAGCTCTTCTCTAAATGCTTGATAGAATTCGCCTGTGAAGCCATCTGGTCCTGGGCTTTTGTTTGTTGGAAGACTTTTTATCACAGTTTCAATTTCAGTGCTTGTGATTGGTCTGTTCATATTTTCTATTTCTTCCTGATTCAGTCTTGGCAGGTTGTGCATTTCTAAGAATTTGTCCATTTCTTCCAGGTTGTCCATTTTATTGGCATAGAGTTGCTTATAGTAATCTCTCATGATCTTTTGTATTTCTGTAGTGTCAGTTGTTACTTCTCCTTTTTCATTTCTAATTCTATTGATATGAGTCTTCTCCCTTTTTTTCTTGATGAGTCTGGCTAATGGTTTATCAATTTTGTTTATCTTCTCAAAGAACCAGCTTTTAGTTTTATTGATCCTTGCTATCAATTCCTTCATCTCTTTTTCATTTATTTCTGATCTGATTTTTATGATTTCTTTCCTTCTGCTAACTTTGGGATGTTTTTGTTCTTCTTTCTCTAATTGCTTTAGGTGCAAGGTTAGGTTGTTTATTCGAGATGTTTCCTGTTTCTTAAGGTGGGATTGTATTGCTATAAACTTCCCTCTTAGAACTGCTTTTGCTGCATCCCATAGGTTTTGGGTCGTCGTGTCTCCATTGTCATTTGTTTCTAGGTATTTTTTAATTTCCTTTTTGATTTCTTCAGTGATCACTTCGTTATTAAGTAGTGTATTGTTTAGCCTCCATGTGTTTGTATTTTTTACAGCTCTTTTCCTGTAATTGATATCTAGTCTCATAGCATTGTGGTCGGAAAAGATACTTGATACAATTTCAATTTTCTTAAATTTACCAAGGCTTGATTTGTGACCCAAGATATGATCTATCCTGGAGAATGTTCCATGAGCACTTGAGAAAAATGTGTATTCTGTTGTTTTTGGATGGAATGTCCTATAAATATCAATTAAGTCCATCTTGTTTAATGTATCATTTAAAGCTTGTGTTTCCTTATTTATTTTCATTTTGGATGATCTGTCCATTGGTGAAAGTGGGGTGTTAAAGTCCCCTACTATGATTGTGTTACTGTCGATTTCTCCTTTTATGGCTGTTAGTATTTGCCTTATGTATTGAGGTGCTCCTATGTTGGGTGCATAAATATTTACAATTGTTATATCTTCTTCTTGGATCGATCCCTTGATCATTATGTAGTGTCCTTATTTGTCTCTTCTAGTAGTCCTTATTTTAAAGTCTATTTTGTCTGATATGAGAATTGCTACTCCAGCTTTCTTTTGGTTTCCATTTGCATGGAATATCTTTTTCCATCCCCTTACTTTCAGTCTGTATGTGTCTCTAGGTCTGAAGTGGGTCTCTTGTAGACAGCATATAGATGGGTCTTGTTTTTGTATCCATTCAGCCACTCTGTGTCTTTTGGTGGGAGCATTTAGTCCATTTACATTTAAGGTAATTATCGATATGTATGTTCCTATTCCCATTTTCTTAATTGTTTTGGGTTCATTATTGTAGGTCTTTTACTTCTGTTGTGTTTCTTGCCTAGAGAAGTTCCTTTAGCATTTGTTGTAAAGCTGGTTTGGTGGTGCTGAACTCTCTCAGCTTTTGCTTGTCTGTAAACGTTTTAATTTCTCCATCAAATCTGAATGAGATCCTTGCTGGGTAGAGTAATCTTGGTTGCAGGTTTTTCTCCTTCATCACTTTAAGTATGTCCTGCCACTCCCTTCTGGCTTGTAGAGTTTCTGCTGAGATATCAGCTGTTATCCTGATGGGGATTCCCTTGTGTGTTATTTGTTGTTTTTGCCTTGCTGCTTTTAATATGATTTCTTTGTGTTTAATTTTTGACAGTTTGATTAATATGTGTCTTGGCGTATTTCTCCTTGGATTTATTCTGTATGGGACTCTCTGTGCCTCCTGGACTTGATTAACTATTTCCTTTCCCATATTAGGGAAGTTTTCAACTATAATCTCTTCAAATATTTTCTCAGTCCCTTTCTTTTTCTCTTCTTCTTCTGGAACCCCTATAATTCGAATGTTGGTGCGTTTAATGTTGTCCCAGAGGTCTCTGAGACTGTCCTCTGTTCTTTTCATTCTTTTTTCTTTATTTTGCTCTGCAGCAGTTATTTCCACTATTTTATCTTCCACCTCACTTATCCATTCTTCTGCCTCAGTTATTCTGCTATTGATCCCATCTAGAGTATTTTTTATTTCATGTATTGTGTTTTTAATCGATGCTTGATTCATCTTTAGTTCTTCTAGGTCCTTGTTAACTGTTTCTTGCATTTTGTCTATTCTATTTCCAAGATTTTGGATCTGAGAAATAGAATCTTGGATCATCTTTACCATCATTATTCTGAATTCTTTTTCAGGTAGACTGCCTATTACCTCTTCGTTTGTTAGGTCTGGTGGGTTTTTATCTTGCTCCTTCTCCTGCTGTGTGTTTTTCTGTCTTCTCATTTTGCTTATGTTACTGTGTTTGGGGTCTCCTTTTTGCAGGCTGCAGGTTCGTAGTTCCTGTTGTTTTTGGTGTCTGTCCCCAGTGGCTAAGGTTGGTTTAGTGGGTTGTGTAGGCTTCCTGGTGGAGGGGACTAGTGCCTGTGTTCTGGTGGATGAGGCTGGATCTTGTCTTTCTGGTGGGCAGGTCCACGTCTGGTGGTGTGTTTTGGGGTGTCTGTGGACTTTTTATGATTTTAGGCCACCTCTCTGCTAATGGGTGGCGTTGTGTTCCTGTCTTGCTGGTTGTTTGGCTCAGGGTGTCCAGCACTGTAGCCTGCTGGTCGTTGAGTGAAGCTGGGTGCTGGTGTTGAGATGGAGATCTCTGGAAGATTTTCGCCGTTTGATATTATGTGGAGCTGGGAGGTCTCTTGTGGACCAGTGTCCTGAAGTTGGCTCTCCCACCTCAGAGGCACAGCACTGACTCCGGGCTCCTCAATTTGGGATGATGTGTTGTCTATTCATGTATTCCGCAGATGCAGGGTACATCAAGTTGATTGTGGAGATTTAATCCGCTGCTTCTGAGGCTGCTGGGAGAGGTTTCCCTTTCTCTTCTTTGTTCTCACAGCTCCTGGGTCTCAGCTTTGGATTTGGCCCCGCCTCTGCGTGTAGGTCGCCGGAGGGCGTCTGTTCTTCGCTCAGATAGGACAGGGTTAAAGGAGCAGCCTCTTCGGGGACTCTGGCTCACTCAGGCCGGGAGGGAGGGAGGGGCGCGGAGTGCGGGGCAAGCCTGCAGCGGCAGAGGTCGGCGTGACGTTGCACCAGCCCGAGGCGCGCCGTGCGTTCTCCCAGGGAAGCCGCCCCTAGATCCCGGGACCCCGGCAGTGGCGGGCTGCACAGGCTCCCGGAAGGGCGGTGTGGACAGTGACCTGCGCTCGCACACAGGCTTCTTGGCGGCGGCAGCAGCAGGCCCAGCGTCCCACGCCTGTCACTGGGCTCCGCGCTTTCAATCGCGACTCGCGCCCGTCCATGGAGCCCCTTTAGGCAGCGCTCTTAATCCCCTCTCCTAGCGCACCAGGAAACCAAGAGGGAAGAAAAAGTCTCTTGCCTCTTCGGCAGCTCCAGAGTTTTCCCGGACTCCCTCCCGGCTAGCTGTGGCACATTAGCCCCCTTCAGGCTGAGTTCTCGCCACCAGCCCCAGTCCTCTCCCTGCGCTCTGACCGAAGCCCGAGCCTCAGCTTCCAGCGCTGCATGCCCCGGCGGGCGAGCAGACAAGCCTTTCGGGCTGGTGAGTGCCGCTCGGCACCGATCCTCTGTGTGCGGATCTCTCCGTTTTGCCCTACCCAGGTATGTGGGGAGTTTCTTGCCTTTTGGGAGGTCTGGGGTCTTCTGCCAGCGTTCAGTAGGTGTTCTGTAGGAGTTGTTCCACGTGTAGCTGTATTTCTGGTGTATCCGTGGGGAGGAAGGTGATCTCCGCGTCTTACTCTTCCGCCATCTTACCCGGAAGTGACATGCCTTTTTCATCACAATGTCCCATGCCGTTTTCATCACAATGCTCCGTGCCATTGTCATCAAAATACTCCACAAGCTTGTCATCAGAATGCTCCATGACACTTATCATCACAATTCTCCATGCACTTGTCAGCACAATGATCCCTGACCCTAGTCATCACAATGCTCTAAGCCATTGTGATCACAATGCTCCAGTACCTTTGTCATCAGAATCCTCCATGACACTTGGCATCACAATGCTCCATGCCATTGTCATCCCAATGGGCCATTACATATGTCATCACAATGCTCCCTGACACTTGTCTTCACAGTACTGCATGACCAGGTCATCACAATGCTCCATGCCCTTGTCATCACAATGCACCATTCCAACTGTCATCGCAATAATCCATGAAACTTATTAGACCAATGCTCCAGTCCCTTGTCATCACAATGCTCCATGCCCTTGTTATCACAAATGTCCATGACCCCTGTCATCACACTGCTCCATAACTCCAGTCATCCCAATGCTTCATGACCTTTGGCATCACAGTTTTCCATGCCCTCGTCATCAACAGTCTCTGTGACCTTTTTAAGCACAATGTTCCATGAACTATTCATCACAATGCTCTTTGACCCTTGTCATCACAATGCTCTATGCCTTTCTCAGCACAATGCTCCATGACCCTTGTCATCACAATGCTCCATTCGCTTGTCAGCACAATGCTCCATGACACATGTCATTACAATGCTCCATGACCCCTGTCATCACAATGCTCCGTGACTCCAGGCATCTCAATGCTTTATAACGTTTGTCATCACTGTGGTCCATGCCCACGTCATCACAAAGCTCTGTGACCTTTGTAACCACAATGCTCCATGAACTTTTGATCACAATTCTCTGTGATACTTGCCATGACAATCCTCCATGTCTTTGTCAGAACAATACTCAATGACCATTGTCTTCACAATATGCCACGCACATTTCATCACAACGGTCCACAACCTTGTCATTGCAATGCTCCATAAACCTTGTAATCACAATGCTCCATGCCCTTCTCATAAAAATGCTCTCTCAGAAGAGATATCACAGTGTTCCATCACTAGTCATCATAATACTCCCTCACCGCTGTAATCACAATGATCCATGACACTGTCATCACACTTCTACATCCCCTTATCATCACAATGTTCCATGACAACTGCCATCAAAATCCTCCATGATCCGTTTCATCCCAAAGCTGCAAGACCCCTGACATCACAATGTTCTATAACCCCTGGCATCAAAATGTTCCATTACAATTTTCATCAAATTGCTGCATGACCCGGTCATCAAAATTCTCCCTGAACTTCTCATCACAATGCACCATGCCCTTGTCATCAAAATGCTCCATGACGTGTCATCACAATGCTCCCTGACCTTTGTCATCACAATGCTCAATACACTTGTCATCAAAATGCTCCCTGACACTTGTCATCAGAATGCTCCTTGAAACCTGTCACGAAAAGGCTCCATGCCTCTTTCAACACAATGCCCCATGCCGTTTTCTTCACAATGCTCCATGCCATTGTCATCAAAATACTCCACAAGCTTGTCATCAGAATGCTCCATGACCCTTGTCATCACAATTCTCCATGCACTTGTCAGCACAATGCTCCCTGACCCTTGTCATCAGAATGCTCCATTAACTTTGTCAACAGAATCCTCCATGACACTTGGCATCACAATGCTCCATGCCATTGTCATCACAATGGGCCATTACATATGTCATCACAATGCTACCTGACACCTGTGTTCACAATACTGCATGACCTGGTCATCAGCAGGCTCCATGCCCTTGTCATCACAATGTGCCATTCCAACTGTCATCACAATAATCCATGAAATTTATTAGACCAATGTTCCATGCCCTTGTCATCACAGTGCTCCATGCCCTTGTTATCACAATCCTCCATGACCCCTGTCATCACAATGCTCCGTGACTCCAGTCATCACAATGATTCATAACGTTTGTCATCACAATGGTCCATGCCCGCGTCATCACAAGGCTCTGTGACCTTTATAACCACAATGCTCCATGAACTTTTCATCACAATGCTCCGTGACCCTTGTCATCAAAATGCTCCATGCGTTTGTCAGAAAAATGCTCCATGACCCTTGTCATCACAGTGTGCTACGTGATTTTCATCAAAACAATCCAAAAATTTGTCATGGTAATGCTCCATAAACCTTGTAATCACAATGCTCCATGCCCTTCTCATCACAATGCTCCATTACGCCTGTCATAACAATGCTCCATGTCCCCTGCCATCACAATATTCCACGGCCTTGTCATCACAAGGCTCCATGACACTTGTCATCACAATGCTCCAAGACCCCTGTAATCACAATGCTCCATGCCCTTGTCATCACAAAGCTCCATGACACATGCCATCAGAATGTTCCATGTCCTTCTCATCAAAATGCTCCATTCCCTTGTCATCACTGTGCTCCAAGATCCCAGTAATCACAATGCTCCATGCCCCTTTTCATCTCAATGCTCCATGAAACCTGTCATCTCAATGCACCATGCCCATCATCATGATGCTTCCGGCTATTTTCAGCACAAGGAAATCAATATTCTCCATGACCTCTGTCATCACAATGCTCCATGACCCCTGTCATCACAATACTCCATGAACATTTTCAGCCCAATGCTCCATGACCCTTGTCATCACAATGATCCATGCCCTTGTCATCCCAATGCTCCATGACCCCTGTATTCACAATGCTCCGTGACGCTTTTCATCACAGTGTTCCATGACACCAGTCATCATAATGCTCCATGCCCTTGTCATCCCAATGCTCCATGACCCCTGTATTCACAATGCTCCGTGACGCTTGTCATCACAGTGCTCCATGACACCTGTCATCACAATGTTCCATGCCTTTGTCAGCAAAATGCTACATGACTTTGTCATTACCATGCTCTATGCGCTTGTCATCACAATACTCCATTACCATTGTCATCACAATCCTCCATGAACCTTGGGATCACATTGCCACATGCCCTTGTCATCACAATGCTCCATGCTCCTTGAAATCAAAATGATCCTTGACCTCTGTCATCACAATGCTCCAAACACTTGTGATCACAATGTTCCATAATAATTGTCATCACAACGCTCCATGATGCCTGTCATCACAATACTGCATGCACTTTTCATCACAATGCTCCATGACCTTTGTCATCAAAGTTCTCAATACACATGTCATCACAATGCTCCCTGACACTTGTCGCCAAAATGCTCCTTGAACCCTGTCACGAAAACGCTACATTACTTTTTCAACACAATGCCCCATGCCGTTTTCATCACAATGCTCCACGCCACTGTCAGCAAAAAACTCCACAAGCTTATCATGAGAATGTTCCATGACCCTTGTCATCACAATTCTCCATGCACTTTTCAGCACAATGCTCCCAGACCTTGTCATCTCAATGCTCCAAGCCACTGTCAGCACAATGCACCAATACCTTTGTCATCAGAATCCTCCATGACACCTGGCATCACAATGCTCCATGTGATTGTCATCACAATGGGCCATTACATATGTTATCACAATGCTCCCTGATACCTCTCTTCACAATACTGCATGACCTGGTCATCACAATGCTCCATGCCCTTGTCACCACAATGCTCCATTCCAACAGTCATCGCAATAATCCATGAAAATTATTAGACCAATGCTCCATGCCCTTGTCATCACAATGCACCATGACCCTTGTAATCACAATGCTCCAAGATCTTTTCATCACAGTGCTCTTTGATCCTTGTCATCACAATGCTCTATGCCTTTCTCAGCGCAATGCTACGTGACCCTTGTCATCACAATGCTCCATGCGCTTGTCAGCACGATGCTCCATGACACATGTCATCATAATGCACCATGCGCTTGTCATCACAGTGCTCCACAAGCTTGTCATCACAATGCTCCATAAACCTTGTCATCACAATGCTCCATGCACTTCTCATCAAAATGCTCTCTCACCACAGATATCACAATGTTACATCACTATTCGTCACAATACTCACTCACCCCTGTTATCACAATGTTCCATGACCGCTGTCATCACAATGCTACATGCACTTATCATCACAATGTTCTATGACCCCTGACATCACAATGTTCCATAACCCCTGTCATCAAAATGTTCCATGACCCTTTTCATCAAATTGCTCCATGACCCTGTCATCACAATGCTCCCTGCCCTTCTCATCACAATGCACAACGCCCTTGTCATCAAAATCCTCCATGACCTTTGTCATCACAAAGATCCATGACCCTTGGCATCACAATGCTCCATGTCATTGTCATCACAATCCTCCATGAACACTCTAATCACATTGCTCCCTGTCCTTGTCATCACATAGCTCCATGACACATGTCATCAGAATGCTCCATGGCCTTCTCATCACAATGCTCCATGCCCTTGCGGTCACAATGCTCCATTACCCCTGTCATAACAATGCTCCAAGATCCCTGCCATCACGATGTTCCGTGGCCTTTTCATCACAGTGCTCCATGACACCTGTCATCACAATGCTCCATGACTTTGTCAGCAAAATGCTACATGACCTTGTCATTACAATGCTCTATGCGCTTGTCATCACAATACTCCATTTCCATTGTCATCACAATCCTCCATGAACCTTGAGAGCACATTGCTTCATGCCCTTGTCATCACAATGCTCCATGCTCCTTGAAATCAAAATGATCCATGACCTCTGTCATCACAATGCTCCAAACCCTTGTGATCCCAGTGTTCCATAACACTTGTCATCACAATGTTCCATGATGCCTGTCATCACAAAATTCCATGCCCTTTTCATCACAGTGCTCCATGACATTTGTCATCACAATGCTCAGTACACTTGTCATCACAATGCTACCTGACACTTGTCATCAGAATGCTCTTTGAACCCTGCCACAAAAAGGCTCCATGACTTTTTCATCACAATTCCCCATTCCGTTTTCATCACAATGCTCCGTGACCATTTTCATCAAAATGCTCCATGACTTTGTCTGAAAAATGTTCCATGACCCTTGTCATCACAATGTGCCATTCACTTTTCATCACAACGGTCCAGAAAATTGTCATTGCAATGCTCCATAAACCTTGTAATCACAAAGCGCCATACACTTCTCTTCAAACTGCTCTCTCACCAGAGATATCACAGTGTTCCATCACTAGTTGTCACAATACTCCCTCACTACTGTAATCACAATGTCCCATGACCCCTGTCATCACAATGCTACATCCCTTTATCATCACAATGTTCCATGACCCCTGACATCACAATATTCTATAACCCCTGTCATCAAAATGTTCCAATACATTTTCCATCATATTGCTGCATGACCCTGTCATCAAAATACTCCCTGCCCTTATCATCACAATGCACCATGCACTTGTCATCAAAATGCTCCATGACATTTGTCATCACAAAGCGCCATGACCCTTGGCATAACAATGCTCCATGTCATTGACATCACAGTGCTCCATGAACCCTCTCATCACATTGCTCCATGCCCTTGTCATCACAAAGCTCCATGACACTTGTCATCAAAATGCTCTATGCCCTTCTCATCACAATGACCCATGACCTTGTCATTATAATCCTTCATGACCCATGTATCACAGTGTTCCATGCCCTTATCATCACAATGCTCTATGCCCACTCTCATCACAATAATCCATGAAACTTATTAGACCAATGCTCCATTCCCTTGTCATCACAATGCTCCATGCCCTTGTTATCACAAAGGTCCATGACCCCTGTCATCACAATGCTCCATGCCTCCATTCATCACAATGCTTCATGACCTTTGTCATCACAATGGTCCATGCCCTCGTCATCAGCAGTCTCTGTGACATATTTAACCACAATGCTCCATGAAATTTTCATCACAATGCTCTTTGACCCTTGTCATCACAATGCTCTATGCCTTTCTCACCACAAAGCTCCATGACCCTTGTCATTACAATGCTCCATGCGCTTGTCAGCACAATGCTCCATGACCCATGTCATCACAATGCACCCTGCACTTTTCATCATAGTGCTCCACAATCTTGTCACCACAATGCTCCATAAAACTTGTCATCACAATTCTCCATGCACTTCTCTTCAAAATGCTCTCTCAACACTGATATCAAAATGTTACATCACTATTCATCACAATACTCCCTCACCCCTGTCATCACAATATTCCATGACTTCTGTTTTGCAATGCTACATGCACATATCATCACAAAGTTCGATGACCCCTGACATCACAATGTTCCATAACCCCTGTCATCAAAATGCTCCATAACAATTTTGCTCAAAATGCTCAATGACCCCTGACATCACAATGTTCCATAACACCTGTCATCAAAATATTCCATGACCCTTTTCATCAAATTGCTCTATAACCCTGTCATCACAATACTCCCTGCCCTTCTCATCACAATGTACCACGCCCTTGTCATCAAAATGCTCCATGACCTTTGTCATCACAAGGATCCATGACCCTTGGCATCTCAATGCTCCATGCCATTGTCATCACAAAACTCCATGAACCCTCTAATCACAATGCTCCATGCATATTTGCATCTCAATGCTCCATGAACCCTGTCATCAAAATGCACCATGCCCATCATCATAATGCTTCAGGCTATTGTCATCACAATGAAATCAAAATATTTGATGATCTATCTCATCACAATGCTCCAAATCCTTTTGATCACAATGTTCCATAACACTTATCATCAAAATGTCCCTTGACGCTCATCATCACAATTATGCATGGTCTTCTCATCACAGTGCTCCATGACCTTTGTCATCACAGTGCTCTATACACTTGTCATCACAATGCTCCCTGACACTTGTCATCAGTATGCTCCTGGAACCCTGTCATGACAAGGCTCCATACCATTTTCATAACAATGATCCATGCCAATTTCATCACAATGCTCCAAGACACCAGTAATCACAATGCTCCATGCCCTTGTCATCACAGTGCCCCAAGACCCCTGTAATCACAATACTCCATGCCCCTTTTCATCAGAATGCTCCATGAGACATGTTATTACAAGGCACAATGGTCTTCTCATCACAATTCTCCAGGAACTTTTCATCACAGTGCTCCATTCCCTTGTCATCACAATGCTCCATGACCCCTGTCCTCACAATACTTCCTGAACATTTTCAGTCCAATTCTCCAGGAACTTCTCATCACAATGCTTCATAATCCCTATCATCACAATGCTCCTTGACCACTGTCATCACAACGCTCCATGACCACTGAAAACACAGTGATCCGGGACTCTTGTCATCACAGTGCTCCATTCCCTAGTCATCACAATGCTCCATGAACATTTTCAGCCCAATGCTCCATAACCGTTGTCATCACAATGATCCATGACCTTGTCATCCCAATGCTCCATGACCCCTGTAATCACAATGATCCGTGATGCTTCTCATCACAGTGCTCTATGACCCTTATCATCACAATGCTCCATGCCTGTGTCAGCAAAATGCTACATGACCTTGTCATCAAAATGCTCCATTTGCTTGTCATCACAATACTCCCTTACCATTGTCATCACAATCCTCCATGAACCTTGGGATCACATTGCTTCATGCCCTTGTCATCCCAATGCTCCATGCTCCTTGAAAACAAAATGATCCATGACTTCTATCATCACAATGCTCCAAACACTTGTGATCACAATGATCCGTAACACTTGTCATCACAACGCTCCATGATGCCTGTCATCACAATACTCCATGTCCTTTTCGTCAAAATGCTCCATGATCTTTTTCATCACAATTCTCCAAACCCTTGTGATCACAATGTTCCATAACACTTGTCATCACAACGCTCCATGATGCCTGTCATCACAATACTCCATGTCCTTTTCGTCAAAATTCTCCATGATCTTTTTCATCACAATTCTCAAAACACTTGTCATCACTATGTTCCCTGACACTTGTCGTCAGAATGCTCCTTGAAACCTGTCATGAAATGGCTTCATGCCTTTTTCATCACAATGCTCCCTGTCCTTTTCATCACAATGCTCCATGCCATTGTCGTCACAATACTCCACAAGCTTGTCATCAGAATGCTCCATGACACTTGTCATCACAATGCTCCATGGCCACTGTCATCACAATGCTCCATACCCCTTGTCATTACTGTTCTCCATGACGCTCGTCATCACAATTATCCATGGTCTTCTCATCACAATGCTCTACGCCCTTGTCATCAAAATGCTCCATGACCTTTGTCATCACAATGCTCCATGGCCACTGTCATCACAATGCTCCATTCCCCTTGTCATTACAGTGCTCCATGACGCTCATCATCACAATGCTCCACGGTGTTGCCATCACAATGCTCCATTCCCTGGTCATCACAATGCTCCATGCCCTGGTCATCACAATGCTCCATGTCCTCTGTCATCACAATTCTCTTCGTTCTTGGCATCACTATGCTCCATGACAGTTCTCATCACCGTGTTACATGATTTGTCATCACAATTCTCTATGCACTTTTCATCGCAATGCTCCATCACCCCTGTCATAGGAAGCTCCATGTGCTTCTCATCACAATGCTTCATGAACTTGTCATCAAAATTCTCAATGGCCCTTGTCATCACAATGCTCCATGCCCTTGTCATCACAATGCTCCATGTCCCTTGTCATCACAATGCTCCAAGCCCTTGTCATCAAAATGCTCCATTACATTTGTCATCACAATCCTCCATGACACTTGGCATCACAATGTTCCATTCCATTGTCATCGCAATGGACCATGACATATGTCATCACAATGCTCCCTGAGACCTGTCTTCAAAATACTCCATGACCTTCTCATCACAATGCTCCATGCCTTTGTCATCACATTGCACCATGCCCACTGTCATCACAATAATCCATGAAACATGTCAGGCCAATGCTCCATGCCCCTGTCATCACAATGATCATTGCCTTTTCATCACAATGCTCTATGAACACTGTCATCACAATGCTCCATGACTCCAGTCATCACAATGCTTCATGAACTTTGTCATCACAATGGTCCATGCCCTCGTCATCACAAGGCTCTGTGACCTTTGTCACCAAAATGCTCCATGAAATTTTCATCACAATGCTCGTTGACCCTTCTCATCACAATGCTCCATGCCTTTGTCAGCACAGGGATCCATGACCCATGTCATCACAATGCGCCATGTGCTTGTCATAACAATGCTCCACAACCTTGTCATCACAATGCTCCATAAAACTTGTCATCACAATGCTCCATGCACTTCTTATCAAAATGCTCTCTCACAAATGATATCAAAATGTTCCCTCACTAGTCATCACAATACACCCACTCCCCTGTCATCACAGTGGTCCACAACTCCATCATGAAAATGTTCCATGACTCCTGACATCACAATGTTCCATAACCCCTGTCATCAAAATGTTCCATGACACTTTTCATCAAATTGCTCCATGACCCTGTCATCACAATGCTCCTTGCCCTTCACAAGAGAATTCACCACACCCTTGTCATCAAAATGCTCCATGACCTTTGTCATCACAAAACTCCATGACCCTTGGCATCACAATGCTCCATGCCATTGTCATCACAATGCTCCAAAAACCTCTCATCACATCGTTCCAAGCCCTTGTCATCACAGTATCCATGATGCTTTTCATCACAATGCTCGATGCCATTCTTCTCACAATGCTTCATGCGCTTGTCATTACAATCCTCCATGAACCATGTATCACAGTGTTCCGTGCCCTTGTTATCACAATGCTCCTTGCCCCCTCTCATCTCAATAATCCATGAAACATCTCAGACCAATGTTCCATGCCCTTTTCATCACAATGATCCAAGACTCCTCTAATCATAATGCTCCATGCCCCTTTTCATCTCAATGCTCCATGAACGCTGTCATCACAGTGCACCAATGCGCATCATCATAATGCTTCATGCTATTGTCATCCCAATGAAATCAAAATGCTCTATGACCTCTGTCATCACAATGCTCCAAATCCTTGTGATCACAATATTCTATAACACTTATCATCACAGCTCCCCATAACGCAAGTCATCACAATTATCCATGGACTTCTAATCACAATGCTCCATGACATTTGTCATCACAATGCTCAATACCCTTGTCATCACAATGGTCCCTGACACTTGTCATCAGTATGCTCCTTGAACCCTGTCATGACAAGGCTCCATGCCTTTTTCATCACAATGTTACATGCCCGTTTCCTCACAGTGCTCCAAGACCACTATAATCACAATGCTCCATGCCCTTGTCATCACAAAGCTCCATGATGCATGTCATCAGAACGCTCCATGACATTCTCATCCCAATGTTCAATGCCCTTGTCATCACAATGCTCCAAGACCCCTGTAATCACAATGCTCCATGACCCTTTTCATCAGAATGCTCCATGAGACTTGTCATCACATGGCTCCATGGTCTTCTCATCACAGTGCTCCAGTACCTTGTCATCACAATGCTCCTTGACCCCTGTCATCACAATACTCCATGAACATTTTCAGCCCAATGCTCCATGACGTTCTCATCACAATGCTCCATGACCTCTGTCATAACAATGCTCCATGACCACTGTCATGACAATGCTCCATGAACCCTGACAACACAATGATCTGCGATGCTTGTCATCAAAATGCTCCATGCCCTTGTCATCCCAATGCTCCATGAACCCTTTAATCACAGTGCTCCATGACGCTTGTCATCACAGTGCTCCATGAACCTTGTCATCACAATGCCTTTGTCAGCAAAATGATACATAATCTTGTCATCACAATGCTCCATGTGCTTGTCATCACAATCCTCCATGACCCTTGGGATCATATTGCTTTATGCCCTTGTCATCTCTATCTTGCCTTTCTAGTTTTTACAGATTTTCGGATGCCCTGTTTGACCGGTGGGAAGCGACAATTCTTTGCAGTGTGGATTTGCATTGTGCGCTTGCTTGATTGGCCAAAAAGGGCCTATGCCTTTTCTCCTGAATATATTCAGGAGAAAAGTCATACGCTGTTTTTGGCCAAATGCATCATTCTCGAAGTTGTGATGCCTTTCCTGTGCTTTAAAGGTGATTCCAATTTACCTCTTGAAATATGTTTTGTGCAATTCTGCCTCATTTTCAAGTCTGCTTTGTTGCCTTCCCTCAACAGATTTTTGGAAGAGAGTAGTCCTTTATAACTCTGCAGGTTTTTGATTTGCTTTGCCCCTGAGCTCCAATTTTCAAATCCCATTATTGGGAGCTGACCGCAAATCCACAATTTTGCTTCAGGAACTATACTGGTTCCAGGGGTGGCTATACTGGTTCCCTGTGGGTGGCTGAGGCTTTGGTTAATTCTTCTTCCTGACGGGAATTTAGAGTGACATGTGTCCGTCCAAAGGCCTACATCTACTCTCTGATTGGTTCTCCCTCTTCCCTTTCATCCTCTGCACAATTAGCAAACTGTGCGAACCAGGAGGTTATAGGGGATGACTCTCCTAAGTTGGGAGATTGATAGTAAAGTAGTTGGAATGCCAAACTGTAGCACAAGGAGAGGAAAAAGTAGGAGATTTTCAGAAACCTTTCGCCATCACAGGGTGTCCATTCTCTAGGTTTCCCATACATGTTATAACTGTAGTGATATTCCCTTCTACCTGGAAATTTGGGACCCATGGAATGGTGGCATGCATTACTACTTTAAAGGGTCTGCATTTTCTCTCCCAATCTCACCAGTCCTCTCAGTCCCAAGTGTCCAGCCTTATGTCTCATCCAGCTGTCTTTGCAGATAGGGTCATTCTAGGTTTCATCAGAACCCCTGAAGGAATTGTGTAAGAATTTCGCGGTTTTTTGTTTTGTTTTTGAAATTCATTTTTATAATGGGGTTGAGCTGATTTTCCCTGACGTGTTTATGCCGGTCTAGACACACTTGATTCCCTAACAGAGGCATATCAGTACATAGGTTTTAAGACTCTTACTAATCAGATATATTCCTCTGTGGGGAATAGGGGTTTTGAGTCCCGTTCACTGAGGAAGGTGTAGGTCTTGTCTATTCTGTATTTGGTTTATGGAATGGTACCTGTTCTAATATCAAACTCTGGTTTTATTCATCACCCCACCTCTCCTTTCCCCTTAAGGAGGCATAAGAGTGTTTTCTAAATGTGAGACGCTGCTCTCTTTCCTAATTCAGTTCATGTGTTGTGATGTTGACATTCCCTCTGTAAGTGATATCTTATGATAAGATTCTTTTTCTGTGTGACTAATTTCCCTTAGAATCATCATACCTAAATCCTCTCATTAGGCTGCTACTGGCCTTATGACATTGATTTCACGTCTGAGTGATATTCCGTTGTACAAAATTACCACAAGTTCTTTATGCATTTCTCTTTTTCCTGGGATACTTTAGGTGTACCGAAGTTGAGGTTCTTGTATGCAGAGCAGCCCTAAACTTTGGGGTGCCTGTGTCTTGTTGATATTTAGTCTTCCCAATTTATATGTCCATGAGTTGAAGTCCCCTTTGCTCGGGGGCTTTGTATTTTAGATGTTTTAGGAAACAGCATACACTTCTTCAGAGTAGCTCTTGGATATTTATACCCCACCCATCAGCGTGACTAGTCTCCCTGTTTTCCATGGCCTCTCCTGCATTTTTGATTTGTACACATTTTTTGGATGGACTTTCTGAGCAGTGGAAATTGAGACTTCTTTATTGTGCGGATTTGCATTTCCCTCTTGCTTGGTTAGCCAAAAACTCTGTATGTGTTTTTTTCCTGAAGATATTCACGAAACAAACGCATACACCCTTTTGCCCAACTGCATCATTTTAGAAATTCTGCTGCTTTTCATATGCTTTAAATGTGAGTACAATCTACCTTTTGAAAAATGTTTCCTGCAATTCTGACTCTCATTCAGAACCTCTTCGTTGCCTTACCTGAATATATTTTTGGACGTTGGTTATCATTTATATCTTTGCAGGTCTTTGAATTGTCTGCTCCTGAGCTCCATTGTGCAACTCGCTTTTTTTGTGAGCTGACCGCCAAACCATTGGATTGATTCCGGCCCTATTCTGGTTCTGGGGAGGCAGGCTGAGCCTTTGGTTAATTCTTCTTCCTAATGGGAAATCAGAGTGACATGTGCCTGTCAAAACTACTACAGCTAATCTCTCATTGGTTCCTCCTCTTCCCATTTATCCTCTGCAAACATTGCAAACTGTGTGAAACAGGAGGTTAAAGGTGCTGATTCTCCAAGTCGGGAGATTGTTAGTAATGTGGCTGGAATGGCGAACCCCAGCACCAGGAGATCAAAAATGAGGTGCATTTTAGACACCTCTCCTGAGCACACGGTGTACATTCATCTCGGTTTCCCAGGCATGTTTTCACTGTCAGAAGATTCCCTTGAAAGTGCAGATTTGGGACCCATGGAATGGGTACCAGGCAGTATTACTTTAAAAGGTCTGCATTTCCTCACCCAGCCTCTCTAACATCTCTTAGCGTGCATAGCTTCCAGCCTTATATATCATCCTGCTGTGGGTCTACATGTGTTCAATCCATGTTACATCGTAACCCTTCAACAAAAGTTGTAAGAATTTTTGTCTGTCTCACTGTTTTTATAAATATTTTTAAATTTATTTTTATATTGGTTACAGCTGATTTTCAAAGCTCTGTTTTTTGCTGCTGTACATCCACTTGATTCATGTACTGTGAGACAACAATAAATTCTTTCTCAGATGCTTACGAGTCATATGTATTATTGTCCAGTGACTTGAGTGGACTGAGTGCAGTTCTTTGAGGTACCGTGTAGGCCTTGCCAGTTATTCAATTCGGTACTTGGAATGGTATCTTTGCTAAATTCAACCTCCTGGATAATACCTCAGCATTCCCCACCTTTCCCATTTAGCAGCCTTATGTCTCTTTTCTACATATTTGACTATGTTTCTGTTTTGTAGTTTATTTCATGTGTAGCCATTTTTGATTCCACCTTTAAGTGACATCTTATGATATGTGTCTTTTTCTTTCGACATGTGTCACTTAGAATGATCGTATGTAACTCCTCCAGAGTTGTTACAACTGGCCTTATTTCATTGATTTCTGGATGAGTAATATTCCACTCTACATAAGTACCCCATCTCTTTTATCCATTTTATCCTTCCAGGGACATTTAGGTTATATCCAAGTGGAGGCCCTTTTTAACAGAGAGGTGGTAAACGTTGGAGTGCCTGTTTTCTGTCATTTTTTGTTTTTCCCAAGGTATACGCCCATGAGTGCAAGTGCCCTATGCTCTGTAGTTCAGTTTTCAGATGTTTTAGCAAACACAATACACTTCTCCAGAGTGGCCGTTGGCAGATTACATTTCCACTATCAGCCTCACAGGGCTCCCTTTTCTCCTCACCCTGTCCTGCATTTCTCGTGTTTACACTTTATGTGGATGACCCTTCTGACTGATGTGAAGTGATACATTTTGTAGTATTGATTTCCAGTGCCCACCTGTTTGGTTGGATAAAAAGTGTGAATGGCCTTTACTTGAATATATTCAGAAAAGAATGCATACGCCCTTTTGGGCCAACTGCATCATTGGCGAAGTTCAGCCCCTTTTCTTGTGCTTTAACGGGGAGACCTTTCTACCTCTTCAAATCTGATTCCTGCCACTCTCCCTTGCTTACAAGTCCTTTTCTGTGACTTACCTCAAGACATTTTTCAACAATAGATATTTTCAACTCTGCAGTTTCATGAATTTTAGTGCCCCTGAGTTCCATTTTTCAACTTGTGTTTTTGGAAACTCGACACAAAACAGCAGGATTTCCTCTAGCCCTATTCTCTTTCTGTGGGCAATTCTAGCCTTTGATGAATTTGTCTTCCGGATTGGAAATTAGAGTGGCATGTGCCTGTCCGAAGACCTAAGACTTGTCTCTAAATATTTCTCATCCTTCCGCTTCATCCTCTGGACAAATTCCAAACTGTGTGCAACAGGATGTTGACGGTGCTGATATCCCCAAGGGAGGAGATTGTTAGGAAAGATGCTGGAGGGGTGAACCCGAGCACCAGGCGATGAGGAGATGAGGTGCCTTTTCCAAACTCTTTCAGATCAAACGGTGTACCATCCTCTAGGTGTGACAGGCATGTTTTAGCTGTAGGAAGGGTCCCGTGCATGGAAGGAGAACACCAGGGATTTTTTTCCAAATCAGTGCCTCCCCGAACCCCAAACTGGGGAATTTCTAAGCTACGGCTACACATATGTCCATTAAGGGCCTTGGGAAATAGGCAGAGCCCAAACTTTAGATGATTGAAATCTTCAGGTTCAGAAGCGCTCACCATCGGCCTTGCTTAGGTTACATTTTTTCTGTCATTGATAGATGATGTCAATAAAAATATCGATTCTTTTTCAGATTATTTCCCCTTATAGGTTATTGCAAAATATTCAGTGTAGTTCCCTGTGCTATACAGTAGTTCCTTGTTGATGATCTATTTTATACATAGCAGTGTGTATGTGTTAATCCCAAACTGTTAATTTATCCCTTCTCCTACCTTTCCCCTTTGGTAATAATAAATTATAAGATTTTATACTTCTCAGAAATGGGGGAGCTGAAAGAGAGGTATCCTTTTCAATGGAAAAGCATTCTAAACAAGATTGAAGCTTCAGCCAAGAGTATTCGATGTACATCCATGGAAATAAATCACTTCATTTCTCTAATGTTGACCTGACAAATAAGACAGACGTCTTCACTGAACTTGCTTATAGTAAAGTGATGGAAATATCAAATGTAAGTCTTAGAAGAATCTTATTTTACCCGAGCATTATACACTGCTCTATGTTAACTACAGTTTGGCTCACACATCTGTTCAATGAAGTTACAAAGTTCTCAATTTCTGTTACTGATCATCCAGAGGGGACCCCAACAGGAGTCCCCGTGCCCAGTGTCATTGCAGCCAACAGATCAAGAGTGAGTTTGGTTCAGAAGCAAAAGAAACATTATTTTGAAAACCGAATGGAGAGGTGAGAGTGTGCACTCCCCCACGGGCTGTGGGCTGGGATGCTGAGTAGGGATCCCAGCAGCGTCAGTGGGAGTTAGGTGATGGAGCTCTCGAGGGCTGGGTTGGCTGCAGCTCAGGCTCTATGCTGTGCAGTCTGCGTGGGACTCCGCTAGCTGAGGTGTCGACCCAGCCATTCTGCACTAGGAAGTCGGGTCTGAAGTGCCGGGTGTGGGTCCTCTGCCTGCGGAACCCTAGGAGCATGTGAAATTAGACAAAGCACAAAGGAAAAACAGGTTAGACTTTATTTTATTGCCCAGATTCTCTTTTTATCTCCCAGGAATTTTTAATGAACGTTGCCAGAGACGAACACCTCCTCTGCTTTTTGTTCCGTTCCTCATTCTTCGGGTGTTGAGGGTGCAGACCCCTATTTTGTAACTGCTTCATGCTGTGGTGGCAGCCCCGATACCTGGGGGGAGAAGCAAAACGTCTCCCCACCAGCCTCCAGGTGAGGTTGATTGTCCCAAAGCCTCCTGCCTCACTTCTCGTCCGCCTGAGCACCAGTATTGGAAGTGTTATAGATTCTAATGACCTTTAAGTGTCCAGGAAAGAGATGCGCAGAGATGCTGTGGTGGCAGGTTTCACCCCACCCCACATTTGTGCAGTGATATTAGGCTGACTTTTTTGCCAGCCTAGATGCTCTGACCAGTAGTCTGTGCTTTCTTTAATTAGGTCCCTGAATTAATGTACAAACAGCACCATGTGTCAGAGCCCTGCCTGTGCAACACCCAGACAGTCCAGGGTCAGTGGTGATCCAGGACCATGACGTCCACTGAGTCAACGGCCTTTAGAAGTAGCCAGCAGTCCAGCCGGTCATATTGGCCACCATCACCGCGGTGTCTGTAGGGTTTTCTATGGTGAAAGCGTGATATACTTTTCCCCCGCCAAGCTTATTAGCTCCCCTCTGGGTGCAGTAAGTCCTGCAAGCAGTAGTCTGCTCTTTCGGGGCACAGTCTTATTGTTTTCTGAGAGAAACTCCAGGTCAAGTGATGGTCACACGAGTCATCGTGGGGTCCTGTTGCCCCCATTTGTCTCTCTGGAGGTTGGAGTTGGAGGGCCTCCTCACTCGAGGTCAGTGTGTCCACAGAGCGACCCCTGCAACTTCAGGGCATGATAGGTGGTTAGGATCACCACGTGTGGTCCTATTCCCTTAGGAGGGAGCTGGCCTTGTGGGCTGCTGATTTCTAGCTTTTTAGATATCCCAGTATCCTGGCCTGATGAGTCGGTGGGCAAAGCCCTTGGTGACCATAGTTTATCATACCTGAAGGGCATTCTTGTGTTGCTGCATTTCAAGTGGTCCCAGTTTTTGCACTAAGGCTCCAAGGGCGATTAACCTTTGACCGGGTATGTAAAGGTCAAAGGGTTTAGCTAAATTAGCGAGTTCCTGGGCAAGGATCTGAATTGACTGCTCTTTCCATTCTTGAAAGGCTGTTTCTGGATTTTATTCAAAAGGATCATCAACTTTTCGTGTCAGTGTTTCATGTAGAGACCCAGCTATTAGACTGTAGTTAGGGATCCAGATGCAGAAAACCTTGGCCTCCCCAGGAACCCTTAAGCTGTCTTCTAGTTTTAGAAGAGGTAAGGCTGCAAATGGCTTCTTCCCTATCCTGGGATGCGTTTCTCCAAATATCTGTGAGAATGAAGCCCAGGCAAGTCACCTGAGCCTGGGATATTTGAGCCTTTTTCTTGGACACCTTCTATCCTTTCTTGGCTAGGTAGTTCCGAGGCATCTTTAGTAGGCCTGGCAATCAGAATGTCATCTGCATATTGAAGGAGGGTTCCCTTTTACAGAGGTAGAACGTTTAGGTTTTTATAGGACATTTCCCCAATGATGGTGTGGGGATTTTTGAACCATTGGGGCAGGACGGCCCAGCATTATTGCTCGTGTTGAATGTTGTGTCCTGCCACACACAAGCCAAAAATTCTTGTGACTCTGAGATGAATGGAATACAGAAGAAGGCATCATTGAAGTGTAATACAGAATGCCATGGCCTGGTGGATGGTAGAATGAGCAGCAGGGTGTAGGAAATAGGAGCTACTGGATGTATATCCTCAGTGGCTTCACTGACTGTCCTGATGTCCTTTACCAGGTCTCCAGCAGCCCATGGGTTTCTCGTGGTCAGGCCAATCCCAGGATATGGAGCTCACCTGGGCTGCATCCAGCACCCCACAGCCCACGGGGCTCTCGTGTTCAAGTCCCTCCCAGGGTATGGAGATCCCCTGTGCAGCTACCCAGCAGCCCATGGGGCTCTCATAGTCAGGCCCCTCCCAGTATACAGAGCTCCCCTGGGCAGGTACCCCAGCAGGGCTGGACACACAGGAACTGTGCACATAGCCCACCTTGCAGAGAACCCCCAGCTCACCTGTCACTCACAGCTGACACAGAACACCTCAGAGCAGGACTTGAACTAACAAACAGCAGCTCTGACAGGTCTGTGACCCTGGCTATCACTCTGTGCATCCTCTCTCTGCCTGGTCTTCCAGACACTTCCACTGCAGCCAGGGCTCCAGGCCTCTATCTCCACCCACCATCACTCCTCTTCCTGACTCCTGGGTTCCTCTCATTAGGATAGGGTCTTCTTGAAGTTGTTTTCCACTCATGGACCAGATAAAATGATAAGAAAACAAGCCGCAGCTGCATCCCCTTGTCTATCCTGACTCTCAAGGCCCACACCTGTTCCTTGGGACTGACCCGTTTAGCAAGGTTCATTTTCTGCAACTGTGAGCCCCTGAGGGGTGAGGATTGGCTGATTTGGGCAGCCTGACACTGCCTGCCAGCCCCCCCCACAGGTGTGCCTGGGTTGAGGTCAATATAAACACCTCTCCAGTCAGCAAGAGCCCCTGTAGCTGTGCCTGATGCCATATTCTCTGCCCCGTCAGCGGTTTCGGGGCTGTGGTGGTGGGAGGGAGGGACGGGCCGTGGCTTTGTGGGTGGCCCAGTGTGAGTGGGGCTCTGCTGGACTTTCTTCAGGAGTTGCCAGGCTGCCACCTGCTAAAGAAGAGGATGTGTCACCCATAACTGCCACTGGAATTTCTCCCCAGGCAGAGGTGAGGAAGTAAAAAAGCAGTGGGGGCTGTGGCAGGAGGGGTATCTCAGGCAGGGAAATGAAAAGATTCCAGAAGAGCATCTGGGGCCAGGACCATCCTGACTGGCCTGCAGGCACCAAGTCGGCCTGCGTGCTCTCGCTAGTGTGGCTCCACAGCCATTCCTCTAGGCTTGCAAGTGCTTGTACATATTCAGGTGTTTTACCTGGAAAGGGTGGGAAGAGTTCAGCTGCAGCAGGACTGGGGCTCAGCTCACATTTACTCACAGACGCCTCGACACAGTCCCCCAGCTTTGCAATGAGGATGCTCCTTGTGGGGGAGAGCGCTGCTGACGGCATGGGAGACGATTTCCCACCTCTGACCAACTTAAGAATTTTTTACCACTGGAGCAAGTGCCCTGATACGATTTTCCTCTGTATAACTGGTGAGTTCTGTTTTTTTTTTCTTTTTTTTTTTTCTTTTTGGTTCAAGTTAGATTTTATTTATTCCTCTTTTTTTTTAATTTGGAGATATAAACATGGAAATAATGCATTAATATAAAGACGTCTATGTGAAGGGAAAAATTTTTTTTCTGTTTTATTTTATTAAATGTTATTTATTTATTTTTAATTTTTTAAAATTCATTTCTTTTATACAGCAGGTTCTTATTGGATATGTATTTTATACATATAAGTGTGCACATGTGAATCCCAGTCTCCCAATCCATCCCACCACCACCCTCACATGGCGTTCCCTCCTTGGTGTCCATATGTTTGTTCTCTACATCTGTCTCTATCTCTGCCCTGCAAACTGGTTCATCTGTACCATTTTTCTAGGTTCCACATATATGCATTAATATACAATATTTGTTTTTCTCTTTCTGACTTACTTCACTCTGTATGACAGTCTCTAGATCTATCGAGGTCTCTACAAATGACCCAATTTCATTCCTATGTATGGCCGAGTAATATTCCGTTGTATATATGTACCACGTCTTTATCCATTCGTCTGTCTGTGGGCACTTAGGTTGCTTTCATTACCTGTCTATTGTAAATAGTGCTGCAGTGAACATTGTGGTGAATGTGTCTTTTTTGATTTATGGTTTTCTCTGGGTATATGCCCAGTAGTGGGATTGCTGGATTATATGGTAATTCTATTTTTAGTTTTTTAAGGAACCTCCATACTGTTCTCCATAGAGACTGTATCGATTTACATTCCCAACAATAGTGGAAGAAGGTTCCTTTTCTCCACACCCTCTCCAGCATTTGTTGTTTGTAGATTTTCTGATGATGCCCATTCTAACAGGTGTGACGTGATACCTCATTGTAGTTTCGATTTCCATTTCTCTAATAATTAGTGATGTTCAGCAGATTTTCATGTGTGTATTGGCCATCTCTATGTCTTCTTGGAAGAAATGTCTATTTAGATCTTCCATTTTTGTATTGGATTGTTTGTTTTATTAATATTGAGCTGCATGAGCTGTTTATATATATTGGAGATTAATCATTTGTCCATTGATTCGTTTGCAAATATTTTCTGCCATTCTGAGGGTTGTCTTTTCGTCTTGTTTGTAGTTTCCTTTGCTTTGCAAAAGCTTTTACGTTTCATTAGGTCCCATCTGTTTAGTTTTCTTTTTTATTTCATTACTATAGGAGGTGGATCAAAAAAGATCTTGCTGTGATTTTGTCAGAGTATCCTTCGTAAGTTTTCCTCTCAGAGTTTTATACTGTCTGGTCTTACATTAAGGTCTCTAATTCATTTTGAATATATTTTTATGTATGGTGTTGGGGAGTGTTCTAATTTCATTCTTTTACATGTAGCTCTCCATATTTCCCAGCACCAATGATTGAAGAGACTGTCTTATCTCCATTGTATAGTCTTGCCTCCTTTGTCATAGATTAGTTGACCATAAGTGTGTAGGTTTATCCTTGGGCTTTTTTTTTTCCTTTTACACGATTATTGAAGTATAATTGCTTTACAATGGAGTGTTCGTTTCTGCCATATAACAAAGTGAATCAGCTATACATATACAAATATCACCAGATCCCCTCCCTCTTGCATCTCCCTCCCACACTCCATATCCCACCCCTTTATGTGGTCACAAAGCACCGAGCTGATCTCCCTGTTCTATGTGGCTGATTCTCAGTAGCTATCGGTGTTACATTTGGTAATGTATTTATGTCCATGCCACTCTCTCACTTCGTCCCAGCTTACCCATCCCCCTTCCGGTGTCCTCAAGTCCTTTTTCTATGTCTGTGTCCTTAATCCTGTCCTGCCACTAGGTTCTTCAAAATTTTTTTTTCCTTCATTAGATTCCATATATCTCTGTTAACATACAGTATTTGTTTTTCCCTTTCTGACTTACTTCACTGTGTAGGACAGATTCTAAGTCCATCCACCTCAGTACAAATAACTCAGTTTTGCTTCTTTTTATGGTTGAGTAATATTTGATTGTATATATGTGCCAGATGTTCTTTACCCATTCATCTGTCGATGGACACTTAGGTTGCTTCCATGTCCTGGCTAATGCAAATAGAGCTGCAATGAACATTTTTGTACATAACTCTTTTTGAATTATGGTTTTCGCAAGGCAAATGCCCACTAGTTGGATTGTTGTGTCGTATGGTACTTCTATTGTTAGTTATTTAAAGGAACCTCCGTACTGTTCTCCCTAGTGCTCATATCAATTTACATTCCCACCCACAGTGCAAGTGTGTTCCCTTTTCTCCAATAAAGGCCTCTCCAGCATTTATTGTTTTGTTGATTTTTTTGATGATTGCCACTCTGACTGCTGTGAGGTGATACCTCACGGTAGTTTTGATTTGCATTTCTCTAATGATTAGTGATGTTCAGCATCCTTTCATGTGTTTCTTGGTAATCTGTATATCTTCTTTGGAGAAATGGCTATTTAGGTCTTCTGCCCATTTTTGGATTGGGTTGTTTGTTTTTGTGATATTGAGCTACATGAGGTGCTTGTAAAGTTTGGAGATTAATCCTTTGTCAATTGCTTCATTTGAAAATATTTTCTCCCATTCTGAGGGTTGTTTTTGCATCTTGTTTATGTTTTCCTGTACTGTGTAAAAGCTTTTAAGTTTCATTAGGTCCCATTTGTTGATTTCTGTTTTTATTTCCATTTCTCTAGGAGGTGGGTCCAAAAGGATCTTGCTGTGATTTATGTCATAGAGTGTTCTGCCTATGGTTTCCTCTAAGTGTTTTATAGTGTCTGGTCTTATATTTAGATCTCTAATCAATTTAGAGTCTATTTTTGTGTATGGTGTTATGGAGTGTTCTAATTTCATTCTTTTATGTGGAGGGGTCCAGTTTTTCCAGCACCAATTACTGAAGAGACTGTCTTTTCTCCATTGTATATCCTTAGCTCCTTTGTCATAGATGAGATAGCCATAGGTATGTAGGTTTATCTCTGGGCTTTCTGTCCTGTTCCATTGATCTGTGTTTATGCCAATCTACATACACTTGATTCCATTATGGAGACATATAAATACATAGGTTTCAAGGTTATTACCAGTCAGATATATTCCTCTTCAGTGAATAGGGTGTTTTGTGTCCAGTTCATTGAGAAAGGAGTAGGTCTTGTCTATTACATATTTGGTATATGGAATGGGATCTGTGCTAATTTCAAACTCTGCTTTTACACATCACCCCACGTCACCTTTCCACTTAAGGAGGCATAAGTGTGTTTTCTAAATGTGTAACTCTGTTCTCTTTTGAAATTTAGTTCATGTGTAGCCATGTTTACATTTCCTCTATAAGTGATATATTACAATAAGTTTCTTTTTCTTTGTGGCTCATTTCACTTAGCATCATCGTACCTAAAGCCACTCATTATGCTGCTATTGGCCTTATGACATTGATTTTATGTCTGAGTGACTTTCCTTTGTATATAAGTACCACAACATCTATATCCATTTTTTTTCCTTTCCTGGGATATATAAAGTGTACCGAAATCGAGGTTCTTGTAAACAGAGCAGCCCTAAATTTTGGGCTGGCTGTGTGTTGTGGATTTTTAGTTTTCCCAAAATACACGCCCATGAGTGGAAGTGTGCTATACTCTGTAGCTCTGTTTTAGAAAACAACATACAGTTCTCCAGAGAGGCTGTTGGCAATTTACATCCTGTCCATCGGCGTAACCAGGCTCCCTTTTCTCCATGGCCTGTCCTGCATTTGTGGATTTTACACTATTTGTGGATGGCCCTTTTGACTGGAGGTAAGGGACACTTCTCTGTAGTGTGGATTTGCAATGCCTGATGGCTTGCTTAGCCAAAAAGGGCATATGCATTTTTTCCCGAATATATTCAAGAAAATACACATAATCCCTTTTCAGCCAAGGGCAACATTGTCGAAATTCTGTCGCTTTTCATGTGCTTTAAAGATGACTCCAATCTACCTCTTGAAATCTGTTTCCTTCAATTCTGCCTTGCATTCAAATCCTCTTCACTGCCTTTCCTCAATATATTTCTGGATGATAGTTGTCCTTTATAATTCTGCAAGTGTGTGAATTGCTGTGCCCCTGATTTCCATTTTTCAACTCGCCTCTTTGTGAGCTGGCTGCAATACCGCAGGATGGCTTTAGGCACTAGTCCTGTTCCGGGGCTTCAGGCTGAGCCTTTGGTTAATTATTCTTCCTGATGGGAAACTAGAGTGACATGTGCCCATCCAAACACCTACAGCTAATCTCTCATTTATTTCCCCTCTTCCTGTTCATCCTCTGCACAATTTGCAAACTGTGCATAACGGGAGGGTAAAGGCGCTGACACTCCAAGTGGGGAGATTTTGAGTAATGCAGATGGAATGGCGAAGCCGAGCACGAAAAAAGGAAATATGAGGTACCTTTTAGAAAACTTTCCCAATTACACAGTGTACCATCCACGGGGTTTCCCATGCATGTTTTAACTGGAGGAAGATTCCCTTAAACCTGGAGAGTTGGGACCACTAGAATGGGTAGCACACAGTATTGCTCTAAGTGGTGTTCTTTTGTTCACACAACCTCAGCAATCTTGTCAGCCCCAAGAGTCCAGTCTTATGTCTCATCCAGCTGTGGGTGTAAAGGTGGTCAATCTAGCTTGCATCACAGGCCCTGAACGTAATTTTTAAGACTTTCTATCTGTTTTTGCATTTTGCTTTTGAAATTTATTTTTATAAGTGGGTTTAACTGAATTTCAGCGCTGTGTTCATGCCGTTATACACACACATGATTCCTTTATGGAGACATGAGAATACATATGTTTTAAAATACTTAGAGTCGGACATATTCCTCTGCAATGAATAGGGGGTGTTGAGTCCAGTTCATTGTGCCGGGAGTAGGTGTTGTCTATTACATACATGGTTTATATAATGGTATCTGTGCTAATTTAAAACTGTGGTTTTATGCATCACCCCACCTCGGCTTTCCCATTAAGCAGGCAGAAGATGTTTTCTAAATGTGTGACTCTGTTGTGTTTGTAATTCAGTTCATGTGTAGTCATGTGTACATTCCCGCTATGAGTGATAACTTATGATAAGATTAGTTACTCTGTAATCTTCCCTAACTCAGTTCATGTGTAGCCATGTTTACAGGACCTTCATAAGTGATATCTTATGATAAGTTTCTTTTTCTGTGTGACTTATTTCACTTAGAATCATCGTACCTGAATCCACTCTTTTTACTGCTACTGGCCTTATGACATTGATTTCATGGCTGAGCGATATTCCATCGTACGTAAGTACCACAATATCTTGAACCATTTTTGTCTTTCCTGGGATACATAAGGTGTACCCAAGTTGAGGTTCTTCTAAGCAGTGCAGCGCTAAATTTTAGGGTGGCACTGTCTTATTGATTTTCATTTTTCCCAAGGTATATTCCCTAGACTGGAACTGCCCTTGGCTGTGTAGCTCTGTTGTTTACTTGTTTTAGGGAACACAATGCACTCCTCCAGAGAGGCAGTTGGCAACTTACATCCCGCCCATCAGCATAACAAGGCTCCCTGATCTCCAGGGCCTGTCTTGCCTTTCTGGTTTTTACACATTTTGTGGATGTCCCTTTTGACCGGTGGGAAGGGAAACTTCTTTGTAGTGCAGATTTGCATTGCTGCTTGCTTGCTTGGCCAAAAATGTCGTATGCATTTTCTCCTGAATATACTCAGGAGAAAACGCATACACACTTTTTGGCCAAGTGCATCATTGTCGAAGTTTTGCCCCTCTTCCTGTGCTTGAAAGGTGATTCCAACGTACCTCTTGAAATCTGTTTCCTGCTATTCTGCCTCGTTTTAAAGTCCGCCTCTCTGCCTTCCCTCAGAAGATTTTTGGACGATAGTTGTCCTCTATTACTCTGCCAGTTTGTAAATTGCTGTGCCCCTGAGCTCCATTTTTCAACACGTTTTTGTGAGCTGACAGCAAATACAAAATTATGGTTCAAAACCTATACTGGTTCCCGGCGGGTGGCTGAAACATTGGTAAATTCTACTTCCTGCCGGGCAATTAAAGTGGCATGTACCTGTCCAAATGCCTAACAGCTAATCTCTCATTGGTTCTCCCTCTTCCCTTTCATCCTCTGCCAAATTGGCAACCTGTGCGAACCAGGAGGTTTTACGGGCTATCGCTCCAAGTTGGGAGATTGATAGTAAAGCCGTTGGAAGGTCAAACTGGAGCACAAGGAGAGGGACTATATGTTGAGTTTTAGAAACCTTTCGTATTCACAGTGTGTCCATTCTCTAGGTTTCCCGTAAATGTTATGGCTGTAGTAATATTCCCTTACACATGGAGAGTTGGGACACATGGAATGGGTGCCACATATTATTGCTTTAAAGGGTCTGCATTTGCTCACCCAGTCTCACCAAACCTCTCAGTCTCAAGTGTCCAGCTTTATGCCACATCCAGCTCTCGTTGTAGGTAGGGTCATTCCAGGTTTCATTAGAGCCCCTGAAGGAATTGTAAAGATTTTCCCTGTTTTTTTTGTATTGTATTTGAAATTTCTTTTTTAACTGGGTTTGAGCTGATTCTCACTGTCATGTTTATGCCAGTTTAGACACACTTGATTCCCTTACGGTGACATATCAATACATAGGTTTTAAGATTCTTACTACTCAGATATATACCTCTGCACAGAATATTGGGTTTTGCGTCCCTTTCACTGAAGAAGGTGTAGGTCTTGTCTATTCCGTATTTTGATTTTGGAATGGTACTTGTACTAATATCAAACTCTGGTTCTATGCATCACCCCACCTCTCCTTCCTCCTTAAGCAGGCATAAGTGTGTTTTCTAAATGTGAGACGCTGTTCCCTTTCCTAAATCAGTTCATGTGTAGCCATGTTACAGAAAATTCATAAGTGCTATCTTATGATAAGTTCCTTTTTCTGTGTGACTTATTTCACTAGGAATCATTGTACCTGAATCCATTCGTTTTCCTGTTACTGGCATTATGACATTGATTTCATGGCTGAGGGATAATCCATCGTACATTAGTACCACAATTTTTTGAATCATTTTTATCTATCCTGGGATATTTAGAGAGTACTCAATTTGAGATTCTTGTAAGTAGTGCAGGCCTAAATTTTGGGGTGGCTCTATCTTATTGATTTTCAGTTTTCCCAAGGTATATTCCCTAGAATGGAAGTGCCCTTGGCTCTGTAGCTCTGTTGTTTACTTGTTTTAGGGAAGACAATGCACTCCTCCAGAGAGGCAGTTGGCAATTTACATCCCGCCCATCAGCATAACAAGGCTCCATGTTCTCCACGGCCTCTCTAGGATTTCTGGTACTTACACATTTTGTGGATGTCCCTTTTGACAGGTGGGAAGTGATACTATTTTGTGGTGCAGATTTGCATTGCCCGCTTGCTTGCTTGGCCAAAAAGGGCGTATGCATTTTCTCCTGAATATATTCAGGAGAAAATGCATACGCCCTTTTTGGCCAAGTGCATCATTTTCGAAGTTGTGCCCCTCTTACTGTGCTTTACAGGTGATTCCAACGAACCACTTGAAATCTGTTTCCTGCTATTCTCCCTCGCTTTGAAGGTCGCCTCGTTGCCTTCCCTTAACAGATTTTTTGGACGATAGTTTTCCTTTATTACTGTGCCAGTTTGTGAATTGCTGTGCCCTTGAGCTCCATTTTCTAACTCGTTTTTTGTGAGCTGACCGCAACTCCAAAATTTTGGTTCAGGACCTATACTTGTTCACGGCGGGTGGCTGAGACTTTGGTTAATTCTTCTTCCTGCCGGGCATTTAGAGTGACATGTGCCCGTCCAAATGCCTAACAGCTACTCTTTCATTGGTTCCCCCTTTTCCCTTTCATCCTCTTCCAAATTGGCAACCTGAGCAAACCAGGAGGTTAAAGGGGCTGTCTCTCCAAGTTGGGAGATTGATAGTTAAGCAGTTGGAAAGTCAAACCGGAGCACCAGGAGAGGGACAGTTAGTTGGGTTTTAGAAACCTTTCGTATTCACTGTGTGTCCATTCTCTTGGTTTCCTGTACATGTTATAGCTGTAGTAATATTCCCTTCAACATGGAGAGTTGGGAACCATGGAATGGGTGCCACACATTATTGCTTTGAAGGGTCTGCATTTGCTAACCCAAATTCACCAATCCTCTCAGTCCCAAGTGTCCAGCCTTATGCCACATCCAGCTGTCGTTGTACACAGGGTCATTCAAGGTTTCAACAGAGACCCTGAAGGAATTGTAAAGAATTTCCCTGTTTTGTTGTTTTGTTTTTGAAATTCCTTTTTATAGTGGGTTTGAGCTGATTCTCACTGCCGTGTTTACGCCAGTCTAGACACACTTGTTTCCCTTACGGAGATATATCAATACATATGTTTTAAGATCCTTACTAGTCAGATATATTCCTCTGTGTGAAGTATGGGGTCTTGATAACCTTTCAGTGAGGAAGGTGTAGATCTTGTCTATTCTGTATTTGGTTTCTGGAATGGTGCCTGTACTTATATCAAACTCTGTTTTATGCAACACCCCACCTCTCCTTCCCCCTTAAGCAGGCGTAAGAGTGTTTTCTAAATGTGAGACTCTGTTCTCTTTCCTAACTCAGTTCATGTGTAGACATGTTTACAGGATTTTCATAAGTGATATCTTATGATAAGATTCTTTTTCTGTGTGACTTATTTTACTTAGAATCATCATACCTGAATCCTTTCATTTTGCTGCTACTGGTTTTTTGACATTGATTTCATGGCTGAGGGATATTCCATCGTAACGTAAGTAGCACAATTTTTTGAACCATTTTTATCTTTCATGGAATATTTAAGGTGTACCCAAGTTGAGGTTCTTGTCAGCAGTGCAGCCCTAAATTTTGGGGTGGCTTTGTCTTATTGATTTTCAGTTTTCCCAAGGTATATTCCCTAGACTTGAAGTGCCCTTGGCTCTGTAGCTCTGTTGTTTACTTGTTTTAGGGAACACAATGCACTCCTCCAGAGAGGCAGTTGGCAATTTACATGCCTTCCTTCAGCATAACAAGGTTCCCTGTTCTCCAGGGCCTGTGTTGCCTTTCTGGTTTTTACACATTTTTCCGATGTCCCTTTTGACCGGTGGGAAGTGATACTACTTTGTAGTGCCGATTTGCATTGCCCGCTTGCTTGCTTGGCCAAAAAGGGCGTATACGTTTTCTCCTGAATATATTCAGGAGAAATCACATACGCACTTTTTGGCCAAGTGCATCATTGTCGAAGTTGTGACACTCTTCCTGTGCTTTAAAGGCGATTCGAACGTACCTCTTGAAATCTGTTTCCTGCTATTCTGCCTCACTTTCAAGGCCACCTCGTTGCCTTCCCTCAACAGATTTTTGGACGATAGTTGCCCTTTGTTACTCTGCCAGTTTGTGAATTGCTGTGCCCCTGAGCTCCATATTTTAACTCGTTTTTTCTGAGCTGAACGCAAGTCCAATATTTTGGTTCAGGAACTATATTGGTTCCTGGTGGGTGGCTGAGACTTTGGTCAATTCTTCTTCCTCCCGGGAAATAAGAGTGACATATGCCCGTCCAAATTCCTAACAGCTACTCTATCATTGGTTCTCCCTCTTCCCATTCATCCTCTGCAAAATTGGCAACCTGTGCGAAACAGGAGGTTAAAGGTGCTGTCTCTCCAGGTTCAGAGATTGATAGTAAAGCAGTTGGAAAGTCAAACCGGAGCGCCAGGAGAGGGAATATTCGTTGAGTTTTAGAGACCTTTCATATTCACAGTGTGTCCATTCTCTAGGTTTCCCATATATGTTATAGCTGTAGTAATATTCCCTACAACATGGAGAGTTGGGACCCATGGAATGGTTGCCATGCATTATTGCTTTAAAGGGTCTGCGTTTGCTCACCCAATCTCACTAAACCTCTCTGTCCCAATTGTCCAGCCTTATGCCACATCCAGCTGTCATTGTAGACAGGGTTATTCCACGTTTCTTCAGAGAACCTGAAAGAATTGTAAAGAATTTCCCTGTTTTTTTGTTTTGTTTTTGAAATTCATTTTTATAGTGGGTTTGAGCTGATTCTCGCTGCCATGTTTATGCCAGTCTAGACACACTTGATTCTCTTATGGAGACATATCAATACATAGGTTTTAAGATTCTTACTAGTCAGATATATTCCTTTGCGGGAAATATGGGGTTTTGAGTCCCTTTCACTGAAGAAGGTATAGGTAGGTCTTGTCTATTCCATAGTTGGTTTTGGGAAAGGTACCTGTGCTTATATCAAACTCTGGTTTTATGCATCACCCCACCTCACCTTCCCCCTTAAGGAGACATGAGAGTGTTTTCTAAATGTGAGACTCTGTTCTCTTTCCTAACTCAGTTTATGTGTAGCCATGTTTAGAGGATCTTCATAAGTGATATCTTATGATAAGCTTCTTTTTTTTGTGACTTATTTCACTTAGAATAATCGTACCTGAATCCACTCATTTTGCTGCTACTGGTCTTACGATATGGATTTCATGGCTGAAGGATATTCCATTGTACGTAAGTACCACAATTTTTTGAACCATTTTTATATTTCCTGGGATATTTATGGTGTACCCAAGTTGAGGTTCTTGTAAGCAGTGCAGCCCTAAATTTGGGGGTGGCTCTGTCTTATTGATTTTCAGTTTTGCCAATGTATATTCCCTAGACTGGAAGTGCCCTTGGCTCTGTAGCTCTGTTGTTTACTTGTTTTAGGGAACACAGTGCACTCCTCCAGAGAGGCAGTTGGCAATTTACATCCCGCCCATCAGCATAACAAGGCTCCCTGTTCTTCAGGGCCTGTCTTGCCTTTCTGGTTTTTACACATTTTTTGGATTTCCCTTTTGTCCTGTGGGAAGTGATACTTCTTTGTGGTGCAGATTTGCATTGCCCGCTTGCTTGTTTGGCCAAAAAGGGCGTATGCGTTTTCTGCTAAATATATTCAGGAGAAAACGCATACACACTTTTTGGCCAAGTGCATCATTTTCGAAGTTGTGCCCCTCTTTCTGTGCTTTAAAGGCGATTCCAACATACCTCTTGAAATCTGTTTCCTGCTATTCTGCCTCGCTTTCAAGTCCGCCTCGTTGCCTTCCCTCAACAGATTTTTGGACGATAGTTGTCCTTTATTACTGTGCCTGTTTGTGAATTGCCGTGCCCAAGAGCTCCATTATTTAACTCGTTTTTTCTGAGCTGAACGCAAGTCCAATATTTTGGTTCAGGACCTATAATGGTACCCGGTGGGGGGCTGAGACTTTGGTTAATTCTTCTTCCTCCTGGGAAACAAGAGTGACATGTGCCCGTGCAAATGCCTAACAGCTACTCTCTCATTGGTTCTCCCTCTTCCGTTTCATCCTCTGCCAAATTGGCAACCTCTGTGAAACAGGAGGTTAAAGGTGCTGTCTCTCGAAGTTGGGAGATTGATAGTAAAGCAGTTTGAAAGTCAAACCGGAGCACCAGGAGAGGGACTATTTGTTGAGTTTTAGAGACCTTTCGTATTCACAGTGTGTCCATTCTCTCGGTTTCCCGTACATGTTATAGCTATAGTAATATTCGCTTCACCCTGGTGTGTTGGAACCCATGGAATGGGTGACATTCATTATTGCTTTAAAGCGTCTGAATTTGCTCACCCAATCTCACCAATACTCTCAGTCCTATGTGTCCAGCCTTATGCCACATCCAGCTGTCGTTGTAGATAGGGTCATTCCAGGTTTCATCAGAGACCCTGAAGGAATTGAAAAGAATTTCCCAGTTTTTTTGTTTTGTTTTTGAAATTCCATTTTATTGTGGGTTTGAGCTGATTCTCGCTGCCATGTTTATGCCAGTCTAGACACACTTGATTCCCTTACAGAGATATATCAATACATAGGTTTTAAGATTCTTACTAGTCAGATATTTTCCTCTGCGGGAAATATGGGGATTTGAGTCCCTTTCACTGAGGAAGGTATAGGTTGGTCTTGTCTATTCCATAGATGGTTTTGGGAACGGTACGTGTGCTTATATCAAACTCTGGTTTTATTCATCACCCCACCTCTCCTTCCCCCTTAAGGAGGCATGAGAGTATTTTCTAAATATGAGACTCTGTTCTCTTTCCTAACTGAGTTCATGTGTAGCCATGTTTACAGGACCTTCATAAGAGATATGTCATGATAAGTTTCTTTTTCTGTGTGACTTATTTCACTTAGAATCATCGTACCTGAATCCACTCATTTTGCTGCTACTGGTCTTATGACATTGATTTCATGGCAGAGGGATATTCCATCGTACGTAACTACCACATTGTTTTGAACCATTTTTATATTTCCAGGGATATTTAAGGTGTAGACAAGTTTAGGTTCTTGTAATCAGTGCAGCCCTAAATTTTGGGCTGGCTCTGTCTTATTGATATTCAGTTTTCCCAAGGTATATTCCCTAGAATGGAAGTGCTCTTGGCTCAGTAGCTCTGTTGTTTTCTTGTTTTAGGGAACACAACGCACTCCTCCAGAGAGGCAGTTGACAACTTACCTCCCGCCCATCAGCATAACAAGGCTCGCTGTTCTCCAAGGCCTGTCTTGCCTTTCTGGTTTTTACCCATTTTGTGGATGTCCCTTTTGACCGGTGGGAATTGATACTTCTATGTACTGCAGATTTGCATTGCCCGCTTGCTTGCTTGTCCAAAAAGGGCGTATGCATTTTCTCCTGCATATATTCAGGAGAAAATGCATACGCCCTTTTTGGCCAAGTACATCATTGTCAAAGTTGTGCCCCTCTTCCTGTGCTTTAAAGGCGATTCCTACGTACCTCTTGAAATCTGTTTCCTGCTATTCTGCCTCGCTTTCAAGTCCGCCTCGTTGCCTCCCCTCAACAGATTGTTGGACGATAGTTGCCCTTTATTACTCTGCCATTTTGTGAATTGCTCTGCCCCTGAGCTACATTATTTACATCGTTTTCTTGTGAGCTGAACGCAAGTCCAATATTTTGTTTCAGGACCTATACTGGTTTTCGGTGGGTGGCTGAAACTTTGGTTAATTCTTCTTCCTCCTGGGAAATAAGAGTGACATATGCCCGTCCAAATGCCTAACATCTACTCTCTCATTGGTTCTCCCTCTTCCCATTCATCCTCTTCCAAATTGGAAACCTGTGTGAAACAGAAGGTTAAAGGTGCTGTCTCTCTAGGTTGGGAGATTGATAGTAAAGCAGTTGGAAAGTCAAACTGGAGGACCAGGAGGGGGAGTGTTCTTTGCATTTTAGAGACCTTTCGTATTCACAGTGTGTCCATTCTCTAGGTTTCCCGTACATGTTATAGCTGTAGTAATATTCCCTTCAACCTGGAGAGTTGGGACCCATGGAATGGGTGCCATGCATTATTGCTTTAAAGGGTCTGCATTTTCTCAACCAATCTCACCAATCCTATCAGTCCCATGTGTCCAGCCTTATGCCACATCCAGCTGTCGTTGTAGATAGGGTCATTCCAGGTTTCATCAGAGACCCTGAAGGAATTGTAAAGAATTTCCCTGTTTTTTTGTTTTCTTTTTGAAATTCCTTTTTATAGTGGGTTTGAGCTGATTCTCGCTGCCATGACTATGCCAGTCTAGACACACTTGGTTCTCTTACGGAAACATATCAATACATAGGTTTTAAGATTCTTACTAGTCAGATATATTCCTCTGCGGGAAATATGGGGTTTTGAGTCCCTTTCACTGAGGAAGGTGTAGGTCTTCTCTATTTCATAGTTGGTTTTTGGAACGGTACCTGTGCTTATATCAAACTCTGGTTTTATGCATCACCCCACCTCTCCTTCCCCCTTAAGCAGGCATAAGAGTGTTTTCTAAAAGTGGGACTCTGTTCTCTTTCCTAACTCAGTTCATGTGTAGCCATGTTTACAGGATCTTCATAAGTGATATCTTATGATAAGTTTCTTTTTCTGTGTGACTTATTTCAGTTAGAATCATCGTACCTGAATCCACTCATTTAGCTGCTACTGGTCTTCTGACATTGATTTCATGGCTGAGGGATATTCCATCGTATGTAAGTACTACAATTTTTTTTACCATTTTTATATTTCCTGTGATATTTATGGTGTACCCAAGTTGAGGTTCTTGTAAGCAGTGCAGCCCTAAATTTGAGGGTGGCTCTGTCTTATTGATTTTCAGTTTTCCCAAGGTATATTCCCTAGACTGGAAGTGCCCTTGGCTCTGTAGCTTTCTTGTTTACTTGTTTTAGGGAACACAGTGCACTCCTCCAGTGAGGCAGTTGGCAATTTACATCCCGTCCATCAGCATAACAAGGCTCCCTGTTCTCCAGGGCCTGTCTAGCCTCTGGTTTTTACCCATTTTGTGGATGTCCCTTTTGACTGGTGGGAAGTGATACTTCTTTTTAGTGCAGATTTGCATTGCCCGCTTGCTTGCTTGGCCAGAAATGGCGTATGTGTTTTCTCCTGAATATATTCAGGAGAAAACGCATATGCACTTTTTGGCCAAGTGCATCATTTTCGAATTTGTGCCCATCTTCCTGTGCTTTAAAGGCGATTCCAACGTGGCTCTTGAAATCTGTTTCCTGCTATTCTGCCTCGCTGTCAAGTCCGCCTGGTTGACTTCCCTCAACAGATTTTTGGAAGATAGTTGCCCTTTATTACTGTGCCAGTTTGTTAATTGTTGTGTCCCTGAGCTCCACTTTTTAACTCGTTTTTTGTGAGCTGAACGCAGGTCCAATATTTTGGTTCAGGACCTATACTGGTGTTTGGTGGGTGGCTGAGACTTTGGTTAATTCTTCTTCCTACCGGGAAATAAGAAAGAAATGTGCCCGTCCAAATGTCTAACAGCTACTCTCTCATTGGTTCTCCCTCTTGCCTTTCATCCTTTGCTAAATTGGCAACATATGTACACCAGGAGGTTAAAGGTTCTGTCTCTACAAGTTGGGAGATTGATAGTAAAGCAGTTGGAAAGTCAAACTGGAGCACAAGGAGAGGGATTATTCCTTGAGTTTTAGAGACCTTTCATATTCACAGTGTGTCCATTCTCTAGGTTTCCTTTACATGTTATAGCTGTAGTAATATTCCCTTCAACCTGGAGAGTTGTGACCAATGGAATGGCTGTCATGCATTATTGCATTAAAGGGTCTGCATTTGCTCACACAATCTCACAAAACCTCTCAGTCCCATGTGTTCAGCCTTATGCCACATCCAGCTGTCATTATAAATTGGGTCATTCCAGGTTTCATCAGAGACCCTGAAGGAATTGTATAGAAATTCCCTTGTTTTTGTTTTGTTTTTGAAATTCCTTTTTATAGTGGGTTTGAGCTGATTCTCGCTGCCATGTTTATGCCAGTCTAGAAACACTTGATTCCCTTACAAAGACATATCAATACATAGATTTTAAGATTCTTACTAGTCAGATATATTCCTCTGCGGGAAATATGGGATTTTGAATCCCTTTCACTGAGGAAGGTGTAAGTCTTCTCTATTCCATAGTTGGTTTTTGGAACGGTACCTGTGCTTATATCAAACTCTGGTTTTATGCATCACCCCACCTCTCCTTCCCCCTTAAGCAGGCATAAGTGTTTTTTTCTAAATGTGAGACTCTGTGCTCTTTCCTAACTCAGTTCATGTGTAGCCATGTTACAGAATCTTCATAAGTGATATCTTATGATACGTTTATTTTTCTGTGTGACTTATTTCACTTAGAATCATCGTACCTGAATCCACTCATTTTGCTGCTACTGGTCTTATGACATTGATTTCGTGGCTGAGGGATGTTCTATCATACGTAATTACCACAATTTTTTGAACCATTTTTATATTTCCTGAGATATTTATGGTGTACCCAAGTTGAGGTTCTTGTAAGCAGTGCAGCCCTAAATTTTGGGGTGGCTCTGTCTAATTGATTTTCAGTTTTCCCATGCTATATTCCCCAGACTGGATGTGTCCTTGCCTCTGTAGCTCTGTTGTTTACTTGTTTTAGGGAACACAATGCACTCCTCCAGAGAAGCAGTTGGTAATTTACATCCCGCCCATCAGCATAACAAGGCTCCCTCTTCTCCAGGGCCTGTCTTGCCTTTCTGGTTTTACCCATTTTGTGGATGTCCCTTTTGACCGGTGGGAAGTGATAGTTCTTTGTAGTGCAGATTTGCATTGCCCACTTGCTTGCTTGGCCATAAAGGTAGTATGCGTTTTCTCCTGAATATATTCAGGAGAAAATGCAAAACCCTTTTGTGGCCAAGTGCATCATTGTCTAAGTTGTGCCCCTCTTCCTGTGCTTTAAAGGCGATTCCAACGTACCTCTTGAAATCTGTTTCCTGCTATTCTGCCTCCCTTTCAAGTTTGCCTCGTTTCCTTCCCTCAACAGATTTTTGGATGATAGTTGCCCTTTATTACTCTGCCAGTTTGTGTATTGCTGTGCCCCTGAGCTCCATTTTTAACTCGTTTTTTCTGAGCTGAACGCAAGTCCAATATTTTGGTTCAGAACCTATACTGGTTCACAGTGGGTGGCTGAGACTTTGGTCAATTCTTCTTCCTCGCGGGAAATAATAGTGACATATTCCCGTCCAAATGCCTATCAGCTACTCTCTCATTGGTTCTCCCTTTTCCCTTTCATCTTCTGCGAAATTGGCAACGTGAGCAAAACAGGAGGTTAAAGGTGCTGTCTCTCCAGGTTGGGAGATTGATAGTAAAGCAGTTGGAAAGTCAAACTGGAGCACCAGGAGAGGGACTATTCATTGAGTTTTAGAGACCTTTGATATTCACAGTGTGTCCATTTTCTAGGTTTCCCGCACATATTATAGCTGTAGTAATATTCCCTTCATCCTAGAGAGTTGGAACCCATGGAATGTGTGCCATGCATTATTGCTTTATAGGGTCTTCATTTGCTCACACAATCTCACCAATCCTCTCAGTCCCATGTGTCCAGCCTTATTCCACATCCAGCTGTCATTGTAGATACGGTCATTCCAGGTTTCATCAGAGACCCTGAAGGAATTGTAAAGAATTTCCATTTTTTTTGTTTTTCAAATTCCTTTTTATAGTGGGTTTGAGCTGATTGTTGCTGCCATGTTTATGCCAGTCTAGAAACACTTGATTCCATTATGGAGACATATCAATACATAGTTTTTAAGATTATTACTAGTCAGATATATTCCTCTGCGGGAAATATGTGGTTTTGAGTCCCTTTCACTGAAGAAGGTGTAGGTCGTGTCTATTCCATAGTTGGTTTTTGGAACGGTACCTGTGCTTATATCAAACCCTGGTTTTATGCATCACCCCACCTCTCCTTCCCCTTTAAGCAGGCATAAGAGTGTTTTCTAATTGTGAGACTCTGTTCTCTTTCCTAACTCAGTTCATGTGTAGCCATGTTTACAGGATCTTCATAAGTGATATCTTATGATAAGTTTCTTTTTCTGTGTGACTTATTTCACTTAGAATCATCGTACCTGAATCCACTCATTTTGCTGCTACTGGTGTTATGATATTGATTTCATGTCTGAGGGATATTCCAGCGTACGTAAGTAACAAAATATTTTGAAGCATTTTTATATTTCCTGGGATACTTAAGGTGTACCGAAGTTGAGGTTCTTGTAAGCACTGCAGCCCTAAACTTTGGGGTGGCTCTGCCTTATTGATTTTCAGTTTTCCAAAGGTATGTTCCCTAGACTGGAAGTGCCCTTGGCTCTGTAGCTCTGTTGATTACTTGTATCAGGGAACACAATGCACTCCTCCAGAGAGGCAGTTGGCAATTTACATCCCACCCATCAGCATAACATGGCTCCCTGTTCTCCAGGGCCTGTCTTGCCTTTCTGAATTTTACCCATTTTGTGGATGTCCCTTTTGACTGGTCGGAAGTGATACTTCTTTGTAGGGCAGATTTGCATTGCCCGCTTGCTTGCTTGGCCAAAAAGGGCGTATGCGTTTTCTCCTGAATATATTCAGGAGAAAACGCATACGCCCTTTTTGGCCAAGTGCATCATTGTTGAAGTTGTGCCCCTCTTCCTATGCTTTAAAGGGGATTCCAATGTACCTCTTGCAATCTGTTTCCTGCAATTCTGCCTCGCTTTCAAGTCCGCCTCGTTGCCTTCCCTCAACAGATTTTTGGACGATAGTTTTCCTTTATTACTCTGCCACGTTGTGAATTGCTCTGATCCTGAGCTCCAGTTTTAACTCGTTTTTTGTGAGCTGAACGCAAGTCCAAAATTTTGGTTCAGGACCTATACTGGTTCCTGGTGGGTGGCTGAGACTTTGGTTAATTCTTCTTCCTCCCGGGAAATAAGAGTGACATGTGCCCGTCCAAATGCCTAAAACCTGCTCTCTCATTGGTTCTCCCTCTTCCCTTTCATCCTCTGCCAAATTGGCAACCTGTGCAAACCTGGAGGTTAAAGGGGCTGTCTCTCCAAGCTGGGAGATTTATAGTAAAGCAGGTGGAAATTCAAACCGGAGCACCAGGAGGGGGAGTATTCCTTGAGTTTTAGAGACATTTCGTATTCACAGTGTGTCCGTTCTCTAGGTTTCCCGTACATGTAATAGCTGTAGTAATATTCAATTCAACCTGGAGACATTGGCCCCATGGAATGGGTGTCATGCATTATTGCTTTAAATGGTCTGCATTTGCTCACCCAATCTCACTAATCCAGTCAGTCCCATGGGTCCAGCCTTATGCCATATCCAGCTGTCATTGTAGATAGGGTCATTCCAGATTTCATCAGAATCCTTGAAGGAATTGTAAAGAATTTCCCTTTTTTTGTTGTTTTTCAAATTCTTTTTAGAGTGGTTTGGAGCTGATTCTCGCTGCCATGTTTATGCCAGTCTAGACACACTTGATTCCCTTATGGAGACATATCAGTACATAGGTTTTAAGAGTCTTACTAGTCAGATATATTCCTCTGCGGGAAATATCGGGTTTTGAGTCCCTTTCACTGAGGAAGGTGTAGGTCTTGTCTATTCCATAGTTGGTTTTTGGAACGGTACCTGTGCTTATATCAAACTCTGGTTTTATGCATCACCCCACCTCTCCTTCCCCCTTAAGCAGGCATAAGAGTGTTTTCTAAATGTGAGACTCTGTTCTCTTTCCTAACTCAGTTCATGTGTTTCCATGTTACAGGATCTTCATAAGTGATATCTTATGATAAGTTTATTTTTCTGTGTGACTTATTTCATTTAGAATCATCGTACCTGAATCCACTCATTTTGCTGCTAATGGTCATATGATATTGATTTCATGGCTGAGGGATATTCCATCGTACGTAAGTACCACAATTTTTTGAACCATTTTTATCTTTCCTGGGATACGTAAGGTGTACCCAAGTTGAGGTTCTTGTAAGCAGTGCAGCCCTAAATTTTGGGGTGGCTCTGTCTTATTGATTTTCTGTTTTCCCAAGGTATATTCCCTAGACTCGTAGTGCCCTTGGCTCTGTAGCTCTGTTGTTTACTTGTTTCAGGGAACACAATGCACTCCTCCAGAGAGGCAGTTGGCAATTTATATCCCGCCCATCAGCATAACAAGGCTCCCTGTTCTCCAGGGCCTGTCTTGCCTTTCTGGTTTTTACATATTTTGTGGATGTCCCTTTTGACCCGTGGGAAGTGATACTTATTTTTAGTGCAGATTTGCATTGCCCGCTTGCTTGCTTGGCGATAACGGGTATATGTATTTTCCCCGGAATATATTCAGGACAAAACGCATATGCCCTTTTTGGCCAAGTGCATCATTGTCCAAGTTGTGCCCCTCTTCATGTGCTTTACAGGCGATTCCTACGTATCTCTTGAAATCTGTTTCCTGCTATTCTGCCTCGCTTTCAAGTCTGCCTCGTTGCCTTCCCTCAACAGATTTTTCGATGATAGTTGTCCATTATTACTCTGCCTGTTGGCGAATTGCTGTGCCCCTGAGCTACATTATTTAACTCGATTTTTTATGAGCTGAACGCAAGTCCAATATTTTGGTTCAGGACGTATACTGGTTCCAGGTGGGTGGCTGAGACTTTGCTTAATTCTTCTTCCTCCTAGGAAATAAGAGTGACATGTGCCCGTCCAAATGCCTTACAACTACTCTCTCATTGGTTCTCCCTCTTCCCTTTCATCCTCTGCCAAATTGGCAACCTGTGCGAACCACGAGGTTAAAAGGGCTGTCTCTCCAAGTAGGGAGATTGATAGTAAAGCAGTTGGAAAATCAAACCGGAGCACCAGGAGAGGGACTATTCATTGAGTTTTAGAGACCTTTCGTATTCACAGTGTGTCCATTCTCTAGGTTTCCCGTACATGTTATAGCTGTAGTAATAATCCCTTTAACCTGGAAACTTGGAACCCATGGAATGGGTGCCATGCATTATTGATTCAAAGGGTCTGCATTTGCTCACCCAATCTCACCAATCCTCTCAGTCCCATGTGTCCAGCCTTATGCCACATCCAGCTGTCATTGTAGATAGGGTCATTCCAGGTTTCATCAGAAACCCTGAAGGAATTGTAAAGAATTTCCTTTTTTTTTTCAAATTCCTTTTTATAGTGGGTTGGAGCTGATTCTAGTTGTCATGTTTATGCCAGTCTAGACACACTTGATTTCCTTAGGGAGACATATCAATACATAGGTTTTAAGATTCTTACCAGTCAGATATATTCCTCTGCAGGAAGTATGGTGTATTGAGTCCCTTTCACTGAGGAATGGGTAGGTCTTGTCTATTCCATAGTTGGTTTTTGGAACGGTACCTGTGCTTATATCAAACTCTGGTTTTATGCATCACCCCACCTCTCCTTCCCCCTTAAGCAGGCATAAGAATGTTTTCTAAATGTGAATCTCTCTTCTCTTTCTTAACTCATTTCACGTGTAGCCGTGTTTACAAGACCTTCATAAGTGATATCTTATGATAAGTTTCTTTTTCTGTGTGACTTATTTCACTTAGAATCATCGTACCTGAATCCACTCATTTTGCTGCTACTGGTCTTATGATATTTATTTCATGGCTGAGGGATATTCCAGCGTACGTAAGTACAAAAACTTTTTGAACCATTTTTATATTTCCTGGGATACTTAAGGTGTACCCAAGTTGAGTTTCTTGTAAGCAGTGCATCCCTAAATTTAGGGGTGGCTCTGTCTTATTGATTTTCAGTTTTCCCAAGGTATATTCCCTTGACTGGAAATGCCCTTGGCTCTGTAGCTCTGCTGTTTACTTGTTTTCGGGAACTCAATGCACTCCTCCAGAGAGGCAGTTGGCAATTTACATCCAGCCCATCAGCATAACAAGGCTCCCTGTTCTCCAGGGCCTGTCTTGCGTTTGTGAATTTTACCCATTTTGTGGATATCCCTTTTGACTGGTGGGAAATGATACTTCTTTGCAGTGCAGATTTGCATTGCCCGCTTGCTTGCTTGGCAAACAGGGCGTATGTGTTTTCTCCTGAATATATTCAGGACAAAACGCATACGCCCTTTTTGGCCAAGTGCATCATTGTCGAAGTTGTGCCCCTCTTCCTGTGCTTTAAAGGCGATTCCAATGTACCTCTTGAAATCTGATTGCTTCTATTCTGCCTCGCATTCAAGTCCACCTCATTGCCTTCCCTCAACTGATTGTTGGACGATAGTTGTCCTTTATTACTCTGCCTGTTTGTGAATTGCTGTGATCCTGAGCTCCATTTTTAACTCGTTTTTTGTGAGCTGAACGCATGTCCAAAATTTTGGTTCAGTACCTATACTGGTTCCCGGTGGTTGTCTGAGACATTGGTTAATTCTTCTTCCACCCGGGGAATATGAGTGACATGTGCCCGTCCAAATGCCTAAAAGCTACTCTCTCATTGGTTCTCCCTCTTCCCTTTCATCCTCTGCCAATTTGGCAACCTGTGCAAACCAGGAGGTTAAAGGGGCTGTCTCTACAAGTTGGGAGATTGATAGTAAAGCAGTTGGAAATTCAAACCGGGGCACCAGGAGGGGGAGTATTCGTTGAGTTTTAGAGACCTTTCGTATTCACAGTGTGTCCATTCTCTAGGTTTCCCGTACATGTTATAACTGTAGTAATATTCCCTTCAACCTGGAGACATTGGCCCCATGGAATGGGTGCCATGCATTATTGCTTTAAAGGGTCTGCATTTGCTCACCCAATCTCAACAGTCCTCTCAGTCCAATGTGTCCAGCTTTATACCACATACAGCTGTCATTGTAGATAGGGTCATTCGTGGTTTCATCAGAGACACTGAAGGAATTGTAAAGAATTTCCCTTTTTTTGTTTTTCAAATTCCTTTTTATAGTGGGTTTGAGCTGATTCTCACTGCCATGTTTATGCCAGTCTAGACACACTTGATTCCCTTATGGAGACATATCAGTACATAGGTTTTAAGATTCTTACTAGTCAGATATATTCCTCGGCGGTAAATATGTGGTTTTGAGTCCCTTTCACTGAAGAAGGTGTAGGTCGTATATATTCCATAGTTGGTTTTTGGAACGGTACATGTGATTATATCAAACTCTGGTTTTATGCATCACCCCACCTCTCCTTCCCCCTTACACAGACATAAGAGTGTTTTCTAAATATGAGACTCTGTTCTCTTTCCTAACTCAGTTCATGTGTAGCCATGTTTACAGGATCTTCATAAGTGATATCTTATGATAAGTTTCTTTTCCTGTGTGACATATTTCACTTAGAATCATCGTACCTGAATCTACTCATTTTGCTGCTACTGGTCATATGATATTGATTTCATGGCTGAGAGATATTCCATCATACGTAAGTACCACAATTTTTTGAACCATTTTTATCTTTCCTGGGATATTTAAGGTGTACCCAAGTTGAGGTTCTTGTTAGCAGTGCAGCCCTAAATTTTGGGGTGGCTCTGTCTTATTGATTTTCAGTTTTCCCAAAGTATATTCCCTAGACTGGAAGTGCCCTTGGCTCTGTAGCTCTGTTGTTTACTTGTTTTGGGAACACAATGAACTCCTCCAGTGAGGCAGTTGGCAATTTACATCCCGCCCTTCTGCATAACACGGATACTTGTTCTCCAGGGCCTGTCTTGCCTTTCTGAATTTTACCCTTTTTCTGGATGTCCCTTTTGACCGTTGGGAAGTGATACTTCTTTGTAGTGCAGATTTGCATTGCCCACTTGCTTGCTTGGCCAAAAAGATCGTATGCGTTTTCTCCTGAATATATTCAGGAGAAAACGCATATGCCCTTTTTAGCCAAGTGTATCATTGTCAAAATTGTGCCCCTCTTCATGTGCTTTAAAGGCAATTCCAACGTACCCCTTGAAATCTGTTTCCTGCTATTCTGCCTCGCTTTCAAGTCCGCCTCGTTGCTTTCCCTCAACAGATTGTTGGACGATAGTTGTCCTTTATTACTCTGCCTGTTTGTGAATTGCTGTGCCCCTGAGCTCCATTATTTAACTCATTTTTGTGAGCTGAAGGCAAGTCCAATATTTTGGTTTAGGAACTATACTGGTTCCCTGTGGGTGGCTGAGACTTTGTTTTGTTCTTCTTCCTCCCGGGAAATAAGAGTGACATATGCCCTTCCAAATGCCTAACAGCTACTCTCTCATTGGTTCTCCCTATTCCCTTTCATCCACTGCCAAATTGGCAACGTGTGCGAACCAGGAGGTTAAAGGTGCTTTCTCTCCTAGCTGGGAGATTGATAGTAAAGCAGTTGGAAAGTCAAACCGCAGCACCAGGAGAGGGACTATTCGTTGAGTTTTAGAGACCTTTGATATTCACAGTGTGTCCATTCTCTAGGTTTCCCATACATGTTATAGCTGTAGTAATATTCCCTTCAACCTAGAGACATGGGACCCATGGAATGAGTGCCATGCATTATTGCTTTAAAGGGTCTGCATTTGCTCACCCAATCTCACCAATCCTCTCAGTCCCATGTGTCCAGCCTTATGCCACATCCATCTGTCGTTGTAGATAGGGTCATTCCAGGTTTCATCAAAGACTTTGAAGGAATTGTAAAGAATTTACCAGTTTTTTTCATTTGTATTTGAAATTCCTTTTTTTAGTGTGTTTGAGCTGATTCTCACTGCCATGTTTATGCCAGTCTAGGCACACTTGATTCCCTTACGGAGACATATCAATACATAGGTTTTAAGATTCTCACTAGTCAGATATATTCCTCTGTGGGGAATATGGTGTTTTGAGTCCCTTTCACTGAGGAAGGTATAGGTATTGTGTGTTCCATAGTAGGTTTTTGGAACGGTACATGTGCTTATATCAAACTCTGGTTTTATGCATCACCCCACCTCTCCTTCCCCCTTAAGCAGGCATAAGAGTGTTTTCTAAATGTGAGACTCTCTTCTCTTTCCTAACTCAGTTCATGTGTAGCCATGTTTACAAGATTTTCATAAGTGATATCTTATGATAAGCTTCTTTGTCTGTGTGACTTATTTCACTTAGAATCATCGTATCTGAATCCACTCATTTTGCTGCTACTGGCCTTATGACATTGATTACATGGCTGAGGGATATTTCTTGTACATAAGTAGCACAATTTCGTGAACCATTTTTGTCTTTCCTAGGAAATTTAAGGTGTACCCAAGTTGAGGTTCTTGAAAGAAGTGCAGCCCTAAATTTGGGGGTGGCTCTGTCTTATTGATTTCCAGTTTTCCGATGGTTTATTCCCTAGACTGGAAGTGCCCTTGGCTCTGTAGCTCTGTTGTTTATTTGTTTTACGGAACACAATGCACTCCTCCAGAGAGGCAGTTGGCAACTTAATCCCGCCAATCAGCATAACAAGGCTCCCTGTTCTCCAGTGCCTGTCTTGCCTTTCTGGTTTATACAGATTTTGCGGATGCCCCTTTTGACCCGTGAGACGTGATACTTCTTTGTAGAGCAGATTTGCATTGCCCGCTTGTTGCTTGGCCAAAATGGGTGTATATGTTTTCTCCTGAATATATTCAGGGGAAAACTCATACACCCTATTTGGCCAAGTGCATCATTGTCGAAGTTGTGCCCCTCTTCCTGTCCTTTAAAGGCACTTCCAACGTACCTCTTGAAATCTCTTTCTGGCTATTCTGCCTCGCTTTCAAGTCTGCCTCGTTGCCTTCCCTCAACAGATTTTTGCACGATAGTCGTCCTTTACTACTCTGCCAATTTGTGAATTGCTGCGCCCCTGAGCTCCATTTTTCAACTCGTTTTTTGTAAGCTGAATGCAAGTCCAAAATTTTGGTTCAGGACCTATACTGGTTCTTAGCGGGTGGCTGAGACTTTGGTTAATTCTTCTTCCTGCCGGGAAATTAGTGTGATATGTGCCCCTCCAAATGCCTAACAGCTACTCTCCCATTGGTTCTTCCTCTTCCCTTTCATCCTCTGCCAAATTGGCAACCTGTGCAAACCAGGAGGTTAAAGGGGCTGTCTCTCCAATTTGGGAGATTGATAGTAAAGCCATTGGAAAGTCAAACCAGAGCACCAGGAGAGGGACTATTAGTTGAGTTTTAGAAACATTTCGTGTTCACAGTGGGTCCATTCTCTTGGTTTCCCGTACATGTTATAGCTGTAGTAATATTTCCTTCAACCTGGAGAGTTGGGACCCATGGAATGGGTGCCACACATTATTGCTTTAAAGGTTCTGCATTTGCCCACCCAATCTCACCAATCCTCTGATTCCCAAGTGTCCAGCCATATGCCACATCCTGCTGTCATTGTAGATAGAGTCATACCAGGTTTCATCAGAGACCCTGAAGGAATTGTAAAGAATTTCCCTGTTGTTTTCGTTTGATTTTGAAATTCCTTTTTATAGTGGGTTTGAGCTGATTCTCACTGCCATGTTTATGCCAGTCTAGACATACATGATGCCCTTAAGGGGATATATCAATACATAGGTTTTAAGATTCTTATTAGTTAGATATATTCCTCTGAGGGGAATATGGGTTGTTGAGTCCCTTTCCCTGAGGAAGATGTAGGTCTTGTCTATTCCGTATTAGGTTTTTGGAAAGGTACCTGTACTCATTCAAACACTGGTTTTATGCATCACCCCACCTCTCAGTCCCCCTTAAGTAGGCATAGGAATGTTTTCTAAATGTGAGTCTCTCTTCTCTTTCCTAACACAGTTCATGTGTAGCCATGTTTACAGGATCTTCATAAGTGATATCTTATGATTATTTTCTTTTTCTGTGTGACTTATTTCACTTAGAATCATCGTACCTGAATCCACTCATTTTGCTGCTAATGGCCTTATGACATTGATTACATGGCGGAGGGATATTCCTTGTACATAAGTACCACAATTTCTTGAACCATTTTTGTCTTTCCTTGGATATTTAAGTTGTACCCAAGTTGATGTTCTTGAAAGAAGTGCAACCCTAAATTTAGGGGTGACTCTGTCTTACTGATTTCCAGTTTTCTAAAGGTATATTCCCTAGACTGGAAGTGCCCTTGGCTCTGTAGCTCTGTTGTTTATTTGTTTTATGGAACACAATGCACTCCTCCAGAGAGGCAGTTGGCAACTTATTCCCACCAATCAGCATAACAAGGCACCCTGTACTCGAGGGCCTGTCTTGCCTTTCTGGTTTTTACATATTTTGCGGATGCCCCTTTTGACTGGTGGGAAGTGATACTTCTTTGTAGTGCAGATTTGCATTGCCCGCTTGCTTGCATGGCCAAAAAGGGCGTATGTGTTTTCGCCTGAATATATTCAGGAGAAAATTTATATGCCCTTTTTGGCCAAGTTCATCATTGTCGAAGTTGTGCCCCTCTTCCTGTGCTTTAAAGGCACTTGGTACGTACCTCTTGAAATCTGTTTCCGGCTATTCTGCCTCGCTTTGAAGTCCGCCTCGGTGCCTTTCCTCAACAGTTTTTTGCACGATAGTGGTCTTTTACTCCTTTGCCAGTTTGAGAATTGCTTTGTCCCTGAGCTCCATTTTTCAACTCGTCATTTGGGAGCTGACAGCAAGTCCAAAATTTTGGTTCAAGACCTATACTTGTTCCAAGCGGGTGGCTGAGACTTTGGTTAATTCTTCTTCCTCTCGGGAAATTAGAGTGACATGTACCTGTCCAAATGCCTAACAGCTACTCTCTCATTGGTTCTTCCTCTTCCCTTTCATACTCTGCCAAATTGGCAACCTGTGTGAACCAGGAGGATAAAGGGGCTGTCTGTCCAAGTTGGGAGATTGATAGTAAAGCAGTTGGAAAATCAAAACAGAGCACCAGGAGAGGGACAATTAGTGACTTATAGAAACCTTTCGTATTCACAGTGTGTCCATTCTCTAAGTTTCCCGTACATGTTATAGCTGTAGTAATACTCCCTTCAACATGGAGAGGTGGACCCATGGAATGGGTCCTACAAATTATTGCTTTAAAGGGTCTGCATTTGCTCTTACAGTCTCATCAATCCTCTCAGTCCCAACTGTCCAGCCTTATGCCACATCCAGCTGTCGTTGTAGATAGGGTCATTCCAGGTTTCATCAGAGACCCTGAAGGAATTGTAAAGAATTTCCCTGTATTTTTGTTCTGTTTTTGAAATTCCATTTTATAGTGGGTTTGAGCTGATTCTCACTGCTATGTTTATACCAGTCTAAACACACTTGATTCCCTTATGGGGACATATCAATACATAGATTTTAATATTCTTACTAGTCAGATATATTCCTCTGCGGGAAATATGGGGTTTTGGGTCCCTTTCACTGAGGAAGGTGTAGGCCTTGTCTATTCCATCGTTGGTTTTTGGAACGGTACCTGTGCTTATATCAAACTCTGGTTTTATGCGTCACTCCACCTCTCCTTCCCACTTAATCAGGCATAAGAGTGTTTTCTAAATGTGAGACTCTGTTCTCTTTCCTAATTCAGTTCATGTGTAGCCATGTTTAAGGATCTTCATAAGTGATATCTTATGATAAGTTTCTTTTTCTGTGTGACTTATTTCACTTAGAATCATCGTACCTGAATCCACTCACTTGGCTGCTTCTGGCCTTAAGACATTGATTTCTTGGCTGAGGGATATTCCATCGTACGTAAGTTCCACAATTTCTTAAACCCTTTTTCTATTTCCTGGGATATTTAAGGTGGTCCCAAGTTGAGGATCTTTTAAGCAGTGCAAACCTAAATTTTGGGGTGTCTCTGGCTTATTGATTTTCAATTTTCCCAAGGTACATTCCTTAGCCTGGAAGTGCCCTTGGCTCTGTAGCTCTGTTGTTTATTTTTTTAGGGAACACAATGCACTCCTCCAGAGAGGCAGTTGGCAACTTACGTCCCCACCATCATCATAACAAGGCTCCCTGTTTTCCAGGGCCTGTCTTGCGTTTCTGGTTTTTACACATTTTTCGGATGTCCCTTTTGGCCGGTGGGAAGTGATACTTCTTTGTAGTGTAGATTCGCATTGCCCGTTTGCTTGCCTGGCCAAAAAGTTTCTATGTGTTTTCTCCTGAATATATTCAGGAGAAAACTCATATGCTCTTTTTGGCCAAGTGCATCATTGTCGAAGTTTTGCCCCTCTTCCTGAGCTTTAACGGCACTTCCAACGTACCTCTTGAAATCTGTTTCCGCCTATTCTGCCTCACTTTCAAGTCCGCCTCGTTGCCTTCCCTCAACAGATTTTTGCACGATAGCCGTCCATTACTCCTCTGCCAGTTTGTGAATTAGTCTGCCCCTAAGCTCCATTTTTCAACTCGTTTTTTGTGTGCTGAATGCAAGTCCAAAATTTAGGTTCAGGAACTATACTGGTTCCCGGCAGGTGGCTGAGACGTTGGTTAATTCTTTTTCCTCCCAGGAAATAAGAGTGACATGTGCCCGTCCAAATGCCTAACAGCTACTCTCTCATTGGTTCACCCTCTTCCCTTTCATGCTCTGCCAAATTGGCAACCTGTGCGAACCAGGAGGTTAAAGAGGCTGTCTCTGCAAGTTGGGCGATTGATAGTAAAGCAGTTGGAAGTCAAACTGGAGCAACAGGAGAGGGACTATTCGTTGAGTTTTAGAGACCTTTCCTATTCACAGTGTGTCCATTCTCTAGGTTTCCCGTACATGTTATAGCTGTAGTAATATTCCCTTCAACCTGCAGACTTGGGACACATGGAATGGGTGCCATGCATTATTGCTTTAAAGGGTCTGCAGTTGCTCACACAATCTCACCAATCCTCTCAGTCCCAAGTGTCCAGCATTATGCCACATCCTGCTGTCATTGTAGGTAGAGTCATACCAGGTTTCATCAGAGACCCTGAAGGACTTGTAAAGAATTTCCCGGTGTTTTTGGTTTGATTTTGAAATTCCTTTTTATATTGGGTTTGAGCTGACTCTCACTGCCATGTTTACGCCAGTTTAGATATACGTGATTCCCTTATGGAGATATATCAATACATAGGTTTTAAGATTCTTAATAGTATGATAAAATCCTCTGCGGGGAACATGGGTTGTTGCGTCCCTTTCCCTGAGGAAGGTGTAGGTCTTGTCTATTCCATATTAGGTTTTTGGAAATGTACATTCTCTTGGTTTCCGGTACATGTTATAGCTGTTGCAATATTCCCTTCAACCTGGAGAGTTGGGACCCATGGAATGGGTGCCACGTATTATTGCATTAAAGGGTGTGCATTTGCTCACCCAATCTCACCAATCGTCTCAGTCCCAGGTGTCCAGCCTTATGCCACTTCCAGCTGTTGCTGTAGATAGGGTCATTCCAGGTTTCATCATAGACCCTGAAGGAATTGTAAAGAATTTCCCTGTTTTTTTGTTTTTTTTTTTGAAATTCCTTTTTATAGTTGGTTTCAGCTGATTCTCACTGCCATGTTTATGCCAGTCTAGACACACTTAATTCCCTTACGGAGACATATCAATACATAGGTTTTAAAATTCTTACTAGTAAGATATATTCCTCTGCGGGGAATATGGGCTTCTGAGTCCCTTTCACTGAGGAAGTTGTAGGTCTTGTCTATTCCATATTTGATTTTTGGAACGGTACTTGTACTAATATCAAACTCTGGTTTTATGCATCACCCCACCTCTCCTTCCCCCTTAAGCAGGCATAAGAGTGTTTTCTAAATGTGAGACTCTGTTCTCTTTCCTAACTGAGTTCATGTGTAGCCATGTTTACAGGATCTTCATAAGTGATATATTATGAGAAGTTTCTTTTTCTGTGTGACTTATTTCACTTAGAATCATCATACCTGAATCCACTCATTTTGCTGCTACTTGTCTTATGACATTGATATCATGGCTGAGGGACATTCCATCTTACGTAAGTACCACAATTTCTTGAACCATTTTTGTCTTTCCTGGGGTATTTAAGGTGTACCAAATTTGAGGTTTTTGTAAGCAGTGCAGGCCTAAATTTTGGGGTGGCTCTGTCTTATTGATTTTCAGTTTTCCCAAGGTATATTCCCTAGACTGGAAGTGCCCTTGGCTCTGTAGCTCTGTTGTTTACTTGTTTTAGTGAACACGATGCACTCCTCCAGAGAGGCAGTTGGCAATTTACATCCCGCCCATCAGCATAACAAGGCTCCCTGTTCTCCAGGGCCTGTCTTGCCTGTCTGGTTTTTACCCATTGTTTGGATGTCCCTTTTGACCGGTGGGAAGTGATACTTCTTTGTAGTGCCGATTTGCATTGCCCGTTTGCTTGCTTGTCCAAAAAGGGCATATGCGTTTTCTCCTGAATATATTCACGTGAAAACCCATATGCCCTTTATGGCCATTTCCATAATTTTCAAGGTTGTAATGCTTTTCCTGTGTTTAAGGCGATTCCAATGTACCTCTTGCAATCTGTTTCATGCCATTCTTCCTCATTTTCCCTTCCGTCTCGTGGCTTTCCCTCAACAGATTTTTCGAAAAGAGTAGTCCTTTATAACTCTGCAGGTAAGTGAATTGCTGTGGCCCTGAGCTCCATTTTTCCACTCGCGTTTTTGTGAGATGACTGCAAATCAACCGTTTTGCTTCTGGACTTATACTGGTTCTGGGGGGCAGGCTGAGAGTATGGTTAATTCCTCTTTGTGACGGGAATTTAGAGAGACATGTGGCCGTCCAAATGCCTACAGCTACTCTCTCATTAGTTCTCTGTCTTCCCATATATCCTCTGCACAATTTGCCAACTGTGCGAACCAGGAGTTTATAGGTGCTGACTATCCAAGTTGGGTGATAGATAGTAAAGCAGTTGGAATGTCAAACTGGAGCACAAGGAGAGAAAAAAGTAGTAGAGTTTTAGAAACCTTTCACCATCCGCTGGTTTCCATTCTCTAGGTTCCCATACACGTTATAAATGTAGTGATATTCCCTTCTACCTGGAGAGATGGGAACCATGGAATGGGTGGCAGGCATTATTGCTTTAAAGAGTCTGCATTTTTTCACCCAATCTCACCAATCCTCTCAGTCCCAAGTGACCAGCCTTATGCCACATCCAGCTGTCATTGTAGATAGGGTCATTCCAGGTTTCAACAGAACCCCTGAAGGTATTGTGTAAGAATTTTACTGTTTTTATGTTATGTTTTGAAATTCATTTTTATAGTGGGTTTGAGCTGATTCTCACTTCCATGTTTATGTCGTTCTAGACACACTTGGTTCCCTTACAGAGACATATCAATACATAGGTTTTAAAATTCTTACTAGTCAGATATATTTCTCTGCGGGGAATAGGGATGTTGAGTTCCGTTCACTGAGGAAGGAGTAGGGCTTGTTTCTTCTGTTTTTGGATTATGGAACGGTACCTGTGCTAATATCAATGTTATGTTTTGTGCATCTCCCCACCTCTCTTTCCCCTTAAGCAAGCGTTAGATTGTTTTCTAAATCTGAGACTCTGTTCTCTTCCCTAAATGAGTTCATATGTAGCCATGTTTACATTCCCTTCATAAGTGATATCTTATGTCAGAATGCACCATGGCCGTTCTCATAATAATGCTCCATGACCCCTGTCATCACAATTCACCATGCCCTGGTTATCACAATGCTCCATGTCCCTTGTCATCACAATTCTCCACGTCCTTGTAATCACAAGGCTACATAACACTTCTCATCAAAATGTTACATGCTCTTGTCATCACATTTCTCCATCCACTTGACATTGCAATGCTCCATGCACTTGTCATCACAATGCTCCATGCACATGTCATCACAAAGCACCATGCAATTGTCATCACAATGCTCCATGACCCCTGTCATCACAATACTCCGTGACACCTGTCATCACAATGCTTCATGCCCCTTGTCATTTCAGTGCTCCATGATGCTCGACATCACAATTACCCAAGGTCTTCTCATCACAATGCTCATTGGCCAATATCATCACAATGCTCCATGACCACTGTCATCACAACACTTCATGACACCTGACAACACAATGATTCGGGACTCTTGTCATCACAATGTTCCATTCCCTAGTCATCACAATGCTCCATGACACCTGTCATCACAATACTCCATGAACATTTTCAGCCCAATGTTCCATGACCCTTGTCATCACAATGATCCATGTCCTTGTCAGCCCTATGCTCCATGACCACTGTTTTCACAATGCTCCGTGACGCTTGTCATCACAGTGCTCCATGACCCTGTCATCACAAAGCTCCATGCCTTTATCAGCAAAATGCTTCATGGCCTTGTCATTACAATGCTCTATGCGCTTGTCATCAAAATACTCCATTACCATTGTCATCACAATCCTCCATGAACATTGGGATCACATTGCTTCATGCCCTTGTCATCAAAATGCTCCATGCTCCTTCAAAGCAAAATGATCCATGAACTCTGTCATCACAATGCTCCAATCCCTTGTGATCACAATGTTCCATAACACTTGTCATCAAAAAGGTCCATGACTCCTGACATCACAATGTTCCATAACCCCTGTCATCAAAATTCTCCATGACCCTTTTTGTCCCAAAGCTCCAAGACCCCTGACATCACAATGTTCTATAACTCCTGCCATCAAAATATTCCATTACACTTTTCATCAAATTGCTGCATGACACGGTCATCAAAATGCTCCCTGCCCTTCTCATCACAATGCATCATGCCCTTGTCATCAAAATGCTCAATGACTTGTCATCACAAATATCCATGTCCAATGGCATCACAATGCTCCATGTCATTGTCATCACAATGCTCCATGAAACCTCTCATCACATTACTCAATGCCCTTGTCATCAGAAGGCTCCATGACACTTGTCATCATAATGCTCGATGCCCTTCTCATCACAATGCTCCATGCACTTTTCATTACAATCCTGCATGACCCATGTATCATAGTGTTCTGTGCCCTTATCCTCACAATGCTTCATGCCCACTCTCATCACAATAATCCATGAAACATTTCAGACCAAAGTTCCATGCCCTTCTCATCAAAATGCTCCATTACACCTGTCATAACAATGCACCATGACCCCTGCCATCACAATGTTCCACGGCCTAGTCATCACAAGGTTCCATGACACTTGTCATCACAATGCTCAATACCACTGAAATCACCATGCTCCATGCCCTTGTCATCACAATGCTCCAAGACCCTTGTAATCACAATGTTCCATGCCCCTTTTCATCTCAATGCTCCATGAACCCTGTCATCACAGTGCACCATGCCCATCATCATAATGCTTCAGGCTATTGTGATCACAATGAAATCAATATTCTCCATGACCTCTGTCATCAAAATGCTCCAAACCTTTGTGATCACAATGTTCCATAACACTTATCATAACAACACCCCATGACGCTCATCATCACAATTATCCATGGTCTCCTCATCACAATACTCCATGATCTTTGTCATCACAATGCTCAAAACACTTGTCATCACAATGCTCACTGACACGTGTCGTCAGTATGCTTCTTGAACCCTGTTATGACAAGGCTCCATGCTTTTTTCATCCCAATGATCCATGCCCTTTTCATCACAATGCTCCAGGATCCCTGTAATAACAATGCTCCATGCCCTTGTCATCACAAAACTCCATAATGCATGTCATCAGAATGCTCCATGGCCTTCTCATCACAATGCTCCATGCCCTAGTCATCAAAATGCTCCAAGACCCCTGTAATCACAATGCTCCATGCCCCTTTTCATCAGAATGCTCCATAACACTTGTCATCACAAGTCTCCATGCTCTTCTCATCACAATGCTCCAGGACCTTGTCATCACCATGCTCCATTCCCTTGTCATCAAAATGTTCCATGACCGCAGTCATCACAGTAATCCATGAACATTTTCAGCCCAGTGCTCCACGACCTACTCAACAAAATGCTCCATGGCCAATATCATCACAATTCTCCTTGACCACTGTCATCACAACACTCCATGGCAACTGACAACACAATGATCCGGGACTCTTGTCATCACATTGCTCCATTCCCTAGTCATCACAATGCTCCATGACCCATGTCATCACAACACTCCATGAACATTGTCAGTGCAGTGCTCCATGACACTTGTCATCACAATGATCCATGCCCTTGTCATCCCAATGCTCCATGACCCCTGTATTCACAATGCTCCGTGACGCTTGTCATCACAGTGCTCCATGACACCTGTCATCACAATGCTCCATGCCTTTGTCAGAAAAATGCTACATGACCTAGTCATTACAATGCTCTATGCGCTTGTCATCACAATACTCCATTTCCATTGTCAACACAATCTTCCATGAACCTTGGGATCACATTGCTTCATGCCCTTGTCATCACAATGCTCCATGCTCCTAGAAATCAAAATGATCCATGACCTCTCTCATCACAATGCTCCAAACACTTGTGATCACAGTGTTCCATAACACTTGTCATCACAGCGCTCCATGATGCCTGTCATCACAATACTCCATGCACTTTTCATCACAATGCTCCATGACTGTTGTCATCACAATTCTCAATACACTTGTCATCACAATGCTCCCTGACACTTGTCATCAGAATGCTCCTTGAAACCTGTCACGAAAAGCCTCCAAGCCTTTTTCATCACAATGCCCCATGCTGTTTTCATCACAATGCTCCATGCCATTGTCAACAAAATACTCCACAAGCTTGTCCTCAGAATGCTCCATGACCCTTGTCATCACAATGCTCCATGCACTTGTCAGCACAATGCTCCTTGACCCTTGTCATCACAATGCTCCATAAACTTTGTCATCAGAATCCTTCATGACACTTGGCATCACAATGCTCCATGCCATTGTCATCACAATGGGCCATTACATATGTCATCACAATGCTCCCTAACACCTGTCTTCACAATACTGCATGACCTGGTCATCTCAATGCTCCATGCCCTTGTCATCACAATGCGCCATTCCAACTGTCATTGCAATAATCCATGAAACTTATTAGACCAATGTTGCATGCCCTTGTCATCACAATGCTACATGCCCTTGTTATCACAATGCTCCATGACCCCTGTCATCACAATGCTCCGTGATTCCAGTCATCACAGTGCTTCATGACCTTTGTCATCACAATGGTCCATGCCCTCGTCATCAACAGTCTCTGTGACCTTTTTAACCACAATGCTCCATGAACTTTTCATCACAATTCTCTTTGACCCTTGTCATCACAATGCTCCTTGCGCTTGTCAGCACAATGCTCCATGACACATGTCATCACAATGCACCATGCGCTTGTCATCACAGTGCTCCACAATCTTGTCATCACAATGCTCCTTAAAATTTGTCATCACAATGCTCCATGCAGTTCTCATCAAAATGCTCTCTCACCACTGATATCACAATGCTACATCACTATTTGTCACAATACTCCCTCACCCCTGTCATCACAATGTTCCATGACTCCTGTCATCACAATTCTACATGCACTTATCATCACAATGTTCGATGACCCCTGACATCACAATGTTCCATAACACCTGTCTTCAAAATGTTCCATGACACTTTTCATCAAATTGCTCCATGACCCTGTCATCAGAATGCTCCCTGCCCTTCTCATCACAATGCACAACGCCCTTGCCTTCACAATGCTCCATGACCTTTGTCATCACAAAGATCCATGATATTTGGCATCACAATGCTCCATGTCATTGTCATCACAATGCTCCATGAACGCTCTCATCACATTGCTCCATGCCCTTGTCTTCACAAAGCTCCATGACACATGTCTTCAGAATGCTCCATGGCCTTCTCATCACAATGCTCCATGCCGTTGCCATCACAATGCTCCATTTCCCCTGTGAGAAGAATGCTCCATGACCACTGCCATAACAATGTTCCATGGCCTTGTCATCACAAAGCTCCATGACCCTTGTCATCACAATGCTCCAAGAATCCTGTAATCACAATGCTCTATGCCCCTTTTCATCTCAATGATCCATGAGCCCTGTCATCACAATGCACCATGCCCATCATCATAATGCTTCATGCTATTGTCATTACAATGAAATCAAAATGCTCCATGACCTCCATCATAACAATGCTCCAAACCCTTGTGATCACAATATTCCATAACACTTGTCATCACAATGCCCCGTGACGCTCGTCATCACAATTATCCATGGTCTTCTCATCACAATGCTCCATGACCTTTCTCATCACAATGCTCAATACACTTGTAATCAAAATGCTCCCTTACACTTGTTGTCTGTATGCTCCTTGAATCCTGTCATGACAAGGCTCCATGCATTTTTCATCACAATGATCCATGCCCTTTTTATCACAGTGATCCAAGACCCTTGTAATCACAATGCTCCATGCCCTTGTCATCACAAAGCTCAATGACGCATGCCATCAGAATGCTCCTTGGTCTTCTCCACACAATGCTCCATGCCCTTGTAATCACAATGTTCCAAGAAGCCTGTAATCACAATGCTCCATGCCCATTTTCATCAGTATGCACCATGAGAATTGTCATCACAAGGCTCCATGGTTTTGTTATCACAATGCTCCAGGATCTTGTCATAACAATGCTTCTCGACATTGTCATGAAAATTTTCAATGGCCCTTGTCATCATAATGCTCCAATCCCTAATCATCACAATGCTCCTTTATATTTGTCATCACAATTCTCCATTACATTTGGCATCACAGTGCTCCATGCCATTGTCATCGCAATGGACCATGACATATGTCATCACAATGCTCCCTTACACCTGTCTTCACAATACTCCCTGACCTCCTCATCACAATTCTCCATGCCATTTTCATCACAATTCACCATGCCCACTGTCCTCACAATAATCTATGAGACTTGTCAGACCAATGCTCCATGCCCCTGTCATCACAATGTTTCATGCCCTTGTCATCACAATGCTCCATGAACCCTGTCATCACAATGCTCCGTGACTCAAGTCGTCTCAATGATTTATAACGTTTGTCATCATAATAGTCCATGCCCGCGTCATCCCAAGGCTCTGTGACCTTTGTAACCAAAACGCTCAATGAACATTTCATCACAATTCTCTGTGACCCTTGTCATCACAATGCTCCTTGTTGTTGTCCGAACAATGCTCCATGACCATTGTCTTCACAATGTGCCACGCGCATTTCATCACAACGGTCCACAATATTGTCATTGCAATGCTCCATAAGCCTTGTAATCACAATGCTCCATGCACTTCTCCTCAAAATGCTCTCTCACCAGAGATATCACAGTGTTCCATCACTAGTCATCACAATACTCCCTCACACTTGTAATCACAATGATCCATGACCCTGTCATCACACTGCTACATCCCCTTATCTTCACAATGTTCCATGACCCCTGTCATCAAAATGCTCCATGACCTTTTTCATCCTAAAGATCCAAGCCCCCTGACATCAAAATGTTCTATAACACCTGCCATCAAAATGTTCCATTACAATTTTCATCAAATTACTGCATGACCGGGTCATCAAAATGCTCCCTGCCCTTCTCATCACAATGCATCATGCCCTTGTCATCAAAATGCTCAATGACTTGTCATCACAAAGCTCCATGATCCTTGGAATCACAATGCTCCATGTCATTGTCATCACAATGCTCCATGAACCCGCTCATAATATTGCTCAATGCCTTTGTCATCACAAAGCTCCATGACACTTGTCATCACAATGCTCGATGCCCTTCTCATCACAATGCTCCATGCCCTTGTCATTAAAATCTTGCATGACCCATATATCATAGTGTTCTGTACCCTTGTCATCACAATGCCCCATTCCAACTGTCATCACAATAATCCATGAAACTAAATAGACTACTGTTCCATCCCCTTGTCATCACAATGCTCCATGCCCTTGTTATCACAATGCTCCATGACTTGTCATCACAAAGCTCCATGACCCATGACCAATGTATCACAGTGTTCCATGCCCTAGTCATCACAATGCTCCAAGACCCCTGTAGTCACAATGCTCCATGTCCCTTTTCCTCAGAATCCTCCATGCGAATTGTCATCATAAGTAGCCATGGTCTTCTCATCACAATGCTCCAGGACCTTGTCATCACCATGCTCCATTCCCTTGTCATCACAATGCTCCATGACCCCTGTCATCACAATAATCCATGAATATTTTCAGCCCAATGCTCCACGACCTATTCATCACAATGCTCCATGGCCAATATCATCTCAAAGCTCCATGACCACTGTCATCACAACACTCCATGACACCTGACAAGACAATGATCCGGGACTCTTGTCATCACAATGCTCCATTCCCTAGTCATCACAATGCTCCATGACCCCTGTCATCACAACACTCCATGAACATTTTCAGCCAAGTGCTCCATTACAATTGTCATCACAATTATCCATGCCCTTGTCATCCCAATGCTCCATGACCCCTGTATTCACAATGCTCCGTGACGCTTGAAATCACAGTGCTCCATGACACATATCATCACAATGCTCCATGCCTTTGTCAGCAAAATGCTACATGACCTTGTCATTACAATGCTCTATGTGCTTGTCATCACAATACTCCACTTCCATTGTCATCACAATCCTCCATGAACCTTGGGATCATATTGTTTCATGCCCTTCTCATCACAATTCTCCATGCTCCTTGAAATCAAAATGATCCATGACCTCTCTCATCACAATGCTCCAAACCCTTGTGATCACAATGTTCCATAACACTTGTCATCACAACGCTCCATGATGCCTGTCTTCAGAATACTCCATGCCCTTTTCATCACAATGCTCCATGACCTTTGTCATCACAATTCTCAATACACTTGTCATCACAATGCTCCCTGACACTTGTCGTCAGTATGCTCCTTGAACCCTATCACGAAAAGGCTCCATGCCTTTTTCATCACAATGACCCATGCCGTTTTCATCACAATGCCCCATGCCATTGTCATCAAAATACTCCATAAGCTTCTCATCAGAATGTTCTGTGACCCTTGTCATCACAATTTTCCATGCACTTGTCAGCACAATGCTCCCAGACCCTTGTCATCACAATGCTCCAAGCCATTGTCATCACAATGCTCCATTACCTTTGTCATCAGAATCCTACATGACACTTGGCATCACAATGCTCCATGCCATTTTCATCACAATGCCCCATTCCAACTGTCATCACAATAATTCATGAAACTAAATAGACTACTGTTCCATCCCCTTGTCATCACAATGCTCCATGCCCTTGTTATCACAATGCTCCATGACCCCTGTCATCACAAAGCTCCGTGACTCCAGTCATCAAAATGCTTCATGAACTTTGTCATCACAGTTGTCCATGTCCTCGTCATCAACAGTCTCTGTGACCTTTTTAACCACAATGCTCCATGAAATTTTCATCACAATGCTCTTTGACCCTTGTCATCAAAATGCTCTATGCCTTTCTCAGCACAATGCTCCATGACACATTTCATCACAATGCACCATGCGCTTGTCATCACAATGCTCCACCAAATTGTCTTCACAATGCTCCATAAAACTTGTCATCACAATGCTCCATGCACTTCTCATCAAAATGCTCTCTCACCACTGATATCACAATGCTACATCACTATTTGTCACAATACTCACTCACCTCTGTCATCACAATGTTTCATGGCACCTGTCATCACAATGCTATATGCACTTATCCTCACAATGTTCGATGACCCCTGACATCAAAATGTTCCATAACACCTGTCATCCAACTGCTCCATGATCCTTTTCATCAAAATGCTCCATGACCCCTGACATCACAATGTTTCATAACACCTGTCATCAAAATGTTCCATGACACTTTTCATCAAATTGTTCAATGACCCTGTCATCAAAATGCTCCCTTCCCTTCTCATAAAAATGCACCTCACCCTTGTCATCAAAATGCTCCATGACTTGTCATCACAATGCTCCATGCCCTTGCCATCACAATGCTCCATTATCCCAGTCATAACAATGCTCCATGACCCCTGCTATCACGATGTTCCATGGCCTTGTCATCACAAAGCTCCTTGACCGTTCTCATCACAATGCTCCAAGAACCCTCTAATCACAATGCTCTATGCCCCTTTTCATCTCAATGATCCACGAACCCTCTCATCACAATGCACCATGCCCATCATCATAATGCTTCATGCTATTGTCATCACAATGAAATCAAAATGCTCCATGACCTCTGTCATAACAATGCTCCAAACCCTTGTGATCACAATATTCCATATCACTTGTCATCACAATGCCCCATGACGCTCGTCATCACAGTTATCCATGGTCTTCTCATCAAAATGCTCCATGACCTTTGTCATCACAATGCTCAGTACACATGTCATCAAAATATTCCCTGACACTTGTTGTCTGTATGCTCCTTGAATCCTGTCATGACAAGGCTCCATGCATTTTTCATCACAATGATCCATGACATTTTCATCACAATGCTCCAAGACCCCTGTAATCACAGTGCTCAATGCCCTTGTCATCACAAAGCTCAATGACCCATGTCATCAGAATGCTCCTTGGCCTTCTCCTCACAATGCTCCATGCCCTTGTCATCACAATGTGCCAAGACCCCTCTAATCACAATGCTCCATGCCCATTTTCATCAGTATGCTCCAGGAGACTTGTCATCACAAGGCTCCATGGTTTTCTCATCACAATGCTCCAGGACCTTGTCATCAAAATGCTTCACGACCTTGTCATGAAAATTCTCAATGACCATTGTCATCATAATGCTGCAAGCCCTAGTCATCACAATGCTCCATTATATTTGTCATCACAATCCTCCATTACATTTGGCATCACAATACTCCCAGCGATTGTCATCGCAATGGACCATGACATATGTCATCACAATGCTCCCTGACACCTGTCTTCACAATACTCCATGAACTTCTCTTCACAATGATCCATGCCCTTGTCATCACAATGCACCATGTCCACTGTCATCACAATAATCTGTGAATCTTCTCAGACCAATGCTCCATGCACCTGTCATCACAATGCTCCAAGCCATTGTCATCACAATGCTCCATTACCTTTGTCATCAGAATCCACCATGACACTTGGCATCCCAATGCTCCATACCATTGTCATCACAATGGGCCATTACATATGTCATCACAATGCTCCCTGACACCTGTCTTCACAATACTGCATGACTTGGTCATCACAATTCTCCATTCCCTTGTCATCACAGTGCACCATTCCAACTGTCTTCGCAATAATCCATGAAACTTATTAGACCAATGATCCATGCCCTTGTCATCACAATGCTCCATGCCCTTGTTATCACAATACTCCATGACCCCTGCCATCACAGTGCTCCGTGACTCCAGTCATCAAAATGCTTCATGACCTTTGTCACCACAATGTTCCATGCCCTTGTCATCAACAGTCTCTGTGAACTTTTTAACCACAATGCTCCATGAACTTTTCATCACAATGCTCTTTGAAACTTGTCATCACAATGCTCTATGCCTTTCTCAGCACAATGCTCCATGACCCTTGTCAGCACAATGCTCCATGCACATGTCAGCACAATGCTCCATGACACATGTCATCACAATGCTCCATGACCCCTGACATCAAAATGCTCCGTGACTCCAGTCATCACAATGCTTCATAACGTTTGTCATCACAATGGCCCATGCCCGTGTCATCACAAGGCTCTGTGACCTTTGTAACCACAATGCTCCATGAACATTTCATCACAATTCTCTGTGACCCTTGTAATCACAATGCTCCATTTCTTTGTGAGAACAGTGCTCCATGACCATTGTCTTCAAAATATGCCACGTGAATTTCATCACAACGATCCACATATTTGTCATTGCCATGCTCCATAAAACTTGTAATCACAATGCTCCATGCACTTCTCATCAAAATGTTCTCTCACCAGAGATATCACAGTGTTCCATCACTAGTCATCACAATACTCCCTCACCCCTGTAATCACAATGTTCCATGAACCTGTCATCACACTGCTACATCCCCTTATCTTCACAATGTTCCATGACTCCTGACATCACAATGTTCCATAAACCATGTCATCAAAATGCTCCATGATCCTTTTCATCCCAAAGCTCCAAGACCCCTGACATCACAATGTTCTATAACCCCTGCCATCCAAATATTCCATTACACTTTTCATCAAATTGCTGCATGACCCGGTCATCAAAATGCTCCCTGCCCTTCTCATCACAATGCATCTTGCCCTTGTCATCAAAATGCTCCATGACTTGTCATCACAAAGCTCCATGACCCTTGGAATCACAATGCTCCATGTCATTGTCATCACAAAGCTCCATGAACCCTCCTATCATATTGCTCAATGCCCTTGTCATCACAAAGCTCCATGACACTTGTCATCACAATGCTCGATGCCCTTCTCATCACAATGCTCCATGTCCTTGTCATTACAATCCTGCATGACCCATGTATCATAGTGTTCCGTACCCTTGTCATCACAATGCTCCATGCCCACTCTCATCACAATAATCCCTGAAACATTTCAGACCAATATTCCATACCCTTCTCATCACAATGCTCCATTTCCTCTGTCATAACAATGCACCATGACCCATGCCATCACAATGCTCCACGGCCTAGTCATCACAAGGTTCCATGACACCTGTCATCACAATGCTGAAGGCCCATTAAATCACAATGCTCCATGCCCTTGTCATCACAAAGCTCCATGACACATGTCATCAGAATGTTCCATGGCCTTCACATCACAATGCTCCATGCCGTTGTCATCACAATTCTCGAAGACCCCTGTAAACACAATGCTCCATGCCCCTTTTCATCTCAATGCTCCATGAACCCTGTCATCACAATGCACCATGCCCATCATCATAATGCTTCAGGCTATTGTCATCACAATGAAATCAATATTCTCCATGATCTCTGTCATCATAATGCTCCAAACCCTTGTGATCACTATGTTCCATTACACTTATCACCACAACACCCCATGACGCTCATCATCACAATTATCCATGGTCTTCTCATCACAATGCTCCATGATCTTTGTCATCACAATGCTCAATACACATGTCATCACAATGCTCCCTGACACTTGTCGTCAGTTTGCTCCTTGTACCCTCTCATGAAAAGGCTACATGCCTTTGTCATCAAAATAATCCATCCCCTTGTCATCACAAAGCTGCAAGACCCCTGTTATCAAAATGCTACATGACCCTTTTCATCAGAATGCTCCATGAGAATTGTCATCACAAGTCTCCATGGTCTTCTCATAAGAATGCTCCAGGAACTTGTCATCACCATGCTCCATTCCCTTGTCATCACAATGCTCCATGACCCCTGTCATCACAATATTCCATGAACATATTCAGCCCAATGCTCCATGAACCTTGCCATCACAGTGATGCATGCCCTTGTCATCCCAATGCTCCATGACCCCTGTATTCACAATGCTCCGTGACGCTTTTCATCACAGTGCTCCATGATCCCTGTCATCACAATGCTCCATGCCTTTGTCAGCAAAATGCTACATGGCCTTGTCATTACAATGCTCTATGCATTTGTCATCACAATACTCCATTACCATTGTCATCACAATCCTCCATGAAACTTGGGATCACATTGCTTCATGCCCTTGTCATCAAAATGCTCCATGTTCCTTGAAATCAAAATGATCCATGACCTCTGTCATCAAAATGCTCAAATCCCTTGTGATCACAGTGTTCCATAACACTTGTCATCACAACGCTCCATGATGCCTGTCATCACAAAAATACATGCCCTTTTCATCACAATGCTACATGACCTTTGTCATCACAATTCTCAATTCACTTGTCATCACAATGCTCCCTGACACTTGTCGTCAGAATGCTCCTTGAACCCTGTCACGAAAAGGCTACATGCCTTTTTCATCACAGTGCCCCATGCCGTTTTCATCACAATGCTCCATGCCATTGTCATCAAAATACTCCACAAGCTTGTCATCAGAATGTTCCATGACCCTTGTCATCACAAATCTCCATGCACTTGTCAGCACAATGCTCCCTGATCCTTGTCATCAAAATACTCCAAGCCATTGTCATCACAATGCTCCATTATCTTTGACAGCAGAATCCTACATGACAATTGGCATCACAATTCTCCGTGCCCTTGTCATCACAATGCCCCATTCCAAATGTCATCACAATAATCCATGAAACTAAATAGACCACTGTTCCATCCCCTTGTCCTCACAATGCTCCATGCCCTTGTTATCACAATTCTCCATGACCCCATTCAACACAATGCTCCGTGACTCCAGTCATCACAATGCTTCATGAACTTTGTCATCAGAATTGTCCATGTCCTCGTCATCAACAGTCTCTGTGACCTTTTTAATCACAATGCTCCATGAAATTTTCATCACAATGCTCTTTGACCCTTGTCATCAAAATGCTCTATGCCTTTCTCAGCACAATGCTCCATGACACATGTCATCACAATGCACCATGCACTTGTCATCACAATGCTCCACAAATTTGTCATTACAATGCTCCATAAAACTTGTCACCACAATGCTCCATGCACTTCTCATCAAAATGCTCTCTCACCACTGATATCACAATGCTACATCACTATTTGTCACAATACTCCCTCACCACTGTCATCACAATGTTTCATGGCATCTGTCATCACAATGCTACATGCACTTATCATCACAATGTTCGATGACCCCTGACATCAAAATGTTCCATAACACCTGTCATCAAACTGCTCTATGATCCTTTTCATCAAAATGCTCCATGACCGCTGACATCACAGTGTTCCATAACACCTGTCATCAAATACTTCCATGACCCTGTCATCAAAATGCTCCCTGCCCTTCTCATCAAAATTCACCACACTCTTGTCATCAAAATGCTCCATGACTTGGCATCACAATGCTCCATGCCCTTGCCATCACAATGCTCCATTACCCCAGTCATAACAATGCTCCATGACCACTGCTACCACGATGTTGCATGGCCTTGTCATCACAAAGCTCCATGACCCTTCTCATCACAATGCTCCAAGAACCCTCTAATCACAATGCTCTATGCCCCTTTTCATCTCAATGATCCATGAACCCTGTCATCACAATGCACCATGCCCATCATCATAATGATTCATGCTATTGTCATCACAATGAAATCAAAATGCTCCATGACCACTGTCAGAACAATGCTCCATGACCCTTGCCATCACAATGTTCCACGGCCTAGTCATCACAAGGTTCCATAACACTTGTCATCACAATGCTCCTGACCCCTGAAATCACAATGCCCCATGCACTTGTCATCACAAAGCCCCATGACGCATGTCATCAGAATGTTCCATGCCCTTATCATCTCAATGCTCCATGAACCCTGTCATCACAATGCAACATGCCCATGATCATAATGCTTCAGGCTATTGTCATCACAATGAAATCAATATTCTCCATGACCTCTGTCATCATAATGCTCCAAACCCTTGTGATCACAATGATCCATAACACTTATCATCACAACACCCCATGACACTCATCATCACAATTATCCATGGTCTTCTCATCACAAAGCTCCATGATCTTGTCATCACAATGCTCAATACACTTGTCATCACAATGCTCCCTGAAACTCGTCGTCAGTATGCTCCATGAACCCTGTCATGACAAGGCTACATGCCTTTTTCATAACAATGATCCATGCACTTTTCATCACAATGTTCCAAGATCCCTGTAATCACAAATGCTCCATGCCCTTGTCATCACAAAACTCCATGACACATGTGATCAGAATGCTCCATGGCCTTCTCCTCACAATGCTCCATGCACTAGTCATCACAATGCTCCAAGACCAATGTAATCACAGTGCTCCATGCCCCTTTTCATCAGAATGCTCCATGAGACTTGTCATCACAAGTCTCCATGGTCTTCTCATCACAGTGCTCCAGGACATTTTCATGACCATGCTCCACTCCGTTGTCATCACAATGCTCCATTACACATGTCATCACAATGCTCCATGCCTTTGTCAGCAAAATGCTACATGACCTTGTCATTACAATGCTCTGTTTGCTTGTAATCACAATACTCCATTTCCATTGTCATCACAATCCTCCATGAACGTTGGGATCACATTGCTTCATGCCCTTGTCATCACAAGGCTCCATGCTCCTTGAAATCAAAATGATCCATGACCTCTGTCATCACAATGCTCCAAAACCGTGTGATCACAGTGTTCCATAACACATGTCATCACAATGCTCCATGATGCCTGTCATCACAATACTCCATGCCCTTTTCATCACAATGCTCCATGACTGTTGTCATCACAATTCTCAATACACTTGTCATCACAATGCTCACTGACACATGTCATCAGAATGCTCCTTGAACCCTGTCATGAAAAGGCTCCATGCCTTTTCCATCACAATGCCCCATGCCGTTTTCATCACAATGCTCCATGCCATTGTCATCAAAATACTCCACAAGCTTGTCATCAGAATGCTCCATGACGCTTGTCATCACAATTCTCCATGCACTTGTCAGCACAATGCTCCCTGACCCTTGCCATGACAATGCTCCAAGCCATTGTCATCACAATGCTCCATTACCTTTGTCATCAGAATCCTCCATGACACTTGGCAACACAATGCTCCATGCCATTGTCATCACAATGGGCCATTACATATGTCATCACAATCCTCCCTGACACCTGTCTTCACAATACTGCATGACCTTGTCATCACAATTCTCCATGCCCTTGTCATCACATTGTGCCATTCCAACTGTCATCGCAATAATCCATGAAACTTATTAGACCAATGTTCCATGCCCTTGTCATCACAATGCTCCATGCCGTTGTTATCACAATGCTCCATGACTCCTGTCATCACAGTGCTCCGTTACTCCAGTCATCACAATGCTTCATGAATTTGTCATCACATTGGTCCATGCCCTCGTCATCAACAGTCTCTGTGACCTTTTTAACCACAGTGCTCCATGAACTTTTCATCACAATGCTCTTTGACCCTTGTCATAACAATGCTCCATGAGCTTTTCATCACAATGCACCATGCGCTTGTCATCACAGTGCTCCACAATCTTGTTATCACAATGCTCCATAAAATTTGTCATCACATTGCTCCATGTACTTCTCATCAAAATGCTCTCTCACCACTGATATCACAATGCTACATCACTATTTGTCACAATACTCCCTCACCCCTGTCATCACAATGTTCCATGACTGCTGTCATCACAATGCTACATGCTCTTATCATCACAATGTTCGATGACCCCTGACATCACAATGTTCCAGAACACCTGTCATCAAAATGTTCCATGACACTTGTCATCAAATTGCTCCATGACCCTGTCATCAGAATGTTCCCTGCCCTTCTCATCACAATGCACAACACCCTTGCCATCAAAATGCTCCATGACTTTTGTCATCACAAAGATCCATGACCCTTGGCATCACAGTGGTCCATGTGATTGTCATCACAGTGCTCCATGAACGCTCTCATCCCTTTGCTCCATGCCCTTGTCTTCACAAAGCTCCATGACACATGTCATCAGAATGCTCCATGGCCTTCTCATCATAATGCTCCATGCGCTTGCCATCACAATGCTCCATTACCCCTGTCATAACAATGCTCCATGACCCCTGCCATCACTATGTTCCATGGCCTTTTCGTCACAAAGCTCCATGACCCATCTCATCACAATGCTCCAAGAACCCTGTAATCACAATGCTCTATGCCCCTTTTCATCTCAATGATCCATGAACCCTGTCATCACAATGCACCATGCCCATCATCATAATGCTTCATGCTATTGTCATCAGAATGAAATCAAAATGCTCCATGACCTGTGTCTTAACAATGCTCCAAACCCTTGTGATCACAATATTCCAAAACACTTGTCATCACAATGCCCCATGACGCTCGTCATCACAATTATACATGGTCTTCTCATCACAATGCTCCATGATTTTTGTCATAAAAATTCTCAAATACACTTGTCATCACAATGCTCCATGACACTTGTCGTCAATATGCTCCTTGAACCCTGTCATGACAAGGCTCCATGGCATTTTCATCACAATGATCCATGCCATTTTCATCACAATGCTCCAAGACCCATGTATTCACAATGCTCCATGCCCTTGTCATCACAATGGTCCAAGACCCCTGTAATCACAATACTCCATGCCCCTTTTCATCAGAATGTTCCATGAGACTTGTTATTACAAGGCTCCATGGTATTCTCATCACAATGCTCCAGGAAGTTTTCATCACAGTGCTCCATTCCCTTGTCATCACAATGCTCCATGACCCCTGTCCTCACAATACTTCCTGAACATTTTCAGTCCAATTCTCCAGGAACTTCTCATCACAATGCTTCATGATCCCTATCATCACAATGCTCCATGACCACTGTCATCACAATGCTCCATGACCCCTGACAACACAGTGATCCGGGACACTTGTCATCACAATGCTCCATTCCCTAGTCATCACAGTGCTCCATGAACATTTTCAGCCCAATGTTCCATGACACTTGTCATCACAATTATCCATGCCCTTGCCATCCCTATGCTCCATGACCCCTGTAATCACAATGATCCGTGATGTTTCTCATCACAGTGCTCCATGACCCTTATCATCACAATGTTCCATGCCTGTGTCAGCAAAATGCTACATGACCTTGTCATCACAATGCTCCATTTGCTTGTCATCACAATGCTCCCTTAACATTGTCATCACAATCCTCCATGAAACGTGGGATCACATTGCTTCATGCCCTTGTCATCACAATGCTCCATGCACCTTGAAAAAAAATGATCCATGACTTCTACCATCACAATGCTCCAAACCCTTGTAATCACAATGTTCCATAACACTTGTCATCACAATGCTCCATGATGCCTGTCATCACAATACTCCATGTCCTTTTCGTCAAAATGCTCCATGACCTTTTTCATCACCATTCTCAATACACTTGTCATCACAATGTTCCCTGACACTTGTCGTCAGAATGCTCCTTGAAACTTTTCATGAAATGGCTACATGCCTTTTTTATCACAATGCTCCATGCCCTTTTCATCACAATGTTCCATGCCATTGTCGTCACAGTACTCCACAAGCTTGTCATCAGAATGCTGCATGACACTTGTCATCACAATGCTCCATGGCCACTGTCATCACAATGCTCCATACCCCTTGTCATTACTGTGCTCCATGACGCTCGTCATCACAATTATCCATGGTCTTCTCATCACAATGCTCCACGCCCTTGTCATCAAAATGCTCCATGACCCTTGTCATCACAATGCTCCATGGCCATTCTCATCACAATGTTCCATTCCCCTTGTCATTACAGTGCTCCATGACGCTCGTCATCACAATTATCCATGGTCTTCTCATCAAAAAGCTCCACGGTCTTGCCATCACAATGCTCCATGCCCTGGTCATCACAATGCTCCATGTCCCCTGTCATCACATTTCTCCTCGTTCTTGGCATCACTGTGCTCCATGACACTTCTCATCACCGTGTTACATGATTTGTCATCACAATTCTCTATGCACTTGTCATCGCAATGCTCCATGACCCCTGTCATAGGAAGCTCCATGTGCTTGTCATCACAATGCTTCATGAACTTGTCATCAAAATTCTCAGTGGCCCTTGTCATCACAATGCTCCATGCCCTTGTCATCACAATGCTCCATGTCCATTGTCATCACAATGCTCCAAGCCCTTGTCATCAAAATGATCCATTACATTTGTCATCACAATCCTCCATGACACTTGGCATCACAATATTCCATTCCATTGTCATCGCAATGGACCATGACATATGTCATCACAATGCTCCCTGAGACCTGTCTTCAAAATACTCCATGACCTTCTCATCACAATGCTCCATGCCTTTGTCATCACATTGCACCATGCCCACTGTCATCACAATAATCCATGAAACATGTCAGGCCAATGCTCCATGCCCCTGTCATCACAATGCTCATTGTCTTTTCATCACAAAGCTCTATGACCCCTGTCATCACAATGCTCCGTGACTCCAGCCATCACAATGCTTCATGACCTTTGTCATCACAATTGTCCATGCCCTCATCATCACAAGGCTCTGTGACCTTTGTCACCAAAATGCTCCATGAAATTTTCATCACAATGCTCGGTGACCCTTGTCATCACATTGCTCCAAGCCTTTGTCAGCACAAAGATCCATGATGCATGTAATCAGAACGCTCTATGACATTCTCATCCCAATGTTCCATGCCCTTGTCATCACAATGCTCCAAGACCCCTGTAATCACAATGCTCCATGACCCTTTTCATCAGAATGCTCCATGAGACTTCTCATCACATGGCTCCATGGTCTTCTCATCACAATGCTCCAGTACCTAGTCATCACAATGCTCCTTGGCCGCTGTCATCACAATACTCCATGAACATTTTCAGCCCAATTCTCCATGACATTCTCATCACAATGCTCCATGACCTGTGTCATCACAATGCGCCATGACCACTGTCATCACAACGCTCCATGAACCCTGACAACACAATGATCCGGGAATCTTGTCATCAAAATGCTCCATGCCGTTGTCATCCCAATGCTCCATGAACCCTGTAATCACAATTCTCCATGACGCTTGTCATCACAGTGCTCCATGAACCTTGTCATCACAATGCCTTTGACAGCAAAATGATACATAATCTTGTCATCACAATGCTCCATACACTTGTCATCACAATCCTCCATGACCCTTGGGATCATATTGCTTTATGCCCTTGTCACCTCTATCTTGCCTTTCTGGTTTTTACAGATTTTCGGATGTCCTTTTGGACCGGTGGGAAGTGAAAACTCTTTGTAGTGTGGATTTGCATTGCACGCTTGCTTGATTGGCCAAAAAGGGCCTATGCCTTTTCTCTTGAATATATTCAGGAGAAAAGTCATACGCTTGTTTTGGCCAAGTGCATCTTTCTCGAAGTTGTGATGCCTTTCCTGTGCTTTAAAGGCGATTCCAATTTACCTCTTGAAATATGTTTTGTGCAATTCTGCCTCATTTTCAAGTCCGCTTTGTTGCCTTCCCTCAACAGATTTTTGGAAGAGAGTAGTCCTTTATAACTCTGCAGGTTTTTGAGTTGCTTTGCCCCTGAGCTCCAATTTTCAAATCCCATTATTGGGAGCTGACCGCAAATCCATAATTTTGCTTCAGGACCTATACTGGTTCCAGGGGTGGCTATACTGGTTCCCTGTGGGTGGCTGAGGCTTTGGTTAATTCTTCTTCCTGACGGGAATTTAGAGTGACATGTGTCCATCCAAAGGCCTACATCTACTCTCTGATTGGTTCTCCCTCTTCCCTTTCATCCTCTGCACAATTAGCAAACTGTGCGAACCAGGAGGTTATAGGGGATGACTCTCCTAAGTTGGGAGATTGATAGTAAAGTAGTTGGAATGGCAAACTGTAGCACAAGGAGAGGAAAAAGTAGGAGACTTTCAGAAACCTTTCGCCATCACAGGGTGTCCATTCTCTAGGTTTCCCATACATGTTATAACTGTAGTGATATTCCCTTCTACCTGGAAATTTGGGACCCATGGAATGGTGGCATGCATTACTACTTTAAAGGGTCTGCATTTTCTCTCCCAATCTCACCAGTCCTCTCAGTCCCAAGTGTCCAGCCTTATGTCTCATCCAGCTGTCTTTGCAGATAGGGTCATTCTAGGTTTCATCAGAACCCCTGAAGGAATTGTGTAAGAATTTCGCTGTTTTATGTTTTGTTTTTGAAATTCATTTTTATAATGGGGTTGAGCTGATTTTCCCTGATGTGTTTATGCCGGTCTAGACACACTTGATTCCCTTACAGAGGCATATCAATACATAGGTTTTAAGATTCTTACTAATCAGATATATTCCTCTGTGGGGAATAGGGGTTTTGAGTCCCGTTCACTGAGGAAGGTGTAGGTCTTGTCTATTCTGTATTTGGTTTATGGAATTGTACCTGTGCTAATATCAAACTCTGGTTTTATGCATCACCCCACCTCTCCTTTCCCCTTAAGGAGGCATAAGAGTGTTTTCTAAATGTGAGACGCTGCTCTCTTTCCTAATTCAGTTCATGTGTTGTGATGTTGACATTCCCTCTCTAAGTGATATCTTATGATAAGATTCTTTTTCTGTGTGACTAATTTCCCTTAGAATCATCATACCTAAATCCTCTCATTAGGCTGCTACTGGCCTTATGACATTGATTTCACGTCTGAGTGATATTCCATTGTACAAAATTACCACAAGTTCTTTATGCATTTCTCTTTTTCCTGGGATACTTTAGGTGTATCGAAGTTGAGGTTCTTGTATGCAGAGCAGTCCTAAACTTTGGGGAGCCTGTGTCTTGTTGATATTTAGTCTTCCCAAGTTATATGTCCATGAGTTGAAGTCCCCTTTGCTCGGGGGCTTTGTATTTTAGATGTTTTAGGAAACAACATACACTTCTTCAGAGTAGCTCTTGGATATTTATACCCCACCCATCAGCGTGACTAGTCTCCCTGTTTTCCATGGCCTCTCCTGAATTTTTGATTTGTACACATTTTTTGGATGGACTTTCTGAGCAGTGGAAATTGAGACTTCTTTATTGTGCGGATTTGCATTTCCCCCTTGCTTGGTTGGCCAAAAACTCTGTATGTGTTTTTTTCCTGAAGATATTCACGAAAAAAATGCATACACCCTTTTGCCCAACTGCATCATTTTAGAAATTCTGCTGCTTTTCATATGCTTTAAATGTGAGTACAATCTACCTTTTGAAAAATGTTTCCTGAAATTCTGCCTCTCATTCAGAACCTCTTCGTTGCCTTACCTGAATATATTTTTGGACGTTGGTTATCAATTATATCTTTGCAGGTCTTTGAATTGTCTGCTCCTGAGCTCCATTTTGCAACTCGCTTTTTTTGTGAGCTGACCGCCAAACCATTGGATTGCTTCCAGCCCTATTCTGGTTCTGGGGAGGCAGGCTGAGCCTTTGGTTAATTCTTCTTCCTAATGGGAAATTAGAGTGACATGTGCCTGTCAAAACTCCTACAGCTAATCTCTCATTGGTTCCTCCTCTTCCCATTTATCCTCTGCAAAAATTGCAAACTGTGTGAAACAGGAGGTTAAAGGTGCTGATTCTCCAAGTCGGGAGATTGTTAGTAATGTGGCTGGAATGGCGAACCCCAGCACCAGGAGATCAAAAATGAGGTGCATTTTAGACACCTTTCCTGAGCACATGGTGTACATTCATCTCGGTTTCCCAGGCATGTTTTTGCTGTCAGAAGATTCCCTTGAAACTGCAGATTTGGGACCCATGGAATGGGTATCAGGCAGTATTACTTTAAAAGGTCTGCATTTCCTCACCCAGCCTCTCTAACATCTCTTAGCCTGCATGGCTTTCAGCCTTATATATCATCCTGCTGTGGGTCTACATGTGTTCAATCCATGTTACATCGTAACCCTTCAACAAAAGTTGTAAGAATTTTTGTCTGTCTCACTGTTTTTATAAATATATTTAAATTTATTTTTATATTGGTTACAGCTGATTTTCAAAGCTCTGTTTTTTGCTGCTGTACATCCACTTGATTCATGTACTGTGAGACAACAATAAATTCTTTCTCAGATTCTTACGAGTCATATGTATTATTGTCCAGTGACTTGAGTGGACTGAGTGCAGTTCTTTAAGGTACCATGTATGCCTTGCCAGTTATTCAATTCGGTACTTGGAATGGTATCTTTGCTAATTTCAACCTCCTGGATAATACCTCACCATTCCCCACCTTTCCCATTTAGCAGCCTTATGTCTATTTTCTACATATTTGACTATGTTTCTGTTTTGTAGTTTATTTCATGTGTAGCCATTTTTGATTCCACCTTTAAGTGCCATCTTATGATATGTGTCTTTTTCTTTCTGACATGTGTCACTTAGAATGATCGTATGTAACTCCTCCAGAGTTGTTCCAACTGGCCTTATTTCATTTATATCTGGATGAGTAATATTCCACTCTACATAAGTACCCCATCTCTTTTATCCATTTTATCCTTCCAGGGACATTATTTTATATCCAAGTGGAGGCCCTTTTTAACAGAGAGGTGGTAAACGTTGGGGTGCCTGTTTTCTGTCATTTTTTGGTTTTCCCAAGGTATACGCCCATGAGTGCAAGTGCCCTATGCTCTGTAGCTCAGTTTTCAGATGTTTTAGCAAACACAATACACTTCTCCAGAGTGGCCGTTGGCAAATTACATTTCCACTATCAGCCTCACAGGGCTCCCTTTTCTCCTCACCCTGTCCTGCATTTCTGGTGTTTACACTATATGTGGATGGCCCTTCTGACTGATGTGAAGTGATACATTTTGTAGTATTGATTTCCAGTGCCCACCTGTTTGGTTGGATAAAAAGTGTGTATGGCCTTTACTTGAATATATTCAGAAAAAAATGCATACGCCCTTTTGGGCCAAGTGCATCATTGGCGATGTTCAGCCCCTTTTCTTGTGCTTTAATGGGGAGTCCTTTCTACCTCTTCAAATCTGTTTCCTGCTACTCCCCCTTGCTTACAAGTCCTTTGCTGTGACTTACCTCAAGATATTTTTCGACGATAGATATTTTCAACTCTGCAGTTTCATGAATTTTAGTGCCCTTGAGTTCCATTTTTCAACTTGTGTTTTTGGAAACTGGACACAAAACAGCGGGATTTCCTCTAGCCCTATTCTCTTTCCGTGGGCAATTCTAGCCTTTGATAAATTTGTCTTCCAGATTGGAAATTAGAGTGGCATGTGCCTGTCCGAACACCTAAGACTTGTCTCTATATTTTTCTCATCCTTCCGCTTCATCCTCTGGACAAATTCCAAACTGTGTGCAACAGGATGTTGACGGTGCTGATATCCCCAAGTGAGGAGATTGTTAGGAAAGATGCTGGAGGGGTGAACCCGAGCACCAGGCGATGAGGAGATGAGGTGCCTTTTCCAAACTCTTTCCGATCAAATGGTGTACCATCCTCTAGGTGTGACAGGCATGTTTTAGCTGTAGGAAGGGTCCCGTGCATGGAAGGAGAACACCAGGGATTTTTCCAAATCAGTGCCTCCCCGAACCCCAAACTGGGGAATTTTTAAGCTACGGCTACACGTATGTCCATCAAGGGCCTTGGGAAATAGGCAGAGCCCAAACTTTAGATGATTGAAATCTTCAGGTTCAGAAGCGCTCACAATCGGCCTTGCTTAGGTTACATTTTATCTGTCATTGATAGATGATGTCAATAAAAATTATCGATTCTTTTTCAGATTATTTCCCCTTATAGGTTATTGCAAAATATTCAGTGTAGTTCCCTGTGCTATACAGTAGTTCCTTGTTGATGATCTATTTTATATATGTCAGTGTGTATGTGTTAATCCCAAACTGTTAATTTATCCCTTTTCCTACCTTTCCCCTTTGGTAATAATAAATTATAAGATTTTATACTTCTCAGAAATGGGGGAGCTGAAACAGAGGTATCCTTTTCAATGGAAAAGCATTCAAAACAAGATTGAAGCTTCAGCCAAGAGTATTCGATGTACAACCATGGAAATAAATCACTTCATTTCTCTAATGTTGACCTGACAAATAAGACAGACGTCTTCACTGAACTTGCTTATAGTAAAGTGATGGAAGTATCAAATGTAAGTCTTAGAAAAATGTTATTTTACCCGAGCATTATACACTGCTCTATGTTAACTACAGTTTGGCTCACACATCTGTTCTTTGAAGTTACAATGTTCTCAATTTCTGTTACTGATCCTCCAGAGTGTACCCCAACAGGAGTCCCCGAGCCCAGTGTCATTGGAGCCAACAGATCAAGACTGAGTTTGGTTCAGAAGCAAAGGAAACATTATTTTGAAAACCGAATGGAGAGGTGAGAGTGTGCCCTCCCCCACGGGCTGTGGGCTGGGCTGCTGTGTAGGGATCCCGGCAGCGTCAGTGGGAGTTAGGGGATGGAGCTCTTGAGGGCTGGGTTGGCTGCAGCTCAGGCTCTATGCCGTGGAGTCTGCATGGGACTCCGCTAGCTGAGGTGTCGACCCAGCCATTCTGAAATAGGAAATCGGGTCTGAAGTGCCGGGTGTGGGACCACTGCATGCGGAACCCTAGGAGCACGTGAAATTAGACAAAGCACAAAGGAAAAACAGGTTAGAATTTATTTTATTGCCCAGATTCTCTTTTTATCTCCCAGGAATTTTTAATGAACGTTGCCAGAGACGAACCCCTCCTCTGCTTTTTGTTCCGTTCCTCATTCTTGGGGTGTTGAGGGTGCAGACCCCTCTTTTGTAACTGCTTCATGCTGTGGTGGGAGCCCTGATACCTGGGGGGAGGGGCAAAACGTCTCCCCACCAGCCTCCAGGTGAGGTTGATTGTCCCAAAGCCTCCTGCCTCACTTCTGGTCCGCCTGAGCACCAGCATTGGAAGTGTTATTGATTCTAATGACCTTTAAGGGTCCAGGAAAGAGATGCGCAGAGATGATGTGTTGGCAGGTTTCACCCCACCCCACATTTGTTCGGTGACCTTAGGCTGACGGTTTTTGCCAGCCTAGATGCTCTGACCAGTAGTCTGTGCCTTCTTTAATTAGGTCCCTGAATTAATGTACAAACAACACCATGTGTCAGAGCCCTGCCCGTGCAACTCCCAGACAGTCCAGGGTCAGTGGTGATCCAGGACCATGACGTCCACTGAGTCAACGGCCTTTAGAAGTAGCCAGCAGTCCAGCCGGTCATATTGGCCACCATCACCGTGGTGTCTGTAGGGTTTTCTATGGTGAAAACGTGATATACGTTTCCCCCGCCAAGCTTATTAGCTCCCCTCTGGGTGCAGTAAGTCCTGCAAGCAGTAGTCTGCTCTTTCGGGGCACAGTCTTCTTGTTTTCTGAGAGAAACTCCAGGTCAAGTGATGGTCACACGAGTCATCTTGGGTGCCCGTTGCCCCCATTTGTCTCTCTGGAGGTTGGAGTTGGAGGGCCTCCTCACTCGAGGTCAGTGTGTCCACAGAGCGACCCCTGCAACTTCAGGGCATGATGGGTGGTTAGGATCACGACGTGGGGTCCTTTTCCCTTAGGAGGGAGCTGGCCTTGTGGGCTGCGTATTTCCAGCTTTTTAGATACCCCAGTATCCTGGCCTGATGAGTCGGTGGGCAAAGCCCTTGGTGACCATAGTTTATCATACCTGAAGGGCATTCTTGTGTTGCTCCATTTCAAGTGGTCCCAGTTTTTGCACTAAGGCTCCAAGGGCGATTAACCTTTGACCGGGTATGTAATGGTCAAAGGGTTTAGCTAAATTAGCGAGTTCCTGGGCAAGGATCTGAATTGACTGCTCTTTCCGTTCTTGAAAAGCTGCTTCTGGATTCTATTCAAAAGGATCATCATCTTTTCGTGTCAGTGTTTCATGTAGAGGCCCAGCTATTAGACTGTAGTTAGGGATCCAGATGCAGAAAACCTTGGCCTCCCCAGGAACCCCTAAGCTGTCTTCTAGTTTTAGAAGAGGTAAGGCTGCAAATGGCTTCTTCCCTATCCTGGGATGCGTTTCTCCGAATATCTGTGAGAATGAAGCCCAGGCATGTCACCTGAGCCTGGGATATTTGAGCCTTTTTCTTGGACACCTTCTATCCTTTCTTGGCTAGGTAGTTCAGAGGCGTCTTTAGTAGGCCTGGCGATCAGAATGTCATCTGCATATTGAAGGAGGGTTCTCTTTTACAGAGGTAGAACTTTTAGGTCTTTAGAGGACATTTCCCCAATGATGGTGTGGGGATTTTTGAACCACTGGTGCAGGACGGCCCAGCATTATTGCTTGTGTTGCATGTTGTGTCCTGCCACTCACAAGCCAAAAATTCTTGTGACTCTGAGATGAATGGAATACAGAAGAAGGCATCATTGAAGTCTAATACAGAATGCCATGGCCTGGTGGATGGTAGAATGAGCAGCAGGGTGTAGGAAATAGGAGCTACTGGATGTATATCCTCGGTGGCTTCACTGACTGTCCTGATATCCTTTACCAGGTCTCCAGCAGCCCATGGGGCTCTCTTGGTCAGGCAAATCCCAGGATATGGAGCTCACCTGGGCTGCATCCCGCACCCCACAGCCCACGGGGCTCTCATGGTCAAGTCCCTCCCAGGGTATGGAGCTCACCTGTGCAGCTACCCAGCAGCCCATGAGGCTCTCATAGTCAGGCCCTTCCCAGGATACGGAACTCCCCTGGGCAGGTACCACAGCAGGGCTGGACACACAGGAACTGTGCACATAGCCCACCTTGCAGAGAACCCCCAGCTCACCTGTCGCTCACAGCTGACACAGAACACCTCAGAGCAGGACTTGAACTAACAAACAGCAGCTCTGACAGGTCTGTGACCCTGGCTATCACTCTGTGCAGTCTCTCTCTGCCTGGTCTTCCAGACACTTCCACTGCAGCCAGGGCACCAGGCCTCTGTCTCCACCCACCATCACTCCTCTCCCTGACTCCTGGGTTCCTCTCATTAGGATAGGGTCGTCTTGAAGTTGTTTTCCACTCATGGACCAGATAAAATGATAAGAAAACAAGCCGCAGCTGCAGCCCCTTGTCTAGCCTGACTCTCAAGAGCCCACAACTGTTCCTTGGGACTGACCCGTTTAGCAAGGTTCATTTTCTGCAACTGTGAGCCCCTGAGGGGTGAGGATTGGCTGATTTGGGCAGCCTGACACTGCCTGCCAGGCCCCCCCACAGGTGTGCCTGGGTTGAGGTCAATATAAACAACTCTCCAGTCAGCAAGAGCACCTGTAGCTGTGCCTGACGCCATATTCTCTGCCCCGTCAGCAGTGTCGGGGCTGGGGTGGTGGGAGGGAGTGAGGGGCCGTGGCTTTGTGGGTGGACCAGTGTGAGTGGGGCTCTGCTGGACTTTCTGCAGGAGTTGCCAGGCTGCCACCTGCTAAAGAAGACGATGTGTCACCCATACCTGCCACTGGAATTTCTCCCCAGGCAGAGGTGAGGAAGTAAAAAAGCAGTGTGTGCCGTGGCAGGAGGGGTATCTCAGGCAGGGAAATGGAAAGATTCCAGAAGAGCATCTGGGGCCAGGGCCATTCTGGCTGGCCTGCAGGCACCAAGTCGGCCTGCGTGCTGTCGCTAGTGTGGCTCCACAGCCCTTCCTCTAGGCTTGCAAGTGCTTGTACATATTCAGGTGTTTTACCTGGAAAGGTTGGGAAGAGTTCAGCTGCAGCAGGACTGGGGCTCAGCTCACATTTACTCACAGACGCCTCGACACAGTCCCCCAGCTTTGCAATGAGGATGCTCCTTGTAGGGGGCAGCGCTGCTGAGTGCATGGGAGACGATTTCCCACCTCTGACCAACATTAAGAATTTTTTACCACTGGAGCAAGTGCCCTCATACGATTTTCCTCTGTATAACTAGTGAGTTCTGTTTTATTTTCCTTTTTTTTTTGGTTCAAGTTAGATTTTATTTATTCCTCTTTTTTTTTAATTTGGAGATATAAACATGGAAATAATGCATTAATATAAAGACGTCTATGTGAAGGGAAAAACTTTTTTTCTGTTTTATTTTATTAAATGTTATTTATTAATTTTTAATTTTTTTAAATTTATTTTTTATACAGCAGGTTCTTATTGGATATATATTTTATACATATAAGTGTGCACATGTGAATCCCAGTCTCCCAATTCATCCCACCACCACCCTCACATGGCGTTCCCTCCTTGGTGTCCATATGTTTGTTCTCTACATCTGTCTCTATCTCTGCCCTGCAAACTGGTTCATCTGTACCATTTTTCTAGGTTCCACATATATGCATTAATATACAATATTTGTTTTTCTCTTTCCGACTTACTTCACTCTGTATGACAGTCTCTAGATCCATCAAGGTCTCTACAAATGACCCAATTTCATTCCTATGTATGGCTGAGTAACATTCCGTTGTATATATGTACCATGTCTTTATCCATTCGTCTGTCTGTGGGCACTTAGGTTGCTTTCATTACCTGTCTATTGTAAATAGTGCTGCAATGAACATTGTGGTGAATGTGTGTTTTTGATTTATGGTTTTCTCTGGGTATATGCCCAGTAGTGGGATAGCTGGATTATATGGTAATTCTATTTTTAGTTTTTTAAGGAACCTCCATACTGTTCTCCATAGAGACTGTATCTATTTACATTCCCAACAATAGTGGAATAAGGTTCCTTTTCTCCACACCCTCTCCAGCATTTGTTGTTTGTAGATTTTCTGATGATGCCCGTTCTAACAGGTGTGACGTGATACCTCATTGTAGTTTCGATTTCCATTTCTCTAATAATTAGTGATGTTCAGCAGATTTTCATGTGCGTACTGGCCATCTCTATGTCTTCTTGGAAGAAATGTCTATTTAGATCTTCCATTTTTGTATTGGGTTGTTTGTTTTATTAATATTGAGCTGCATGAGCTGTTTATATATATTGGAGATTAATCATTTGTCCATTGATTCGTTTGCAAATATTTTCTGCCATTCTGAGGGTTGTCTTTTCGTCTTGTTTGTAGTTTCCTTTGCTTTGCAAAAGCTTTTACGTTTCATTAGGTCCCATCTGTTTAGATTTCTTTTTAATTTCATTGCTATAGGAAGTGGATCAAAAAAGATCTTGCTGTGATTTACTTCAGAGTATCCTTCGTAAGTTTTCCTGTCAGAGTTTTATACTGTCCGGTCTTACATTAAGGTCTCTAATCCATGTTGAATATATTTTTATATATGGTGTTGGGGAGTGTTCTAATTTCATTCTTTTACATGTAGCTCTCCATATTTCCCAGCACCAATGATTGAAGAGACTGTCTTATCTCCATTGTATAGTCTTGCCTCCTTTGTCATAGATTACTTGACCATAGATGTGTAGGTTTATCCATGGGCTTTGTTTTTTTTTTTTTTCCTTTTACACGTTTATTCGAGTATAATTGCTTTACAATGGAGTGTTCGTTTCTGCTGTATAAGAAAGTGAATCAGCTATACATATACAAATATCACCAGATCCCCTCCCTCTTGCATCTCCCTCCCACACTCCATATCCCACCCCTTTATGTGGTCACAAAGCACCGAGCTGATCTCCCTGTTCTATGTGGCTGCTTCCCAGTAGCTATCGGTGTTACATTTGGTAATGTATTTATGTCCATGCCACTCTCTCACTTCGTCCCAGCTTACCCATCCCCCTTCCGGTGTCCTCAAGTCCTTTCTCTATGTCTGTGTCCTTAATCCTGTCCTGCCACTAGGTTCTTCAAAATCTTTTTTTTTTCTTCATTAGATTCCATATATCTCTGTTAACATACAGTATTTGTTTTTCCCTTTCTGACTTACTTCACTGTGTAGGACAGATTCTAAGTCCATCCACCTCAGTACAAATAACTCAGTTTTGCTTCTTTTTATGGTTGAGTAATATTTGATTGTATATATGTGCCAGATCTTCTTTATCCATTCATCTGTCGATGGACACTTAGGTTGCTTCCATGTCCTGGCTAATGCAAATAGAGCTGCAATGAAATTTTTGTACATAACTCTTTTTGAATTATGGTTTTCGCAAGGCAAATGCCCAGTAGTTGGATTGTTGTGTCGTATGGTACTTCTATTGTTATTTATTTAAAGGACCCTCCGTACAGTTCTCCCTAGTGCCCATATCAATTTTCATTCCCACCCACAGTGCAAGTGTGTTCCATTTTCTCCAATAAAGTCCTCTCCAGCATTTATTGTTTTGTAGATTTTTTTGATGATTGCCACTCTGATTGCTGTGAGGTGATACCTCACGGTAGTTTTGATTTGCATTTCTCTAATGATTAGTGATGTTCAGCATCCTTTCATGTGTTTCTTGGTAATCTGTATATCTTCTTTGGAGAAATGGCTATTTAGGTCTTCTGCCCATTTTTGGATTGGGTTGTTTGTTTTTGTGATATTGAGCTACATGAGGTGCTTGTAAAGTTTGGAGATTAATCCTTTGTCAATTGCTTCATTTGAAAATATTTTCTCCCATTCTGAGGGTTGTTTTTGCATCTTGTTTATGTTTTCCTGTACTGTGTAAAAGCTTTTAAGTTTCATTAGGTCCCATTTGTTGATTTCTGTTTTTATTTCCATTTCTCTAGGAGGTGGGTCCAAAAGGATCTTGCTGTGATTTATGTCATAGAGTGTTCTGCCTGTGGTTTCCTCTAAGTGTTTTATAGTGTCTGGTCTTATATTTAGATCTCTAATCAATTTAGAGTTTATTTTTGTGTATGGTGTTATGGAGTGTTCTAATTTCATTCCTTTTTGTGTAGGGGTCCAGTTTTCCCAGCACCAATTACTGAAGAGACTGTCTTTTCTCCATTGTATATCCTTAGCTCCTTTGTCATAGATGAGATAGCCATAGGTATGTAGGTTTATCTCTGGGCTTTCTGTCCTGTTCCATTGATCTGTGTTTATGCCAATCTACATACACTTGATTCCATTATGGAGACATATAAATACATAGGTTTCAAGGTTATTACCAGTCAGATATATTCCTCTTCAGTGAATAGGGTGTTTTGTGTCCAGTTCATTGAGAAAGGAGTAGGTCTTGTCTATTACATATTTGGTATATGGAATGCGATCTGTGCTAATTTCAAACTCTGCTTTTACACATCACCCCATGTCAACTTTCCCCTTAGGGAGGCATAAGTGTGTTCTCTAAATGTGTAACTCTGTTCTCTTTTGAAATTCAGTTCTTGTGTAGCCATGTTTACATTTCCTCTATAAGTGTTATATTACAATAAGTTTCTTTTTCTTTGTGGCTCATTTCACTTAGCATCATCGTACCTAAAGCCACTCATTATGCTGCTATTGGCCTTATGACATTGATTTTATGTCTGAATGACATTCCATTGTATATAAGTACCACAACATCTATATCCATTTTTTTTCCTTTTCTGGGATATATAAAGTGTACCGAAGTTGAGGTTCTTGTAAACAGAGCAGCCCTAAACTTTGGGCTGGCTGTGTGTTGTGGATTTTTAGTTTTCTCAAAATACACGCCCATGAGTGGAAGTGTGCTATGCTCTGTAGCTCTGTTTTAGAAAACAACATACAGTTCTCCAGAGAGGCTGTTGGCAATTTACATCCTGTCCATCGGCGTAACCAGGCTCCCTTTTCTCCATGGCCTGTCCTGCATTTGTGGTTTTTACACTATTTGTGGATGGCCCTTTTGACTGGAGGTAAGGGACACTTCTATGTAGTGTGGATTTGCAATGCCTGATGGCTTGCTTAGCCAAAAAGGGCATATGCATTTTTTCCCGAATATATTCAAGAAAATACACATAATCCCTTTTCAGCCAAGGGCAACATTGTCGAAATTCTGTCGCTTTTCATGTGCTTTAAAGACGACTCCAGTCTACCTCTTGTAATCTGTTTCCTTCAATTCTGCCTTGCATTCAAATCCTCTTCACTGCCTTTCCTCAATATATTTCTGGATGATAGTTGTCCTTTATAATTCTGCAAGTTTGTGAATTGCTGTGCCCCTGATTTCCATTTTACAACTCGCCTATTTGTGAGCTGGCTGCAATACCGCAGGATGGCTTTAGGCCCTAGTCTGTTTCCGGGGCTTCAGGCTGAGCCTTTGGTTAATTCTTCTTCCTGATGGGAAACTAGAGTGACATGTACCCATCCGAACACCTACAGTTAATCTCTCATTTATTTCCCCTCTTCCTGTTCATTCTCTGCACAATTTTCAAACTGTGCATAACGGGAAGGTAAGGGTGCTGACACTCCATGTGGGGAGATTTTGAGTAATGCAGATGGAATGGCGAAGCCGAGCACGACAAAAGAAAAATGAGGTACCTTTTAGAAAACATTCCCAATTACACAGTGTACCACCCACTGGGTTTCCCATGCATGTTTTAACTGGAGGAAGATTCCCTTAAACCTGGAGAGTTGGGACCACTAGAATGGGTATCACACAGTATTGCTCTAAGTGGTGTTCTTTTGTTCACACAACCTCAGCAATCTTGTCAGCCCCAAGTGTCCAGTCTTATGTCTCATCCAGCTGTGGGTGTAAAGGTGGTCAATCTAGCTTGCATCACAGGCCCTGAACGTAGTTTTTAAAACTTTCTATCTGTTTTTGCATTTTGCTTTTGAAATTTATTTTTATAAGTGGGTTTAACTGAATTTCAGTGCTGTGTTCATGTCGTTATACACACACATGATTCCTTTATGGAGACATGAGAATACATATGTTTTAAAATACTTAGAGTCGGACATATTCCTCTGCAATGAATAGGGGGTGTTGAGTCCAGTTCATTGTGCCGGGCGTAGGTGTTGTCTATTACATACATGGTTTATATAACGTTATCTGTGCTAATTTAAAACTGTGGTTTTATGCATCACCCCACCTCGGCTTTCCCATTAAGCAGGCAGAAGATGTTTTCTAAATGTGTGAATCTGTTGTGTTTGTCATTCAGTTCATGTGTAGTCATGTGTACATTCCCGCTATGAGTGATACCTTATGATAAGATTAGTTACTCTGTAATCTTTCCTAACTCCGTTCATGTGTAGCCATGTTTACAGGACCTTCATAAGTGATATCTTATGATAAGTTTCTTTTTCTGTGTGACTAATTTCACTTAGAATCATCGTACCTGAATCCACTCATTTGGCTGCTACTGGTCTTATGACATTGATTTCAAGGCTGAGGGATATTCCATCGTGCAAAAGTACCACAAATTTTTGAACCATATTTATCTTTATTGGGATACTTAAGGTGTACCCAAGTTGAGGTTCTTGTAAGCAGTGCAGCCCTAAATATGGGGTGGCCCTGTCGTACTGATTTTCAGTTTTCCAAAGGTATATTCCCTAGACTGGAAGTGCCCTTGGCTCTGTAGCTCTGTACTTTACTTGTTTTAAGGAACACAATGCACTCCTCCAGAGAGGCAGTTGGCAAGTTACATCCCGCCCATCAGCATAACAAGGCACCATGTTCTCCAGGGCCTGTCTTACCTTTCTGATTTTTAGACATTTTGCGGATGTCCGTTTTGTCCGGTGGGAAGTGAAACTACATTGTAGTGCAGATTTGCATTGCCCGCTTGCTTGCTTGGCCAAAAAGGGCGTTGCGTTTTCTCCTGAACGCATACACTCTTTTTGGCTAAGTGCATCATAGTCGAGATTGTGCCCCTCTTCCTGTGCTTTAAAGGCGATTCCAGCATACCTCTTGAAATCTGTTTCATGCTATTCTGCCTCACTTTCAAGTCCGCGTGTTTGCCTTCCCTCAACAGATTTTTGGATGATAGTTGTCCTTTATTACTATGCCAGGTTGTGAAATGCTCTGCCCTATAGCTCCATTTTTTAACTCGTTTTTTGTGAGCTGAACGTAAGTCCCATATTTTCGATTAGGACCTATACTTGTTCCCGGTGGGTGGCTGAGACTTTGGTCAATTCTTCTTCCTCCCGGGAAATAAGAGTGACATATGCCCGTCTAAATGCCTAACAGCTACTCTCTCATTGGTTCTCCCTCCTCCCATTCATCATCTGTGAAATGGGTAACCTGTGCGAAACAGGAGGTTAAAGTGCTGTCTCTCCAGGTTGGGAGATTGATAGTAAAGCAGTTGGAAAGTCAAAGCGGAGCACCAGGAGAGGGACTATTCGTTGAGTTTTAGAGACCTTTCGTATTCACAGTGTGTCCATTCTCTAGATTTCCCGTACATGTTATAGCTGTAGTAATATTCCCTTCAACCTGGAGAGTTGGGACCCATGGAATGGGTGCCTTGCATTATTGCTTTAAAGGGTCTGCATTTGCTCACCCAATCTCACCAATCCTCTCAATCTCATGTGTCCAGCCTTATGCCACATCCAGCTGTCATTATATATAGGGTCATTCAAGGTTTCATCAGAGACCCTGAAGGAATTGTACAGAATTTCCCTGTTTTTTTGTTTTGTTCTTGAAATTCCTTTTTATACTGGGTTTGGGCTGATTTTCGCTGCCATGATTATGCCTCTCTAGAAACACTTGATTCTCTTACAGAGACATATCAATACGTAGGTTTTAAGATTCTTACTACTCAGATATATTCCTCTGCGGGAAATATGGGGTTTTGAGTCACTTTCACTGCAGATGGTGTAGGTCTTGTCTATTCCATAGTTGGTTTTTGGAACGTTACCTGTGCTTATATCAAACTCTGGTTTTATGCATCACCCCACCTCTCCTTCCCCTTAAGCAGGCATAAGAGTGTTTTCTAAATGTGAGACTCTGTTCTCTTTCCTAACTCAGTTCATGTGTAGCCATGTTTACAGGATCTTCATAAGTGATATCTTATGATACGTTTCTTTTTCTGTTTGACTTATTTCACTTAGAATCATCGTACCTGAATCCACTCATTTTGCTCCTACTGGTCTTATGACATTGATTTCATGGCTGATGGATATTCCATCGTACGTAGGTACCACAATTTTTTGAACCATTTTTATATTTACTGGAATATTTAAGGTGTACCAAAGTTGAGGTTCTTGTAAGCAGTGCAGCCCTCAATTTTGGTGTTGATGTGTCATATTGATTTTCAGTTTTCCCAAGGTATATTCCCTAGACTGGAAGTGTCCTTGGCTCTGTAGCTATGTTGTTTACTTGTTTTAGGGAACACCATGCAAACCTCCAGAGAGGGAGTTGGCAATTTACATTCCGGCCATCAGCATAACAAGGCTCCCTGTTCTCCAGGGACAGTCTTGCCTTTCTGGTTTTTACCCTTTTTGTGGATGTCCCTTTTGACCGATGAGAAGTGATACATCTTTTTAGTGCAGACTTACATTGCCCACTTGCTTGCTTGGCCAAAAGTTGCGTATGCGTTTTCTCCTGAATATATTCAGGAGAAAACGCATATGCCTTTTTTGGCCAAGTTCATCATTGTGAAGTTGTGCCCCTCTTCCTTTGCTTTAAAGGCGATTCCAACGTACCTCTTGAAATCTGTTTCCTGCTATTCTGCCTCGCTTACAAGTCGCCTCGTTGGCTTCCCTCAACAGATTTTTGGACGATAGTTGTCCTTTATTACTCTGCCAGTTTGTGAATTGCTGTGCCCCTGAGCTCCATTTATTAACTCGTTTTTTGTGAGCTAAACGCAAGTCCAATATTTTTGTTCAGGACCTATACTGGTTTTGGGTGGGTGGCTGAGACTTTAGTTAATTCTTCTTCGTCCCGGGAAATAAGAGGGACATGTGCCCGTCCAAATGCCTAACAGCTACTCTCTCATTGTTTCTCCCTCTTCCCTTGCATCCTTTGCCAAATTGGCAACCTGTGCGAACCAGGAGGTTAAACGTGCTGTCTCTCCAAGTGGGAGATTGATAGTAAAGCAGTTGAAAAGTCAAACTGGAGCACAAGGAGAGGGACTATTCGATGAGATTTAGAAACGTTTCGTATTCACAGTGTGTCCATTCTCTAGGTTTCCCATACATGTTATAGCTATAGTAATATTCCCTTCAACCTGCAGAGTTGGGATCCATGGAATGGGTGCCATGCATTATTGCTTTAAAGGGTCTGCGTTTGCTCACCCAATCTCACCAATCCTCTCAGTCCCATGTGTCCAGCCTTATGCCACATCCAGCTGTCGTTGTAGATAGGGTCATTCCAGGTTTCATCAGAGACCCTGAAGGAATTTTAAAGAATTTCCCTGTTTTTTTGTTTTGTTTTTGAAATTCTTTTTATAGTTGCTTTGAGCTGATTCTCACTGCCATGTTTATGCCAGTCTAGACACACTTGATTCCCTTATGGAAACATATCAATACATAGGTTTTAAGATTCTTACTAGTCAGATATATTCCTCTGCGGGAAATATGGGGTTTTGAGTCCCTTTCACTGAGGAAGGTGTAGGTCTTGTCTATTCCATAGTTGGATTTTGGAACAGTACTTGTGCTTATATCAAACTCTGGTTTTATGCATTACCCCACCTCTCCTTCCCCCTTAAGCAGACATAAGAGTGTTTTCTAAATGTGAGTCTCTGTTCTCTTTCCTAAATCAGTTCATGTGTAGCCATGTTTACAGGATCTTCATAAGTGATATCTTATGATAAGATTCTTTTTCTGTGTGACTTATTTCACTTAGAATCATCGTACCTGAATCCACTCATTTTGCTGCTACTGGTCTTATGACATTGATTTCATGGCTGAGGGATATTCCATCGTACATAAGTACCACAATTTTTTGAACCATTTTTATATTTCCTGGGATATTTAAGGTGTACCCAAGTTGAGATTCTTGTAAGCAGTGCAGCTCTAAATTTGGGGGTGGCTCTGTCTTATTGATTTTCAGTTTTCCCAAGGTATATTCCCTAAACTGGAAGTGCCCTTGGCTCTGTAGCTCTGTTGTTTACTTCTCTTATGGAACACAATGCACTCCTCCACAGAGACAGTTGGCAATTTACATCCCGCCCATCAGCATAACAAGGCACCCTTTTCTCCAGGGCCTGTCTTGAATTTCTTGTTTTTACCCTTTTTGTGGATGTCCCTTTGGATCGGTGGGAAGTGATACTTCTTTGTAGTGCAGACTTGCATGCACGCTTGCTTGCTTGGCCAAAGAAGGTGTATGCATTTTCTCCTGAATATACTCAGGAGAAAATGCATAAGCCCTTTTTGGCCAAGTGCATCATTGTCGAAGATGTGCCCCCCTTCCTGTGCTTTAAATGTGATTCCAACGTACCTCTTGAAATCTGTTTCCGGCTATTCTGCCTCGATGTCAAGTCCACCTCGTTGACTTCCCTCAATAGATTTTTGGACGATAGTTGCCCTTTATTACTCTGCCACTTTGTGAATTGCTGTGCCCCTGAGCGCCGTTTTTTAACTCGTTTTTTCTGAGCTGTATGCAATCCAGTAATTTGGTTCAGGACCTATACTGGTTCCCGGTGGGTGGCTGAGACTTTGGTCAATTCTTCTTCCTCCAGGGAAATAAGAGTAACATATGCCCATCCAAATGCCTTACACCTACTCTCTCATTGGTTGTCCCTTTTCCCATTCATCCTCTGCTAAATTGGCATCCTGTGCGAAACAGGAGGTAAAAGGGGCTGTCTGTCCAGGTTGGGAGATTGATAGTAAAGCAGTTGGAAAGTCATACCGGAGCACCAGGAGAGGGACTATTTGTTGAGTTTTAGAGACCTTTCGTATTCACAGTGTGTCCATTCTCTAGGTTTCCCGTACATGTTATAGCTGTAGTAATATTCCCTTCAACCTGCAGAGTTGGGACCCATGGAATGTGTGCCATGCATTATTGCTTTAAAGGGTCTGCATTTGCTCACCCAATCTCACCAATCCTCTCAGTCCCATGTGTCCAGCCTTATGCCACATCCAGCTGTCGTTGTAGATAGGGTCATTCCAGGTTTCATCAGAGACCCTGAAGGAATTGTAAAGAATTTCCCTTTTTTTATTTTTGAAATTCCTTTTTATAGTTGGTTTGAGCTGATTCTCGCTGCCATGTTTATGCCAGTCTAGACACACTTGATTCCTTAAAGAGACATATCAATCCATAGGTTTTAAGATTCTTACTAGTCAGATATATTCCTCAGTGGGAAATATGGGTTTTTGAGTCCCTTTCACTGAGGAAGGTGTAGGTCTTGTCTATTCCATAGTTGGTTTTTGGAACGGTACCTGTGCTTATATCAAACTGTGGTTTTATGCATCACCCCACCTCTCCTTCCCCCTTAAGCAGGCATAAGAGTGTTTTCTAAATGTGAGACTCTCTTCTCTTTCCTAACTCAGTTCATGTGTAGCCATGTTTACAGGATCTTCATAAGTGATATCTTATGATAAGTTTCTTTTTCTGTGTGACTTATTTCACTTAGAATCATCGTACCTGAATCCACTCATTTTGCTCCTACTGGTCTTATGACATTGATTTCATGGCTGAGGGATATTCCATCGTACGTAAGTTCCACAATTTCTTCAACCCTTTTTGTCTTTCCTGGGATGTTTAAGGTGGACACAAGTTGAGGCTCTTTTAAACAGTGCAAACCTAAATTTTGGGGTGGCTCTGGCTTATTGATTTTCAATTTTCCCAAGGTATATTCCTTAGCCTGAAAGTGCCCTTGGCTCTGTATCTCTGTTGTTTATTTTTTTAGGGAACACAATGCACTCCTCCAGAGAGGCAGTTGGCAACTTACGTCCCGAACATCATCATAAAAAGGCTCCCAGTTTTCCAGCGCCTGTCTTGCCTTTCTGGTTTTTACACATTTTGCGGATGTCCCTTTTGACTGGTGGGAAGTGATGCTTCTTTGTTGTGCAGATTCGCATTGCCCGTTTGATTGCCTGGCCAAAAAGGTTCTATGTGTTTTCTCCTGAATATATTCAGGAGAAAACTCATACGCCCTTTTTGGCCAAGTGTATAATTGTCAAAGTTGTGCCCCTATTCCTGTGCTTTAAAGGCACTTCCAATGTACCTCTTGAAATCTGTTTCCGCCTATTCTGCCTCGCTTTCAAATCCACCTCATTGCCTTCCCTCAACAGATTTTTGCACGATAGCGGTCCTTTACTCCTCTGCCAGTTTGTGAATTGCTGTGCCCCTGAGCTCCATTTTTCAACTCGTTTTTTCTGAGCTAAATGCAAGTCCATAATTTTGATTCAGGACCTATACTGCTTCCCGGCGGGTGGCTGAGACATTGGTTAATTCTTCTTCCTGCCGCGAAATTAGTGTCACATGTGCCCCTCCAAATACCTAACAGCTACTCTCTCATTGGTTCTTCCTCTTCCCTTTCATCCTCTGCCAAATTGTCAACGTGTGCAAACCAGGAGGTTAAAGGGGCTGTCTCTCCAAGTTGGAAGATTGATATTAAAGGCATTGGAAAGTGAAACCGGAGCACCAGGATAGGGACTATTCGTTGAGTTTTAGAAACCTTTCATATTCACAGTGGGTCCATTCTCTTGGTTACCCGTACATGTTATAGCTCTAGTAATATTCCCCTCAACCTGGAGAGTTGGGACCCATCGAATGGCTGCCACACATTATTGCTTTAAGGTTCTGCATTTGCTCACCCAATCTCACCAATCCTCTCTGTCCCATGTGTCCAGCCATATGCCACATCCTGCTGTCATTGTAGATAGAGTCATACCAGGTTTCATCAGACACCCTGAAGGAATTGTAAAGAATTTCCCTGTTTTTTTGGTTTGATTTTGAAATTCCTTTCTATAGTGGGTTTGAGCTGATTCTCACTGCCATGTTTATGCCAGTCTAGACATACTTGATTCCCTTACGGTGATATATCAATACATGGGTTTTAAGATTCTTACTAGTCAGATATATTCCTCTGCGGGGAATATCGGTTGTTGTGTCCCTTTCCCTGAGGAAGGTGTAGGTCTTGTCTATTCCTTATTAGGTTTTTGGAAAGGTACCTGTACTAATTCAAACTCTGGTTTTATGCATCACCCCACCTCTCTATCCCCCTTAAGCAGGCATAAGAGTGTTTTCGAAATGTGAGTCTCTCTTCTCTTTCCTAACACAGTTCATGTGTAGCCATGTTTACAGGATCTTCATAAGTGATATCTTATGGTAATTTTCTTTTTCTGTGTGACTTATTTCACTTAGAATCATCGTACCTGAATCCACTCATTTTGCTGCTACTGGCCTTATGACATTGATTACATGGCTGAGGGATATTCCTTTTATATAAGTACCACAATTTCTTGAACCATTTTTGTCTTTCCTGGGATATTTAAGGTGTACACAAGTTGAGGTTTTTGTAAGCAGTGCAGCCCTGAATTTTGGTGTGGATCTGTCTTATTTATTTTCAGTTTTCCCAAGGTATATTCCCTAGACTGGAAGTGCCCTTGGCTCTGTAGCTCTGTTGTTTACTTGTTTTAGGGAACACAATGCACTCCTCCAGAGAGGCAGTTGGCAATTTACATCCCGCCCATCAGCATAACAAGGCTCCCTGTTCTCCAGTGCCTGTCTTGCCTTTCTGGTTTTTACCCATTTTGTGGATGTCCCTTTTGACCGGTGGGAAGTGATACTTCTTTCTAGTGCAGATTTGCATTGCCCGCTTGCTTGCTTGTCCAAAATGGGCATATGCGTTTTCTCCTGAATATATTCACGTGAAAACCCATATGCCCTTTATGGCCATTTCCATAATTTTCGAAGTTGTAATGATTTTCCTGTGTTTAAAGTCGATTCCAATGTACCTCTTGAAATCTGTTTCATGCCATTCTGCCTCATTTTCCATTCCGCCTCGTGGTTTACCCTCAACAGATTTTTCGAAGAGAGTAGTCCTTTATAACTCTGCAGGTTAGTGAATTGCTGTGGCCCTGAGCTCCATTTTTCAACTCGCGTTTTTGTGAGCTGACCGCAAATCAACACTTTTGCTTCTGGACTTATACTGGTTCTAGGGGGCAGGCTGAGACTTTGGTTAATTCCTCTTTGTGATGGGAAATTAGATAGTCATGTGGCCGTCCAAATGCCTACAGCTACTCTCTCATTGGTTCTCTCTCTTCCCTTATATCCTCTGCACAATTTGGCAACTGTGCGAACCAGGAGGTTATAGGGGCTCACTTTCCAAGTTGGGAGATTGATAGTCAAGCAGTTGGAATGTCAAACTGGATCACAAGGAGAGAAAAAAGTAGTAGAGTTTTAGAAACCTTTCACCATCAGATGGTTTCCATTCTCTAGGTTCCCATACACGTTATAACTGTAGTGATATTCCCTTCTACCTGGAGAGATGGGAAAGATGGAATTGGTGGCAGGCATTATTGCTTTAAACGGTCTGCATTTTTTCATCCAATCTCACCAATCCTCTCAGTCCCAAGTGACCAGCCTTATGCCACATCCAGCTGTCATTGTAGATACGGTCATTCCAGGTTTCATCAGAACCCCTGAAGGTATTGTGTAAGAATTTTACTGTTTTTATGTTTTGTTTTGAAATTCATTTTTATAGTGGGTTTGAGCTGATTCTCACTGCCATGTTTATGTCGTTCTAGACACACTTGGTTCCCTTACGGAGACATATCAATACATAGGTTTTTAAATTCTTACTAGTCAGATATATTTCCCTGCGGGGAATAGGGTTGGTGAGTTCCGTTCACTGAGGAAGGAGTAGGGCTTGTCTCTTCTGTTTTTGGATTATGGAACGATACCTGTGCTAATATCAATCTTATGTTTTGTGCATTTGCCCACCTCTCTTTCCCCTTAAGCAAGCGTTAGATTGTTTTCTAAATCTGAGACTCTGTTCTCTTCCCTAAATCAGTTCATATGTAGCCATGTTTACATTCTCTTCATAAGTGATATCTTATGTCAGAATGCACCATGGCCGTTCTCATAATAATGCTCCATGACCCCTGTCATCACAATGCACCATGGCCTGGTTATCAAAATGCTCCATGAACCTTGTCATCACAATTCTCCACGTCCTTGTCATCACAATGCTACATGACACTACTCATCAAAATGTTACAGGCTCTTGTCATCAAAATTCACCATCCACTTGACATTGCAATGCTCCATGCACTTGTCATCACAATGCTCCATGCTCATGTCATCACAAAGCTCCATGCACTTGTCATCACAATGCTCCATGACCCCTGTCATCACAATGCTCACTGACACCTGTCATCACAATGCTTCATGCCCCTTGTCATTACAGTGCTCCATGATGCTCGACATCACAATTACCCAAGGTCTCCTCATCACAATGCTCCATGGCCAATATCATCACAATTCTCCATAACCACTGTCATCACAACACTCCATGACACCTGACAACACAATGATTCGGGACTCTTGTCATCACAGTGTTCCATTCCTTACTCATCACAGTGCTCCATGACACCTGTCATCAAAATACTCCATGAATATTTTCAGCCCAATGTTCCATGACCCTTGTCATCACAGTGATCCATGTCGTTGTCATCCCTATGCTCCATGACCACTGTTTTTACAACGCTCCGTGACGCATGTCATCACAGTGCTCCATGACAGCTGTCATCACAATGCTCTATGCCTTTGTCAGCAAAATGCTACATGACCTTGTCATTACAATGCTCTATTTGCTTGGCATCACAATCCTCCATGAAACATGGGATCACATTGCTACATGCCCTTGTCATCACAATGCTCCATGCTAATTGAAATCAAAATGATCCATGACCTCTGTCATCACAATGCTCCAAACTCTTGTGATCACAATGTTCTATAACATTTGTCATCACAACGCTCCATGATGCCTGTCATCACAATACTCCATGCCCTTTTATGACAATGCTCCATGACCTTCTCATCACAATTCTCAATTCACTTGTCATCACAATGCTCCCTGACACTTGTCGTCAGAATGCTCCTTGAACAACGTCATGAAAAGGCTCCAGGCCTTTTTCATCACAAAGCCCCATGCCGTTTTCATCACAATGCTCCATGCCATTGTCATCGAAATACTCCACAAGCTAGTCATCAGAATGCTCCATGACCCTTGTCATCACAATTCTCCATGCACTTGTCAGCACAATGCTCCCTGACACTTGTCATCACAATGTTCCATTACCTTTGTCATCGGAATCCTCCATGACACTTGGCATCACAATGCTCCATGCCATTGTCATCAGAATGGGCCATTACATATGTCATCACAATGCTCCCTGACACCTGTCTTCACAATACTTCATGACCTAACTTGTCATCACAATGCTCCATGCCCTTGTTGTCACAATGCTCCATGCCCACTCTCATCACAATTATCCCAGAAACATTTCAGAGCAATGTTCCATACCCTTCTCATCACAATGCTCCAGTACCTCTGTCATAACAATGCACCATGACCCCTGCCATCACAATGTAACACGGCCTATTCATCACAAGGTTCCATGACACCTGTCATCACAATGCTGAAGGCCGCTTAAATCACAATGCTCCATGCCCTTGTCATCACAAAGCTCCATCACACATGTCATCAGAATGTTCCATGCCCTTCACATCACAATGCTCCATGCCCTTGTCATCACACTGCTCCAAGACCCCTGTAAACACAAAGCTCCATGCCCCTTTTCATCTCCATGCTCCATGAACCCTGTCATCACAGTGCACCACGCCCATCATCATAATGCTTCAGGCTATTGTCATCACAATGAAATCAATATTCTCCATGATCTCTGTCATCATAATGCTCCAAACCCTTGTGATCACAATGTTCCATAACACTTATCACCACAACACGCCATGATGCTCATCATCACAATTATCCATGGTCTTCTCATCACAATGCTCCATGATCTTTGTCATCACAATGCTCAATACACTTGTCATCACAATGCTCCCTGACACTTGTCGTCAGTATGCTCCTTGTACCCAGTCATGAAAAGGCTCCATGCCTTTGTCATCACAATAATCCATGCCCTTGTCATCACAATGCTCCAAGACCCCTGTAATCAAAATGCTCCATGACACTTTTCATCATAATGCTCCATGAGATTTGTCATCACAAGTCTCCATGGTCTTCTAATCACAATGCTCCAGGACCTTGTCATCACCATGCTCCATTCCCTTGTCATCACAATGCTCCATGACACATGTCATCACAATACTCCATGAACATTTTCAGCCCAATGCTCCATGAACCTTGCCATAACAATGATCCATGCCCTTGTCATCCCAATGCTCCATGACCCCTGTATTCACAATGCTCAATGACGCTTGTCATCACAGTGCTCCATGACCCCTGTCATCAAAATGCTCCATGCCTTTGTCAGCAAAATGCTACATGACCTTGTCATTACAATGCTCTATGCGCGTGTCATCACAATACTCCATTACCATTGTCATCACAATCCTCCATGAACCTTGGGATCACATTGCTTCATGCCCTTGTCATCACAATGCTCCATGCTCCTTGAAATCAAAATGATTCATGACCTCTGTCATCAAAATGCTCAAATCCCATGTGATCACCTTGTTCCATAACACTTTTCATCACAACGCTCCATGATGCCTGTCATCACAATACTCCATGCCCTTTTCATCACAATGCTCCATGACCTTTGTCATCACAATGCTCCCTGACACTTGTCATCAGAATGCTCATTGTACCCTCTCACGAAAAGGCTCCTTGCCTTTTTCATCACAATGCCCCATGCCGTTTTCATCACAATGCTCCATGCCATTGTCATCAAAATACTCCACAAGCTTGTCATCAGAATGTTCCATGACCCTTGTCATCACAAATCTCCTTGCACTTGTCAGCAAAATGCTCCCTGACCCTTGTCATCACAATGCTCCAATCCATTGTCATCACAATGCTCAAGTATCTTTGACAGCAGAATCCAACATGACAATTGGCATCACAATTCTCCATGCCCTTGTCATAACAATGCCCCATTACAAATGTTATCACAATAATCCATGAAACTAAAGAGACCACTGTTCCATCCCCTTGTCATCACAATTCTCCATGTCCTTGTTATCACAATGCTCCACAACCCCTGTCATCACAATGCTCCATGACTCAAGTCATCACAATGCTTCATGAACTTTGTCATCAAAATTGTCCATGTCCTCGTCATCAACACTCTCTGTGACCTTTTTAACCACAATGCTCCATGAAATTTTCATCACAATGCTCTTTGACCCTGGTCATCAAACTGCTCTATGCCTTTCTCAGCACAATGCTCCATGACACATGTCATCACAATGCACCATGCGCTTGTCATCACAATGCTCCACAAATTTGTCATCACAATACTCCATAAAAATTTTCATCACAATCATCCATGCACTTCTCATCAAAATGCTCTCTCACCACTGATATCACAATGCTACATCACTATTTGTCACAATAATCCCTCACCACTGTCATCACAATGATTCATGACATCTGTCATCACAATGCTACATGCACTTATCATCACAATGTTCGATGACCCCTGACATCAAAATGTTCCATAACACCTGTCATCCAACTGCTCCATGATCCTTTTCATCAAAATGCTCCATGACCCCTGACATCACAATGTTCCATAACAACTGTCATGAAAATGTTCCATGACGGTTTTCATCAAATTGTTCCATGTACCTGTCATCAAAATGTTCCCTGCCCTTCTCATCCAAATGCACCACACCTTTGTCATCAAAATGCTCCATGAATTGTCATCACAATGCTCCATGCCCTTGCCATCACAGTGCTCCATTACACCAGTCATAACAATGCTCCAAGACCCCTGCTATCACGATGTTGAATGGCCTTGTCATCACAAAGCTCCATGACCCTTCTCATCACAATGCTCCAAGAACACTCTAATCACAATGCTCTATGTCCCTTTTCATCTCAGTGATCCATGAACCCTGTCATCACAATGCACCATGCCCATCATTATAATGCTGCATGCTATTGTCATCACAATGAAATCAAAATGCTCCATGAACTCTGTCATAACAATGCTCCAAACCCTTGTGATCACAATATTCCATATCACTTATCATAACAATGCCCCATGATGCTCGTCATCACAGTTATCCATGGTCTTCACCTCAGAAATCTCCATGACCTTTGTCATCACAATGCTCAGTACACTTGTCATCAACATGTTCCCTGACACTTGTTGTCTGCATGCTCCTTGAATCCAGTCATGACAAGGCTCCATGCATTTTTCATCACAATGATCCATGCCCTTTTCATCACAGTGCTCCAAGACCCCTGTAATCACAATGCTCCATGCCCTTGTCATCACAAAGCTCAATGACGCATGCCATCAGAATGCTCCTTGGCCTTCTCCTCACAATGCTCCATGCCCTAGTCATCATAATGTGCCAAGACCCCTCTAATCACAATGCTCCATGCCCATTTTCACCTGTATGCTCCAGTAGACTTGTCATCACAAGGCTCCATGGTTTTCTCATCACAATGCTCCAGGACCTTGTCATCACAATGCTTCCTGACCTTGTCATGAAAATTCTCAATGGCCATTGTCATCATAATGCTCCTAGCCCTAGTCATCACAATACTCCATTATATTTGTCATCACAATCCTCCACTACATTTGGCATCACAATACTCCCAGCCATTGTCATCGCAATGGACCATGACATATGTCATCACAATGCTCCCTGACACCTGTCTTCACAATACTCCATGACCTTCTCTTCACAATGATCCATGCCCTTGTCATCACAATGCACCATGTCCACTGTCATAACAATAATCTATGAATCTTGTCAGACCAATGCTCCATGCCCCTGTCATCACAATGCTCCATGTGCTTGTCGTCACAATGCTCCATGACTTGTCATCACAATGCTCCAATACCCCTGTAATCACAATGCTCCATGCCCCTTTTCATCAGAATGCTCCATGAGAATTGTCATCATAAGAATCCATGGTCTTCTCATCACAATGCTGCAGGACCTTGTCATCACCATGCTCCATTACCTTGTCATCACAATGCTCCATGACCCCTGTCATCACAATAATCCATGAATATTTTCAGCCCAATGCTCCACGACCTATTCATCACAATGTTCCATGGCCAATATCATCTCAATGCTCCATGACCAGTGTCATCACAACACTCCATGACACATGACGACACAATGATCCGGGACTCTTGTCATCACAATGCTCCATTCCCTACTCATCACTATGCTCCATGACCCCTGTCATCACAACACTCCATGAAAATTTTCAACCCTGTGCTCCATGACATTTGTCATCACAATGATCCATGCACTTGTCATCCCAATGCTCCATGACCCCTGTATTCACAATGATCTGTGATGCTAGTCATCACAGTGCTCCATGACACATGTCATTACAATGCTCCATGCCTTTGTCAGCAAAATGCTACATGACCTTGTCATTACAATGCTCTATGCGCTTGTCATCACAATACTCCATTTCCATTGTCATCACAATCCTCCATGAAACTTGAGATCAAATTGCTTCATGCCCTTGTCATCACAATGCTCCATGCTCCTTGAAATCAAAATGATCCATGACCTCTGTCATCACATTGCTCCAAACTCTTGTGATCACAATGATCCATAACACTTGTCATCACAACGCTCCATGATGCCTGTCATCACAATACTCCATGCCATTTTCATCAAAATGCTCCATGACCTTTCTCATCACAATTCTCAATACACTTGTCATCACAATGCTCCCTGACACTTGTCGTCAGAATTCTCCTTGAAACCTGTCACGAAAAGGCTCCATGCTTTTTCATCACAATACCCCATGCCGTTTTCATCACAATGCTCCATGCCATTGTCATCAAAATACTCCGCAAGCTTGTCATCAGAATGCTCCATGACACTTGTCATCACAATTCTCCATGCACTTGTCAGCACAATGCTCCCTGACCCTTGTCATCACAATGCTCCAAGCCACTGTCATCACAATGCTCCATTACCGTTGTCATCAGAATCCTCCATGACAATTGGCATCACAATGCTCCATGCCATTGTCATCACAATGGGCCATTACATATGTCATCACAATGCTCCCTGACACCTGTCTTCACAATACTGAATGACCTGGTCATCACAATGCTCCATGCCCTTTTCATCACAATGCGCCATTCCAACTGTCATCACAATAATCCTTGAAACTTATTAGATCAATGCTCCATGCCCTTGTCATCACAATGCTCCATGCCCTTGTTATCACAATGCTCCTTGACCCCTGTCTTCACAATTCTCCGTGACTCCAGTCATCACAATGCTTCATGACCTTTGTCACCACAATGGGCCATGCCCTCGTCATCAACAGTCTCTGTGACCTTTTTAACCACAATGCTCCATGAACTTTTCATCACAATGCTCTTTGACCCTTGTCATCACAATGCTCTATGCCTGTCTCAGCACAATGCTCCATGACCCTTGACATCACAATGCTCCATGCACTTGTCAGCACAATGCTCCATGACACATGTCATCACAATGCTCCATGACCCCTGTCATCACAATGCTCCATGACTCCAGTCATCACAATGCTTCATAACGTTTGTCATCACAATGGTCCATGCCCGTGTCATCACAAGGCTCTGTGACCTTTGTAACCACAATGCTCCATGAACATTTCATCACAATTCTCTGTGACCCTTGTCATCACAATGCTCCATTTCTTTGTGAGAACAATGCTCCATGACCATTGTCTTCAAAATATGCCACGCACATTTCATCACAAAGGTCCACATACTTGTCATTGCCATGCTCCATAAACCTTGTAATCACAATGCTCCATGCACTTCTCATCAAAATGCTCTCTCACCACTGATATCACAATGTTACATCACTATTTGTCACAATACTCCCTCACCCCTGTCATCACAATGTTCCATGACTCCTGTCATCACAATGCTACATGCACTTATCATCACAATGTTCGATGACCCCTGACATCACAATGTTCCATAACACCTGTCATCAAAATGTTCCATGACACTTTTCATCAAATTGCTCCATGACCCTGTTATCAGAATGCTCCCTGCCTTTCTCATCACAATGCACAACGCCCTTGCCATCAAATTGCTCCATGTCCAGAGACTTCCGGGTAAGATGGTGGAAGAGTAAGACGTGGAGGTCACCGTCCTCCCCACAGATACACCAGAAATACAACTGCACGTGGAGCAACTTCTACAGAACACCTGCTGGATGCTGGCAGAGGACCCCGGACCTCCCAAAAGGCAAGAAACTCCCCACATTCCTTTGTAGGGCAAAGCGGAGAGATTCCCGCACAGAGGATCGGTGCCGAGCGGCACTCACCAGCCCAAGAGGCTTGTCCGCTCGCCCCGGCGTCGCTGGAAGCTGAGGCTCGGGCTTTGGTCAGAGCGCAGGGAGAGGACTGGGGCTGGCAGCGAGAATTCAGCCGGAAGTGGGCTAATGAGCCACAGCTAGCCAGCAGGTAGTCTGGGAAAACTCTGGAGCTGCCGAAGAGGCAAGAGACTTTTTCTTTCCTCTTGGTTTCCTGGTGCGCGAGGAGAGGGGATTAAGAGCGCTGCTTAAATGGGCTCCACAGGCGGGCGCGAGACGCAACTGAAGGCGCGGAGCCCGGTGACGGGCGTGGGACGCTGGGGTTGCTGCTGCCACCGGCAAGATGCCTGTGTGCAAGCGTGGGTCACTGTCCACACCGCCCTTCCTGGAGCCTGTGCAGCCCGCCACTGCCGGGGTCCCGGGATCCAGGGGCGGCTTCTCTGGGAGAACGCACGGTGCGCCTCGGGCTGGTGCAACATCACGCCGACCTCTGCCGCTGCAGGCTCGCCCCGCAATCTGTGCCCCTCCCTCCCGCCCGGCCTGAGTGAGCCAGAGTCCCCGAAGAGGCTGCTCCTTTAACCCTGTCCTGTCTAAGTGAAGAACAGACGCCCTCCGGCGACCTACATGCAGAGGCGGGGCCAAATCCAAAACTGAGACCCAGGAGCTGTGAGAACAAAGAGAAAGGGAAACCTCTCCCAGCAGCCTCAGAAGCAGCGGATTAAAGCTCCACAATCAACTTGATGTACCCTGCATCTGTGGAATACTTGAATGGACAACAAATCATCCCAAATTGAGGAGCCAGGAGTCAGTGCTGTGCCTCTGAGGTGGGAGAGCCAACTTCAGGACACTGGTCCACAAGAGACCTCCCAGCTCCACATAATATCAAATGGCGAAAATCTTCCAGAGATCTCCATCTCAACACCAGCACCCAGCTTCACTCAACGACCAGCAAGCTACAGTGCTGGACACCCTATGCCAAACAACTAGCAAGACAGGAACACAATGCCACCCATTAGCAGAGAGGCTGCCTAAAATCATAAAAAGTCCGCAGACACCCCAAAACACACCACCAGACGTGGACCTGCCCACCAGAAAGACAAGATCCAGCCTCACCCACCAGAACACAGGCACTAGTCCCCTCCACCAGGAAGCCTACACAACCCACTAAACCAACCTTAGCCACTGGGGACAGACAACAAAAACAACGGAAACTACGAACCTGCAGCCTGAAAAAAGGAGACCCCAAACACAGTAACATAAGCAAAATGAGAAGACAGAAAAACACACAGCAGGAGAAGGAGCAAGATAAAAACCCACCATACCTAACAAATGAAGAGGTAATAGGCAGTCTACCTGAAAAAGAATTCAGAATAATGATGGTAAAGATGATCCAAGATTCTATTTCCCAGATCCAAAATCTTGGAAATAGAATAGACAAAATGCAAGAAACAGTTAACAAGGACCTAGAAGAACTAAAGATGAATCAAGCATCGATTAAAAACACAATAAATGAAATAAAAAGTACTCTAGATGGGATCAATAGCAGAATAACTGAGGCAGAAGAACGGATAAGTGAGGTGGAAGATAAAATAGTGGAAATAACTGCTGCACAGCAAAATAAAGAAAAAAGAATGAAAAGAACAGAGGACAGTCTCAGAGACCTCTGGGACAACATTAAATGCACCAACATTCGAATTATAGGGGTTCCAGAAGAAGAAGAGAAAAAGAAAGGGACTGAGAAAATATTTGAAGAGATTATAGTGGAAAACTTCCCTAATATGGGAAAGGAAATAGTTAATCAAGTCCAGGAGGCACAGAGAGTCGCATACAGAATAAATCCAAGGAGAAATACGCCAAGACACATATTAATCAAACTGTCAAAAATTAAACACAAAGAAATCATATTAAAAGCAGCAAGGCAAAAACAACAAATAACACACAAGGGAATCCCCATCAGGATAACAGCTGATCTCTCAGCAGAAACTCTACAAGCCAGAAGGGAGTGGCAGGACATAATTAAAGTGATGAAAGAGAAAAACCTGCAACCAAGATTACTCTACCCAGCAAGGATCTCATTCAGATTTGATGGAGAAATTAAAACGTTTATAGACAAGCAAAAGCTGAGAGAGTTCAGCACCACCAAACCAGCTTTACAACAAATGCTAAAGGAACTTCTCTAGGCAAGAAACACAACAGAAGGAAAAGACCTACAATAACGAACCCAAAACAATTAAGAAAATGGGAATAGGAACATACATAACAATAATTACCTTAAATGTAAATGGACTAAATGCTCCCACCAAAAGACACAGATTGGCTGAATGGATACAAAAACAAGACCCATCTATATGCTGTCTACAAGAGACCCACTTCAGACCTAGAGACACATACAGACTGAAAGTAAGGGGATGGAAAAAGATATCCCATGCAAATGGAAACCAAAAGAAAGCTGGAGTAGCAATTCTCATATCAGACAAAATAGACTTTAAAATAAAGACTACTAGAAGAGACAGAGAAGGACACTACATAATGATCAAGGGATCGATCCAAGAAGAAGATATAACAAATGTAAATATTTATGCACCCAACATAGGAGCACCTCAATACATAAGGCAAATACTAACAGCCATAAAAGGAGAAATCGACAGTAACACAATCATAGTAGGGGACTTTAACACCCCACTTTCACCAATGGACATATCATCCAAAATGAAAATAAATAAGGAAACACAAGCTTTAAATGATACATTAAACAAGATGGACTTAATTGATATTTATAGGACATCCCATCCAAAAACAACAGAATACACATTTTTCTCAAGTGCTCATGGAACATTCTCCAGGATAGATCATATCTTGGGTCACAAATCAAGCCTTGGTAAATGTAAGAAAATTGAAATTGTATCAAGTATCTTTTCTGACCACAATGCTATGAGACTAGATATCAATTACAGGAAAAGAGCTGTAAAAAATACAAACACATGGAGGCTAAACAATACACTACTTAATAACAAAGTGATCACTGAAGAAATCAAAGGGGAAATTTAAAAAATACCTAGAAACAAATGCCAATGGAGACACGACGACCCAAAACCTATGGGACACAGCAAAAGCAGTTCTAAGGGGGAAGTTTATAGCAATACAATCCCACCTTAAGAAACAGGAAACATCTCGAATAAACAACCTAATCTTGCACCTAAAGCAATTAGAGAAAGAAGAACAAAAACATCCCAAAGTTAGCAGAAGGAAAGAAATCATAAAAATCAGATCAGAAATAAATGAAAAAGAAATGAAGGAAACGATAGCAAAGATCAATAAAACTAAAAGCTGGTTCTTTGAGAAGATAAACAAAATGGATAAACCATTAGCCAGACTCATCAAGAAAAAAAAGGGGAAGACACAAATCAATAGAATTAGAAATGAAAAAGGAGAAGTAACAACTGACACTGCAGAAATACAAAAGATCATGAGAGATTACTACAAGCAACTCTATGCCAATAAAATGGACAAGCTGGAAGAAATGGACAAATTCTTAGAAATGCACAGCCTGCCAAGACTGAATCAGGAAGAAATAGAAAATATGAACAGACCAATCACAAGCACTGAAATTGAAACTGTGATAAAAAATCTTCCAACAAACAAAAGCCCAGGGCCAGATGGCTTCACAGGTGAATTCTATCAAGCATTTAGAGAAGAGCTAACACCTATCCTTCTCAAACTCTTCCAAAATATAGCAGAGGGAGGAACACTCCCAAACTCATTCTATGAGACCACCATCACCCTGATACCAAAACCAGACAAGGATGTCACAAAGAAAGAAAACTACAGGCCAATATCACTGATGAACATAGATGCAAATATCCTCAACAAAATACTAGCAAACAGAATCCAACAGCACATTAAAAGGATCATACACCATGATCAAGTCGGGTTTATTCCAGGAATGCAAGGATTCTTCAATATACGCAAATCAATCAACGTGATACACCATATTACCAAATTGAAGGAGAAAAACCATATGATCATCTCAATAGATGCAGAGAAAGCTTTCGACAAAATTCAACACCCATTTATGATAAAAACCCTGCAGAAAGTAGGCATAGAGGGAACTTTCCTCAACATAATAAAGGCCATATATGACAAACCCACAGCCAGCATCGTCCTCAATGGTGAAAAACTGAAACCATTTCCACTAAGATCAGGAACAAGACAAGGTTGCCCACTCTCACCACTCTTATTCAACCTAGTTTTGGAAGTTTTAGCCACAGCAATCAGAGAAGAAAAGGAAATAAAAGGAATCCAAATCGGAAAAGAAGAAGTAAAGCTGTCACTGTTTGCAGATGACATGATACTATACATAGAGAATCCTAAAGATGCTACCAGAAAACTACTAGAGCTAATCAATGAATTTGGTCAAGTTGCAGGATACAAAATTAATGCACAGAAATCTCTGGCATTCCTATATACTAATGATGAAAAATCTGAAAGTGAAATTAAGAAAACACTCCCATTTACCATTGCAACAAAAAGAATAAAATATCTAGGAATAAACCTACCTAAGGAGACAAAAGACCTGTATGCAGAAAATTATAAGACACTGATGAAAGAAATTAAAGATGATACAAATAGATGGAGAGATGTACCATGTCCTTGGATTGGAAAAATCAACATTGTGAAAATGACTCTACTACCCAAAGCAATCTACAGATTCAATGCAATCCCTATCAAACTACCATTGACATTTTTCACAGAACTAGAGCAAAAAATTTCACAATTTGTATGGAAACACAAAAGACCCCGAATAGCCAAAGCAATCTTGAGAACGAAAAATGGAGCTGGAGGAACCAGGCTCCCTGACTTCAGACTATACTACAAAGCTACAGTAATCAAGACAGTATGGTACTGGCACAAAAACAGAAATATAGATCAGTGGAACAGGATAGAAAGCCCAGAGATAAACCCACGGACATATGGTCACCTTATCTTTGATAAAGGAGGCAGGAATGTACAGTGGAGAAAGGACAGTCTCTTCAATAAGTGGTGCTGGGAAAACAGGATAGGGACATGCAAAAGTATGAGATTAGATCACTCCCTAACACCATACACAAAAATAAGCTCAAAATGGATTAAAGACCTAAATGTAAGGCCAGACACTATCAAACTCTTAGAGGAAAACATAGGCAGAACACTCTATGACATAAATCACAGCAAGATCCTTTTTGACCCACCTCCGAGAGAAATGGAAATAAAGACAAAAATAAACACATGGGACCTAATGAAACTTAAAAGCTTTTGCACAGCAAAGGAAACCATAAACAAGACCAAAAGACAACCCTCAGAATGGGAGAAAATATTTGTAAATGAAGCAACTGACAAAGGATTAATCTCCAAAATTTATAAGCAGCTCATGCAGTTCAATAACAAAAAAAAACAAACAACCCAATCCAAAAATGGGCAGAAGACCTAAATAGACATTTCTCCACAGAAGATATACAGACTGCCAACAAACACATGAAAGGATGCTCAACATCTTTGCTCATTAGAGAAATGCAAATCAAAACTACAATGAGATATCATCTCACACCAGTCAGAGTGGCCATCATCAAAAAATCTAGAAACAATAAATGCTGTAGAGGGTGTGGAAAAAAAAGAACACTCTTGCACTGCTGGTGGGAATGTGAATTGGTACAGCCACTATGGAGAACGGTATGGAGGTTCCTTAAAAAACTACAAATAGAACTACCATATGACACAGCAATCTCACTACTGGGCATATACCCTGACAAAACCATAATTCAAAAAGAGACATGTACCAAAATGTTCATAGCAGCCCTATTTACAATAGCCCAGAGATGGAAACAACCTAAGTGTCCATCATCAGATGAATGGATAAAGAAGATGTGGCACATATATACAATGGAATATTACTCAGCCATAAAAAGAAATGAAATTGAGCTATTTGTAATGAGGTGGATGGACCTAGAGTCTGTCATACAGAGTGAAGTAAGTCAGATAGAGAAAGACAAATACTGTATGCTGACACATATATATGGAACTTAAGAAAAAAATGTCATGAAGAACATAGGGGTAAGACAGGAATAAAGACACAGACCTACTAGAGAATGGACTTGAGGATATGGGGAGGGGGAAGGGTAAGCTGTGACAAAGTGAAAGAGCGGCATGGACATATATACACTACCAAACGTAAGGTAGATAGCTAGTGGGAAGCAGCCGCATAGCACAGGGAGATCAGCTCGGTGCTATCTGACCGCCTGGAGGGGTGGGATAGGGAGGGTGGGAGTGAGACGCAAAAGGGAGGGGAAATGGGAATATAGGTATATGTATAACTGATTAAATTTGTTATAAAGCAAAAAAAAAATTTTTTTTTCAGGAGGAAAATAAAAAAGAAACAAAGTCCCAACACAGCAAAAATAAATAAATTAAATAATAAAAACTCCTACACCCAACATTTAAAAAAAATGCTCCATGTCCTTTGTCATCACAAAGATCCATGACCCTTGGCATCACAATGCTCAATGTCATTGTCATCACAATGCTCCATGAACACTCTCATCACATTGCTCCATGCCCTTGTCTTCACAAAGCTCCATGACACATGTCATCAGAATGCTCCATGGCCTTCTCATCACAATGCTCCATGCCCTTGCCATCACAATGCTCCATTACCCCAGTCATAACAATGCTCCATGACCCCTGCTATCAAGATGATCCATGGCCTTGTCATCACAAAGCTCCATGACCCTTCTCATCACATTGCTCCAAGAACCCTGTAATCACAATGCTCTATGCCCCTTTTCATCTCAATGATCCATGAATCCTGTCATCACAATGCACCATGCCCATCATCATAATGCTTCATGCTATTGTCATCACAATGAAATCAAAATGCTCCATGACTTATGTCATAACAATGCTCCAAACCCTTGTGATCACAATATTCCATATCACTTGTCATCACAATGCCCCATGATGATCGTCATCACAACTATCAATGGTCTTCTCATCACAATGCTCCATGACCATTGTCATCACAATGCTCAATACACTTGTCATCAAAATGCTCCCTGACACTTGTTGTCTGTATGCTACTTGAATCCTGTCATGACAAGGCTCCATGACTTTTTCATCACAGTGATCCATGTCCTTTTCATCACAATGCTCCAAGACCCATGTAATCTCAATGCTCCATGCCCTTGTCATCACAAAGCTGAATGACGCATGCCATCAGGATTCTCCTTGGTGTTCTCCTCACAATGCTCCATGCCCTTGTCATCACAATGTTCCAAGACCCCTGTAATCACAATGCTCCTTGCCCGTGTCATCAAAAAACTCCATGACAGATGTCATCAGAAGGCTCTATGGCCTTCTCATCACAATGCTCCAAGCCCTATTCATCACAATGCTCCAAGACCCCTGTAATCACAATGCTCCATGCCCCTTTTAATCAGAATGCACCATGAGACTTATCATCACAAGTCTCCATGGTCTTCTCATCACAGTGCTGCACAACCTTGTCATCACCATGCTCCATTCCCTTGTCATCACAATGCTCCATGAACCCTGTCATCACAATAATCCATGAACATTTTCAGCCCAATGCTCCACGACCTACTCATCACAATGCTCCATGGCCAATATCATCACAATGCTCCATGACCACTGTCATCACAGCACTCCATGACACCCGACAACACAATGACCGGGACTCTTGTCATCACAGTGCTCCATTCCCTAGTCATCACAATGCTACATGACCCCTGTCATCACAACACTCCATGAACATTTTCAGCCCAGTGCTCCATGACAGTTGTCATCACAATGATCCATGCCCTTGTCATCCCAATGCTCCATGACCCCTGTATTCACAATGCTCCGTGACACTGGTCATCACAGTGCTCCATGACACCTGTCATCACAATGCTCCATGCCTTTGTCAGCAAAATGCTACATGACCTTGTCATTACAATGCTCTATGCACTTCTCATCACAATACTCCATTTCCATTGACATCACAATCCTCCATGAACCTTGGCATCACATTGTTTCATGCCCTTGTCATCACAATGCTCCATGCTCCTTGAAATCAAAATGATTCTTGACCTCTGTCATCACAATGCTCCAAACACTTGTGATCACAGTGTTCAAAACCACTTGTCATCACAACGCTCCATGATGCCTGTCATCACAATACTCCATGCCCTTTTCATCACAATGCTCCATGACCTTTGTCATCACAATTCTCAATACACTTGTCATCAAAATGCTCCATGCGCTTGTCAGCACAATGCTCCATGACACATGTCATCAAAATGCACCATGCTTTTCTCATCACAATGCTCCTTAAAATATGTCATCACAATGCTCCTTTCACTTCTCATCAAAATGCTCTCTCACAACTGATATCACAATGCTACATCACTATTTGTCACAATACTCTCTAACCCCTGTCATCACAATGTTCCATGACTCCTGTCATCACAGTGCTACATGCACTTATCATCACAATGTTGGATGACCCCTGACATCACAATGTTCCATAACACCTGTCATCAAAATGTTCCATGACACTTTTCATCAAATTGCTCCATGACCCTGTCATCAGAATGCTCCCTGCCTTTCTCATCACAATGCACAACGCCCTTGCCATCAAAATGCTCCATGACCTCTGTCATCACAAAGACCAATGACCCTTGGCATCACAATGCTCCATGTCACTGTCATCACAATGCTCTATGAACGCTCTCATCACATTGTTCCATGCTCTTGTCTTCACAAAGCTCCATGACACATGTCATCAGAATGCTCCATGGACTTCTCATCACAATGCTCCATGCCCTTACCATTACAATGCTCCATTACCCTGTGATAACAATGCTCCATGACCCCTGCCATCACGATGTTCCATGGCCTTGTCATCACAAACCTCCATGACCTTTCTTATCACAATGCTCCAAGAACCATGTAATCACAATGCTCTATACCCCTTTTCTTCTCAATGATCCATGAACACTGTCATCACAATGCACCATGCCTTTCATCATAATGCTTCATGCTATTGTCATCACAATGAAATCAAAATGCTCCATGACCTCTGCCATAAAAATGCCACACACCCTTGTGATCACAATATTCCAAAACACTTGTCATCACAATGCCCCATGACTCTCGTCATCACAATTATCCATGGTCTTCTCATCAAAATGCTCCATGATCTTTGTCATCACAATTCTCAAATACACTTGTCATCACAATGCTCCCTGACACTTGTCGTCAATATGCTCCTTGAACCCTGTCATGACAAGGCTCCATGCCATTTTCATCACAATGATCCATGCCCTTTTCATCACAATTCTCCAAGACCCATGTAATCAAAATTCCCCATGCCCTTGTCATCCCAATGCTCCATGACCCCTGTATTCACAATGCTCCGTGACGCTTGTCATCACAATGCCCCATGCCGTTTTCATCACAATTCTCCATGCCATTGTCATCAAAATACACCACAAGCTTGTCATCAGAATGCTCCATGACCCTTGTCATCACAGTTATCCATGCACTTGTCAGCACAATGCTCCCTGACCCTTGTCATCACAATGCTCCAAGCCATTGCCATCACAATGCTCCATTACCTTTGTCATCAGAATCCTCCATGACACTTGGCATCAAAATGCTCCATGCCATTGTCATCACAGTGGGCCATTACATATGTCATCACAATGTTCCCTGACACGTGTCTTCACAATACTGCATGACCTGGTCATCACAATGCTCCATGCCCTTGTCATCACAATGCACCATTCAAACTGTCATCGCAATAATCCATGAAATTTATTAGACAAATGCTTCATGCCCTTGTCATCACAATGCTCCATGCCCTTTTTATCACAATGCTCACTGACCCCTGTCATCACAATGCTCCGTGACTCCAGTCATCACAATGCTTCATGACATTTGTCATCACAATGGTCCATGACCTCATCATCAACAGTCTCTGTGACCATTTTAACCACAATGATCAATGAACTTTTCATCACAATGCTCTTTGACCCTTGTTATCACAATGCTCTATGCCTTTCTCAGCACAATGCTCCATGACCCTTGTCATCACAATGCCCCATGCGCTTGTCAGCACGATGCTCCATGACACATGTCATCACAATGCACCATGCGCTTGTCATCACAGTGCTCCACAATCTTGTCATCACAATGCTCCATAAACCTTGTCATCACAATGCTCCATGCCATTCTCATCGAAATGCTCTCTCACCACTGATATCACAATGTTACATCACTATTCGTCACAATACTCCCTCACCCCTGTCATCACAATATTCCATGACTCCGGTCATCACAATGCTACATGCACTTATCATCACAATGTACGATGACCCCTGACATCACAATGTTCCATAACACCGTCATCAAATTGCTCCGTGACCCTTTTCCTCAAAATGTTCCATGACCCCTGACATCACAATGTTCCATATCCCCTGTCATCAAAATGTTCCATGACCCTTTTCATCAAATTGCTCCATGACCCTGTCATCGCTATGCTCCCTGCCCTTCTCATCACAATGCACAACGCCCTTGTCATCAAAATGCTCCATGACCTTTGTCATCACAAAAATCCATGACCCTTGGCATCACAATGTTCCATGTCATTCTTATCACAATGCTCCATGAACGCTCTCATCACATTGCTCCATGCACTTTTCATCACAAAGATCCATGAAACATGTCATCAGAATGCTCCATGGCCTTCTCTTCACAATGCTCCATGGCCTTGCCATCACAATGCACCATGTCCACTGTCATCACAATAATCTATGAAACTTGTCAGACCAATGCTCCATGACCCTGTCATCACAATACTCCATGCCCTTGTCATGACAATGCTCCATGACCCATGTCATCACAATGCTTCATAATGTTTGTCATCACAATGGTCCATGCCCACGTCATCACAAGGCTCTGTGACCTTTGTAACCACAATGCTCCACGAACATTTCATGACAATTCTCCGTGACCCTTGTCATCACAATGCTCCATGCCTTTGTCAGAACAATACTCAATGACCCTTGTCATCACACTGTGCCACATGCTTTTCATCACAACGGTCCACAACCTTGTCATTGCTATGCTCCATAAAACTTGAAATCACAATGCTCCATGCACTTTTCTTCCAAATGCTCTCTCACCAGAGATATCACAATGTTCCATCCCTAGTCATCACAATACTCCCTCACCCCTGTAAACACAATGTTCCATGACACTGTCATCACAATGCTACATCCCCTTATCATCACAATGTTCCATGACCCCTGACATCACAATGTTCCATAACCCCTGTCATCAAAATGCTCCATGACCCTTTTCATCCCAAAGCTCCATGATCCCTGGCATCACAATGTTCTATAACCCCTGTCATCAAAATGTTCCATTACACTTTTCATCAAATTGCTGCATGACCCTGTCATCAAAATTATCCCTGCCCTTCTCATCACAATGCACCACGCCCTTGTCATCAAAATGCTCCATGACTTTTGTCATCACAAAGCTCCATGACCCTTGACATCACAATGCTCCATGTCATTGTCATCACAATGCTCCATGAACCCTCTCATCATATTGCTCTTGCCCTTGTCATCACAAAGCTCCATGACACTTGTCTTCACAATGCTCGATGCCCTTCTCATCACAATGCTCCATGCCCTTGTCATTAAAATCCTCTATGATCATTGTATCACAGTGTTCCGTGCTCTTGTCATCACAATGCTCCATGCCCACTCTCATCACAATAATCCATGAAACATTTCACACCAATGTTTCCTGTCTTTCTCATCACAATGCTCCATTACACCTTTCATAACAATGTTCCATGACCCCTGCCGTCACAATGTTCCACGGCCTTGTCATTCACAAGGCTTCATGACACTTGTCATCACAATGTTACAAGACCCCTGTAATCACAATGCTCCATGCCCTTTTCATCACAAAGCTCCATGACGCATGTCATTAGAATGTTCCATGGACTTCTCATCACAATGCTCCATGCCCTTGTCATCACAATGCTCCAAGACACTTTTTATCACAATGCTCCATCCCCCTTTTCACCTCAGAGCTCCATGAATCCTATCATCACAATGCACCATGCCCATTATCATAATTCTTCCGGGTATTTTCATCACAATGAAATCAAAATGCTCCATGACCTCTGTCATCACAATGCTCCAAACCATTGGGATCACAATGTTCCATAACACTTCTCATCACAACAACCCATGATGCTCATAATCACAATTATCCATGGTCTTCTCATCACTATGCTCCATAACCTTTGTCATCACAATGCTCAATACACTTGTCATCACAATGCTCCCTGAAACTTGTCGTCAGTATGCTCCTTGAACACTGTCATGACAAGGCTCCATGCCTTTTTCATCACAATGATCCATGCCCTTTTCATCACAATGCTCCAAGACACCTGTAATCACAATGCTCCATGCACTTGTCATCACAGTGCTCCATGAGGCATTCATCAGAATGCTCCATGACCTTCTCTTCACAATGTTCCATGCCCTTGTCATCACAATGCTCCAAGACCCCTGTAAACACAATGCTCCATGCCGCTTGTCATTATAGCGCTCCATGACGCTCGTCATCACAATTATCCATGGTCTTCTCATCACAGTGCTCCACGGTCTTGCCATCACAGTGCTCCATGCCCTGGTCATCACAATGCTCTATGTTCCCTGTCATCACAATTCTCCACGTTCTTGGCATCACTATGTTCCATGACACTTCCCATCACAGTGTTAAATGCTTTGTCATCACAATACTCCACAAGCTTGTCATCACAATACTCCATGACCCTTGTCATCACAATGCTCCATGAGACGTATCATCACAATGCTCCATGCCCTTTCTCATTACAGTGCTCCATGATGCTTGTCACCAGAATTATCCATGGTCTTCGCATCACAGTGCTCCACTGTCTTGCCATAACAATGCTCCATGCCCTGGTCATCACAATGCTCCATGTCCCTTGTCATCACAATTCTCCACGTCCTTGTCATCACAGTGCTCCATGACAGTTCTCATCACAATGTTACATGCTCTTGTCATCACAATTCTCCATGCACTTGTCATCGCAATGCCCCTTGACCCCTGTCATAGCAAGCTCCATTCCTTTGTCATCACAATGCTTAACGAATTTTTCATCAAAATTCTCAAAGGCCGTTGTCATCACAATGCTCCATGACCTTGTCATCACAATGCTCCATGACCCTTGTCATCTCAATGCTCCAAGCCCTTCTCGTCACAGTGCTCCATTACCTTTGTCATCACAATCCTCCATAACACTTGGCATCACAATGCTCCATGTCATTGTCATCACAATGGAACATGAAATATGCCATCACAATGCTCCCTGACACCTGTCTTCACAATACTCCATGACCTTGTCATCACAATGTTCCATTCCCTTGTCATCACAATGTGCCATGCCCACTGTCAACACAATTATCCATGAAACTTCTCAGACCAATGCTTCATGCTCCTGTCATCACAATGCTACATGACCCCAGTCATCACAATGCTCCGTGTGTCCCATCATCACAAGGCTCCATGACCTGTGTCACCACAAATGTCAATGTCCTCATCATCACAAGGCTCTGTGAAATGTGTCCCCACAATGCTCCATGAACTTTTCATCACAATGCTCAATGTCATTGTCATCACAATGCTCCATGAACGCTCTCATCACATTGCTCCATGACCTTGTCATCACAAAGCTCCATGACGCATGTCACCAGAATGCTCCATGGCCTTCTCATCACAATGTTCCATGCCCTTGCCATCACAATTCAAAATAACCCCTGTCATAACAATGCTCCATGACCCCTGCCATCACGATGTTCCATGGCCTTGTCATCACAAGGCTCAATGCCCTTGTCATCACAATGCTCCAAGACCCCTGTAATCGAAATGCTCCATGCCCCTTTTCATCTCAATGCTCCAAGAACCCTGTCATCACAATACACCATGCCCGTCATCAAAATGCTTCATGCTATTGTCATTACAATGAAATCAAAATGCTCCAGACCTCTGTCATCCCAATGCTCCAAATCCTTGTGATCAAAATGTTCCATAACACTTATCATCACAACGCCCCATGACGCTCGTCATCACAGTTATCCATGGACTTCTCATCACCATGCTCCATGACCTTTGTCATCACAATGCTCCCTGACACTTGTCGTCAGTATGCTCCCTTAACCCTGTCATGACAAGGCTCCATGCCTTTTTCATCACAATGTTCCATGCCCTTGTCTTCAAAAGCTCCATGATGCATGTCATCCAAACGTTCCATGGCCATCTCATCCCAATGCCCCATGCCGTTGTCATCACTATGCCCCAAGTCTCCTGTAATCACAATGCTCCATGCCCCTTTTCATCAGAATATTCCATGAGACTTGTCATCACATGTCTCCATGGTCTTCTCATCACAATGCTCCAGTACCTTGTCATCACAAGCCTCCATGGCCCCTGTCATCAAAATACTCCATGAACGTTTTCAGCCCAATGCTCCTTGACCTTCTCATCACAATGCTCCATGACCCCTGTCATCACAATTCTCCATGACTCCTGTCATCACAATGATCCATGAAACCTGACAACACAATGATCCGGGACTCTTGTCATCAAAATGCTCCATGCCCTTGTCATCCCAATGCTCCATGACCCCTGTAATCACAATGCTCCGTGACGCTTGTCATCACAGTGCTCCATGAAACTTGTCATCACAATGCTCCATACCTTTGTCAGCAATATGCTACATAATCTTGTCATCACAATGCTCCATGCGCTTGTCATTACAATCCTTCATGACACTTTGGATCATATTGCTTCATGCCCTTGTCATCTCCCTCTTGCATTTCTGGTTTTTAGAGATTTTCAGATGTCCCTTTTGACCCGTGGGAAGTGACAATTCTTTGTAGTGTGGATTTGCATTGTGCGCTTGCTTGATTGTCCAAAAAGGTCGTATGCGTTTTCTCCTGAATGTATTCAGGAGAAAAAGCATACGCCCTTTTTGGCCAAGTGCATCATTGTCGAAGTTGTGATGCTTTTCCTGTGCTTTAAGGGCGATTCCTATTTACCTCTTGAAATATGTTTTGTGCAATTCTGCCTCATTTTCAAGTCAGCTTCGTTGCCTTCCCTCAACTGATTTTTGGAAGACAGTAGTCCTTTATAACTGTAGGTTTGTGAATTGCTGTGCCCGTGAGCTACAATTTTCAAATCCCATTTTTGGGAGCTGACCGCAAATCCACAATTTTGCTTCAGGACCTATACATGTTCCAGGGGTGGATATACTGTTCCCTGCGGGTGGCTGAGGCTTTGGTTAATTCTTCTTCCTGACGGGAATTTAGAGTGACATGTGCCCGTCCAAATGCCTACATCTACTCTCTGATTGGTTCTCCCTCTTCCCTTTCATCCTCTGCACAATTAGCAAACTGTGCGAACCAGGAGGTTATAGGGGCTGGCTCTCCTAAGTTGGGAGATTGATAGTAAAGCAGTTGGAATGCCAAACTGGAGCACAAGGAGAGGAAAAATTAGGAGACTTTTAGAAATCTTCCACCATCACAGGGTGTCCATTCTCTAGGTTTCCCATACTTGTTATAACTGTAGTGATATTCCCTACTACCTGGAGATTTTGGATCCATGGAATGGTGGCATGCATTAATACTTTAAAGGGTCTGCATTTTCTCTCCCAATCTCACCAGTCCTCTCAGTGCCAAGTGCCCAGCCTTATGTCTCATCCAGCTGTCTTTGCAGATATGGTCATTCCCGGTTTCATCAGAACCCCTGATGGAATTGTGTAAGAATTTCGCTGTTTTTTTGTTTGTTTTTGAAATTCATTTTTATAGTGCGGTTGAGCTGATTTTCACTGAAGTGTTTATGCCAGTCTAGACACACTTGATTCCCTTATGGAGACAAATCAATACATAGGTTTTAAGATTCTCACTAGTCAGATATATTCCTCTGTATGGAATAGGGGGTTTGAGTCCCGTTCACTGAGTAAGGGGTAGGTCTCGTCTATTCTCTATTTGGTTTATGGAATGGTACCTGTGCTAATATCAAACTCTGGTTTGATGCATCACCCCACCTCTCCTATCCCATTAAACAGGTATAAGAGTGTTTTCTAAATGTGAGACTCTGTTCTCTTTCTTAATTCAGTTCATGTGTTGTGATGTTGACATTCCCTCTATAAGTGATATTTTATGAATAGATTCTTTTTCTGTGTGACTAATTTCACTTAGAATCATCATACCTAAATCCACTCTTTATGCTGCTACTGGCCTTATGACATTGATTCCACGTCTGAGTGATATTCCGTTGTACAAAATTACCACAAGTTATTTATGCATTTCTCTTTTTCCTGGGATATTTTAGGTGTACCGAAGTTGAGGTTCTTGTATGCAGAGCAGCCCTAAACTTTGGGGTGCCTGTGTCTTGTCGATATTTAGTCTTCCCAAGTTATATGTCCATGAGTTGAAGTCCCCTTTGCTCGGGGGCTTTGTATTTAAATGTTTTAGGAAACAACATACACTTCTTCAGAGTGGCTCTTGGATATTTATACCCCACCCATCAGCGTGACTAGGCTCCCTGTTCTCCGTGGCCTCTCCAGCATTTCTGGTTTGTACACATTTTTTGGATGGCCTTTCTGAGCAGTGGAAATTGAGACTTCTTTGTTGTGTGGATTTGCATTTCCCGCTTGGTTGGTTGGCCAAAAACTCTGTATGTGTTTTTTTCCTGAAGATATTCATGAAAAAAAGGCATACACCCTTTTGCCCAACTGCATCATTTTAGAAATTCTGCTGCTTTTCATATGCTTTAAATGTGAGTACAATCTACCTTTTGAAATCTGTTTCCTGCAATTCTGCCTCTCATTCAGATCCTCTTCGTTGCCTTACCTGAATATATTTTTGGACGTTGGTTATCATTTATATCTTTGCAGGTCTTTGAATTGTCTGCTCCTGAGCTCCATTTTGCAACTCGCTTTTTTGTGAGCTGGCCGCCAAACCTTTGTATTGCTTCTGGCCCTATTCTGGTTCTGAGGAGGCAGGCTGAGCCTTTGGTTAATTCTTCTTCTAATGGGAAATTAGAGTGACATGTGCCTGTCAAAACTCCTACAGCTAATCTCTCATTGGTTCCCCCATTCCCATTTATCCTCTGCACAAATTGCAAACTGTGTGAAACAGGAGGTTAAAGGTGCTGATTCTCCAAGTGGGGAGATTTTTAGTAATGTGGCTGGAATGGAGAACCCCAGCACCAGGAGATCAAAAATGAGGTGCATTTTAGACACCTTTCCTGAGCACACGGTGTACATTCATCTCGGTTTCGCAGGCATGTTTTCGCTGTCAGAAGATTCCCTTGAACCTGCCGATTTGGGACCCATGGAATGGGTACCAGGCAGTATTACTTTAAAAGGTCTGCATTTCCTCACCCAGCCTCTCTAACATCTCTTAGCCTGCATAGCTTCCAGCCTTATATATCATCCTGCTGTGGGTCTAAATGTGTTCAATCCATGTTACATCGTAGCCCTTCAACAAAAGTTGTAAGAATTTTTGTCTGTCTCACCGTTTTTATAAATATTTTTATATTTATTTTTATATTGGTTACAGCTGATTTTCAAAGCTCTGTTTTTTGCTGCTGTACATCCACTTGATTCATGTACTGTGAGACAACAAGAAATTAATTTTCAGATGCTTACGAGTCATATGTATTATTGTCCAGTGACTTGAGTGGGCTGAGTGCAGTTCTTTGAGATACCGTGTAGGCCTTGTCAGTTATTCAATTTGGTACTTGGAATGGTATATTTGCTAATTTCAACCTCCTGGATAATACCTCACCATTCCCCACCTTTCCCATTTAGCAGCCTTATGTCTATTTTCTACATATTTGAGTATGTTTCTGTTTTGTAGTTTATTTCATGTGTAGCCATTTTTGATTCCACCTTTAAGTGACATCTTATGATATGTGTCTTTTTCTTTCTGACATATGTCACTTAGAATGATCGTATGTAACTCCTCCAGAGTTGTTCCAACTGGCCTTATTTCACTGATTTCTGGATGAGTAATATTCCACTCTACATAAGTACCCCATCTCTTTTATCCATTTTATCCTTCCAGGGACATTTAGGTTATATCCAAGTGGAGGCCCTTTTTAACAGAGAGGTGGTAAACGTTGTGGTGCCTGTTTACTGTCCATTTTTGTTTTTCCCAAGGTAAACGCCCATGAGTGCAAGTGCCCTATGCTCTGTAGCTCATCTTTTAGATGTTTTAGCAAACACAATACACTTCTCCAGAGTGGCCGTTGGCAAATTACATTTCCACTATCAGCCTCACAGGGCTCCCTTTTCTCCTCGCCCTGTCCTGCATTTCTGGTGTTTACACTTTATGTGGATGGCCCTTCTGACTGATGTGAAGTGATACATTTTGTAGTATTGATTTCCAGTGCCCACCTGTTTGGTTGGATAAAACGTGTGTATGGCCTTTACTTGAATATATTCAGAAAAAATGCATACGCCCTTTTGTGCCAACTGCATCATTGGCGATGCTGAGCCCCTTTTCTTGTGCTTTAATGGGGAGTCCTTTCTACCTCTTCAAATCTGTTTCCTGCCACTCTCCCTTGCTTACAAGTCCTTTTCTGTGACTTACCTCAAGACCTTTTTCGATGATAGATATTTTCAACTCTGAAGTTTCATGAATTTTAGTGCCCGTGAGTTCCATTTTTCAACTTGTGTTTTTGGAAACTGGACACAAAACAGCGGGATTTCCTCTAGACCTATTCTGTTTCCGTGGGCAATTCTAGCCTTTGATAAATTTGTCTTCCAGATTGGAAATTAGAGTGGCATGTGCCTGTCCGAACACCTAAGACTTGTCTCTAAATTTTTCTCATCCTTCCGCTTCATCCTCTGCACAAATTCCAAACTGTGTGCAACAGGATGTTGACAGTGCTGATATCCCCAAGTGAGGAGATTGTTAGGAAAGATGCTGGAGGGGTGAACCCGAGCACCAGGCGATGAGGAGAAGAGGTGCCTTTTCCAAACTCTTTCCGATCAAATGGTGTACCATCCTCTAGGTGTGACAGGCATGTTTTAGCTGTAGGAAGGGTCCCGGGCATGGAAGGAGAACACCAGGGATTTTTCCAAATCAGTGCCTCCCCGTACCCCAAACTGGGGAATTTTTAAGCTACAGCTACACATATGTCCATTAAGGGCCTTGGGAAATAGGCAGAGCCCAAACTTTAGATGATTGAAATCTTCAGGGTCAGAAGCGTTCACCATCGGCCTTGCTTAGGTTACATTTTATCTGTCATTGATAGATGATGTCAATAAAAATATCTATTCTTTTTTCAGATTATTTCCCCTTATAGGTTATTGCAAAATATTCAGTGTAGTTCCCTGTGCTATACAGTTGTTCCTTGTTGATGATCTATTTTATACATAGCAGTGTGTATGTGTTAATCCCAAACTGTTAATTTATCCCTTGTCCTACCTTTCCCCTTTGGTAATAATAAATTATAAGATTTTATACTTCTCAGAAATGGGGGAGCTGAAAGAGAGGTATCCTTTTCAATGGAAAAGCATTCAAAACAAGATTGAAGCTTCAGCCAAGAGTATTTGATGTACATCCATGGAAATAAATCACTTCATTTCTCTAATGTTGACCTGACAAATAAGACAGACGTCTTCACTGAACTTGCTTATAGTAAAGTGATGGAAATATCAAATGTAAGTCTTAGAAACATCTTATTTTACTCGAGCATTATACACTGCTCTGTGTTAACTACAGTTTGGCTCACACATCTGTTCATTGAAGTTACAATGTTCTCAATTTCTGTTACTGATCCTCCAGAGTGTACCCCAACAGGTGTCCCAGAGCCCAGTGTCATTGGAGCCAACAGATCAAGACTGAGTTTGGTTCAGAAGCAAAGGAAACATTATTTTGAAAACAGAATGGAGAGGTGAGAGTGTGCAGTCCCCCACGGGCTGTGGGCTGGGCTGCTGTGTAGGGATCCCGGCAGCGTCAGTGGGAGGGAGGGGATGGAGCTCTCGAGGGCTGAGTTGGCTGCAGCTCAGGCTGTATGCCGTGGAGTCTGCATGGGACCACGCTAGCTGAGGTGTCGACCCAGCCATTCTGCACAAGGAAATCGGGTCTGAAGTGCCGGGTGTGGGACCTATGCATGCGGAACCCTAGGAGCATGTGAAATTAGACAAAGCACAGAGGAAAAACAGGTTAGACTTTATTTTATTGCCCAGGTTCTCTTTTTATCTCACAGGAATTTTTAATGAACGTTGCCGGAGACGAACCCCTCCTCTGCTTTTTGTTCCGTTCCTCATTCTTGGGGTGTTGAGGGTGCAGACCCCTCTTTTGTAACTGCTTCATGCTGTGGTGGCAGCCCTGATACCTGGGGGGAGGGGCAAAACGTCTCCCCACCAGCCTCCAGGTGAGGTTGATTGTCCCAAGGCCTCCTGCCTCACTTCCTGTACGCCTGAGCACCAGCATTGGATGTGTTATAGATTCTAATGACCTTTAAGTGTCCAGGAAAGAGATGCGCAGAGATGCTGAGGTGGCAGGTTGCACCTCATCCCACATTTGTTCGGCGACCTTAGGCTGACGGTTTTTGCCAGCCTAGATGCTCTGACCAGTAGTCTGTGCTTTCTTTAATTAGGTCCCTGAATTAATGTACAAACAGCACCATGTGTCAGAGCCCTGCCCGCACAACTCCCAGACAGTCCAGGGTCAGTGGTGATCCAGGACCATGACGTCCACTGAGTCAACGGCATTTAGAAGTAGCCAGCAGTCCAGCCGGTCATATTGGCCACCATCACTGCGGTGTCTGTAGGGTTTTCTATGGTGAAAGCGTGATATACGTTTCCCCCGCCAAGCTTATTAGCTCCCCTCTGGGTGCAGTAAGTCCTGCAAGCAGTAGTCTGCTCTTTCGGGGCGCAGTCTTGTTGTTTTCTGAGAGAAACTCCAGGTCAAGTGATAGTCACACGAGTCATCCTGGGGCCCCGTTGCCCCCGTTTGTCTCTCTGGAGTTGTAGTTGGAGGGCCTCCTCACTCGGGGTCAGTGTGTCCACAGAGTGACCCCTGCAACTTCAGGGCATGATGGGTGGTTAGGATCACGACGTGGGGTCCTTTTCCCTTAGGAGGCACCTGGCCTTGTGGGCTGCTGATTTGTAGCTTTTTAGATACCCCATTATCCTGGCCTGATGAGTTGGTGGGCAAAGCCCTTGGTGACCATAGTTTATCATACCTGAAGGGCATTCTTGTGTTGCTCCATTTCAAGTGGTCCCAGTTTTTGCACTAAGTCTCCAAGGGCAATTAACCTTTGACCGGGTATGCAAAGGTCAAAGGGTTTAGCTAAATTAGGGAGTTCTTGGGCAAGGGTCTAAATTGACTGCTCTTTCCATTCTTGAAAGGCTGCTTCTGGATTCTATTCAAAAGGATCATCATCTTTTCGTTTCAGTGTTTCAGGTAGAGGCCCAGCTATCAGACTGTAGGTAGGCATCCAGATGCAGAAAACCTTGGCCTCCCCAGGAACCCCTAAGCTGTCTTCTAGGTTTAGAAGAGGTAAGGCTGCAAATGGCTTCTTCCCTATCCTGGGATGCGTTTCTCCGAATATCTGTGAGAATGAAGCCCAGGCATGTCACCTGAGCCTGGGATATTTGAGCCTTTTTCTTGGACACCTTCTATCCTTTCTTGGCTAGGTAGTTCAGAGGCGTCTTTAGTAGGCCTGGCGATCAGAATGTCATCTGCATATTGAAGGAGGGTTCCCTTTTACAGAGGTAGAACTTTTAGGTCTTTAGAGGACATTTCCCCAATGATGGTGTGGGGATTTTTGAACCATTGGTGCAGGACGGCCCAGCATTATTGCTTTTGTTGCATGTTGTGTCCTGCCACTCACAAGCCAAAAATTCTTGTGACTCTGAGATGAATGGAATACAGAAGAAGGCATCATTGAAGTGTAATACAGAATGCCATGGCCTGGTGGATGGTAGAATGAGCAGCAGGGTGTAGGAAATAGGAGCTACTGGATGTATATCCTCGGTGGCTTCACTGACTGTCCTGATATCCTTTACCAGGTCTCCAGCAGCCCATGGGGCTCTCGTGGTCAGGCCAATCCCAGGATATGGAGCTCACCTGGGCTGCATCCCCCACCCCACAGCCCACGGTGCTCTCGTGTTCAAGTCCCTCCCAGGGTATGGAGCTCACCTGTGCAGCTACCCAGCAGCCCATGGGGCTCTCATAGTCAGGCCCTTCCCAGGATACAGAGCTCCCATGGGCAGGTACCCAAGCAGGGCTGGACACACAGGAACAGTGCACATAGCCCACCTTGCAGAGAACCCCCAGCTCACCTGTCGCTCACAGCTGACACAGAACACCTCAGAGCAGGACTTGAACTAACAAACAGCAGCTCTGACAGGCCTGTGACCCTGGCTATCACTCTGTGCAGCCTCTCTCTGCCTGGTCTTCCAGACACTTCCACTGCAGCCAGGGCACCAGGCCTCTGTCTCCACCCACCATCACTCCTCTCCCTGACTCCTGGGTTCCTCTCATTAGGATAGGGTCTTCTTGAAGTTGTTTTCCACTCATGGACCAGATAAAATGATAAGAAAACAAGCCGCAGCTGCAGCCCCTTGTCTAGCCTGACTCTCTAGGGCCCACACCTGTTCCTTGGGCCTGGCTCGTTTAGCAAGATTCATTTTCTGCTACTGTGAGCCCCTGAGGGGTGAGGATTGGCTGATTTGGGCAGCCTGACACTGCCTACCAGCCCCCCCCCACAGGTGTGCCTGGGTTGAGGTCAATATAAACACCTCTCCAGGCAGCTAGAGCCCCTTTATCTATGCCTGATGCCATATTCTCTGCCCCGTCAGCAGTGTCGGGGCTGGCGTGGTGGTAGGGAGTGAGGGGCCGTGGCTTTGTGGATGGCCCAGTGTGAGTGGGGCTCTGCTGGACTTTCTGCAGGAGTGGCCAGGCTGCCACCTGCTAAAGAAGAGGATGTGTCATCGATACCTGCCGCTTGAATTTCTCCCCAGGCAGAGGTGAGGAAGTAAAAAAGCAGTAGGGGCCGTGGTAGGAGGGGTATCTCAGGCAGGGAAATGGAAAGCTTCCAGAAGAGCATCTGGGGCCAGGACCATCCTGACTGGCCTGCAGGCACCAAGTCGGCCTGCGTGCTGTCGCTGGTGTGGCTCCACAGCCCTTCCTCTAGGCTTGCAAGTGCTTGTACATATTCAGGTGTTTTACCTGGAAAGGGTGGGAAGAGTTCAGCTGCAGCAGGACTGGGGCTCAGCTCACATTTACTCACAGACGCCTCAACACAGTCCCCCCAGCTTTGCAATGAGGATGCTCCTTGTCGGGGGGAGCACTGCTGACTCCATGGGAGACGATTTCCCACCTCTGACCAACTTAAGAATTTTTTACCACTGGAGCAAGTGCCCTGATACGATTTTCCTCTGTATAACTGGTGGGTTCTGTTTTTTTTTTTTCTTTTTTTTCTTTTTGGTTCAAGGTAGATTTCATTTATTCCTCTTTTTTTTTAATTTGGAGATATAAACATGGAAATAATGCATTAATATAAAGACGTCTATGTGAAGGGAAATACTTTTTTTCTGTTTTCTTTTATTAAATGCTATTTATTTATTTTTTTTTTTTTTTTTTTTGCGGTACGCGGGCCTCTCACTGCCGTGGCCCCTCCCATTGCGGAGCACAGGCTCCGGACGCGCAGGGCCAGCGGCCATGGCTCACGGGCCCAGTCGCTCCGCGGTATGTGGGATCCTCCCAGACCGGGGCACGAACCCGTGTCCCCTGCATCGGCAGGCGGACTCTCAACCACTGCGCCACCAGGGAAGCCCTATTTTTATTTTTTTTAAATTTATTTCTTTTATACAGCAGGTTCTTATTGGATATCTATTTTATACATATAAGTGTGCACATGTGAATCCCAGTCTCCCAATTCATCCCACCTCCACCCTCACATGGCGTTTCCCCCTTGGTGTCCATGTTTGTTCTCTACATTTGTGTCTCTATATCTGCCCTGCAAACCGGTTCATCTGTACCATTTTTCTAGGTTCCACATATATGCATTAATATACAATATTTGTTTTTCTCTTTCTGACTTACTTCACTCCGTATGACAGTCTCTAGATCCATTAAGGTCTCTACAAATGACCCAATTTCATTCCTATGTATGGCTGAGTAATATTCCATTGTATATATGTACCACATCTTTATCCATTCGTCTGTCTGTGGGCACTTAGGTTGCTTTCATTACCTGGCTATTGTAAATAGTGGTGCAATGAACATTGTGGTGAATGTGTATTTTTGATTTATGGATTTCTCTGGGTATATGCCCAGTAGTGGGATTGCTGGATTATATGGTAATTCTATTTTTACTTTTCTAAGGAACCTCCATACTGTTACCCATAGAGACTGTATCAATTTACATTCCCAACAATAGTGGAAGAAGGTTCCTTTTCTCCATACCCTCTCCAGCATTTGTTGTTTGTAGATTCTCTGTTGATGCCCATTCTAACAGGTGTGAAATGACACCTCATTGTAGTTTCCATTTCCATTTATCTAATAATTAGTGATGTTGAGCAGATTTTCATGTGCGTACTGGCCACCTCTATGTCTTTTTGGAAGAAATGTCTATTTATATCTTCTTCCATTTTTGTATTGGGTTGTTTGTTTTATTAATATTGAGCTGCATGAGCTGTTTATATATACTGGAGATTAATCATTTGTCCATTGATTCGTTTGCAAATATTTTCTGCCATTCTGAGGGTTGTCTTTTCATCTTGTTTGTAGTTTCCTTTGCTTTGCAAAAGCTTTTACGTTCCCTTAGGTCCCATCTGTTTAGTTTTCTTTTTTATTTCATTACTATAAGAGGTGGATCAAAAAAGATCTTGCTGTGATTTACGTCAGAGTATCCTTCGTAAGTTTTCCTCTCAGAGTTTTATACTATCCAGTCTTACATTAAGGTCTCTAATCCATTTTGAATATATTTTTATGTATGGTGTTGGGGAGTGTTCTAATTTCATTCTTTTACATGTAGCTCTCCATATTTCCCAGCACCAATGATTGAAGAGACTGTCTTATCTCCATTGTATAGTCTTGCCTCCTTTGTCATAGATTAGGTGACCATAGATGTGTAGGTTTATCCCTGTGCTTTCTTTTTTTTTTTCATTTTACACGTTTATTTGAGTGTAATTGCTTTACAATGGAGTGTTCGTTTCTGCTGTATAAAAAAGTGAATCAGCTATACATATACAAATATCACCAGATCCCCTCCCTCTTGCATCTCCCTCTCACACCCCATATCCCACCCCTTTATGTGGTCACAAAGCACCAAGCTGATCTCCCTGTTCTATGTGGCTGCTTCCCAGTAGATATTGGTGTTACATTTGGTAATGTATTTATGTCCATGCCACTCTCTCACTTCGTCCCAGCTTACCCATCCCCCTTCCGGTGTCCTCAAGTCCTTTCTCTATGTCTGTGTCCTTAATCCTTTCCTGCCACTAGGTTCTTCAAAATCTTTTTTTTTTCTTCATTAGATTCCGTATATCTCTGTTAACATACAGTATTTGTTTTTCCCTTTCTGACTTACTTCACTGTGTAGGACAGATTCTAAGTCCATCCACCTCAGTACATCTACCTCAGTTTTGCTTCTTTTTATGGCTGAGTAATACTCCATTGTATATATATGCCGGATCTTCTTTAAACATTCATCTGTCGATGGACACTTAGGTTGCTTCCATGTCCTGACTATTGCAAATAGAGCTGCAATGAACATTTTTCTACATAACTCTTTTTGAATTATGGTTTTCACAAGGCAAATGCCCAGTAGTTGGATTGTTGTGTCATATGGTACTTCTATTGTTAGTTATTTAAATGAACCTCCATACTGTTCTCCCTAGTGCCCATATCAATTTACATTCCCACCCACAGTGCAAGTGTGTTCCCTTTTCTCCAATAAAGGCCTCTCCAGCGTTTATTGTTTTGTAGATTTTTTTGATGATTGCCACTCTGACTGCTGTGAGGTGATACCTCACGGTAGTTTTGATTTGCATTTCTCTAATGATTAGTAATGTTCAACATCTTTTCATGTGTTTCTTGGTAATCTGTATATCTTCTTTGGAGAAATGTCTATTTAGGTCTTCTGCCCATTTTTGGATTGGGTTGTTTGTTTTTGTGATATTGAGCTACATGAGGTGCTTGTGAAGTTTGGAGATTAATCCTTTGTCAATTGCTTCATTTGAAAATATTTTCTCCCATTCTGAGGGTTGTTTTTGCATCTTGTTTATGTTTTCCTGTACTGTGTAAAAGCTTTTAAGTTCCATTAGGTCCCATTTGTTGATTTCTGTTTTTATTTCCATTTCTCTAGGAGGTGGGTCCAAAAGGATCTTGCTGTGATTTATGTCATAGAGTGTTCTGCCTATGGTTTCCTCTAAGTGTTTTATAGTGTCTGGTCTTATATTTAGATCTCTAATCAATTTAGAGTTTATTTTTGTGTATGGTGTTATGGAGTGTTCTAATTTCATTCTTTTATGTGTAGGGGTCCAGTTTTCCCAGCACCAATTACTGAAGAGACTGTCTTTTCTCCATTGTATATCCTTAGCTCCTTTGTCATAGATGAGATAGCCATAGGTATGTAGGTTTATCTCTGGGCTTTCTGTCCTGTTCCATTGATCTGTGTTTATGCCAATCTACATAAACTTGATTCCATTATGCAGACATATAAATACATAGGTTTCAAGGTTATTACCAGTCAGATATATTCCTCTTCAGTGAATAGGGTGTTTTGTGTCCAGTTCATTGAGAAAGGAGTAGGTCTTGTCTATTACATATTTGGTATATGGAATAGGATCTGTGCTAATTTCAAACTCTGCTTTTACACATCACCCAATGTCACCTTTCCCCTTAAGGAGGAATAAGTGTGTTTTCTAAATGTGTAACTCTGTTCACATTTGAAATTCAGTTCATGTGTAGCCATGTTTACATTCCCTCTATAAGTGATATATTACAATATATTTTTTTCTTTGTGGCTCATTTCACTTAGCATCATCATACCTAAAGCCACTCTTTATGCTGCTATTGGCCTTATGACATTGATTTTATGTCTGAGTGACATTCCATTGTATATAAGTACCACAACATCTATATCTATTTTTTTCTCTTTCCTGGGATATTTAAAGTGTACTGAAGTCGAGGTTCTTGTAAACAGAGCAGCCGTAAACTTTGGGCTGTCTGTGTGTTGTGGATTTTTAATTTTCCCAAAATACACGCCCATGAGTGGAAGTGTGCTATGCTCTGTAGCTCTGTTTTAGAAAACAACATACAGTTCTCCAGAGAGGCTGTTGGCAATTTACATCCTGACCATCAGCGTAACCAGGCTCCCTTTTCTCCATGGCCTGTCCTGCATTTGTGGTTTTTACACTATTTGTGGATGGCCCTTTTGACTGGAGGTAAGGGACACTTCTCTGTAGTGTGGATTTGCAATGTCTGATGGCTTGCTTAGCCAAAAAGGGCATATGCATTTTTTCCCGAATATATTCAAGAAAATACACATACTCCCTTTTCGGCCAAGGGCAACATTGTCGAAGTTCTGTCGCTTTTCATGTGCTTTAAAGACATCTCCAATCTACCTCTTGAAATCTGTTTCCTTCAATTCTGCCTTGCATTCAAATCCTCTTCACTGCCTTACCTCAATATATTTCTGGATGATAGATGTCCTTTATAACTCTGCAAGTTTGTGAATTGCTGTGCCCCTGATTTCCATTTTTCAACTCGCCTCTTTGTGAGCTGGCTGCAATACCGCAGCATGGCTGTAGGCCCTAGTCTGGTTCCGGGGTGTCAGGCTGAGCCTTTGATTAATTTTTCTTCCTGATGGGAAACTAGAGTGACATGTGCCCATCCAAACACCTACAGCTAATCTCTCATTTGTTTCCCCTCTTCCTGTTCATCCTCTGCACAATTTGCAAACTGTGCATAACAGGACGGTAAAGGCGCTGACACTCCAAGTGGGGAGATTTTTAGTAATGCAGATGGAATGGCGAAGCCGAGCACGACAAACGGAAAAATGAGGTACCTTTTAGAAAATTTTCCCAATTACACAGTGTACTATCCACTGGGTTTCCCATGCATGCTTTAACTGTAGGAAGATTCCCTTAAACTTGGAGAGTTGGGACCACTAGAATGGGTAGTACACAGTATTGCTCTAAGTGGTGTTCTTTTGCTCACACAACCTCAACAATCTTGTCAGCCCCAAGTGTCCAGTTTTATGTCTCATCCAGCTGTGGCTGTAAAGGTGGACAATCCAGGTTGCATCACAGGCCCTGAACGTAATTCTTAAGGCTTTCCCTCTGTTTCACTGTTTTTGCATTTTGCTTTTGAAATTTATTTTTATAAGGGTATTTAGCTGAATTTCAGTGCTGTGTTCATGCCATTATACACACACATGACTCCTTTATGGAGACATGATAAACATATGTTTTAAAATTCTTGGAGTCAGATATATTCCTCTGCAATGAATAGGGGGTGTTGAGTTGAGTTCATAGTGCGGGGAGTAGGTGATGTCTATTACATACTTGGTTTATGTAACAGTATCTGTGCTAATTTAAAACTGTGGTTTTATGCATCAACCCACCTCGCCTTTCACCTTAAGCAGGGAGAATATTGTTTTCTAAGTGTGTGACTCTGTTGTGTTTGTAATTCAGATCATTCGTAGCCAAGTGTACATTCCCACTATAAGTGATATCTTATGATAAGATTCAGTACTCTGTTATCTTTCCTAACTCAGTTCATATGTAGCCATGTTTACAGGATCTTCATAAGTGATATCTTATGATAAGTTTCTTTTTCTGTGTGACTTATTTCACTTAGAATCATCGTACCTGAATCCACTCATTTTGCTGCTACTGGTCTTATGACATTGATTTCATGGCTGAGGGATATTCCATCGTATGTAAGTAACAAAATTTTTTGAACCATTTTAATCTTTCTTGGGATATTTTAGGTGTAACCAAGTTGAGGTTCTTGTAAGCAGTGCAGCCCTAAATTTTGGGGTGGCTCTGTCTTATTGATTTACAGTTTTCCAAGGTATATTCCCTAGACTGGAAGTGCCCTTGGCTCTGTAGCTCGGTTGTTTACTTGTTTATGGAACACAATGCACTCCTCCAGTGAGGCAGTTGGCAATTTACATCCCGAACATCAGCATAACAAGGCTCCCTGTTCTCCAGGGCCTGTCTTGCCTTTCTGGTTTTTATACATTTTGTGGATATGCATTTTGACTGGTGAGAAGTGATACTTCTTTGGAGTGCAGATTTGCAATGCCCGCTTGCTTGCTTGGCCAAAAAGGGCGTATGCGTTTTCTCCTGGATATATCCAGGAGAAAACGCATACGCCCTTTTTGGCCAAGTGCATCATTGAGGAAGTAGTGCCCCTCTTCCTGTGCTTTAAAGCTGATTCCAACGTACCTATAGAAATCTGTTTCCTGCTATTCTGCCTCGCTTTCAACTCCGCCTCGTCGCCTTCCCTCAACAGATTTTTGGACGATAGTTGTCCTTTATTACTGTGCCAGTTTGTGAAGTGCTGTGCCCCTGAACTCCAATTTTTAACTCGTTTTGTGTGAGCTGAACGCAAGTCCAAAATTTTGGTTCAGGAACTCTACTGGTTCCCAGTGGGTGGTGGAGAATTTGGTTAATTCTTCTTCCGCACGGGATATAAGAGTGACATGTGCCCGTCCAAATGCCTAACAGCTACTCTCTCATTGGTTCTCCCTCTTCCCTTTCATCCTCTGCCAAATTGGAAACCTGTGAGAACCAGGAGGTAAAAGGTGCTGTCTCTTCAAGTTGGGAGATTGATAGTAAAGCAGTTGGAATGTCAAACCGGAGAACCAGAAGGGGGACTATTCGTTGAGTTTTAGAGACCTTTCGTATTCACAGTGTGTCCATTTTCTACGTTTCACGTACATGTTATAGCTGTAGTAATATTCCCTTCAACCTGGAGACATGGGACCCATGGAATGGGTGCCATGCATTATTGCTTTAAAGGGTCTGCATTTGCTCACCCAATCTCACCAATCCTCTCAGTCCCATGTGTCCAGCCTTATACCACATCCAGCTGTCATGTAGATAGGGTCATTCCAGGTTTCATCAGAGACCCTGAAGGAATTGTAAAGAATTTCCGGTTTTTTTTTGAAATTCCTTTTAATAGTGGGTTGGAGATGATTCTCACTGCCATGTTTATGCCAGTCTAGACACTCTTGATTCCCTTAAGGAGACATACCAATACATAGGTTTTAAGATTCTTCCTAGTCAGATATATTCCTCTGCAGGAAGTATGGGTTGTTGTATCCCTTTCACTGAGGAAGGTGTAGATCTTGTCTATTCTGTATATCGTTTTTGGAACGGTGCCTGTTCTAATATTAAACTCTGATTTTATGCAACACCCCACCTCTCCTACCCCCTTAAGGAGGCATAAGAGTGTTTTCTAAATGTGAGACTCTGTTCTCTTTCCTAACTCAGTTCATGTGTAGCCATGTTTACAGGATCTTCATAAGTGATATCTTATCATACGTTTCTTTTTCTGTGTGACTTATTTCACTTAGAATCATCAAACCTGAATCCACTCATTTTGCTGCTACTGGTCTTATGACATTGATTTCATGGCTGAGGGATATTCCATCGTACCAAAGTACCACAATTTCTTGAACCATTTTTATCTTTCCTGGGATATTTAAGGTGTAACCAAGTTGAGGTTCTTGTAAGCAGTGCAGCCCTAAATTTTGGGGTGGCTCTGTCTTATTGATTTTCAGTTTCCCAAGATTTATTCCCCAGACTGGAAGTGCCCTTGGCTCTGTAGCTCTGTTGTTTACTTGTTTTAGGGAACACAATGCACTCATCATGAGAGGCAGTTGGCAATTTACATCCTGCCCATCAGCATAACAAGGCTCCCTTTTCTCCAGGGCCTGTCTTGCCTTTCTGGTTTTTATCCATTTTGTGGATGCACCTTTTGACTGGTGGGAAGTGATACTTCTTTCTAGTGCAGATTTGCATTGCCGGCTTGCTTGCTGGGCCAAAAAGTGCGTATGAGTTTCCTCCTGAAAATATTCAGGAAAAAACGCATACGCCCATTTTGGCCAAGTGCATCATTGTCAAAGTTGTGCCCCACTTCCTGTGCTTTAAAGGCGATTCCAACGTACCTATTGAAATCTGTTTCCTGCTATTCTGTCTCGCATTCAAGTCCGCCTCGTTGCCTTCCCTCAACAGATTTTTGGACGATAGTTGTCCTTTATTACGCTGACAGTTTGTGAAGTGCTGTGTCCCTGAGCTCCATTTTTTAACTCGTTTTTTGTGAGCTGAACACAAGTGCAGAATTTTGGTTCAGGACCTATACTGGTTCCCGGTGGGTGGCTGAGACTTTAGTTAATTCTTCTTCCTCCCAGCATATAAGAGAGACATGTGCCCGTCCAAATGCCTAACAGCTTCTCTCTCATTGGTTCTCCCTCTTCCCTTTCACCTCTTACAAATTGGCAACTTGTGTTATTCAGGATGTTAAAGGGGCTGTCTCTCCAAGTTGGGAGATTGATAGTAAAGCAGTTGGAAAATCAAACTGGAGCACCAGGAGAGGGACAATTAGTTGAGTTTTAGAAACCATTCGTATACACAGTGTGTCCATTCTCTAGGTTTCCCGTACATGTTATAGCTGTAGTAATATTCCCTTCAACCTGGAGAGTTTGGAACCATGGAATGGAGGCCACGCATTATTGCTTTAAGCGGTCTGTGTTTGCTTACCCAGTCTCACCAATCCTCTCAGTCCCAAGTATCCAGCCTTATGCCACATCAAGCTGCAGCTGTAGACAGGGTCATTCCAGGTTTCATCAGAGACCCTGAAGGAATTGTAAAGAATTTCCCTGTTTTGTTGGATTTTTTTTTGAAATTCCTTTTTATAGTGGGTTTGAGCTGGTTCTCACTGCCGTGTTTATGCCAGTCTAGACACACTTGATTCCCTTACGGAGACATATCAATACATAGGTTTTAAGATTCTTACTAGTCAGATATATTCCTCTGCGGAAAATATGCGGTTTTGAGTCCCTTTCCCCGAGGAAGGTGTAGATCTTGTCTATTCCATAATTTGTTTTGGAACGGTACCTGTGCTTATATGAAACTCTGGTTTTATGCATCACCCCACCACTCCTTCCCCCTTAAGCAGGCATAAGAGTGTTTTCTAAATGTGCAACTGTGTTCTCTTCCCTCACTCAGTTCATGTGTAGCCATGTTTACAGGATCTTCTTAAGTGATATCTTATGATAAGCTTCTTTTTTCTTTGTGACTTTTTTCACTTAGAATCCTCATACCTGAATCCACTCATTTTGTTGCTACTGGTCTTATGACATTGATTTCATGGCTGAGGGATATTCCATCGTACGTAAGTACCACAATTTTTTGTAAATGATTTAACTTTCCTGGGATAATTAAGGTGTACCAAAGTTGAGGTTCTTGTAAGCTTTGCAGCCCTAAACTTTGGGGTGGCTGTGTCTTAATGATTTTCAGTTTTCCCAAGGTATATTCCCTAGACTGGAAGTGCCCATGGCTCTGTAGCTTTGTTGTTTACTTGTTTTATGGAACACAGTGCACTCCTCCAGAGAGGCAGTTGCCAAATTACATCCCGCCCATCAGCATAACAAGGCTCCCTGTTCTCCAGGTCCTCTCTTGCCTTTCTGGTTTTTACACATTTTGCCGATGTCCCTTTTGACCAGTGGGAAGGGATACTTCTTTGTACTGCAGATTTGCATTGCCCGCTTGCTTGCTTGGCCAAAAAGGGCGTATGCGTTTTCTCCTGAATATATTCAGGAGAAAACGCGTACACCCATTTTGGCCAAGTGCATCATTGTCAAAGTTGTGACCCTCTTCCTCTGCTTTAAAGACCATTCCAACGTACCTATTGAAATCTGTTTCCTGCTATTCTGCCACACTTTCAAGTCCGCCTCTTTGCCTTCCCTCAGCAGATTTTTGGACGACAGTTGTCCTTTATTACTCTGCCATTTTGTGAAGTGCTGTGCCCCTGAGCTCCATTTTTTAACTCGTTTTTGTGAGCTGAACGCAAGTCCAAAATTTTTGTTCAGGACATATACTCTTTCCCGGTGGGTGGCTGAGACTTTGGTTAATTCTTCTTGGTGCCAGGAAATTAGAGTGACAAGTGCCTGTCCAAATGCCTAAGAGGTACTCTCTCATTGGTTCTCCCTCTTCCCTTTCATCCTCTGCCAAATTGGCAACCTGTGTTTTCCAGGAGGAGAAAGGGGCTGTCTCTCCAAGTTGGGAGATTGATAGTAAAGCAGTTGGAAAGTCAAACTGGAGCACCAGGAGAGGGACAATTAGTTGAGTTTTAGAAAACATTTCTATACACACTGTTTCCATTCTCTAGGTCTCCCGTACATGTTTTAGCTGTAGTAATATTCCCTTCAACCTGGAGAGTTTGGAACCATGGAATGGAGACCAAGCATTATTGCATTAAAGGGTCTGTGTTTGCTTACCCAGTCTCAACAATCCTCTCAGTCCCAAGTATCAAGCCTTATGCCACATCAAGCTGTAGTTGTAGATAGGTTCATTCCAGGTTTCATCAGAGACCCTGAAGGGATTGTAAAGAATTTCCCTGTTTTTTTGTTTTGTTTTTGAAATTCCTTTTTATACTCGGTTTGAGCTGATTCTCACTGCCATGTTTATGCCAGTCTAGACACACTTTATTCCCTTACGGAGACATATCAATACATAGGTTTTAAGATTCTTACTAGTCAGATATATTCCTCTGAGGGAAATATGGTGTTTTGAGTCCCTTTCACTGAGAAAGGTATAGGTAGGTCTTGTCTATTCCATAGTTGGTTTTTGGAACGGTACCTGTGCTTATATCAAACTCTGGTTTTATGCATCACCCCACCTCTCCTTCCCCCTTAAGCAGGCATAAGAGTGTTCTCTAAATGTGAGACTCTGTTCTCTTTCCTAACTCAGTTCATGTGTAGCCATGTTTACAGGATCTTCATAAGTGATATCTTATGATAAGCTTCTTTTTCTGTGTGACATATTTCACTTGAAATCATCGTACCTGAATCCACTCATTTTGCTGCTACTGGTCTTATGACATTGATTTCATAGCTGACGGATATTCCATCCTACGTAAGTACCACAATTTTTTGAACGATTTTTATCATTCCTGGGATATTTCAGGTGTACCCAGTTGAGGTTGTTGTAAGCACTGCAGCCCTAAATTTGAAGGTGGCTCTGTCTTATTGATTTTCAGTTTTCCCAAGGTATATTCCCTAGACTGGAAGTGCCCTTGGCTCTGTAGCTCTGTTGTTTACTTGTTTTAGGGAATACAATGCACTCCTCCAGAGAGGCAGTTGGCAATTTACAACCCACCCATCAGCATGACAAGGCTCCCTGTTCTCCAGGGCCTGTCTTGCCTTTCTGGTTTTTACATATTTTGTGGATGTCCCTTTTGAATGGTGGGAAGTGACACTTCTTTGTAGTGCAGATTTGCATTGCCCGCTTGCTTGCTTGGCCAAAAAGGGGTGTATGCGTTTTCTCCTGCATATATTCAGGAGAAAATGCATACGCCCCTTTTTGGCCAAGTGCATCATTGTCGAAGTTGTGACCCTCTTCCTGTGCTTTACAGGTGATTCCAACGTACCTCTTGAAATCTGATTCCTGCTATTCTGCCTCGCTTTCAAGTCTGCCTCGTTGCCTTCCCTGAACAGATTTTGGGCTGATAGTTTTCCTTTATTACTCTGCCAGTTTGTGAATTGCTGTGCCCTTGAGCTACATTTTACAAGTCGTTTTTTGTGAGCTGAACGCATGTCCAAAATTTTGGTTCAGTACCTATACTGGTTCACGTTGGGTGGCTGAGACATTGGTTAATTCTTCTTCCTGCCGGGAAATTAGAGTGACATATGCCCGTCCAAATGCCTAACAGCTACTCTCTCATTGGTTCTCCCTCTTCCCTTTCATCCTCTGCCAAATTGGCAACCTGTGAGAACCAGGAGGTTAAAGGGGCTGTCTCTCCAAGTTGGGAGATTGATAGTATATCAGTTGGAAAGTCAAACCGGAGCACCAGGAGAGGGACTATTCATTGAGTTTTAGAGACCTTTCGTATTCACTGTGTGTCCATTCTCTAGGTTTCCCGTACATGTTATAGCTGTAGTAATATTCCCTTCAACCTGGAGAGTTGGGACCCATGGAATGGGTGCCATGCATTATTGCTTTAAAGGGTCTGCATTTGCTCACCCAATCTCACCAATCCTCTCAATCCCAAGTGTCCAGCCTTATGCCACATCCAGCTGTCATTGTAGACAGGGTCATTCCACGTTTCATCAGAGACCCTAAAGGAATTGTAAACAAATTCCCTGTTTTTTTGTTTTGTTTTTGAATTTCCTTTTTATACTGCGTTTGAGCTGATTCTCGCTGCCATGTTTATGCCTGTCTAGACACACTTGATTCCCTTACGGAGACATATCTATACATAGGTTTTTAGATTCTTACTAGTCAGATATATTCCTCTGCGGGAAATATGGGGTTTTGAGTCCCTTTCACTGAGGAAGGTATAGGTAGGTCTTGTCTATTCCATAATTGGTTTTTGGAACGGTACCTGTGCTTATATCAAACTCTGGTTTTATGCATCACCCCACCTCTCCTTCCCCCTTAAGCAGGCATAAGAGTGTTTTCTAAATGTGAGACTCTGTTCTCTTTCCTACCTCAGTTCATGTGTAGCCATGTTACAGGATCTTCATAAGTGATATCTTATGATAAGCTTCTTTTTCTGTGTGATTATTTCACTTAGAATCATCGAACCTGAATCCACTCATTTTGCTGCTACTGGTCTTATGACATTGATTTCATGGCTGACGGATATTCCATCGTACGTAAGTACCACAATTTTTTGAACCATTTTTTATCTTTCTTGGGATATTTCAGGTGTACCAAGTTGAGGTTCTTGTAAGCAGTGCAGCCCTAAATTTGAGGTTGGCTCTGTCTTATTGATTTTCAGTTTTCCTATGGTATATTCCCTACACTGGAAGTGCCCTTGGCTCTGTAGCTCTGTTGTTTACTTGTTTTAGGGAACACAATGCACTCCTCCAGAGAAGCAGTTGGCAATTTACATCCCGCCCATCAGCATAACAAGGCTCCCTGTACTCCAGGGCCTGTCTTGCCTTTCTGATATTTACACATTTTGTGGATGTCTCTTTTGATCGGTGGGAAGGGATACTTCTGTGTAGTGCAGATTTGCATTGCCTGCTTGCTTGCTTGGCCAAAGAGGGCGTATGCGTTTTCTCTTTCATATATTCAGGAGAAAATGCATACGCCCTTTTTGGCCAAGTGCATCATTGTCGAAGTTGTGCCCCTCTTCCTGTGCTTTTCAGGTGATTCCAACCTACCTCTTGAAATCTGTTTCTTGCTATTCTGCCTCGCTTTCAAGTCTGCCTCGTTGCCTTCCCTCAACAGATTTTTGGATGATAGTTGTCCTTTATTACTCTGCCAGTTTGTGAATTGTTGTGCCCTTGAGCTCCATTTTACAACTCGTTTTTTGTGAGCTGAACGCATGTCCAATATTTTGGTTCAGGACCTATACTGGTTCCCAGTGGGTGGCTGAGACTTTGGTTAATTCTTCTTCCTGCCAGGAAATTAGAGTGACATATGCCCGTCCAAATACCTAACAGCTACTCTCTCATTGGTTCACCCTCTTCCCTTTCATCCTCTGCCAAATTGGCAACCTGTGAGAACCAGGAGGTTAAAGGGGCTGTCTCTCCAATTTGGGAGATTGATAGTAAATCAGTTGGAAAGTCAAACCGTAGAACAAGGAGAGGGACTATTCGTTGAGTTTTAGAGACCATTCGTATTCACAGTGTGTCCATTCTCTAGGTTTCCCGTACATGTTATAGCTGTAGTAATATTCCCTTCAACCTGGAGAGTTGGGACCCATGGAATGGGTGCCATGCATTATTGCTTTAAAGGGTCTGCATTTGCTCACCCAATCTCACCAATGCTCTCAGTCCCAAGTGTCCAGCCTTAGCCACATCCGGCTGTCTTTGTAGACAGGGACATTCCATGTTTCATCAGAGACCCTGAAGGAATTGTAAAGAATTTCACTGTTCTTTTGTTTTGTTTTTTAAATTACTTTTTATAGTCAGTTTGAGCTGATTCTTGCTGCGATGTTTATGCCAGTCTAGACACACTTGATCCCCTTACTTAGACATAATAATACATAGGTTTTAAGATTCTTACTAGTCAGATATATTCCTCTGCAAGAAATATGGGGTTTTGAGTCCCTTTCACTGAGGAAGGTATAGGTAGGTCTTGTCTATTCCATAGTTGGTTTTTGGAACAGTACCTGTGCTTATATCAAACGCTGGTTTTATGCATCTCCCCAGCTCTCCTTCCCCCTTAAGCAGGCATAAGAGTGTTTTCTAAATGTGAGACTCTGTTCTCTTTCCTAACTCAGTTCATGTATAGCCGTGTTTACAGAATCTTCATAAGTGATATCTTATGATAAGCTTCTTTTTCTGTGTGATTATTTCACTTAGAATCATCGAACCTGAATCCACTCATTTTGCTGCTACTGGTCTTATGACATTGATTTCATGGCTGAGGGATATTCCATCGTACGTAAGTACCACAATTTTTTGAACCATTTTTTATCTTTCTTGGGATATTTCAGGTGTACCCAGTTAAGGTTCTTGTAAGCAGTGCAGCCCTAAATTTGAGGGTGGTTCTGTCTTATTGATTTTCAGTTTTCCCAAGATATATTCCCTAGACTGGAAGTGCCCTTGGCTCTGTAGCTCTGTTTTTTACTTGTTTTAGGGAACACAATTTACTCCTCCAGAGAGGCAGTTGGCAGTTTACATCCCGCCCATCAGCATAACAAGGCTCCCTGTTCTCCAGGGCCTGTCTTGCCTTTCTGATATTTACACATTTTGTGGATGTCTCTTTTGACCTGTGGGAAGGGATACTTCTGTGTAGTGCAGATTTGCATTGCCTGCTTGCTTGCTTGGCCAAAGAGGACGTATGCGTTTTCTCTTGCATATATTCAGGAGAAAATGCATACGCCATTTTTGGCCAAGTGCATCATTGTCGAAGTTGTGCCCCTCTTCCTGTGCTTTACAGGTGATTCCAACCTACCTCTTAAAATCTGTTTCTTGCTATTCAGCCTCGCTTCAAGTCTGCCTCGTTGCCTTCCCTCAACAGATTTTTGGATGATAGTTGTCCTTTATTACTCTGCCAGTTTGTGAATTGTTGTGCCCTTTAGCTCCATATTTCAACTCGTTTTTTGTGAGCTGAACGCATGTCCAATATTTTGCCTCAGGACCTATACTGGTTCCCAGTGGGTGGCTGAGACTTTGGTTAATTCTTCTTCGTGCCAGAAAATTAGAGTGACATATGCCCGTCCAAATGCCTAACAGCTACTCTCTCATTGGTTCTCCCTCTTCCCTTTCATCCTATGCCAAATTGGCAACCTGTGAGAACCAGGCGGTTAAAGGGGCTGTCTCTCCAATTTGGTAGATTGATAGTAAATCAGTTGGAAAGTCAAACCGGAGAACCAGGAGAGGGACTATTCGTTGAGTTTTAGAGACCATTCATATTCACAGTGTGTCCATTCTCTAGGTTTCCCGTACATGTTATAGCTGTAGTAATATTCCCTTCAACCTAGAGAGTTGGGACCCATGGAATGGGTGCCATGCATTATTGCTTTAAAGGGTCTGCATTTGCTCAACCAATCTCACCAATCCTCTCAGTCCCAAGTGTCCAGCCTTATGCCACATCCGGCTGTCATTGTAGACAGGTACATTCCACGTTTCATCAGAGACCCTGAAGGAATTGTAAAGAATTTCACTGTTCTTTTGTTTTGTTTTTTAAATTCCTTTTTATAGTCGGTTTGAGGTGATTCTCGCTGCGATGTTTATGCCAGTCTAGACACACTTGATTCCCTTATGGAGACATATCAATACATAGGTTTTAAGATTCTTACTAGTCACATATATTCCTCTGCAAGAAATATGGGGTTTTGAGTCCCTTTCACTGAGGAAGGTATAGGTAGGTCTTGTCTATTCCATAGGTGGTTTTTGGAACGGTACCTGTGCTTATATCAAACTCTGGTTTTATGCATCACCCCAAATCTCCTACCCCCTTAAGCAGGCATAAGCGTGTTTTCTAAATGTGAGACTCTGTTCTCTTTCCTATCTCAGTTCATGTGTAGCCTTGTTACAGGATCTTCATAAGTGATATCTTATGATTAGTTTCTTTTTCTGTATGACTTATTTCACTTAGAATCATCGTACCTGAATCCACTCATTTTGCTGCTACAGGTCTTATGACATTGATTTCATGGCTGAGGGATATTCCATCGTACGTAAGTACCACAATTTTTTGAACCATTTTTATATTTCCTGGGATATTTAGGGTGTAGACAAGTTGAGGTTCTTGTAAGCAGTGCAGCCCTAAATTTTGGGGTGGCTCTGTCTTATTGATTTTCAGTTTTCCCAAGGTATATTCCCTAAACTGGAAGTGCCCTTGGCTCTGTATCTCTGTTGTTTACTTGTTTTAGGGAACACAATTCACTCCTCCAGTGAGGCGGTTGGCAATTTATATGCCGCCCTTCAGCATAACAATGCTCCCTGTTCTCCAGGGCCTGTCTTCCTTTCCGTTTTTACCGATTTCGTGGATGTCCCTTTTGACCGGTGGGAAGTGATACTTTTTTGTAGTGCAGATTTGCATTGCCCGCTTGCTTGCTTGGCCAAAAAGGGCGTATGCGTTTTCTCCTGAATACATTCAGGACAAAACGCCTACGCCCTTTTTGGCCAAGTGCATCATTGTCGAAGTTGTGCCCCTCTTCCTGTGCTTTAAAGGCGATTCCAAAGTACCTCTTGAAATCTGTTTCCTGCTATTCTGCCTCACTTTCAACTTCGCCTCGATTCCTTCCCTCAACAGATTTTTGGACGATAGTTGCCCTTTATTACTCTGCCACTTTGTGAATTGCTGTGCCCCTGAGCTCTGTTTTATAACTGCTTTTTTTTCTGAGCTTTACGCAAGTCCAATATTTTGGTTCAGAAACTATACTTGTTCCCGGTGGGTGGCTGAGACTTTGGTCAGTTCTTCTTCCTCCCGGGAAATAAGAGTGACATGTGCCCGTCCAAATGCCTAACAGCTACTCTCTCTTTGGTTCTCCCTCTTCCCATTCATCCTCTGGTAAATTGGCAACCTGTGCGAAACAGGAGGTTAAAGGTGCTTTCTCTACAGGTTGGGAGATTGATAGTATATCAGTTGGAAAGTCAAACCGGAGGACCAGGAGAGGGACTATTTGTTAAGTTTTAGAGACCTTTCGTATTCACTGTGTGTCCATTCTCTAGGTTTCCCGTACATGTTATAGCTGTAGTAATATTCCCTTCAACCTTGAGAGTTGGGACCCATGGAATGGGTGCCATGCATTATTGCTTTAAACGGTCTGCATTTGCTCACCCAAACTCACCAATCCTCTCAGTCCAATGTGTCCAGCCTTAAGCCACATCCAGCTGTCGTTGTAGATAGGGTCATTCCAGGTTTCCTCATAGACCCTGAAGGAATTGTAAAGAATTTCCTTTTTTTTTGTTTTTCAAATTCCTTTTTATATTGGGTTTGAGCTGATTCTCGCTGCCATGTTTATGCCAGTCTAGACACACTTGATTCCCAAAAAGAGACATATCAATACATAGGTTTTAAGATTCTCACTACTCAGATATATTCCTCTGTGGGAAATATGGTGTTTTGAGTCCCTTTCACTGAGGAAGGTGTAGGTCTTGTCTATTCCATACTTGGTTCTTGGAACGGTACGTGTGCTTATATCAAACTCTGGGTTTATGCATCACCCCACCTCTCCTTCCCCCTTAAGCAGGCATAAGAATGTTTTCTAAATGTGAGACTCTGTTCACTTTCCTAACTCAGTTCATGTGTAGCCATGTTTACAGGATCTTCATAAGTGTTATCTTATGATAAGTTTCTTTTTCTGTGTGACTTATTTCACTTAGAATCATCGTACCTGAATCCACTCATTTTGCTGCTACTGGTCTTAAGACATTGATTTCATGGCTGAGGGATATTCCATCGTATGTAAGTACCACAATTTTTTGAACCATTTTTATATTTCCTGGGATATTTAAGGTGTACCCAAGTTGACGTTCTTGTAAGCAGTGCAGGCCTAAATTTGGGGGTGGCTCTGTCTTATGGATTTTCAGTTTTCCCAAGGTATATTCCCTAGACTGGAAGTGCCTTTTGCTCTGTAGCTCTGTTGATTACTTGTTTTAGGGAACACAATGCACTCCTCCAGAGAGGCAGTTGGCAATTTACATCCTGCCCATCAGCACAACAAGGCTCCCTGTTCTCCAGGGCCTGTCTTGAATTTCTGGTTTTTACCCTTTTTGTGGATGTCCCTTTGGACCGGTGGGAAGTGATACTTCTTTGTAGTGCAGACTTACATTGTCCACTTGCTTGCTTGGCCAAAATGGGCATATGCGTTTTCTCCTGAATATACTCAGGAGAAAACGCATACACCCTTTTTGGACAAGTGCATCATTGTCGAAGTTGTGCCCCTCTTCCTGTGCTTTAAAGGCGATTCCAACGTACCTCTTGAAATCTGTTTCCTGCTATTCTGCCTCACTTTCAAGTCTGCCTCATTGCCTTCCCTCAACAGATTTTTGGATGATAGTTGTCCTTTATTACTGTGCCAGTTTGTGAATTGCTCTGCCCTATACCTCCATTTTTTAACTCGTTTTTTTGAGCTGAACGCAAGTCCCATATTTTGGTTTAGGACCTGTACTGGTTCCCGGTGGGTGGCTGAGACTTTGGTTAATTCTTCTTCCTCCCGGGAAATAAGAGTGACATGTGCCTGTCCAAATGCCTAACAGCTACTCTCTCTTTGGTTCTCCCTCTTCCCTTTCATCCTTTGCCAAATTGGCAACCTGTGCGAACCAGGAGGTTAAAAGTGCTGTCTCTCCAAGTTGGGAGATTGATACTAAAGCAGTTAGAAAGTGAAACTAGAACACCAGGAGAGGGACTATTCGTTGAGATTTAGAAACCTTTTGTATTCACAGTGTGTCCATTCTCTAGGTTTCCCATACATGTTATAGCTATAGTAATATTCCCTACAACCTGAAGAGTTGGGACCCATGGAATGGGTGCCATGCATTATTGCTTTAAAGGGTCTGCATTTGCTCACGAATCTCACCAATCCTCTCAGTCCCATGTGTCCAGCTTTATGCCACCTCCACCTGTCGTTCTAGATAGGGTCATTCAAAGTTTCATCAGAGAGCCTGAAGGAATTGTAAAGAATTTCGCTGTTTTTCTGTTTTGTTTTTGGAATTCCTTTTTATAGTGGGTTTGAGCTGATTCTCACTGCCATCTTTATGCCAGTCTACACACACTTGATTCCCTTATGGAGACATATCAATACATAGGTTTTAAGATTCTTACTAGTCAGATATATTCCTCTGCGGGAAATATGGGGTTTTGAGTCCCTTTCACTGAGGAAGGTGTAGGTCTTGTCTATTCCATACTTGGTTTTTGGAAAGGTACCTGTGCTTATATCAACCTCTGGTTTTATGCATCACCCCACCTCTCCTGCCCCCTTAAGCAGGCATAAGAGTGTTTTCTAAATGTGAGACTCTCTTCTCTTTCCTAACTCAGTTCATGTGTAGCCATGTTTACAGGATCTTCATAAGTGATATCTTATGATAAGTTTCTTTTTCTGTGTGACTTATTTCACTTAGAATCATCGTACCTGAATCCAATCATTTTGCTGGTACTGATCATATGATATTGATTTCATGGCTGAGGGATATTCCCTCGTACGTAAGTTCCACAACTTTTTCAACCATTTTTATATTTCCTGGGATATTTAAGGTGTACCCAAGTTGAAGTTCTTGTAAGCAGTGCATTCCTAAATTTTGAGGTGGTTCTATCTTATTGATTTTCAGTTTTCCGAAGGTATATTCCCTAGACTGGAAGTGCCCTTGGCTCTGTAGCTCTGTTGTTTACTTGTTTTAGGGAACACAATGCACTCCTCCAGAGAGGCAGTTGGCAATTTACGTCCCGCCCATCAGTATATCAAGGCTCCCTGTTCTCCAGGGCCTGTCTTGAATTTCTGGTTTTTACACTTTTTGTGGATGTCCCTTTGGAACAGTGGGAAGTGATACTTGTTTGTAGTGCAGACTTACATTGTCCGCTTGCTTGCTTGGCCAAAATGGGTGTATGCGTTTTCTCCTGAATATACTCAGTAGAAAACGCATACACCCTTTTTGGACAAGTGCATCATTGTCGAAGTTGTGCCCCTCTTCCTGTGCTTTAAAGGCGATTCCAACGTACCTCTTGAAATCTGTTTCCTGCTATTCTGCCTCACTTTCAAGTCCGCCTCGTTGCCTTCCCTCAACAGATTGTTGGATGATAGTTGTCCTTTATTACTCTGCCAGTTTTTGAATTGCTCTGCCCTATAGCTCCATTTTTTAACTCGTTTTTTGTGAGCTGAACGCAAGACCCATATTTTGGTTAAGAACTATACTGGTTCCCGGTGGGTGGCTGAGACGTTGGTTAATTCCTCTTCCTCCCGGGAAATAAGAGTGACATGTGCCCGTCCAAATGCCTAACAGCTACTCTCTCTTTGGTTCTCCCTCTTCCCTTTCATCCTTTGCCAAATTGGCAACCTGTGCGAACCAGGATGTTAAAGGTGCTATCTCTCCAAATTGGGAGATTGATAGTAAAGCAGTTAGAAAGTGAAACTGGAGCACCAGGAGAGGGACTATTCTTTAAGATTTAGAAATCTTTAGTATTCACAGTGTTTCCAATCTCTAGGTTTCCCATACATGTTATAGCTGTAGTAGTATTCCCTACAACCTGGAGAGTTGGGAGCCATGGAATGCGTGCCATGCATTATTGCTTTAAAGTGTTTGCATTTGTTCACGAATCTTACCAATCCTCTCAGTCCCATGTGTCCAGCCTTATGCCACCTCCAGCTGTCGTTCTAGATAGGGTCATTCCAAGTTTCATCAGAGACCCTGAAGGAATTGTAAAGAATTTCGCTGTATTTTTGTTTTGTTTTAGAAATTCATTTTTATAGTGGGTTTGAGCTGATTCTCGCTGCGATGTTTATGCCAGTCTACACACACTTGATTCCCTTACAGAGACATATCAATACATAGGTTTTAAGATTCTTAGTAGTCAGATATATTCCTCTGCGGGAAATATGGGGTTTTGAGTCCCTTTCACTGAGGAAGGTGTAGGTCTTGTCTACTCCATACTTGGTTTTTGGAACTGTACCTGTGCTTATATCAACCTCTGGTTTTATGCATCACCCCACCTCTCCTTCCCCCTTAAGCAGGCATAAGAGTGTTTTCTAAATGTGAGACTCTGTTCTCTTTCCTAACTCAGTTCATGTGTAGCCATGTTTACAGGATCTTCATAAGTGATATCTTATGATAAGTTTCTTTTTCTGTGTGACTTATTTCACTTAGAATCATCGTACCTGAACCCACTCATTTTGCTGCTACTGGTCTTGTGACATTGATTTCAATGCTGAGGTATATTCCATCGTACGTAATACCACAATTTTTTGAAACATTTTTATCTTTCCTGGGATACTTAAAGTGTACCCAAGTTGAGGTTCTTGTAAGCATTGCAGCCCTAAATTTAGGGGTGGCTCTGTCTTATTGATTTTCAGTTTTCCCAAGGTATATTCCCTAGACTGGAAGTGCCCTTGGCTCTGTAGCTCTGTTGATTACTTGTTTTAGGGAACACAATGCACTCCTCCAGAGAGGTAGTTGGCTATTTACATCCCGCTCATCAGCATAACAAGGATCCCTGTTCTCCAAGGCCTGTCTTGCCTTTCGGGTTTTTACCCATTTTGTGGATGTCCCTTTTGACCGGTGGGAAGTGATACTTCTTTATAGTGCAGATTTGCATTTCCCACTTGCTGGATTGGTCAAAAAGGGCGTATGCGTTTTCTCCTGAATATATTCAGGATAAAATGCATACGCCCTTTTTGGCCAAGTGCATCATTGTCGAAGTTGTGCCCCTCTTCCTGTGCTTTAAAGTCAATTCCAAAGTACCTCTTGAAATCTGATTCCTGCTATTCTGCCTCCCTTTCAAGTTCGCCTCGTTGCCTTCCCTCAACAGATTTTTGAACGATAGTTGCCCTTTATTACTCTGCCAGTTTGTGAATTGCTGTGCCCCTGAGCTCCATTTTTTAACTCGTTTTTTCTGAGCTGAACGCAAGTCCAATATTTTGGTTCAGAAACTATACTGGTTCCCGGTGGGTGGCTGAGACTTTGGTCAATTCTTCTTCCTCCCGGGAAATAAGAGTGACATATGCCCGTCCAAATGCCTAACAGCTACTCTCTCATTGGTTCTCCCTCTTCCCATTCATCCTCTGCGAAATTGGCAACCTGTTTGAAACAGGAGGTTAAAGGTGCTGTCTCTCCAGGTTGGGAGATTGATACTAAAGCAGTTGCAAAGTCAAACCGGATCACCAGAAGAGGGACTATTCGTTGAGTTTAGAGACCTTTCGTATTCAGTGTGTCCATTCTCTAGGTTTCCCGTACATGTTATAGCTGTAGTAATATTCCCTACAACCTGGAGAGTTGGGACCCATGGAATGGGTGCCATGCATTATTGCTTTAAAGGGTCTGCATTTGCTCACCCAATCTCACCAATCCTCTCAGTCCCAAGTGTCCAGCCTTATGCCACATCCAGCTGTCATTGTAGACAGGGTCATTCCAGGTTTCATCAGAGACCCTAAAGGAATTGTAAAGAATTTCCGTGTTTTTTTGTTTCTTTTTGAAATTCCTTTTTATAGTGCGTTTGAGCTGATTCTCGCTGCCATGTTTATGCCAGTCTAGACACACTTGATTCCCTTATGGAGACATATCAATACATAAGTTTTAAGATTCTTACTAGTCAGATATATTCCTCTGCGGGAAATATGGGGTTTTGAGTCCCTTTCACTGAGGAAGGTGTAGGTCTTGTCTATTCCATACTTGGTTTTTGGAAAGGTACCTGTGCTTATATCAAATTCTGGTTTTATGAATCTCCCCACCTCTCCTTCCCCCTTAAGGAGGAATGAGAGTGATTTCTAAATGTGAGACTCTGTTCTCTTTCCTAACTCAGTTCATGTGTAGCCATGTTTACAGGAACTTCGTAAGTGATATCTTATGATAAGCTTCTTTTTCTGTGTGACTTATTTCAGTTAGAATCATCGTACCTGAATCCACTCATTTTGCTGCTACTGGTCTTATGACATTGATTTCGTGCCTGAGGGATATTCCATCATACGTAAGTACCACAATTTTTTGAACCATTTTTATATTTCCTAGGATATTTCAGGTGTACCCAAGTTGAGGTTCTTGTAAGCAGTGCAGCCCTAAATTTGTGTGTGGCTCTGTCATAATGATTTTCAGTTTTCCCAAGGTATATTCCTTAGACTGGAAGTGCCCTTGGCTCTGTAGCTCTGTTGTTTACTTGTTTTAGGGAACACAATGCACTCCTCCAGTGAGGCAGTTGGCAATTTACATCCCGCCCATCAGCATAACAATGCTCCCTGTTCTTCAGGGCCTGTCTTGCCTTCTGGTATTTACACATTTTGTGGATGTCCATTTTGACCGGTGGGAAGTGATACTTCTTTGTAGTGCAGATTTGCATTGCCCGCTTGCTTGCTTGGCCAAAAAGGTCCTATGCATTTTCTCCTGCATATATTCAGGAGAAAATGCATACGCCCTTTTTGGCCAAGTGCATCATTGTCGAAGTTGTGCCCCTCTTCCTGTGCTTTACAGGTGATTCAAACGTACCTCTTGAAATCTGTTTCCTGCTCTTCTGCCTCGCATTCAATTCCTCCTCGTTGCCTTCCCTCAACAGATTTTGTGATGATAGTTGTCCTTTATTACTCTGCCATTTTGTGAATTGTTGTGCCCTTGAGCTCCATTTTTCAAGTCGTTTTTTGTGAGCTGAACGCATATCCAAATTTTCGTTCTGGACCTATATTTGTTCCCGGTGGGTGGCTGCAAATTTGGTTAATTCTACTTCCTGCCAGGAAATTAGAGTGACATATGACCGTCCAAATGCCTAACAGCTACTCTCTCATTGGTTCTGCCTCTTCCCTTTCATCCTCTGCCAAATTGGCAACCTGTGAGAACCAGGAGGTTAAAGGGGCTAGCTCTCTAAGTTGGGAGATTGATAGTAAAGCAGTTGGAAAGTCAAACCGGAGCACCAGGAGAGGGACTATTCATTGAGTTTTATAGACCTTTCGTATTCACAGTGTGTCCATTCTCTAGGTTTCCCGTACATGTTATAGCTGTAGTAATATTCCCTTCAACCTGGAGAGTTGGGACCCATGGAATGTGTGCCATGCATTATTGCTTTAAAGGGTCTGCATTTTCTCACACAATCACACCGTTCCCCTCAGTCCCAGGTGTCCTGCTTTATGCCACATCCAGCTGTCATTGTCGACAGGGTCATTCCAAGTTTCATCAGAGAGCCTGAAGGAATTGTAAAGAATTTCGCTGTTTTTTTTGTTTTGTTTTAGAACTTCCTTTTTATAGTGGGTTTGAGCTGATTCTCGCTGCGAAGTTTATGCCAGTCTAGACACACTTGATTCCCTTACGGAGACATATCAATACATAGGTTTTAAGATTCTTACTATTCAGATATATTCCTCTGCAAGAAATATGGGGTTTAGAGTCCCTTTCACTGAGGAAGGTATAGGTAGGTCTTGTCTATTCCATAGTTGGTTTTTGGAATGGTACTTGTGCTTATATCAAACTCTGGTTTTATGCATAACCCCACCTCTCCTTCCCCCTTAAGCTGGCATAAGAGTGTTTTCTAAATGTGAGACTCTGTTCTCTTTCCTAACTCAGTTCATGTGTAGCCATGTTTACAGGATCTTCATAAGGGATATCTTATGATAAGCTTCTTTTTCTGTGTGACTTATTTTATTTAGAATCACCGTACCTGAATCCTCTCATATTGATGCTACTGGTCTTATAAAATTGATTTCATGGCTGAGGGATATTCCATCGTACGTACGTACTACAATTTTTGGAACCATTTTTATATTTCCTGGGATATTTAATGTGTACCCAAGTTGAGGTTCTTGTAAGCAGTGCAGCACTAAATTTGGGGGTGGCTCTGTCTTATTGATTTTCAGTTTTCCCAAGGTATATTCCGTAGACTGGAAGTGCCCTTGGCTCTGTAGCTCTGTTGTTTACTTGTTTTACGGAACACAATGCACTCCTCCAGTTAGGCAGTTGGCAATTTACATCCCACCCATCAGCATAACAATGCTCACTGTTCTCCAGGGCCTGTCTTGCCTCTCTGGTATTTACACATTTTTTGGATATCCCTTTTGACCAGTGGGAAGTGACAATTCTTTGTAGTGCAGATTTGCATTGCCCGCTTGCTTGCTTGGCCAGAAAGGGTGTATGCGTTTTCTCCTGCATATATTCAGGAGAAAATGCATACGCCCTTTTTGGCCAAGTGCATCATTGTCGAAGTTGTGCCCCTCTTCCTGTGCTTTACCGACGATTCCAACGTACCTCTTGAAATCTATTTCCTGCTATTCGGCCTCACATTCAAGTCCCCTTGGTTGCCTTCCCTCAACAGATTTCTGGACGATAGTTGGCTTTTATTACTATGCCTAATTGTGAATTGCTCTGCCGCTGAGCTCCATTTTTCAACTCGTTTTTTGTGAGCTGAATGCAAGTCCAAAATATTGTTTCAGGAGTTATACTGGTTCCCAGTGTGTGGTTGAGACTTTTGTTAATTCTTCTTCGGGCCGGGAAATTAGAGTGACATATGCCCGTCCAAGTGCCTAACAGCTACTCTCCCATTGGTTCTCCCTCTTCCTTTTCATCCTCTCCCAAATTGTCAAACTGTGAGAACCAGGAGGCTAAAGGGGCTGTCTCTCCAATTTGGGAGATTGATAGTAAAGCAGTTGGAAAGTCAAACCGGAGCACCAGGAGAGGGACTATTCATTGAGTTTTGGAAACCTTTCGTATTCACAGTGTGTCCATTCTCTAGGTTTCCCGTACATGTTATAGCTGTAGTAATAATCCCTTCAACCTGGAGACTTGGAACCCATGAAATGGGTGCCATGCATTATTGCTTTAAAGGGTCTGCATTTTTTCACCCAATCTCACCAATCCTCTCAGTCCCAAGTGTCCAGCCTTATGCCACATCGAGCTGTCATTGTAGACAGGGACATTCCAGGTTTCATCAGAGACCCTGAAGGAATTGAAAAGAATTTCCCTGTTTTTTTGTTTTGTTTTTGAAATTCCTTTTTATAGTGGGTTTGAGCTGATTCTCGCTGCCATGTTTATGCCAGTCTAGACACACTTGATTCCCTTATGGAGACATATCAATACATAGATTTTAAGAATCTTACTAGTAAGATATATTCCGCTGCGGGAAATATGGGGTTTTGAGACCCTTGCACTGAGGATGGTGTAAGTAGGTCTTGTCTATTCCATAGTTGGTTTTTGGAACGGTACCTGTGCTTATATCAAACTCTGGTTTTATGCATCACCCCACCTCTCCTTCCCCCTTAAGCAGGCATAAGAGTGTTTTCTAAATGTGAGACCCTTTTCTCTTTCCTAACTCAGTTCATGTGTAGCCATGTTTACAGGATCTTCATAAGTGATATCTTATGATAAGTTTATTTTTCTGTGTGACTTATTTCACGTAGAATCTTCGTACCTGAATCCACTCATATTGATGCTACTGGTCTTATGATATTGATTTAATGGCTGAGGGATATTCCATCGTATGTAAGTTCCACAATTTTTTGAACCATTTTTATCTTTCCTGGGATATTTAAGGTGTACCCAATTTGAGGTTCTTGTAAGCAGTGCAGCCCTAAATTTGGGTGTGGCTCTGTCTTATTGATTTTCAGTTTTCCCAAGGTATATTCCCTAGACTGGAAGTGCCCTTGGCTCTGTAGCTCTGTTGTTTACTTGTTTTAGGGGACACAGTGCACTCCTCCAGAGAGGCAGTTGGCAATTTACATCCCGCCCATCAGCATAACAAGGCTCCCTGTTCTCCAGGGACTGTCTTGCCTTTCTGGTATTTACACATTTTGTGGATGTCCCTTTTGACCGGTGGGGAGTGATACTTCTTTATAATGCAGATTTGCATTGCCCCCTTGCCTGCTTGGCCAAAAAGTGCGAATGCGTTTTGTCCTTAATATATTCAGGAGAAAACGCATACGCCGTTTTTGGCCAAGTGCATCATTGTCGAAGTTGTGCCCCTTATCATGTGCTTTACAGATGATTCCACGTACCTCTTGAAATCTGTTTCCTGCTATTCTGCCTCCCCTTCAATTCCCCCTCATTGCCTTCCCTCAACAGATTTTTGGACGATAGTTGTCCTTTAATACTCTGCCAGTTTGTGAATTGCTGTGCCCCTTAGCTTCATTTTTCAACTCGTTTTTTGTGAGCTGAACGCAAGTCCACAATTTTGTTTCAGGACGTAATCTGGATCCTGGGCGGTGGCTGAGACTTTGGTTAATTCTTCTACTTGCCGGGAAATTAGAGTGACATATGCCCGTCCAAATGCCTAACAGCTACTCTCTCATTGGTTCTCCCTCTTCCCTTTTATCCTCTGCCAAATTGGCAACCTGTGAGAACCAGGAGGATAAAGGGGCTGTCTCTCCAAGTTGGGAGCTTGATAGTAAAGCAGTTGGAAAGTCAAACCGGAGCACCAGGAGAGGGACTATTAGTTGAGTTTAGAAACCTTTCATATTTACTGTGTGTCCATTCTCTAGGTTTCCCGTACATGTTATAGCTGTAGTAATATTGACTTCAACCTGGAGAGTTGGGACAAATGGAATGGGTGCCACACATTATTGATTTAAAGGGTGTGCATTTGCTGAACCAATCTCACCAATCCTCTCAGTCCCAAGTGTCCAGCCTTATGCCATATCCAGCTGTCATTGTAGATAGGGTCATTCCAGGATTCATTAGAGCCCCTAAAGGAATTGTAAAGAATTTCCATGCTTTTTGTCTTTTTTTTTTTTTTTTGAAATTCCTTTTTATACTTGGTTTGAGCTGATTCTCACTGCAATGATTATGCCAGTCTAGACACACTTGATTCCATTACGGAAACATATCGATACATAGGTTTTAATATTCTTACTAGTCAGATATATTCCTCTGTGGGAAATATCGTGTTCTGAGTTCCTTTCACTGAGGAAGGTGTAGGTCTTGTATATTCCATAGTTGCTTTCTGAAATGGTACGTGTGGTTATATCAAACGCTGGTTTTCTGCAGCACCCCACCTCATATTCCCCCTTAAGCAGGCATAAGAGTGTTTTCTAAATGTGAGTCTCTGTTCCCTTTCCTAACTCTGTTCATGTGTAGCCATGTTTAGAGGACCTTCATAAGTGATATCTTATGATAAGTTTCTTTATCTGTGTGACTTATTTCAGTTAGAATCATCGTACCTGAATCCACTCATTTTGCTGCTACTGGTCTTATGACATTGATTTCATGGCTGAGGGATATTCCATCATACGTAACTACCAAAATATTTTAAACCATATTTATATTTCCTGGGATATTTAAGCTGTACCCAAGTTGAGGTTCTTGTAATCAGTGCAGCCCTAAATATTGGGATGGCTCTGTCTTATTGAATTTCTGCTTTCCCAAGGTATATTCCCCAGACTGAAAGTACCCTTGGCTCTGTAGCTCTGTTGTTTACTTGTTTTAGGGAACACAGTACACTCCTCCAGAGAGGCACTTGGCAATTTACGTCCCGCCCATCAGCATAAAAAGCCTCCCTGTTCTCCAGGGCCTGTCTTGCCTTTTTGGTTTTTACCCATTTTGTGGATTTACCTTTTGACAAGTGGGAAGTGATACTTTGTAGTGCAGATTTGCATTGCCAGCATGCTTGCTTGGCCAAAAAGGGCGTATGTGTTTTCTCCTGAATATATTCAGGAGAAATCGCATACGCCCTTTTTGGCCAAGTGCATCATTGTCGATGTTGTGCCCCTCTTCCTGTGCCTTAAATGCGATTCCAACGTACCTCTTGAAATCTGTTTCCTGCTTTTCTGCCTTGCTTTCAAGTCTGCCTCGTTGCCTTCCCTCAACAGATTTTTGGACGATAGTTGTCCTTTATTACTCTGCCTGTTTGTGAATTGTTGTGCACTGAGCTACATTATTTAACTCGTTTTTTTGTGAGCTGAACGCACGTCCAATATTTTGGTTCAGGACCTATACTGGTTCCCGGTGGGTGGCTGAGGCTTTGGTTATTTCTTCTTCTTCCCGCGAAGTAAGAGTGACATATGCCCGTACAAATGTCTAACAGCTACTCTCTCACTGGTCTCCCTCTTCCCTTTCATCCTCTGACAAATTGGCAACCTGTGCGAACCAGGAGGTTAAAGGTGCTGTCTCTCCAAGTTGGGAGATTGATAGTAAAGCAGTTGGAAAGTCAAACTGGAGCACAAAGAGAGGGACTATTCTTCGAGTTTTAGAAACCTTTCGTATTCACACTGTGTCCATTCTCTAGGGTTCCCGTACTTATTATAGCTGTAGTAATATGCCCTTAAACCTGGCCTGTTGGGGCCGATGGAATGGGTGCCACACATTATTGCTTTAAAGGGTCTACATTTGCTCACCCAATCTCACCAATCCTCTCAGTCCCATGTGTCCAGACTTATGCCACATCCAGCTGTCATTTTAGATATGGTCATTCCTGGTTTCATCAGCGACCCTGAAGGTATTGTGTAAGAATTGTTCTGTTTTTATGTTTTGTTTTGAAATTCATTTTTATATTGGGTTTGAGCTGATTCTCCCTGCCATGTTTATGTCATACTTGACACACTTAGTTACCTTACGGAGACATATCAATACATAGGTTTTAAAATTCTTACTAGTCAGATATATTTCTCTGCGGGGAATAGGGATGTTGAGTTTTGTTCACTGAGGAAGGAGTAGGGCTTGTCTCTTTTGTTTTTTGATTATGGAACGGTACCTTTGCTAATATCAATCTTTTGTTTTGTGCATCTCCCCACCTGTCTTTCCCCTTAAGCAAGCGTTAGAGTGTTTTCTAAATCTGAGACTCTGTTCTCTTCCCTTAATCAGTTCATATGTAGCCATGTTTACATTCCCTTCATAAGTGATATCTTATGTCAGAATGCACCATGGCCCTTGTCATAATAATGCTTCATGACCCCTGTCATCAGAATGATACATGCCCTGGTTATCAAAATGCTCCATGTCCCTTGTCATCAAAATTCTCCACGTACTTCTCATCACAATGCTACATGACACTTCTCATCAAAATGTTACATGCTCTTGTCATCACAATTCTCCATTCTCTTGACATTGCAATGCTCCATGCCCTTGTCATCACAATGCTCCATGCCTTTGTCATCACATTGCTCCATGACCCCTGTCATCACATTGCTCCCTGACAACTGTCATCACAGTGCTTCATGCCCCTTGTCATTACAGTGCTCCATGATGCTCGACATCACAATTACCCAAGGTCTTCTCATCACAATGCTCCACTGTTTTGCCATCACCATGCTCCATGCCTTGTCATCTCAAATCTCAATGTCCCTTGTCCTTACAATTCTCCACGTCCTTGTCATTACAATGCTCCATGGCACTTCACATCACAATGTTATATGCTCTTGTCATCACAATACTCCATGCAGTTGTCATTGCAATGCTCCATGACCCCTGTCATAGGAAGCTCCATACGCATTTCATCAAAATGTTTCACGACAAGGACATTAAAATTCTCAATGGCCCTTGATATCACAATGCTCCATGCCCTTGTCATCACAATGCTCCTTTACTTTGTCACAACAATCCTCCATAACAATTGGCATCACAATGTTCCATGATATTGTCATCAAACTGGAACATGACATATTTCATCACAATGCTCCCTGACACCTTTCTTCACAATAATCCATGACCTTGTCATCACAGTGCTCCATGACCTTGTCATCACAATGTGCCATGCCCATTCTTATCACAATAATCCAAAAAACTTGTCAGACAAATGCTCAATGACACTTTTCATCACAATGCTCCATGAACACTGTCATCAAAATGCACCATGCCCATCATCATAATGCTTCATGCTATTGTCATCACAATGAAATCAAAAAGCTCCATGACATCTGTCACCACAATGCTGCAAACCCTTGTGATCACAATGTCCCATAACACTTGTCATCACAATGCCCCATGACGCTGGTCACCACAGTTATCCATGGGCTTCTCATCACAATGCACCATGATTTTTGTCAACACAATGTTCAATACCCTTGTCAAAACAATGCTCTCTAACTATTGACCTCAGTATGCACCGTTCACTCTTTCATGGCAAGGCTCCATGCCTATTTCATCACAATGATCCATGCCCTTTTCATCAAAATGTTCCAAGACACCTGTGATCACAATGCTCCTTGCACTTGTCATCACAAAGCTCCATGACGAATGTCTTCAGAATGCTCCATGGCCTTCTCATCATAATGTTCCATGCCCTTGTCATCACAATGCTCCAAGACCCCTGTAATCAAAATGATCCCGGTGCCTTTTCATCAGAATGCTCCATGAGACTTGTCATCACAAGGTTCCATGGTCTTCACATCACAGTGCTCGAGGACCTTGTCATCAGAGTGCTCCATTCCCTTGTCATCACAATGCTCCATGACCACTGTCATCACAATAATCCATGAATATTTTCAGCCCAATGCTCTACGAAATTCTCATCACAATGCTCCATAGCCCATAACACCACAATGCTCCATGACCACTGTCATCAAAACACTCCATGACACCTGACAACACAATGATCCGGGACAATTGTCATCACAATGCTACATTCCCTTCTCATCACAATGCTCCATGACCCCTGTCATCACAACACTCCATGAACATTTTCAGCCCAGTGCTCCATGACCCTTGTCATCACAATGATCCATGCACTTTTCATCCCAATGCTCCATGACCCCTGTATTCACAATGCTCAGTAACGCTTGTCATCACAGTGCTCCATGACACCTGTCATCACAATGCTCCATGCCTTTGTCAGCAAAATGCTACATGACCTTGTCATTACAATACTCTATGCACTTGTCATCACAATACTCCATTTCCATTGTCATCACCATCCTCCATGAACTTTGGGATCACATTGCTTCCTGCCATTGTCATCACAATGCTCCATGCTCCTTGAAATCAAAATGATCCATGACCTCTGTCATCAAAATGCTCCAAAATCTTGTGATCACAATGTTCCATAACACTTGTCATACCAACGCTCCATGATGCCTGTCATCACAGTAATCCATGCCCTTTTCATCACAATGCTCCATGACCTTTGTCATCACAATTTTCAATACACTTGTCATCACAATGCTCCCTGACACTTGTCATCAGAATGCTCCTTGAAACCTGTCACGAAAAGGCTCCATGCCATTTTCATCACAATGCACCATGCCGATTTCATCACAATGGTCCAGGCCATTTTCATCAAAATCCTCCACAAGCTTGTCATCAGAATGCTCCATAACCCTTCTCATCACAATTCTCCATGCACTTGTCAGCACAATGCTCCCTGACCCTTGTCATCACAATGCTCCAAGCCATTGTCATCACAATGCTCCATTATATTTGTCATCAGAATTCTCCAATACACTTGGCTTCACAATGCTCCATGCCATTGTCATCACAATGGGCCATTCCAAATGTCATTGCAATAATCCATGAAACATATTAGACAAATGTTCCATGCCCTTGTCATCACAATGCTCCATGCCCTTGTTATCACAATGCTCCATGACCCCTGTCATCACAATGCTCCGTGACTCCCGTCATCACAATGCTTCATGACTTTTGTCATCACAATTTTCCATGCCGTCGTCATCAACAGTCTCTGACCATTTTAACCAAAATGCTCCATGAAATTTTCATCACAATGCTCTTTGACCATTGTCATCACAATGCTCCATGTGCTTGTCAGCACAATGCTCCATGACACATGTCATCACAATGCACCATGCACTTGTCATCACAGTGCTCCACAATCTTGTCATCACATTCTCCTTAAAATTTGTCATCACAATGTTCCATGCACTTCTCATCAAAATGCTCTCTCACCACTGATATCACAATGCTACATCACTATTTGTCACAATACTCCCTCACCCCTGTCATCACAATGTTCCATGACTTCTGTCATCACAATGCTACTTGCACTTATCATCACAATGTTCGATGACCCATGACATCACAATGTTCCAAAACACATGTCATCATAATGTTCCATGACACTTTTCATCAAATTGCTCCATGACCCTGTTATCACAATTCTCCCTGCCCTTCTCATCACAATGCACAACACCCTTGCTATCAAAATGCTCCATGACTTTTCTCATCACAAAGATCCATGACCCTTGGCATCACAAAGCTCCATGTCATTGTCATCACAATGCTCCATGAACCCTCTCATCACATTGCTCCATGCCCTTGTCTTCACAAAGCTCCATGACACATGTCATCAGGAATGCTCCATGGCCTTCTCATCACAATGCTCCACGCCCTTGCCATCAGAATGCTCCATTACACCTGACATAACAATGCTCCATGACCCCTGCCATCACGATGTTCCATGGCTTAGTCATCACAAAGCTCCATGATCCTTCTCATCACAATGCGCCAGGAACACTGTAATCACAATGCTCTATGCCCCTTTTCATCTCAGTGATCCATGAACCCTGTCATCACAATGCACCATGCCCATCATCATAATGCTTCATGCTATTGTCATCACAATGAAATCAAAATGCTCCATGACCTCTGTCATAACAATGCTCCAAACCCTTGTGATCACAATATTACATATCACTTGTGATCACAATGCCCCATGATGCTCGTCATCACAATTATCAATGGACTTCTCATCACAATGCTCCATGACCTTTGTCCTCACAATGCTCAATACACTTGTCATCAACATGCTCCCTGACACTTGTTGTCTGTATGCTCCTTGAATCCTGTCATGACAAGGCTCCATGCCTTTTTCATCACAATGCTCCAAGACACATGCAATCTCAATGCTCCATGCCCTTGTCATCACAAAGCCCAATGTCGCAGGCCATCAGAATGCTCCTTGGTCTTCTGCTCTCATTGCTCCATGCCCTTGTCATCACAGTGTTCCAAGACCCCTGTGACCACAATGCTACATGCCCTTGTCATCAAAAAACTCCATGACCCATGTCATCAGAATGCTCCATGGCCTTCTCATCAAAATGCTCCATGACCTAGTCATCACAATGCTCCAAGACCCCTGTATTCACAATGCTCCATGTCCCTTTTCATCAGAATGCTCCATGAGACTTGTCATCACAAGTCTCCATGGTCTTCTCCTCACAATGCTCCAGGAACTTGTCATCACCATGCTCCATTCACTTCTCATAACAATGCTCCATGACCCCTGTCATCACAATAATCCATGAACATTTTCAGCCCAATGCTTCACGACATACTCATCATAATGCTCCATGGCCAATATCACAAAGCTCCATGACCACTGTCAACACAACACTCCATGACTCCTGACAACACAATGGTCCTGGACTCTTGTCATCACAATGCTCCATTCCCTAGTTATCACAATGCTCCATGACCCCTGTCATCACAACACTCCATGAACATTTTCAGCCCAGTGCTCCATGACCCTTGTCATCACAATGATCCATGCCTTTGACATCCCAATGCTCCATGACCCCTGTATTCACAATGCTCCATGACACTTGTCATCACAGTGCTGAATGATACCTGCCATCACAATGCTCCATGCTTTTGTCAGCAAAATGCTACATGACCTTGTCATTACAATGCTCTATGCGTTTGTCATCGCAATACTCCATATCCATTGTCATCACAATCCTCCATGAATTTTCGGATCACATTGATTCATGCCCTTGTCATCACAATGCTCCATGCTCCTTGAAATTAAAATGATCCATGACCTTTGTCATAACAATGATCCAAACCCTTGTGATCACAGTGTTCCATAACACTTGTCATCACAAAGCTCTATGATGCCTGTCATCACAATACTCCATGCCCTTTTCATCACAATGCTCCATGACCTTTGTCATCACAATTCTCAATACACTTGTCATCACCATGCTCCCTGACACTTGTCATCAGAATGCTCCTTGAACCCTGTCACGAAAAGGCTCCATGCCTTTTTCATCACAATGTCCCATGCCGTTTTCATCACAATACTCCATGCCATTGTCCACAAAATACTCCACAAGCTTGTCATCAGAATGCTCCATGACCCTTGTCATCACAATTCTCCATGCACTTGTCAGCACAAGGCTCCCTGACCCTTGTCATCACAATGCTCCATGCCCTTGTCATCACAAAGCGCAATGACGCAGGCCATCAGAATGCTCCTTGGTCTTCTCCTCACAATGCTTCATGCCCTTGTCATCACAATGTTCCAAGACCCCTGTAATCACAATACTTCATGCCCCTTTTCATCAGTATGCTCCAAGAGACTTGTCATCACAAGGCTCCATGGTTTTGTCATTACAATGCTCCAGGAATTCTTCATCACAATGCTTCACGATCTTGTCATGAAAATTTTCAATGGCCCTTATCATCATAATGCTCCAAGCCGTAAGCGTCACAATGCTCCATTATATTTGTCATCACAATCCTCCATTACATTTGGCATCACAGTGTTCAATGCCATTGTCATCGCAGTGGACTATGACATATGTCATCACAATGCTCCCTGACAACTGTCTTCACAATACTCCATGACCTTCTCATCACAATGCTCCATGCCCTTGTCATCACAATGCACAATGCCCACTGTCATCACAATAATCTATGAAACTTGTCAGACCAATGCTCCATTCCCCTGTCAACACAATGCTCCAAGCCCTTGTCATCACAATGTTCAATGACCCCTGTCATCACAATGCTCCGTGACTCCAGTCATCTCAATGCTTCATAACGTTTGTCATCAAAATGGTCCATGCCCACGTCATCACAAGGCTCTGTGACCTTTGTAACCACAATGCTCCATGAACTTTTCATCACAATTCTCTGTGACCCTTGTCATCACAATGCTCCATGTCTTTGTCAGAACAATGCTCCATGACCATTGTCATAACAATGTGCCACGTGCATTTCCTCACAGCGTTTCACAACTTTGTCATTGCAATGCTCCATAAATCTTGTAATCACAATGGTCCATGCTCTTCTCATCAAAATGCTCTCTCACAAGAGATATCACAATGTTCCATCACTAGTCATCACAATACGCCCTCACCCCTGTAATCACAATGTTCCATGACCCTGTCATCACAATGCTACATCCGTTTATCATCACAATGTACCATGACCCCTGACATCACAATGTTCCATAACACCTGTCATCAAAATGCTCCATGACACTTTTCATCCCAAAGCTCCAAGACCCCTGACATCACAATGTTCTATAACCCCTGCCATCAAAATATTCCATTACACTTTTTATCAAATTGCTGCATGACCTGGTCATCAAAATGCTCCCTGCCCTTCTCATCACAATGCACCAAGACCTTGTCATCAAAATGCTCCATGACTTGTCATCACAAAGCTCCATGACCCTTGTCATCACAATGCTCCATGACATTGTCCTCACCATGCTCCATGAACCCTCTCATCACATTGCTCCATGCCCTTGTCATCACAAAGCTCCATGACACTTGTCATCACAATGCTCGATGCCCTTCTCATCACAATGTTTCATGCCCTTTTCATTACAGTCCTGCATGACACATGTATCACAGTGTTCCGTGCACTTGTCATCACAATGCTCCATGCCCACTCTCCTCACAATAATCCATGAAACATTTCAGACCAATATTCCATACCCTTCTCATCACAATGCTCCATTACCCCTGTCATAACAATGCACCATGACCACCGCCATCACAATGTTCCATGGCCTAGTCATCACAAGGTTCCATGACACTTGTCATCACAATGCTCAACACCCCTGAAATCACATTGCTCCATTCCCTTGTCATCACAAAGCTCCATGACGCATGTCATCAGTATGTTCCATGGCCTTCTCCTCACAATGCTCCATGCCCTTGCCATCACAATGCTCCAAGACCCTTGTAATCACAATACTCCTTGCCGCTTTTCATTTCAATGCTCCATAAAACCTGTCATCACAATGCACCATCCCCATCATCATAATGCTTCAGGCTATTGTCATCACAGTGAAATCAATATTCTGCATGACCTCTGTCATCATAATGCTCCAAACCCTTGTGATCACAATGTTGCATAACACTTATCATCAAAACACCCCATGACGCTCATCATCACAATTATCCATGGTCTTTTTATCACAATGCTCCATTATCTTTGCCATCACAATGCTCAATACACTTGTCATCACAATGCTCCCTGACACTTGTCATCAGTATGCTCCTTGAACACTATCATGACAAGGCTTCATGCCGTTTTCATCAAAATGATCCATGACCGTTTCTTCACAATGCTCCAAGATCCCTGTAATCACAATGCTCCATGCCCTTGTCATCACAAAACTCCATGTCGCATGTCATCAGAATGCTCCATGGCCTTCTCATCACAATGCTCCATGCCCTAGTCATCACAGTGCTCCAAGACTCCTGTAATCACAATGCTCCATGACAATTTTCATCAGAATGCTCCATGAGACTTGTCATAACAAGTCTCCATGGACTTCTCATCACAATGCTCCAGGGCCTTGTCATCACAATGCTCCATTTCCTTGTCCTCACAATGCTCCATGACCCCTGTCATCACAATAATCCATGAACATTTTCAGCCCAATGCTCCATGACCCTTGTCATCACAATGATCCATGCCCTTGTCATCCCAATGCTCCATGACCCCTCTATTCACAATGCTCCGTGATGCTTTTCATCACAGTGCTCCATGACACATGTCATCACAATGCTCCATGCCTTTGTCAGCAAAATGATACATGACCTTGTCATCACAATGCTTCACGACCTTGTCATGAAAATTTTCAATGGCCCTTGTCATCATAATGCTCCAAGCCCTAGTCATCACAATGCTCCATTATATTTGTCATCACAATTCTCCATTACATTTGGCATCACAATGCTCCATGCCATTGTCATCGCAATGGACCATGACATATGTCATCACAATGCTCCCTGACAACTGTCTTCACAATACTCCATGACCTTCTCATCACAATGATCCATGCCCTTGTCCTCACAATGCACCATGCCCACTGTCATCACAATAATCTATGAAACTTGTCAGACCAAGGCTCCATGCCCCTGTCATCACAATGCTCCATGCCCTTGTCCTCACAATGCTCCATGACCCCTTTCATCACAATGCTCCATGAACCCAGTCATCACAATGCTTCATAACGTTTGTCATCACAATGGTCCCTGCCCGCGTCATCACAAGGCTCTGTGACCTTTGTAACCACAATGCTCCATTAACTTTTCATCACAATTCTCTGTGACCCTTGTCATCACAATGATCCATGTCTTTGTCAGAACAATGCTCCATGACCAATGTCATCACGATGTGCCCCAAGCAATTCATCACAACGGTCCACAACCTTGTCATTGCAATGCTCCATAAACATTGTAATCACAATGCTCCATGCACTTCTCATTAACATGCTCTCTCACCAGTGATATCACAGTGTTCCATCACTAGTCATCACAATACACCCTCACCCCTGTAATCACAATGTTCCATGAACCTGTCATCACACTGCAACTTCCGCTTATCATCACAAAGTTCCATGACCCCTGACATCACAATGATCCATAACCCCTGTCATCAAAATGCTCCATGACCCTTTTCATCCCAAAGCTCCAAGAACCCTGACATCACAATGTTCTATAACCCCTGCCATAAAAATGTTCCATTACACTTTTCATCAATTTGCTGCATGACACGGTCATCAAAATGCTCCCTTCCCTTCTCATCACAATGCACCATGCACTTGTCATCAAAATGCTCCATGACTTGTCATCACAAAGCTCCATGACCCTTGGCATCACAATGCTCCATGTCATTGTCATCACAATGCTCCATGAACCCTCTCATTACATTGCTCAATGCCCTTGTCATCACAAAGCTCCATGACACTTGTCATCACAATGATCGATGCCCTTCTCATCACAATGCTCCATGCCCTTGTCATTACAATCCCGCATGACCCATGTATCATAGTGTTCCGTACCCTTGTCATCACAATGCTCCATGCCCACTCTCATCACAATAATCCATGAAATATTTCAGACCAATTTTCCATGCCATTCTCATCACAATGCTCCATTACCTCTGTCATAACAATGCACCATGACTCCTGCCATCACAATGTTCCACGGCCTAGTATTCACAAGGCTCCATGACACTTGTCATCACAATGCTGAAGGCCCCTGTAATCACAATGCTCCATGCCCTTGTCATCACAAAGCTCCATGACGCATGTCATCAGAATGTTCCATGGCCTTCTCATCACAATGCTCCATGACCTTGTCATCACAATGCTCCAAGACCCCTGTAAACACAATGCTCCATGCCACTTTTCCTCTCAGTGCTCCATGAACCCTGTCATCACAATGCACCATGCCCATCATCATAATGCTTCAGACTATTGTCATCACAATGAAATCAATATTCTCCATGACCTCTGTCATCATAATGCTCCAAACCCTTGTGATCACAATGTTGCATAACACTTATATCACAACACCCCATGACACTCATCATGACAATTATCCATGGCCTTCTCATCACAATGCTCCATGATCTTTGTCATCACAATGCTCAATACACTTGTCATCACAATGATCCCTGACTCTTGTAGTCAGTATGCTCCTTGAACCCTGTCATGACAAGGCGGCATGCCTTTTTCATCACAATGATCCATGCCCTTTTCATAACAATGCTCCAAGACCCCTGTAATCACAATGCTCCATACACTTGTCATCACAAAGCTCCATGACGCATGTCATCAGAATGCTCTATGGCCTTCTCGTCACCATGATCCATGCCCTTGTCATCACAATGCTTCAATAACCCTATAATCACAATGGTCCATGCCCCTTTTCAACAGAATGCTCCATGAGACTTCTCAACAAAAGTCTCCATGTTCTTCTCTTCACAATGCTCCAGGACTTTGTCATCGCCATGCTCCATTCCCTTCTCATCGCAATGCTCCATGACCAATATCATCACAATTCTCCATGACCGCTGTCATCACAACACTCCATGACACCTGACAACACAATGATCTGGGACTCTTGTCATCACAATGCTACATTCCCTACTCATCACAATGCTCAATGACACTTGTCATCACAATGATCATGGCCCTTGTCATCCCAATGCGCCATAACCCCTGTATTCACAATGCTCCATGACGCTTGTCATCACAGTGCTCCATGACACCTGTCATCACAATGTGCCACACGCATTATATCACAACGGTCCACAACCTTGTCATTGCAATACTCCATAAACCTTTTAATCACAATGCTCCATGCACTTCTCATCAAAATGCTCTCTCACCACAGATATCACAGTGTTCCATCACTAGTCATCACAGTACTCCCTCACCCCTGTAATCACAATGTTCCATGACGCTGTCATCACAGTGCTACATCCCCTTATCATCACAATGTTCCATGACCGCTGACATCACAATATTCCATAACCCCTGTCATCAAAATGCTCCATGACCCTTTTCATCCCAAAGCTCCAAGACCACTGACATCACAATGTTCTATAAACCCTGCCATCAAAATGTTCTATTACACTTTTCATCAAATTGCTGCATGACCCGGTCATCAAAATGCTCCCTGCCCTTCACATCACAATGCACCATGCTCTTGTCATCAAAATGCTCCATGACACTTGTCATCACAATGCTCGATGCCCTTCTCATCACAATGCTCCATGCCCTTGTCATTACAATCCTGCATGACACATGTATCATAGTGTTCCTTACCCTTGTCATCACAATGTTCCATGCCCACTCTCATCACAATAATCCATGAAACATTTCAGACCAATGTTCCATGTCCTTCTCATCACAATGCTCCATTACCTCTGTCATAACAATGCACCATGACCCCTGGCATCACAATGATCCACGGCCTAGTCATCACAAGGCTCCATGACACTTGTCATCACAATGCTGAAGGCCCCTGTAATCACAATGCTCCATGCCCTTGACATCACAAAGCTCCATGACGCATGTCATCAGAATGTTCCATGGCCTTCTCATCACAATGCTCCATGCCCTTGTCATCACAATGCTCCAAGACCCCTGTAAACACAATGCTCCATGCCCCTTTTCATCTCAATGCTCCATGAACCCTGTCATCACAATGCACCATGCCCATCATCATAATGCTTCAGGCTATTGTCATCACAATGAAATCAATATTCTCCATGACCTCTGTCATCATAATGCTCCAAACACATGTGATCACAATGTTCCATAACACTTATCATCACAACACCCCATGACGCTCATCATCACAATTATCCATGGCCTTCTCATCACCATGCTCCATGATCTTTGTCATCACAATGCTCTATACACTTGTCATCACAATGCTCCCTGACACTTGTCGTCAGTATGCTCCGTGAACCCTGTCATGACAAGGCTCCATGCCTTTTTCATCACAATAATCCGTGCCCTTTTCATCACAATGCTCCAAGATCACTGTAATCACAATTATCCATGCCCTTGTCATCAAAAAGCTCCATGACGCATGTCATCAGAATGCTTCATGGCCTTCTCATCACAATGCTCCATGTCATTGTCATCACATTGCTCCATGAACACTCTCATCACATTGCTCCATGCACTTATATTCACAAAGCTCCATGACACATGTCATCAGAATGCTCCATGGCCTTCTCATCACAATGCTCCATGCCCTTTCCATCACAATGTTCCATTTCCCCTCTCATAACAATGCTCCATGACCCCTGCCATCATGATATTCCATGGCCTTGTCATCACAAGGCTCCATCACCCTTCTCATCACAATGCTCCAAGAACACTGTAATCACAATGCTCTATGCCCCTTTTCATTTCAATGATCCATGAACCCTGTCATCACAATGCACCATGCCCATCATCATAATGCTTCATGCTATTGTCATCACAATGAAATCAAAATGCTCCATGACCTCTGTCATGACAATGCTCCAAACCCTTGTGATCACAATATTCCATAACACTTGTCATCACAGTGCCCCATGAGGCTCGTCATCACAATTATCTATGGTCTTCTCATCACAATGTTCCATGACCTTTGTCATCACAATGTTCAATACACTTGTCATCAAAATTCTCCCTGACATAGTTTTCTGTATGCTCCTTGAAACCTGTCATGACAAAGCTCCATGCCTTTTTCATCACAATGATCCTTGCCCTTTTCATCACAATGCTTCAAGGCCCCTGTAATCACAATGTTCCATGCCCTTGTCATCACATAGCTCAATGACACATGTCATCAGAATGCTCCTTGGCCCTCTGCTCACAATGCTCCATGCCCTTGTCATCACAATGTGGCAAGACCCCTGTAATCACAATGCTCCATGCCCCTTTTCATCAGTATGCTCCATGAGACTTGTTATCACAAACCTCCATGGATTTCTCATCACAATGCTTCACGACCTTGTCATGAAAATTCTCAATGGCCCTTGTCATCATAATTCTCCAAGCCCTAGTCATCACAATAGTCCATTATATTTGTCATCACAATCCTCCATTACATTTGGCATCACAATAAACCCTGCCATTGTCATCGCAATGGACTATGACATATGTCATCACAATACTCCCTGACACGTCTTCACAATACTCCATGACCTTCTCTTCACAATGCTCCATGCCATTGTCATCACAATGCACTATGTCCAATGTCATCACAATAAACTATGAAAATTGTCAGACCAATTCTCCATGCCCCTGTCATAACAATGCTCCATTTCCCTGTCATCACAATGCTCCATGCCCTTGTCATCACAATGCTCCATGACTTGTCATCACAATGTTCCATGATCTTTGTCATCACAATGCTCAGTACACTTGTCATCACAATGATCCCTGACACTTATCGTCAGTATGCTCCTTGAACCCTGTCATGACAAGGCTGCATGCTTTTTTCATCAGAATGTTCCATGCCCTTTTCATAACAATGCTCAGGACCCCTGTAATCACAATGCTCCATGCCCTTCTCATCACAAAGCTCCATGACGCATGTCATCAGAATGCTCCATGGCCTTCTCATCACCATGATCCATGCCCTTGTCATCACAATGCTCCAAGACCCCTGTAATCACAATGCTCCATGCCCCTTTTCAACAGAATGCTCCATGAGACTTCTCATCAGAAGTCTCCATGGTCTTCTCATCACAATGCTCCATAACTTTGTTATCACCATGCTCCATTCCCTTCTCATCACAATGCTCCATGACCAATATCATCACAATTCTCCATGACCACTGTCATCACAACACTCCATGACACCTGACAACACAATGATCCGGGACTCTCGTCATCACAATGCTCCATTCCCTAGTCATCCCAATGCTCCATGATACTTGTCATCAAAATGATCCATGCCCTTGTCATCCCAATGCTCCATAACCTCTGTATTCACAATGCTCCATGACGCATGTCATCACAGTGCTCCATGACACCTGTCATCACAATGCTCCATACCTTTGTCAGCAAAATGCTACATGACCTTGTCATTACAATGCTCTATGTGCTTGTCATCACAATACACCATTACCATTGTCATCACAATCCTCCATGAACCTTGGGATCACATTGCTTCATTTCTTTGTCATCACAATGCTCCATGCTCCTTGAAATCAAAATGATCCATGACCTCTGTCATCACAATGCTCCAAGCCCTTGTGATCACAATGTTCCATAACACTTGTCATGACAACGCTCCATGATGCTTGTCATCACAATACTCCATGCCCTTTTCATCACAATGCTCCATGACCTTTGTCATCACAATTCTCTATACACTTGTCATCACAATGGTCAGTGACACTTGTCATCACAATGCTCCTTGAACCCTGTCATGAAAAGGCTCCATGCCTTTTCCATCACAATGCCCCATGCAGTTTTCATCACAATGCTCCATGCCATTGTCATCAAAATACCCCACAAGCTTGTCATCAGAATGTTTCATGACACTTGTCATCACAATTCTCCATGCACTTGTCAGCACAATGCTCTCTGACCCTTGTCATCACAATGGTCCAAACCATTGTCGTCACAATGCTCCATTACCTTTGTCATCAGAATCCTCCATGACACTTGGCATCACAATGTTCCATGCCATTTTCATCACAATGGGCCATTACATACGTCATCACAATGCTCCCTGACGCCTGTCTTCACAATACTGCATGACGTGGACATCACAATGCTCCATGCCCTTGTTATCACAATGCTCCATGACCCCTGTCATCACAATGCTCCGTGACTCCAGTCATCACAATGCTCCAT